>NC_023172.2:325000-947857 GCF_000231095.2 Oryza brachyantha
GACCCATAGGCAATCAAGTTGGCCATGTTGGTTAATTATCAATGCAAGTCAACTACAACACGATATAATATGAGTTAATTTCTTATTACCACATAATACATTTTTTTGGGAAACTAAATAAATAACAACTTATTTGTTGCAAGGAGACAATAGTTTGTACAAGAGAGACGCATTTACAAATCACAAATGCAATCCATTGGCTAATAAGCTAACTTAGAATTTGCACTTGCCCTCATGGCACTGATCAACCAAGACGTGTTGATTAGTACACTTGCAAAAAAAAGAAACAATGAAAGAAATTTGGTGTTGGCTGCTAATGTTGCCAAGTGTGTAAGTTAACTTATACAAAACGAAATCTGATATATTATATATATATACCATGTGGCCATATTGGCTATATGTTAAGGACTTAATTAGTGTGTTATATACAAAAGTAGTGATCCTCTGCATCAGAGTTCAGGTGTACATTAGTTGAGGAAGAAAGCTCTTGTGCTTAATTTTGGTTCTGTAATTAAGCTTGGATATGATAAACTAGCTTACATAGCAATAGATTGCGAATGCTCTAGCATAAACTGACACACACGTATAAATAATGAGGTTTATGTTGATCTATATTTAGATTATTTGGCTGAATGCACATCTTTTTAGATAGGGTTTTTTTTAGCTAGCTTCTATATTCAACTGGATATATGAAGTTCTTTTGAATTGGGAACTTATCACATGTAGGAAACTTAATCACATATAGGAAACTTAGTCACTCAAAAAACGTAATCTAAAATTCGCGCTTCTAATGAAAATTTAAACACATAACCTGCTACTTAGAACATTCAATGAATGCACATGCATGAACAAGATGCCATCATGTAGCTCTGAATTAGCTATGTGTCAAGACATGTACGATTGCTATCAGATTAATTGCATACATATACGTACAATCCTATATAGTATATCCAATTGACTTAGCCAGGTGGTTTTGCCTCCAATCTGTGGGTGCAAGAGTGCACTATGCATCCTACATGGTCTACGTGCATGCCCTGCTTTTTGGCAACTCAGTCATGTATTAGTGAAATCAAACAAGTCAGCAGCATGATGCAGGGGAGTAACTCGTTTGTACAAAGAGAAGCTACAACATAGGCAACAATAGTGTCATCTGCTTCAGAATTAAAGTTCTCGGTTCGATTGGCCTCCACACACATGTTACTGTCACCCCTTATTCCTTACATAATTATGGTTACATTTTTCACCACTTCTTACTAACCTATATTCTGTCATTTTTCGTGCTCGCCGAACTACTAAACATTGGATTTTGAGGCTGACTTAGAAGCTCCACACACATGACGTCATTGGTCAATGCAGTAAACCAGCGTGTAGCGCAGTGGTAGAGCCCCCACTAAAGTTTTATTTGGTTCATCCATTTTTCGTAGGGGATTAAGGGGATTTATTCCACATGCAAACTTATTTCTCCTCTCGATCCTCTCCAGTCACTTTATCTTGGGGATTAACTGAAAAAGGTATAAAGGGAGGGGGGCACCAACTCAACTCAGACTCACAAGTGTGAGGTTGAGCATGCCTAGTCACATACCCTCTGTCGAGTGTTTTTTTAATTTCATCTCATAAAAACTTATGATTTGATACGAACGATTTAACGTTCTGAAATTAAGCTATGCTGAAAACTAAGCTGTGGTCCAGAAGTCAGTACGTGTGCAGCACACTGGTTGTGTGAATTAATCAATATAAAAGTAGTTGTAAGACAGATTGGGATCATATGCGGTTACACTAGGGACGGCAAGATAAGAACTACATGTGATCTTGACCATCTATTTTTTATGTGGATGGTTCAGATTTAAAGCTACAGTACATGATGTATAGTGCAAGTGTAGCATTTTTTTTAAACAATATCTTTAATGATCTGACCATTGGATTCACACCAAATAGTTCTAGTGTAACTGCATAACTTACAGTCATGCTAGGAACTGCATGTGAACCAGATCCGTGTAAGACATCCAAGTTGTATTCATCTGTGCTTTGAAATGCAGAGAAGTACAGCAACTGGGCCGTGCATGTTGAGGGATTAAAAATCAGCATATATAGCTTTGACTGGCACATGCACAAGCTACATTAAGTACTACTACATGAGAGGGCAGTTGATCTCTATAAAAATGAAACGGTAGTCAACTTGGAACAAGACAAAAAAAAAATTTCTAACCAATATATAGTGTTGCCGGCTTGTAGCAAACCAAGAATGGCCAAACTCCACTCATCAGGCATTTTCATTTCTTTAGTTCAAAACATCTACTTGCATCCTTAAATAATGGCAGTTTCAGACTTCAACATGCATTTTTTTATAGATAATGAGCATCCCTAAATAAGAGCACTTTCAGACTTCAACATGCATTTATTTTTCATAGATAATGAGAATCCCTAATTAATCAGAGACGTTTTACTCTCCAAGAAATGCATGTTTTTTTATAGATAATGAGACTTCAGCATGGTCTTCATTATTGTGAAATTCTTACCAACGATTTTCATATATATAAACATGTTAACAATGCCTGTACTAAAACATAATCAAGCCTTCTTAATGGAAATGTATATTGAAAATGGATCTTCTACCACCATTCGTACAACTTGTTAATAATACAAAACAGTCGTTCTAAGATATATTTATATGAATGACAGACAGTAGGACTTTGGGAACACCTGTACCTGCAGAGATATCATATCATTAATACGGAGTACATTTATTTCCAAACATTAAACATATTTAATATAACTCTTATATATTAGTCTTTATGGAAAATTTGACAGCCAGAGTGTTAGGCCCTTACTAAAGAATGTGTGCAACTGCCTTCCCTTCTATGCCCATATTAATACTAACAGTTATATATGATGAGGAAAGGTTAATTTTGGGGAGATAAGTCGCGAGCTAATGAATTCCATGGAGACTCAAAACCACAAAATTTGGAAGTAAATAGTTGCCAAATCATTTCGTCTGGACACTTTTATAAAAGATGTTTTTTTTTTATGGATGGATGTTCTAGTTGCTGAACTGAATAAAAGCTAGCTAGATGCTAATAAATAAACTAATTTTCATGCAAGACGCTCGTGGGTGAAGCTAAATAGCCAGTTCAACCAGCGGTACAGCGCCCATATACTTTTTAAGTAATTAGTACTGTATCACTCTTGGATAATTGGTGTAGCAGAGGCAGAGCAACAGTATACTAGTACAAGGTACTCCCTTCTCCGTCCCTAAATATTTGACATCGTTGACTTTTTAATACACGTTTGACCCTACGTCTTATTAAAAAAAATTACATAATTATTAATTATTATTATATTTTTTTATTTATTGTCAAATATACTTGATGCATATATATAACTTTACATATTGTACAAAAGAATTTAAAGAAAACGAATGGTCAAACATGTGTCAAAAAGTCAACGGCATCAAATATTTAAGGACGGAGGTAGTATATAGTAGTACTAGTACAGCCTCTAATCTAGCTTCCATTTTGTCCCCTAATACATACCTCCTCCTTCTTCGCGTGATTTATCAAGAAACGGGCAAACTAATTAACCAGCCAGATTAATTAGTTTGCATCAAGTAGTCGTACGTATCACAAACTATCAGTGGTCTTATGTATGTATTTATGCTTCTCATATTTTAACTACAGCTGAATATATATGGACTCCTAGTCCTCGGCCAAGCAATGGCTTGAAGAACTGGTAAGAAGCAAGCAGCAGCTCGCTAGCTCAGTTATTAACTAACTTGTTGTCTCTATTGATTTTGCAATGCAACCATGCATGTGTGTATATACCTCTACCGTTGATTATAACAAAGTAGATCGAATACGGGGTATATGTAGTTTCTATAGGTAGGTTAACCTGCAGAGAGATGAGATAATGTGTACTGACTAGACAGTATATATGAATAATTGTGTTAACTTATGCATGCATGCAGGAGAATTGAATGAAGATGTTAGAGAGCTAGCTGGAGAATGTGGACCATCATATCTAAGGGCACTCCCAGTGGGAAACTATAGCAGTTTCTATAATATAGGATACCGCACAAGAAACTACTACTTTCCAACCCATGGTTTCTATAGCATTGTGCATACAAAAGGTAAATTAAATACAGCACAAAAAGGGACAGATCAATTGTGGCAACTATTTCTGCAATCAATTTGTGTATAGAACACACGCTACAGACGCTGGCAAAGAAACAACAAAGGTATTTCGGTCCAACACACTTTTGAGAACCAAATATTACCGTATAGCAATTTCAGACCCATACATAAACTGATAATAGCAATTTGGAGATGAAGATAATAGGTCAAATGATTGTTTTTTTAAAAAAATAACATTACTTAGTGCAATGGAAAAGGATGAATTGCAAACAAATAGAAAAATAAAGAATAAAGATGAACAACATGAGCTATGAGCATAACTTAGCAATATTTTCACGCTAAACAAACTCAAATATTTTGCACGGCACTGAACGGAGGCGGCTGCGCGCCATCTGCATGCGTCGTCGGTGCCGCACTCGATCTAGCCCAAATTCTATCGAAACTGCTGGAGTCTCCCCAACGGGGTTTTGCTGGTTTCTTGCTGCCTCGTTTCTTTCGTTGACCCAGTTCCGTGAAGAGAAATTCGTTTCCTTGCTTTAGACCCTCTCTCTTCCTTAATTGCCCTGCCACGTTAGCAAAAAACTGAGCTGTCAAGCTAATTAATATAATAGAAACTATCATAAATACTCCATTGGGAGTGCCCTAAGCATGCCATGCAGCAGCAGCAGCAGCTCGATTATTGCCTGCCATGCAAGGAGCTTTTTGATCGAGCAGCCGCGCGCATGCATGAACAAGAACATCATATATATATATATATATATATATACCCGGCCCATCACTGACAAATTAAAGGCATCTTGATGTCCGTCGCCGCCAAAGGCTCACACACAGTACTGACATATATATATTCTCGGCGCCGGAGAAGGATATCGATGGATGCATGCCGGCCGCGGCCGGTGCCGTACGTGAGGAAATTTGCTCGCCACCATCATATCGAAGAGGAGAGCGACGTCGAGCGTGCAAGAACATGTTATATATCGCCGAGAGAAAGCTAGCGGCGGGAGAAGATGCATCTATCGATCAGCAGTTTGCAGCTCTAGCATAGCATCTATCTATCTATCTATCGTCCCCGAAATCACCAAGGTACGACATAAATTAGGTCGCTATATATTAGGTGTCAGTCAGTACGCTGGGCCTGGGCAGCACCATCGACTCGAGTACGTACGTGCAGCTAGCATCTGAAGGAGAGCAGGGAAGCACCCCCAATTTTGGATGATGAAGACGACGATGAGGTTCAGGCCGGGATGAAAGTGGACGAGGGTTCTGCTAGCTGAGAGTGGTGTGCCCTCACAAGAAGGGAGTATTGATATGATCAAGCTGCTGACTGAGATAGAGAAGCATGGCATGTCCACCATCAACACCAATTAATTAATGTTGTTGCAATGTGCATGGCATACAACTTCAGTAATATTACCTGTGCTGAACATCACCATCTCGGAAAACAACTTTTACTTGTCTAGGACTTATTTTTATTGTAAATAATACATAATGAAATAGGAAGTCAATTATTCAATATTTTGCAGATCAATAATATATTTTCCTACATGTGCACAGCAGATTGATGATGGAGCTTGTACCACCGTACAACTTGTGAAGAATCTAAAATCAGTTCTCAGAAAATTTTAGGTGGACACATGTCATGTCGAGGACAACAGGAAAATTTGTACAGATCGATTAACTCGCAGGAGCTTTTATTTTCTTCTATTTTTGTGACGATAGAAAAAGTATGTGATGTATGTCTGATTCTCTAAATTTTGTGTGCTAGAATCATGTGAACTAATTTAAATAAACACAGGTATCTAAATAAAATCAAAAGCGCCTGTAGCTCAGTGGATAGAGCGTCTGTTTCCTAAGCAGAAGGCCGTAGGTTCGACCCCTACCTGGCGCGTTTATTTTTTTTCATTTTTTTAAGTTTTGCATTTAGTAGTAAATCAAATCATAATAAAACAATCAATAATTATATATATATTTTTTAATAAGACAAATAGTTAAACATAGATCCAAAAGTTAACGATATCAATTAAAAAAACAGAGAGAGTAGTAACTAATTCCATCATTTTCACCGTTAAATAGCTACCATAAAAATAGATAATCTTCTATCTAAAAGCTAAAAAAAAGAACGCAGCATGGTAGTAGTTTTCTCCGTATTTGTAACAGTTCCATTTTATTCGTTGTTTCTGTTGACGTTTTAGGGTTTAGGAAGGGCACGAAAAGATCAATTTGTCCATAGCTCCTGTATACGGACACGCGACAGGATTAGAGCTGGTGAGGCTAGACCATTTTTTTTTTAAGAGGAGTAAGCCGGGTTTCTGAATGCCGCAGCAGGCTGGGGCGAACAAGCCGGCGTGTAATTCGAATACATATATAGAGAGATATCCTCTAGCTAAAACGCACCCATGAACCCTTAATTCCCCACATTATAAATTACTCATAAGTAATTTGTTTAGTGAACGAAGGTTGTGTAATATTTTTACTAGAGCATTTTTCCCATCATTCACTAAATTTTATATTTTATATTTTATATTTTATATAGAAAACCGTGGTTAAAAAAGGAGGAAGAAAACAGAAGCAATCACATATGCGGGATTAACTTTTATGTGTAGATCAATAATTTGTGAGTTACTTATTTACTAACAACAGTGTGGAGTAAGATTATTTACTAAGAGAAAAGGAGAAAGGAGAAGCGGTAGTGAACGGAATAAGCAGGGATGAAGCGCTCTAAGAAAAAATATGCTTATGGCGTGCTTTAACGCATCAGCGTATATATGTGTGTGTGATTTTGTAGCATGGGTTTCACATTGCTCATTTTTTGTTTGTACACAGGGTTATCCCAAGACCATGTACACATTTGTGAGATATACATATATACCTATATAATCATGTTATCAAGATTAAATAGCTGGGAAATCCAGTACCGGATTCATTATGGACCCAGCAAGAAATTAATTTGTTCAAAATCCAGCTGCTCTGTTGAACCAAGAAATTTTAGTAAACTGGTAGTCTGTCAAATTGTCAATTATATTGAGAACTGATGTACATCTTTCAGAATAAAATGGATGAGAGCATCTACATGGGTCATGTCCATACAACAAAATGGTGAAAAAAAAATGTAAATAGTGGCGCACTGTGATGTCTGGAGAACAGAAGAGAGAAGGTTTAATAAATTTAAAAAAAACAGAAGATTGCTACAGCCAGACAGACAAAAACTCGGTATGCTATCATCAAACTCGTAGATACAGTCCGAGACAAGATCTGGCGGACAAATTAATTGGCAAAGAAGAAAAAAAGAAGATGAAAATTGTATTAAATAAATTGTTAGGCTATCATGAAAAAAGAAGATGGAAAAGAAATAAATTGTTATGGCTATCATTGGGGTTGGGGATCCGCATCCAGGAGTCGGCATGTACAAATTTAGGAATTAGGAAGAGCTAGTAATATAATGTGATCGTCTTTGAGCTTCGGCCGCCCTTGATAGTATTCATTCGTCTAAGATGGAGCGTTAATTGTCGGAGAAAAAGAAGGGAAGAAGAAGAAGACACACTATGGTTTCACTTGAGTTTATGTCTGTAAGATAAATTTTAAATTTAGAGTTGAAGTTAATGCTTTTTTTTTAATCTTGACTTTTAGACCACTAAAAATATATATATAAGTTTTTTTATAAATTATTTTTCGTTTGAAATATGCTATGAATGGGCCTGGTCTAGGCTGCTAATAATATGCTTTTGTTTGGTTCCAACCAAATTTCCTCATATCTTGCTCTTTTTTTTCTCTCCCCTTTCCTACATCCATTTAATATAACACAATTTCTTAAAAAAACAATCCTATCAACTGTGTCTAAAACAGTTAGCTATTCCCTCCGTCCCACTCCCTAAGGGCGAGTACAATAAGGACTAATCAGTTTACTATTAGCCGGTTCAGGTCATCATAATCTGAGCTGGTGGAGAGAGAAGGCAATGGGCGCTTGTTTAATCGACGGCTTGGCACTGGAGCAGGCATAGAGGCGACGCAGGAGCCGATGCCGTCGACAAATAATAATCCGCACTGAGCGGTAAATCCCCACTGAGCGGGAAAATAATCACACTTCACGCGCCAAATTAGGTCATCGAACCGTCAAATCCCCACTCAAAATACCCCATCCAAGTGCTAATCCCTCAACACAGTCTTCTCAAACAATGGGTCGCTCGAAGCGGGAGGTTGCGCCGCAGCATCAGTCGCAAGCCTCGCTGGATTGGATCGCTGAAAATAATAATCCGCAGCATCAGTCTTCTCAAACAATGGGTCGCTGAAAATAATCGACGCCACCGCATCCTTTGTTCTACGCGTACGGCGCCGGTGCTTCTGCTCCTCCCATGGCCCAAATGAAGCAAGGATTGGATCGTAGTGGCGTTGATTTGTCAGATCTGCAAGAACGGTACTTGCTTTTGATATTGTCCAGTTTATTATTGATTTACTCTCGTAGCTCCTCCCATGTTAATTAAAAAATCAATCGTGTTGACTAGTTAAGTTCGATTCTTGCTGTATTCTAGTTTTGCCCTCCCGATCTAACCTGCTGCTAGCTAGCAGATTAGCATATCTTCTGCTAATATGTCAAAAAAATCAATGTGTACATTTGTTGTTCGTACTAAAGTGACTAAGTCTTGATATATTAGCAAAAAAAAAACTATGGCAAGAGAATAATTTAACTGTTACTACGTAGGTAAGTGCATAGCTAAATTTATTGTACTAATCTACACATACACTTTGAATAACCAAGAACTCTTACTACATATGTACTGACCAGAAAAATTAACTTATCTACAGACACAAAGATAGTACTCTTATGGTATGAGAATAATTAGTATATAGGCTAGTGCTTTGTTTACAGCTCACGGAAAAATGACTACATAGCTGATGTTTACGGTTGATCCTACATAACACAAAACGTACGATTTGAGAATTTAATGTAACCTGCTTGTGTAGAGACGGCTTAGAGTATCCCTAACCGCTAATCTAAATTTAGTCATTCATATCTTCATTTGGATGATTATCTAAAACATTTTCATCCTTCATATCCCTTTGTACTCCAGCAGATCATCTATATATAGCATCCTTTATATCTATTTGGAGAATTAGAGAGAGAACATCTAAATATAAAGTTTCTCTCTCCTAATATAAATGATATCTAAAAATAGATGATGAGATAGATGTTCTGCTAGAGCTCAACTTTTACTCTTCATCCTCTATTTCTAGGATGGCTGCTAGAGCTCAACTTTTACTCTTCATCCTCTATTTCTAGAATGGAGGATGGAATGAATGAGCTATTGGAGATGCTCTTAGAGACCGCATATGCTCCCTTACTGTAAAGGTTATAGATGTTTACTCTATTATTGCCCTTGCCCTAATCGAACAACTACTATAGCTAACCACATGTACTATAAAGTTTGTGAAATTAAATAAAGTAAAGGGAACAATGCGATTGGTTCAGAAGAAAACAGGGTAACAAACTTTAGTGGAAAAAGTTTACGGTGGGATGAAAAGAAAACGTACGAGTCTTTCTATGACAAATCTTAATCTTAAATGTTCTTAAATATTTAACGTCGTTAATTTTCTTATATACGTTTGACTATTCATCTTATTTAAAAAAACTACATAATTATTAATTATTTTTATATCATTTTATTTATTATTAAATATACTTTTATGCATATATATATATATATATATATATATTTAAAGAATTGAATAAAACAAACGATATATACATATGTCACAAAATTAGCGGTGTTAAATATTTAGATATGAAGAAAGTACAAGTTGTCGTATCTTGTAACGGAGGAAGCAGCTAGCAATCAATTCAATTTCTGTCTTTTACAGTACATCTCTTACAGTTACAGTACTAGTACAAGAAAGAAACTGTACCCAATTGAAGTTGAAAGCAGCCAAAACAAAGTAGTGGCAGCAATCTCATCTAATATTGCCATCCTGCCGGAGATAACTACCAGCTCAAAACTTGGCTGCAAGAGAGGAGAAAAAAAATCTCACACCAAAGAAAGAAGAGGAAGAACCAACAAGCATGACGTCACGTGGCTAGTTCATCCATAGCTTGAGGACCCTGTCCTTGCCACCAGATGCAACCTTCTCACCGTCAGGGCTCCAATCCACAGCATACACCTTACATATTATATATATGTTACAACATTTAATAATTTCATTCTGATTTGACTGCTCCAAACTCATCTGCGCCGCGGTGCTGGATAGGACCACGAAGGGGAAAAAAAAAAGTGTATGTACCTCATCTGCGTGCCCTGGCAAATCCTGTTTCAGCTTGCGTGTTCGAATATCCCAGACCTGAATTGAACAAACAAACAAACAGCAGAGAATAAGATAAGTGTATCAAATCATTTCGAGCTAACCATGCATGGTCCATGCTATGCAAGTAAATGGAATTTATAACCAATTATGACAAAATCAGTCACTCCCCAAAGGCAAGTAGTCACTCCAAGCAACAGAGTAACTCCTCAAAGGCAAGTGTTCTGGAATAAAATGAATGCCAGTGGCAGATTGACAACATACAAATTGAATGCCGTCTTATTTACCAAAAGACACAATTTTGTATGCCAGAACCAAGCGGAGACAGAAATAGATACCTTTAGGGTGGAATCCTTGCTTCCACTCAGTAGAAGCCTACTGTCGGCAGACCAGCTATTATGCACAGAAATAATGATTTTAGGCATCATGGCATGTACCGATGGAAACAGGAAGATAAAAAAAAACCGACCTGATCTGGTAGACATCTGCAACATGCCCTCTGAAAGCTGCAACAAATTTGCCTGTAATGCCATTCCACAACTTGACAGATTTGTCAAAGGAGGCACTTGCCAACCATTGCCCATCAGGAGAGAAGTAGACATGGTTTACGAGCTGCAAAAAGCAAAGCCAATGACAAAATCATTTCTAAGCACAGCTATACATAAGAATTTGGCTTGGTGAAACAAAGCCATGATACAAAGCGGTATGTTTTCGCCCAGCATGCCATTTGACAACTTACAAAGCTCCTAGTGATTTCAACAATGATGGAATCTATGGATGGGTTTGGGCATAATCGAATCATTGAGTTAATGAAGCTGATTCATTATTATTGTCAAGTTTCAGGGTGAGAACACGAAGGATTCCCAATGTGTTCTCTGTATTCAATGGGTCAGAACTGAATGCTTACACAAGTCGAAATGCAAGGACATTTGCTGGAGCTGTCAAGACAACATACCTTTTGATGACCAGTCATGCGAGCTTTGGGTTGTTTACTAATTGTTGGTTCCCAGAGAAACATTGTAAAATCATCGGAACCAGAAACTAGTCTCTCAGGCGCATTGCCCCTCATCTTCTTGTATCTCGCGAGAGCTGCCTGTATATTCAAAGTTCTCAGGTCAAAATTGATATTCAGCAAGCAACAAATGAAAACAACAAAAACAGTTTTAGCACTGATTTTATTATCACATCGCACCTCCTTCATTTCCTCTGCAGTTGAATATGTTTTTCCAGTATGGTCATATCCCCCAGTGCGCAAAACATACTCGGTGCTCAAAGCAAGAGAATTGACCCAATGACCATGGCCCTGAGTATGTGTGGTAAGTAGTAACTACTTTAAAAAGATGACAAAGACAACTAGCATAGATAACTTACTTGGAAGAAAAGTAAAATAAATAATAATTCACAGCTACTAAAATTATAAATCCAGCACATGCAAAAAGGCAAACAAAATCAGATTCAAAACATTTCACAAAATTGTTTCCTGGGTACACCTGACAGTTCATTCACAATTGAAAGATCTATAATTAGTATTTGCCACTCGATTCATGGATTAAGCATACAATATTACGCCCTCCATTCTTCATTATAGGATGTAGACATCTTACAAAGTAAATTTTGTATTTTATTCGTCCCTCTAACCCCCTGATTAGAGTAAACAGTGAACTACATGGCAATGAATTTTCTAATTCACAAAGCAATTGGTATCAGTGGGGTTTGGCTTAGAATTTTGTAGATGGGCATCCTTGTAAAATTTGATTTGCTACTTGGTTTTTGAGCCCAACCCAACCGTGTATAACCTTTGATAGGGTACTTTCATCTTACGAGATCAAATTATCATAGCCATCGAAGTGACATCAAAAGGAAATAAACATGTTCCCCTCAGATAGGTCATTTCATAAAGTGTATGCATTCACATGAGCTTATTCTGTTGATAAGGATAATGCATCACTAGAATGTGTGTTGTATCATCAGTCCTCTACATAGTTTCGCTCCAAGCCCATGGAAATTTAACACTACAGCAAGACCTAACTAGTGTTTGAGTTGAAATCCATCTCCAAACCCAGTTATGTCCATATGTAAAACTACATGGCAGGCCAGGAATTCCTCGTAGGCTGCCAGGTGAGTCCCACCCACATCCCTGTTCAGTTCTAACGGTGATCGCAAAATCTGATATTTTTCAAAATAACTACCTAAAATCTGTAGCTCTCTGGAATTTATCATAAAACCTGTAGTTCTCTGATACTTTATTCATAAAAGTGTGTTGTTGTGTGGTACGGAGTATTTGCTATTTTGCTCATAATTTGTTAACAAGCAAGGCCAAGTAGACAATGAGTTAAATTGATTAACTTTCTCACAGGAGCATGAAAATTTGCATCGGTCTTGAGTGTCCACGGAAATGCTGACACATTACCTGCAGTGTTTTGACCAACTTTCCCTGAGAAGTTTCCCACACTTTGATTAAACAATCTTCAGAACTGCAGTACACATACATTTCTTTTAGAATTGTACATAGTATTGTTTTAAGAAATATATATGTAAAGTACAGCCTTTTGTATAGATAATCATACAGCATAGCATCAAATATCATTCGTGGCAGCACTATGAACACTCGTGGTAAATGAGATGTGATTAGGCATATGCTTTCAGCTACTTAACCATCCAGGGTGCAGAATTCGATAACTTTTGCCTAAAGTTATAGCTGGCTATTGTGAATGAGTAATATAGCAACTGAGTATGAGGAAAAGGAAAGTAACTGGAAGCCTTACCGGATCAAGACCTATGCCCAGGGTTCAATCTATCGGTTTTGGAATTTCTATCGGGGTGCACCAATACGACCGAAATTTTGGTCTGAACAATAATGGCATTGTTGAATTGATTGTTGTTCCTAGTTTAACAAATCGGTTCATATTGCAAAGGCAACAACCAAAAGTGACCAAGTACAAAAGATAATTACAAAGCCATGATCCTTTATTTCAGATTGCAGAAACGAATGCATATGCATGTAATAGTCTTACCCAGTGTAAATAAAACCATCTCCACCCCATTTGACACAAGTCACTGAATTAGTGTGACCTGTAAGGGCAATGACACACTTCCTTGTAGTAATATCCCAAATACGTGCATCACCATCCTTACTTGCACTTACAAAACGGCGGCAAGGAGATTGCAAATGAACTGGCTCCCAAGATACAGCAGTAATCCACTTTCTATGCCCCTAATTTGAAAAAGGCAACAATCAATGAGTACCGGACGGCAATTAAAATATGCAATATCTAAAGTACAGCATCCATATACTGTTTCCAACATTATGTGAATCTGAATACATGATACTAAGACAAAAGAACTGGAGCTTAACATAGAAATTCCAGGTTCACATTACGTGACACATAAGGCAGTTAGGTCTGCAAATATGAAACTGAATAGCTAGCATAAATTCTTAATTCATACTTCTATAAAGTTTACATGTTAACGGATAAAGATGGTAAAATCTTACCGTAAGTGGACTGCCCAATTGCTTGCCTGTTTTTGGGTCCCATAATATAAGCTCCCCTGACTTGCTTCCACTAACAAGATGGTTCCCATCAGGTGACCATGCAATGCAGAGGACCCAGTTTTTGTGGCCTGGAAGATGCAGTATTATTTGACAACTTTCAAATATTAATGGTATCAACCCAAAAGAAACTGAATGTGCAGATATGCAAAGGAACTATCGGCGAGACTAGAAGTACCAAAAATTATACTTGAATGCATGGGAAGTTATGTCAAATAAACATGAGCTTCATCATAACGTTAAAAGAATATTACATGGAACAATAAACTCATATTAGGCATGAACATCCAATATTGGTTAATAAACAGTTTGTTTGGTGTGTTAATTACAAGTAATACCTATCATCTTTTAATAGTTTCAAGCCACTAAATTAATCTAAAAGGAACAAAAAATGAATTATTGTGATATCAAACATGAAACTTTGACTATCCAGCGCATGTTAGGTCTACCATCAGAAAAGATTTATTCTGAAAGTAATTTTACAGGTCCATTGTGGGTTTGACCAACTTGATAAAGATGAGCTCTGAGTTGCTAATATCTCTCTCATGAGAAATTGTTAAAGAACTCAGTTGCCGTAAAGAAGGTGTAACCATATAAAACCAGCACCAGTGAGTTATAGACATACCACTTATTTAAGGCATGAGAAACGCGACTTAAGATTATCAATATGCAAGAATTCACCTTTGCACGTGAACAATGGGGTCTGTGTGCTCAGATCCCAAAATCTAACAGTGGTATCACCAGAACCACTAGCCAAACATCTTCCATCAGGGCTGAAAGAAACAGCTAGTACAGCCTCTGTGTGACCTGCAGACATCATTCGGAGAAGCATAAAAAACCTCAAAATGACATAAATGGAGGTGGGATAGACAAGCTTTTTTATGCATTTGTAAACATCTAATAATCAAACAGGATAAATACATACTAAAGCATTTTAAGCAAATCAGGTTTGTTATAGACACTTGCATAGTTGCATATCTCTTCCCCCAACACACACATGCCCAAAATATAGATAAATAAAGAAGTTACAATCATTACTGTTGAATCAGAGCCCCTAGTACATGCTGCAATGGTCTGGATTGAAATTTGAGTGGAAAAAGGATTCCCAAGAAATTATATGGTTTCCATTAATAACAAAGTGCCTACTGGTCCTGGTGCTGTCTGCCATGGACTCATCCATTTGCACGCATGAGGAACAAAACAAGGTTGCAAGGGTTTCTGTTGGATGATTATTCTCAATGTAATTACAATGCTATGAGAACTGATAACAAAAGAGTTGTAAAATTGTACTACCTCCATTTCACAACGCAAGACTTTCTAGCATTGTCTAGATTCATATGGATACTAATGAGACATATATACAGACAATATACATCGATCAATAAATGAATTTAGAAATAGCCAAAACGCTTTACAATATGAAACGGCAGGAATAGTGGAAAAGAAAGCAAGGGAAAGGCATACCAGCAATTGTAGCAGAGCATCGGTTGACCGGCCTGATGCGGAAAACTGCTTGCGGTTGATATAGTATGCGCAGGGTGACCTCAACATTTGCTTCATTTAATAAATGAAAAGATGCAACTCAGAAATGAGATGGCATGCCTGGAGTATGTTATTTTTGTTTCCCCCAAAGAAACAAAGTGTATATGAAGTTGAGAGTGGAGCATCACCATTCTTTTGCTGCATGTAAGCACCAAGTTGGACAGAGAGCTCTTCATCTCCGATGTAGAATGCATAGGGCAACTTGTCCTCCTAATGAAGTAGATGTTTAAAGTCATGAGGCCACACGTACAAGTAGTTAGTTATATGCAGGACAGCTGAACTGGGAGTACATAGATAAAATGCAATGTGATAGATTTGTTGAAATATTTGCCCTTGTATATGTCTATATTATGATTAAACTTGTCGAACCATGTGAGTGAAGCATTACATTATCTGTTATAGTTCTCTTATAATGATCATTGTTTTGCTCAAATAAAAAGAAGGAAGAAAAACTTAAATTTGACAATTAAGTTGGTCCTGAATCCAAAATGAAGTGTAGTAAATAGGATAGGATAGGTACGTTGTGGAGAAGATGGTTGACGATCTCCTGGAGCTGCGGAGGGCCGACGTTGTGAGGCAGATAGAGGGCGGCGCCGAGGTGGTCTCCTTCGGGGCTCACCAGCTGGCACATCACGCTGCTGCTCCTCTCCATCCCCATCCCCATCTCCATCTCCATCTCAGCCAGCGGCGGCGGCGGCGGCGGCGAGGAGAAGAGAAGGCTAGAAGTAGCAGAGCGCCGGAGGGAGAGGAGAGGAGGCCTTGATGTGATGGACTGGAGACTATTGGGCCGATTTCATCCATTGGGGCCCAATCTTAGGGCCATGATTTACTATTGGGCCCAATCTTAGTTTTCTAGTAATATGTTCAACCTTGATTTCTTTGGGCATGGAAAGAAAAAAAAAAACTTGCCCTTTTAGGATACAAGAAAAATAAAACTTGTCACAAAACAACACCAACCTCGGAGTATTTTGAAAAATGCCAGGGACTATTGCCACATCCGTTACTATTTAATTGGCACAGTTGATCGATCTGATTTTATATATGACCAAAATGTTCGTCTTGTTCTGGTTAATGTAAGTGGTATAGATATATTTAGCATGCAAGGTACTGTAAAGGACGAATGGTGAAAGTTTGTATAAACCATTTGTAAAAAAAAATAAAATAAATAAAGGACGAATGGTGACAGTTTGTATATGAATAGTGTCTGGAACTGAGGGAATAGTAAAAAGGAACTCGGGAGTACAGCCAATGATGTGGAGTGCTGACTGCTGAGTAAATCTAGATACTGACTTCGCAAGAATTTTTTCTGTAACTGCCATCTAAATGGGTCCATAACAAGGAAAAAAACTGAGCCTTTTGGATCAGGAAAGTTTTCAGGACCAACGCGAGAATTAAGTACGCAGCAACCAAGGTATACCACATAGACCCAAATGCTTCAAGAAAGAAAACATGGCATGTACACAGGCACAACTACATCTACATGAGAATAAGTTGATAACCATCCTTGATGAGAGACTAAACAACAAAATTATGGACTACTACACTTGCATCATCACCATTTCCAATACTCACGCTACCTAACACTTCTAATCTGCTTGCTAACCATCTTTAAGCACCTCTTACTCCATAGACTAATTATTCCTCAAGATTTTAAATTGCATCTTTGAATCCCCCAATATGATTAAGTTACAAAATGGACATCATCCCTTCCATCCTAACACCCCACCATCTTCTCATCGGCACCACTCCAGTTAAAACTTCACGCTTTCACCCTGTAATCGTCAAACAAAGATAAAAGCGTTCAAAATACATGCTTACTCAAACATTTCGGGCCAAGATCAACGGATATACTACCACAACTTATTTTCTGTACACCCAAATTATTGTTCACCAGTGACACTGTCAGTGATGTAGGGACGATAAAAAGGGGGTCTCAGGCTCACAGCTCCTCCACTACCAGTATCTAGTGACATAGGAATGCACATCTTAGTCCTACCCAAACTTCTTACTTCTTACTATCACAAATTAGAAAATTGACGCCCACAGTATTAAAACTACTTCCTAATTCAATCAGCAGAAAAGTATACAACAATGCTATAGGAATGTCACTTGCATTTTCATTGCCCCTAAATCGGTGGTTTTGCATATCATGTTCAATGAATTTACATATAGGCCATCCTTTCTTTAAATTTAATGAAAGACTATGATGTTGACATTACATGTTTGAGTCAATGGTAAGCTCGTTTTCTGTACTAATCCTTTATAGATATCACTAGCATATCAATTTACCTGTTTAAGATGTCGGATTTCTAGAAAGGCTATCAGGTTTCATTCTTAGGTATTGAAACTCTAAGATGAAGGAAATAGGTTATCTTGGGACACAAAAACTTCAGAGTAGGGGCAGAAGGGATACCTTCTATGAATACTGGACATGCAGAACTTTCTGTCTACAAAATCGCTTCACAGGTTGCTTTATTGTGTCCTGCTTGCTTACACCTGCTACAGAGCCGTATAACTGTAGGTATCTTATTGGGGTTCAAACGCTTCCTTCTGGGTTTATCTGATGTCCGTGGCTTCGGAGGTGGAATCATATTTGCACCGGCACTAAAATCAATCGTATCCATGTCAGGAATTGGGAAGATTGTTCCTGAGTAAGCCAAATGGTAGCTCTCTATTCTGAAATATTTTGAACAGTAATCATAGAAAGTTCGCCCAATCCTGTTAAACACAGCAACAGCATGCATACAAGGAAGGCCAGAGAGTTGCCACCTCCTGCAGGTGCATTCCCAATTTGCAAGGTTAACAACATAAATAGCACTGCCCCGTACTTCAAACACGGTTTCAGAAGAGCACAGTACAGTCAGCTTCCCAGCTTTGGATATCTCGTCCTGCGCTTTGAATTCCATGGAAGGAGTTAAAGGTCCTGTCCAGGACTTGCAAGCCTCACGCCTTGCTTCTGTCACCTCCATTACTTTCATTCTCAGAGAGTCTATCATCAGCACTATTGACCCCTCCTTCTTGGTAGGTATCCAGTTATTAAAGGCATCAACAATGTTTGAGGAGAAATGATCATAACGACAGCCTCTAAAAATGGCATCTGACCAATGCTCCGGTTTACTTGCAATAATCCAATCAGCAGCTTCAGTGGATATATTCCTTATGCTCTCAATTGATGCATTGAAATCCTCAATGCTGCAGGCTTGGGCTGCTCGAGTAAAATCCTCAACCATCCCATCTCTTATCTGTTGCGACCATGGCCCCTTCCTCAGCTCTCCTTTGAATTCCTCCATGATATGATGCAAACAGAAGGCATGGTGACTTTCTTCAAACACTTGTGGAACAGCAGCATCTAGACCCTTTTGTCCACTGGACAAAAATGTAATAGCATCATAGTGATAGTTGTGATTCTGGAGGGCAAACCTCAGCTGCATCAAGAACCAAACCCAGCTCTCATAATTTTCATCTTCAACAACATTAAATGCCACTGGAAAGACGCCATCATCTGCATCAACTCCAGCTGCAACCAACAACTTGTACTCATTTGTCGCTTTCAGTGGAACCTTGTCAAGAAATATGAGAGGCCTGCACCCATTTGTGAAGCCATGCAGAGAAGCATGGAATGCAACAAAAAAGCGGCGGAATTTTGTGTCCACCATTGGAGACAACAAAGCTATACTACCTGGGTTGGTCTCCAAAAGCCTCTCACAATACCAGGGCAAATGGCTATATGTCTCCCGGATAGCATGATACAGCTCCTTCTGTGCCACTTCTCTGCCTCGCCAAACCTGTGAATAGGTCAGCATAACTCCATATTCTTCATAAATTTCCTTGACAAGGTCCTTTGGCTTGAACAATGGATTCTCATGCAGTTTCTCCTTAATGACAGTAGTCAGCCACTGTCTTGTTGCTCGCCGCTGACCCTCTCCACTTCCTCCACCACAGGTATGCTCATCTGTCATTTTCTTGATAACAAATTTCTTGTTACGGGATGATTCAGATGCATGCAATCGCCATGTGCAACCCTCACCAACACATTTTACAGTCACACGAGTGGTTTCATTTTTGATGAATCTATAAACAAATCCTTTCCCAATAGCATACTTGCATAACTGAGCACGAAAATCCTTCACGTTATCAAATTCTTGACCAACACCTTTGATAATGTCATCCCAAAACACAATAGGATTATTAAGACCCTGTGGTTCTGTGGCGATCTCAGAGCTAACATATGGATTGACAGAATCATCAAAAAGCCCAACTGGTTCCCTGCAAAAGACATGACAATGTCCATCAAATTTATACTTATTCACGAACTTGCAGGAGTGATGGGCACCATAAAACTAGACGAACAAGTACCTTGGTGCATTATCAACGAGAGCAAGCTTTTGCTGATTCAGAATGTCAGGAGCTGTGGAACCAGCTCCAGCTGTAGTGGCAAAGGCAATATCACTCCCAAATTCCAGTTGAAAAGCCCTAGTTTCATTTCAACAAGAGTAGCAATAATATAAAGCTGGGTATAATATCATCAGAAAAATAAAATGATGTAACATCTAAAATTAGAGAACATGTAAAGATGTGGCAACTATATGAAGACCAATACCTGTTGTCATCATTTTCAGTAACAACTTGTCTCGGTTGTTTCACATTATTCGAATTAGCTTGAACTGCAGTGCCAGTAGAACTCGGAGGCTTCTTGTTGTTTTTCGATGCCCTAGACAAACATGACATTAAATATAACATGGAAATGTATGGGGCTAAAAATTTACATCACATAGAGAAGACCTGAACAGTGTCACCTACTTATTTTTGGACGGTGTCCTTTTCCTTTTATCAACGCGTGCATTAGACCCAGGTTTAGTAGTGGATGCTCCAGTGTGACTTACGATACTCCTAGGAATGGAAACATATAATCAAATCAGTAAATGAATTATTTGCTCAAAAAAGAGTAAATTTCGCAAAAATAGATATTTAAGATATGGTATAAAAAGTAAATATTTAACACAGAATTTAAAAGAAAACCACAGGTTTAATCCATGGTATTGAAAATACAGCTTAAATCTGTAATTGTGTGATAGTTTTGTTGAAGTTTCTGTATGGTTGCAAAAGTTACTCCAAAAGGCTGCATGAAAAGGTAAAACAAGAAATACCTGTTCTCCACTCTACTTATCAAAAAAACATCCACTTGAGCAGAACTAGCAGTAAAATCAACCATCCGTTGCAAATCTCGATCACATGATATTGTGATGAGTGTTCTGTTATTGTTCGGAAGAAAGTATTTCAGTGACACATCTGCGACATCAACATGAAAGACCTTGGACACCTCATCCTTGAAGTTCTCCAGTGACATCTCTCGTGTGACATCAACAGCGTGCGCTTCTCCTCCTTTGTAGATCAAATTACCATTGGGGCCAGATGTGAACTCTCCACCATACTGGCAAATGGCAACAACTAGGCTCCCCTCCGCCATGCTTCCACTAATCTACATTTTAGGAAATAAGTCAACATGCATGCTTAAGCCATGCCAGTAAAGTAAAAATTAAGCAGTACATATAGAATCCATGTCATGATTAAATAAATAATATAAATTAATGTCAAGCCAATAATATTGATAAGCCTGATACATGAAATCAAGAGAAGCATGAATTATGGCCCTGCAAAATATTTGTTTTTTAATACAAGAGATTCAGGGAGCAAGTTTTCCTAGCAGTGTAAATAATGTTAATTAGATTCATGGACTTTTGTTTAGGGTGACGATTTAGCAGGATTCACGATTAAACTTGGATATCATGTGTAATTAATGCATTAACTGCATGGGAAGTCCGTATTGCGACATGGAACATTGGATTCGATTGAAGGAAGGCGATCCTTCCGCTCTAGTAGTTCAGTGTACACGTTTTGGGTGGAGGTAGGGAAGAACAAATTGATCCTTATTATATTAGTGATTTAGTATAGATAAGTGGTTCGTTCAACTCCGAGGGTGTAATTTGTTCACTGTATCGAAACATGTGTGCAACATTTGAAAAAGAAAGCAAATGAATTCTAAGCAAACAGATAAAATCTCACGTGGTACTCCACACGATTCATCAATCACAGCTATTTTAGACAAGAACAACAGACAGGCCAATTAATATGATCTGGCTTCCCAATAATTTCCTCCTGGGAAACAAGGATACAAGCTAATAGCTCTTTTAGCATGTAGTCCTTGAAATTTCAACCCTTTAACCAAAGTGCACAAAACCCTGAAAACAAATTGCTTCAGGAAACAGTCATGTTTTCGTTGGTGCTATCAGGATTGAAACACAACACAAATAAATACGATGGGAAAGCCCCCCTAACTACAATTGAATCACACATTTGGTCCCCAATTTCTACTTTTTCGACCATTCAACAAAAAACAAAGGAAGAAGTATTTTTTATGGACCGACAGCCACCAAAAGGAACCCCAGCTTATCTGTAATGAAAAAAAAAACATGGCTTTGAGATGTATTGCAAAGTAGAAACAACAGATCTAAAACAACAACCCAAGCCCGTTGCGGGCTGACCTAACGTAGAACACGGAAGTTCCCATTTTTTTTTTCTCTCTTCCAATTTTTGGGAAGGAAGGGGGATAGGAGCTGCTGCTGCTGTTGGTACTACACCAGCAGCCAGCCACGAGGCACCAAAGAGATCGAAAAGAAACTGGCTGTGTGAGGGGAAGAACGAATAAAGGGGACGGATTTGCAATCTGCACCCAAGTGCGTCACGCAGAGAGAGGGCTTCACCTTGAATTCGACTCGAAGCGGGGATGATGAGGTCGGCTCGGCTCCGGCGGTGTGGGCCGGCGCCGATGGAAGGGGCCGGGAGTTGCTGCCGCCGCCGCCGCCGCCGCGTGGCGAGGAGAGGAGGGGAGGAGGGGATTAGGGCTTGGGGGTATTTTGGAAATTTTGCAGGGTGGTTTCCGCACTCGCGCGACGATAATATTTTTGTGGGGTGGTTTTCGCGATATTACTACTAGTAGCGTGGATGGAGTGGAATGGGTTTTTGTTGGGCCTTTCTACAATTTTCCCTCTCCTTCTTTTTCTTTTTGGGCCGAATTGCGTAAGGCCCTCACTCCCCCATCATTTCTTTCTTTCCGAGTGGCTAGCTTCCAAATTTTCAAAATTTGGCTTACATTCAGAGGGTCTATCTGCAATCATACTAACAACTTCTTTCTTTCTTTCTTTCTTTCTTTCTTTCTTTCTGCTCTAGCTGCTGCTCTAACCGACGAAAGAAGCACGATTTCACAAACCAACGGTCTTATTATACTTATTATACTGCTCTACTAGGCATTTTGCTGCTCTAACATACGAAAGAAATATGGTTTTGCAAACCAACTGTTCTACTAGACGTTTTGGCTACGTCTAGATTCATCTGGACCCCGTTCGGCACACTCATGTTAGATATCTAAGCAGTCTCTTTTTCCACGCGCACGTTTACCGAACTGTTAAACGATGTATTTTTTGAAAAAAATTTCTATAGGAAAGTTGTTTTAAAAAATCGTATTAATCTATTTTATATTTTTTAATAGTTAATAATTAATTAATCATGTACTAATCTATTACTATATTTTTCGCGCCGGATAACTTATCATCCTCTACACCCTCTAGCCGAACGCGACGCTAGGCAATATTGTAAACTTGTATTATGAAACGGATCTAGTAGAATAGATGTCTTTTTTACTTAAATCCTTAGGCCTTAGTGAATTTAAAACAACTACATATGGAATAGACAACGGCAAGCTTCCCTACAGGAGTCGACACTTCAAAACATAGTAAACTAATAGCACTAGGATCTTCCAGCTCTGGCTATTGGTTCACCAATTCACTGGTCGAACCGCTAGGTCAACAGTCGAGCGAAGGTTTTTATTTATTAATATATTAATAAATATTTATTTTGCATTATTTTTAATATAGAACTATTATAAATGGGTGCAAATATACATAAATAAATCATTATATCTATTATTACATGGCCAAAACATTAAAAAATAATTGTAGCATGGTAACATAATAAATTCATGATGCATGTTGTCATAGAACAAATTAAAAGTTCAATTTTTAAAAACCGCACTGGTTCGCCAGTTCACCAAGAAAACCGCCCGATTCATTGGTTTTTTACCGGTTTAATTGCAAAGACATTATTTGAGTATAACTGAGCAGCCAATGTCCGGTCCGGTCCGGTCCGATCTTTTCTTTACTATGTTCAAAGATACAAGTCCTTTTAGTAACAACTTTACATTAATTTGTTAAACCAAATCAAATACTCTCGTGCTCCCTCCCTTCCTTGCTGAAAGAAGATCAATAGTATAGCCGATTGCTAGTTATAACAATTAACACACCATCTAAAATGTGTGCCATTAATATTTGTTCCATCTCTCACACAAAATATGTTGGAGTTCATGCTGCAATTAACTATAAATATGTAATCTGTTTTTATTCTCTCTCATATTATATCTCCTTCACATAAAAATAAATATGATGTGGTAATTCTTATAGCATACTTTACTCACTCTTAGTCCATACCAGCATAAAGCTAAATGACTAGAATAACAAATTTGTGGACTCAATAGTGCTCTACTTCCATTATTGATCTCATTAAGATAGTCTGCTTTCAAGACTTCCAAGAAACAGCGTTACCTCTAAGTGTGAACACGTACCTACTTATAACTTTTAACCAATGAGTATCATATATTAAGTTTCAATTATTGTAGCCATCTAGTACCTTTGGATAATTAACATAGTGAATCTCATAGATCACTATGCCTTTTAGATATCATAACTCTTTTAAGAGCTCACCGATCATCTCTCGGATTGGAAACAAATCAGCTCAATTTGCTCGCAGCGAATAAGATGTCAGGCCTCATAGCACTAGCCAAATACATTAGTGAACCAATAATTTAGGAGTGTCTTGTTGATCCGTTGTTATTCTTTGATTTTTCCTTGAACACATTGGGATCATAAGGGGTAGGAGGAGGCTTGCGGTTACTATAACCAAAGCAAATCATGATCTTCTCCACACAGTGGGATTTCACAATAGTAACCCCATCACCATCGTATCTCAGTAGGTTGATGTTAAGAACAACATCAGCCTCCCTCAAATCTTTCATCTCAAAGTTCTTAGACAAAAAGGTTTTTGACCTCCTCAATCACATTCAAATTGGTCCTAAAAATCAATATGTGCTCGCTAGTGCAAGTAGCACTCAAACACATGGTCGTTGGACTAGGTCAAGTAAAAAAGTTCTTCCACCCAAACACGTGGTTGAAGTGTGGACTACACCACTGGTCCTTGTGGGGCTGCATCGGGCAAAAAGGTTCTCCCACCGAAATATGTAGTTGAAGTTCCGACTAGAAGTGCCTCTGGCCCCTAAGTGGATTTTGTTTATATAATGACAAAAGATTTAGGGGACTAACCTCTATGTTTGAGTATAAGTGCAGCGACTTAGTCCCCTATAAGAAACTTCGATGATCAACAAACTCTATGAGAGAAAAGGCAATAAAAGTGCAAGGACAAATAGTGAATTGTATTTTTTTTCCTTATTGACTCCTTAGGAACACGACACTATAAAGAGGGGTATGGCTTGAAGGTTGCAAGCATAAAAACATTCTCTCACAAGTATCAAAGTGTCTTGAGTGATACACCATGTGTTGCACTCACTCAAGTTTTTTTCGAGTTATAGAAGTGTTCCTGGAATTTCTATATTTTTTATCAAAAATCTCAGTACAACTCTGTTGCGGAACAGAGACCTCACAAGGAAGTATCCGGTGGTGTCTTTGGAGTCTCCGGTGAGAACTCTCTATCTGGTACAGAAACTGTACCGGAGTTTCTAATGATTGTCATGGAGCCTCCGGTGACACTTGATTTCTTGCCCAGTTCCTACGGGAGCCTCCAGTAAACACTCTTTGTTTGGGAGAAAGACCCTACCGGAGATTTCGGTGGTTGTTATCGGCGTCTCAAGTGGCACTTGAGTACGACAACTCATATCGATTAGTCTCTATTGGCTTCTAGCGGAGTCTGCTATAAAAGCCCCATTCCTTTTGGGGAACTGTGCACTCATTCCAACTAGATATCATTCTAGATATCTCCATCACTCATTCCTTGTCCCCCTAGGGTTCATCCTTCTAGTGAGAAAGAGTGCAAAAGAGAGAAACCTAGGGTTTGCAATGGAGGACACCAAGAAACTTGTGAAGAGCACCTCAGGATCGCATCCGGCCGTCAATCCAAGCCTATATTACTCTTAGAGGCTTGCCTCCTAACTGACTACGCGTTGCCCGTGAGCATTTCAAGGTTGTGACTTGCTCGTGATGTTTGTACAAGGTTCTCCTCACCTCCTCAAGGAAACGAGGTAAGCTAATGGATATCGGATTCACTCCTAGGAGTTTGATTGTTAGAGCAAGCTTTACTTGGAAGGAGGAGTGCATTGCTGACCCCCGATGGTCACCCTAGAACGACTGTCCTATGTGATAGCTTGAAAATAATGTTATACTCATGGTTCTGAGCTTGGTGAGGTGTGCTCGAGAAAAATATGTCTCCTTAAGTCCCTCAACGAAGAGTAGGATTGAGAAATCTGAACTCCAGTAAAAACTATCGTGTCTTTGCCCTTTCCTTGAAGTTTTAGTGTTTCTTAGTTATTGAAGCCCTCTAGAATAGCTCTGCAAAAAGCCATCTCCACCACTCCGGAATATCGGTACTTCACTCTGGACTATCTAGCACATTATGTTTGTATCGACAAAGATGTACTGGAGACTCTGATGAAGCACTAGCTTTCTCTGCTAAGTTTTAAACTGGCACATTCACCAGCCCCCACTTCTGTGTGATATCTCGATCTTTCATCTACTATGCCATGCACTGGTCCTTGCGAAACCAGGTTATGCGGAAAGGTTCTCCCCCCTAATTATGGGGTCGAAGATCCAACTACGCCGATAGGCCTTGTGAGACCTAATGTGATGAAAAGGTTCTCCCACCTAATTAATTAGATGAAGTTCTAACTACATCGTTGGTCCCCGCAAGACCAAATCGAGTAAAAAAGGTTCTCCCACCTATACAGTGGTCGGAAATCTAACTATGCCACTGGCCTTTGCAGACCCACTAGGGTAGTAGTTGTCTAACCATGCAAAATCACATGGTTGAGTCCTAATTATGCCACCAGTTTTCAAAGGTAGTTGGTCCTATCGGTTTTACCAATAGTACACAATGTTAAGATCAAAGTTCAAATTTTGACTTAGAAGCGAAAAGATGATGCTGCAAACAAAAATTGATTAAACCAACGCTTTAGCATCACGTACATGAAAGGTAGAACCGATCAAAATTCGACGGCAAGAGTTAACCGGCCGATCAATCTAGATTAGTATGTCTGATTCTGATGCATGCATCCTTCCAAAAATGTACTAATATTACAGTATTATGTCTTAATTATGTATGTAAAGGTACACAACCAGGTAAATTCAATCAATTGACTATACATATGTGGAGCTAGTATACATACATACAGACGCCCACATTTCATCATAAAAAGAAAAGTGGAGCAAATGTATTCCTTTGATATTTGCCCAGGCCATTAATTAATTACTTACTCGAAGCCCAAGCTAGTGAGCAGATCAGCTGGGGTAATTGAAGAAAATGGAATGGGTTAATAGAGAAGAGAAGAGAGCTAGCGGTGGGAGGTGTGCGTGAAGTAGTCGTCGTCGGTGTAGTCGTCGGTGTCGAAGGCGAGCTGGCGGTGGCGGGAGATGTCGACGGAGCCGGAGGAGAAGATGCCGCTCTGCCCGGGCTTCTCGTGCGGGTGCAGGTCCTCCAGCGACGCGTCCCCCTCCAGCGCCCGCACGATCTGGCTCATCTTCGGCCGCCGCCGCGCCGAGTGCCGGATGCTCGCCGCCGCGCACGCCGCCATCCGCTCCACCTCCACCGCCGAGTACTCCCCGCCCAGCCGCCCGTCCACCAGCGCCGCCAGCGCCGCCCCGTCGTCGTTGCCGCCCAGGCCCAGCGCCCGCCCCAGCACCGGCCGCGCCCACTCCACCAGGCTGTCCTCCATCATGTTGGACGTGTCGATGGGGCGCCGCCCGGTCACCAGCTCCAGCAGCATCACGCCGAAGGAGAACACGTCCGACTTCTCCGTCAGCTTCCCGCTCGACGCGTACTCCGGCGCCAGGTAGCCGAAGGTGCCCATCACGCGCGTCGACACGTGGGTGTTGGTGTCCGTCGTCAGCTTCGCCAGCCCGAAGTCGGCGACCATGGCTTCGAAGTTGGCGTCCAGGAGGATGTTGGCGGCCTTGATGTCGCGGTGGATGATGCGCGGGTGGCAGTCCTCGTGGAGGTACGCGAGCCCCTTGGCCGACCCAAGGGCGATCTTGTGCCGCGTCGCCCAGTCCAGCCCGCCATGCCCGTACAGGTGGTGCTCCAGCGTGTTGTTCGCCACGAACTCGTACACCAGCATCCGCTGGTTGCCGGCGATGCAGTAGCCGACCAGCGACACCAGGTGCCGGTGGTGCACGCGGCTGATGATCTCCACCTCCGCCTGGAACTCCCGCTCGCCCTGCCCGCTGCCGGACTTCAGCTGCTTCACCGCCACCTCCTTCCCGCTGCCGGCGAGCACCCCCTTGTACACGTACCCGAACCCGCCCTGCCCCAGGAGGTTCGCCGACGAGAACCCCGACGTCGCCGCCGCCAGCTCCTCGTACGAGAACGAGCTCTTGGAGAACCCCAGCGCCACGTTCGGCGACGGCGGCGGGAGCGGCGGACCGTAGGGGCCCGACGAGTACGGCCCGCTCATGTCGCCGCTCAGGGGCGCTGCCGGATGATGCGACAGCGAGTTCCCGCCGCCGTGCATGTGCCAGCCCTGCGGCGGCGGAGGGATGCTGCTGTTGCTGCCGTGCTGCTGCCACATGGGAGGCAGCCCGCCGTTGGGGTAGTACACGTTGCCCTTCTCGTCGGTGAAGAAGGGCATGTTCAACGGAGGCGGCGGCGGTCGCTTCTTCCTCTTCCTGCAGCACAACACGATGGAAAGCACCAGCGCGAACGCCACCACCCCGATCACAATGCCGCCGATCACTTCCGCCTCTCTCCCAGACCTCTGCCGAGAGACTGATCCCGAGCTCTTCCTCGTCGGTGGCGGTGAATGCGTCGATTTCGACGAGGACGAGGACGATGATTTCGTAGGTGGTGTAGTGGACTCGGCGGGTGCTGATTTTGTCGATGACGGCGGTGGTGGTGGCGATGGGGAGGCCGGAGGTGGGGGTGATTTGGATGACGACGGCGGCGGCGATGATGTGGAGGTGGAGGTGGAGTTGGCCGACGACGACGGAGAAGACTCCGGAGAGGGCGCCATCAATTAATTTAATTTAATTTAATGGATTCCGGCCGGTCGGAGGAGACAGGGCCCACCCCCAGCCCCTCCGACAGAGAGTGCTAATTCACTTAATTTCTCTTTTTAATTTTGTTATTAATAATTGGCTCTAAAATGTTCCTCTTTTTAATTGTGAACCCACCCCTGCAAAATTTGAATTAATAAGTTAATGGATAAATCGAACAGATGGTCAATGCAAATTAATAATTACAAAATGAACTAGTTTATTAGAATTGCTGTAATTCAATAAGTTCATCCTTATGCCTACTAGTCATGAAATGGACCCCTGTTTTTCATTTTACTAATGGGGGAATCAGCTCCATTCCCGTGAAGCTAAAACGCAAATTTTCAAGAGATCAAATCAAATCATATGGATCAAAACATGATCAAATCACCATTTAATTTGGGAAGCAAAAGACAGGGATCAAGGGGATGATTGTACTAGGAAAATAATTTGTACATAAAACTTTTATATATGAATTTAAAAGCAAAGGCTAAAAAATACACTACGATAGAAAAAAAACCTTAAAATCAATTCCAAACTTAATGTTAAAAATTTAAATTATGACTTATAAGCATATGCAAAAGCTAAAAGATAAAGGTGCAAATCATCACAGAGAATATTGTATAAAGCTACATCAATAACTAATTAAGTATGCAATGTGTAAACTACATGCATTGCATATTTTATATATGGGGGTTATGGTCCTAGTGGTAGGACATGGACATACATACCTTTCCTTTTCCCCAGGAAGATTAAGTGTCGAGAGAGAAGGAGAAGGGGTCCAAGGCGGATTAGGGGCGACAATGGCAAAGGAAAGAAGGCAACCGACACACGCAACTTTCGTTGCCCTTTCCAACCAACCAACCACCACATATCTCTCCCCACCATTCTCCATTTTTAGCCACGCTACAAATAAACCCACACTTGCATATTTGTGAAATTGTGAAGAAAGGTATCGGATAATAAAATTTAATTTTAAATATTCAAGAGGAAGGATAATAGTCAATTTCGTCGCGAGGGTATACTTAGTTCACATTTTAAGTGTCTGGTGAGCAAGCGAACTCATCAAATGGCAAACATTCGTGGCAAATACACTTAGGATTCATTTAGTTGACAGTTATAAGTGGATCGGTCATGGTCATCGATGTTTTGTTTGATACGATGATCTGTGTTTTGTTTTGTTTTATATGGATATAATTATCTAATTTTATGTTTTGGTCATAGCCTTGTATCGGATAGTACTTATATAGGAAAATACACAATTTAGCATGGTTTGTTTCTCATATAGAGTAAATTGCGCTACCGGTACACGAACTTTTGAGGTGAGTATAATTTAGTACAAGAACTTATAAATTATTTGTTTCGGTTTGCAAATTTCTCTAGTGCGTGCAAACCAATGCCACGAGGACATATCATGACTAATTCCGATACATTAGATATTCATTAGGATCTCATGTAGAATCACATGGTGAGATAAATATAAATATATATATATATAATTACATATGCACACTCTTGATCAAATATAAAGTAATATATTTGATGTACTTTTGATATATAAGATACACAAGGGGAAGGGGTATGAAAGAGATACAAAACAATGGAAATAAAAAAAATAAAAGGTATGCATAACGTTTATTTACACATATGACATTCTGCATCCTAATATGTGCATGTGACATACTAATCAAATCCAACTGAGCTTTTTTTTTTGTTCGCACGAACTAAAAAGCGTGTGCACCATAGTGAGCATTTTATAAGTTTGTGTACTAAATTGCACCCAAACTAAGTTTGTGTACTAAAATATTAATAAAATATATAGAAAGGATATAACATCAATATTCTATTATAGTAATAACTAATATGAAGAAAGAATATATTTTAGATGACCATTCAAATAGCAATACAAATGATTAAATTTAGATGAGCAACTGCTCTAAGCCTCCATTGCAAAATGCAATTTAACATCCATATTAATCATTTTACACAAAGCATTGAATCCCTTCCTTTAAATTTCCTTGATTTAAATAAAAAACATAGGAAATTAGGATGGTTTCAATCTAAGCGGAAAAAAAATATGAAGACCTATGAAACAAAGGATTTAATCCCATCTTTTCCTTTCAATTTTCTAGGATTGTGCAATCTTATTGAGATTTTAGAGGAAAATAAGCTTGAGGTTCTACCCACAGTGCAAAAAATCGGACCGAGCTTGTGGCTGAACTAGAAAAAAAAATAGAACAGTGGCCTACACAGCACGGTTCTGCTTAAAAATCTTTCCTACAATCAAGCCAGTAAAAACTGGTGAACCGGATGATTTTTTGGTGAATAGGTGGCAATTTTTTAGAATAAAACTGGGTTTTAATTTTGTGCTATGACATTATGTATTTATGTCATTGTGAATATATTATGTTGCCTCACTACATGTATTTTTTATGTTGTGATCATGTAACAATAGATATACTGGTTTATTTATGCATAGTTTTACCAATTTGCGATTGTCTATATTAAAAATAATATGAATCAAATATAATATTTAAATAATTAAAACTAGCAGATCAACCAATAAACCAACGGCCAAAGCAGGTCAACCCCTAGTTTGGTTTTTACTATGGTTCTAGCTTATGTTTTCTTCCCTTGACTAAATTCATCTGTTTCTCCTAAGCCAGTCAAACAACAGTTTATGAATTTGCTTGCATTTTGAATTCTTACAGGAATTCTGATCAGTGGGCATGAAATTCCATTCCTACATTTTTCATACTCTACATTTTGACAACCCTATGTTTCCAAGGGTGCAAGCAAAGTCTATCGGGACAATGACTTGAGGGCAACAAGCAGGGATGGAAGAATCTACTTCCAGCCTCTGCAGTGAAATGCACACAGAATCTATCTGGACAAAGGTACAAGATAAACTCTAGAATGTGATGAATGAATGTTTTGAATCATGCTACAAGTACAACAAGCACTCTAGTAGGGAGTGCCACCAGTTTTACAGCATTAAATCAATCACCCATAACATTAATCACATGACACTAACATGCTCCCAGATCAGGTTCGAATCGAACCAAACCAAAGAATTGATCTACTCTACCCATGAGTTCTATTGCTCAACAACCTCCCCAGCAGGAATACCGACTGAAGAAGCTCTTGCTGGAGCTAACTGTCGCCCCACTGCGGTGAAGCTATCAGGCAGGATAAACAGAGGGCTGCTCCCCTCCGAGTCACCCTGGTATGCAAGCCCAAGGGAATAGCCCAATGCACGAGCAACAGGGACAGCCACCGCATTACCAACTTGAATGTACCTGCCACAACCATCAAACAGACCTTTCAGTTAGAACCAAACATTGAGTTGACACTCAACAGAAAATACCATGTTGGTATAGGGAAGCTTACTTCTCCTTTATAGGACCAAACATCTTGTAGTAGTCTGGGAATCCTTGCAACCTTGCATTCTCCCGGACAGACAGGACTCTTGCCTGAGTTGGGTGCAATATTATCTGAAGAGAAGCAGTCAGACAGATTGACAAAATATGTAGAGTCAGAACATTGGTAATCCTCTCATCGCAATCTAACCTGATTGTGTGGCTCTGCTCTGGTCACAACGGTAGGAACAGTCTCATCCCACCACAAGCGCCCAAATGGCCTGCAAACAACATTGTAAGAAATATACTATCCTCCAAATTTTATACCAGAGAAACTAGGGGTACCCTGCTGCTTACTTTAACGATCTCCCTCTGATGAAAGACATTGCATAGTCCGGAACCTGAACACAAAGAAAAGCTAGCTCTTCAGTAATGGTTAGGGGTGAAAACAGATCAGAAATGGGCAGAAACTAACTCTACCATATTCATTTTCTTTTTGGGGTCGTAACCAGAATCAGGAACCCCAGATACAAAACAGAACCAAATATTATCGAGCACAGATACATAGTGAATAAAAACCAATACAAATACAGTAAAAAATATTTATCAGAATATAAAAGCCTCTTATAAGAAAAAACTCCTCAAATCAGCAAAAGTTATATATTACCTGTCCCATATGAGCAGGTACAATAGCAGGCTATAAATCAGCTATAAACATATTTTAAAGAGGTAAGAGAGTAGAGAGAAGAGTAGTGAGTTACTAATTTGTAGCCAGTTACAACACAAACTCCAAGACATAGTGTGTGTATGACATGTAAAACTATGTATTAAGGTTTTGTAAGTAACTATTGTATGAATTGACTATTAGATTGACTATAGATGATTTGAAGCTAGTAGTTGGCTATACTATTGAACTTGCTCTAATAACTTCGTTTTTCGATTTCTGTGTCCAATCCTTTAACCATTCGTCTTATTTGAAAAAATTGTACAAAAACATAAAAATTAGTCACACATAAAATATTATTTATGTTTTACCATCTAATCAGGGTTCCCGTTACCGCGGTAACAGCCACGGTTACCGCAGTAACCAGGCCCTCCACGAGGGCACGATATGGTATGTACCACGGTTTTGAGTTTAAATTTAAGGATTTAATTTTTGAGAAAATTTAATAAAAAAATATATGCTGTATACGTTGATATATAGTATAGTGTATTTTCATGAAAAGGTGTATTTTTGATGTAATTAAAAATCATAACCAAGAATTCCATGGAAAAAATAAAAAATAGCCTATTGCGAATAATATTTTGTAAGTAAATGGTTAAGAATATTTTGTTGTTGAGTCATTATTTGACTTTGACATCTCACAAATTTTCTTGTTTTTAAATCTTCTTCCTGCGGCAACCACGGTTTTAGTTGTGGAAACCACGGTTTCCACCGTTCTAATGCGTTATTCCGACAAGCAGTAGCCGGGGTTACCATGCCAAAGCGCACGGTAACCACGCAAAACCATACAGTAACCGCGATTATCGCAAAGATTTTAATTCAAATTTTTTTATTTTCAAATTCATTGTGGTTTTTACGGCATCCGCGGTTACCGTGTGGTAACCACGCTAACGGTTACTGCGGTCAGGGCAGTAGGGGCAAGAAGTGGAACCCTGCATCTAGTAACAATAAAAATATTAATCACAAAAATATTTCAAATAAGTCAAAGAGTCAAAACATTGAATCTAAAAAATAAAAAATGAATTTAATATGGGACAGAGGTAGTACTTCTTTTGTATCAAAGACTAGATCAATGTGATTAAATTTTAGCAATCCATTTTTACATATGGATATATCAGGATGACATGTACAAACTAATATATTACTTGGCTTCATACAAAGAAAAATTGTGTTACTATAAATATAGTATATTATAATGATATCATATCACTAGCTGAATGTCTGTGTTTTGCAAAGAATAAAAACATATTATGTTAAATAGAAAAATATCTTTTATAAAATATGTGACCATCTTTTTTATATAGGAAATATCCATATCAATTTGATTTTATGTGGATATTTATCTAGATTTGATTGACTTTTAATATTACAAAATTAAAGGGGTAATTGTAAGAATGCAATGGGAGTACCACCACTAGAAGCTTTTATAGTACAAAAGATATTTAATAATTTATATTAAATAAAATAGGTCGACATGAATAACATGACTCTTTAGTCTTTACTACCATGGATTTTAGCAAGACTATCCAAAAAAATATCCATTTCATAAAAATTGTCCAAATTAAGAAAACTAACCCAAGCGATTTCATCCCTAGTAATGGCAACACTTACAATACTGCATGCTCCTAAAAGACATAGGTAATGGAAACTTAGGATGGAAACCATGCACCAATGTTTGCTACTTTGTCTTGAACCTCCAACTCATAGAGCTTTACATGTTCTAGTTAATACATAATCCTAAATAGATAATATAAGATTTCTAACAAATTGTAATCCTAAATAGGTAATATAAGATCAAAAGCGGTAAACAAGCACCCTGGGTGGCTGTAACATGTCACTGCAAAGTGATAAATGCATCCCACAACTGTATAAACATGCCCCCGCCCCCACCCCCACCCCCCACCAGGTTATAAATGTCCCTCTATGACTGTAAACAGCATGGTTGTTTCACAGGCACCAGACAGCAGTTCTGACAGCAATTCACAAAAACGTGGGGAGCATAGAACACACACCAAAGGTTTCCCAGATGACAGGTACACACGATCGATATCTGGATCCCACTCCACAATGTTGTTAGCCCCAACCTTGACACCTTTCAGGTCCCTGAAGTTGGCTCCCTAAAACACAATAGATTGATTACAACTGCAGAAAGAATAAAAAGTTGAGAAGCTCACAAATGACCAAAGCTTCAACAACTGCCAACCTTCTTTACTGGGATTTGTTGCACGCGCTCGTGATCATCATTATTTAGCTTTAAGGGCTGGTGATCCAAAAGCATGCCAACATCTGGACCAGCATTCCCTTCAAAAGAATTGTCCAGCATTTCTAGAACATTTTGGGGAAAAAAAATGAGTCAAAATTGCTGTGCAGACTGGCCAAAGTAAGCACAAGTTTTGGAGGGGTGGTAAATTGAAAAACAGGATGCAATTTCAGGATATATAACAGAACAATTAAGCCAGCATCTTATCAAAGCCCACGAATATAAGTAATAGAGGTTTTATTACCTCTACGGCTTAGCCGGATGTAGCGCTGGAATTCTGTTTTTGGGGAAGAACCATATTCCATCACTTCATTAGGCTGATTGTTGTTTACCTGCAGATAAGGGGTAAGATTGCAGTTGCAGGTCAGGAAAAGTATTAATAAATAAAACACTTGCCTCTGGCAAATCAGAAATTGCATCACCAAGAAGTAGAGCCTTTTTCAGTGTTGGCTTCTGTGTTTCATCATATGCAACAATACTTTGCTGCAAGTGAGATTAAGCTAATCAGAATACAGAGAATTCCAGTGGAATACACAGTTATGACGAGACAACTTACAGAAAAAGCATTTGGGGCACCTCCACGCACAACAACGTCATGAGTGGGAAGTGGATACTTTGGGAGCACCTACATTGCCAAATGCACCTGATCATTGATCTGATCAAGGAATTAACAAGTGTTTATCAATGCAAGGGGTGAGGAGGGGACAAACCATGGTAGGGAGAGCTCCCCATAGGAACACCCGCATCCTGAACTGTGGAAGGCCATAACAGCCTGCAACCATCATTCCAAGTCGTGCTTGGTAGTTCATAGCCACCAGGCGGCTCAGAGCATATCTTCCAAGGTAGCCATCAGCAAACTTTAGTATGTCCACCACATTTTCCATGAGGACATACTTGGGCTTCAGATATTTAACAATATCCATAAATGTCACCATCTGTTTGTTTTTCTCATCTTTTAGTGGCTCGTTGCGGTTTCTGAACCGATTGAACCCACTAATTCCTTGGCATGGTGGGCCACCACAGATAACATCAACATCACCCTTTGGAATTGTAACACATAGATGGCATCAGCAAATCAACGTATGTAACTAGTGAAAAGGGCACAAAAGGAGAGCAAATACTCACTGGCAGAGGCAAGATTTTTCGCCTGTATCCATCTTGAACAAATTCTTTAATTTTCAGTGGGCAAGCACTAGGTTATGAAAAAATAAGACGAGGTTAGTTCAACTAGAAATAAAAAAACAATGGTTATATGCCAGTCAGAAAAGATACCAACCTGAGGTTCTCAATAGGCTCCCAAGTGTCCTCTTCACGGCCATAGCCTTTCCATTGTACCTGTTAAAAAACTGCGTTGAAGCAACATATGGAGAACGCTAGTGCAGGAATCCATAAGGAATGCATGAAAAATGAGACGAAGGTACCTTGAAATAGATGCCATCTTCTCTATCACTGCCACCGTAGCAGATTCCAGATAGCTTTTCAACAACAAATTCATCTTTTTCAAGAGGTTCATCATCATCATCCTCATTCTCTGAGGAACCAGCCGGATCAGAACATATATTATTCTTGACATGTTCATCACAGAGTTTAGCCCATTCCTTAAGAAGAGCAAGAAACTCATCAGCTTTTTCATTCCGGGCCTGCATTAAGAAATACAAAAAGAATAAGTACACTAGAATTGCCAATAAATGATTTTTGCCAGTGCAATACTTTTTAGGGCAGCTCCAACGTGCACGCTAAGAAAATGCCAAGAAGAGAGAGAAAGATGCTAAGAAGGTGCTATACGTTAAAGCAAAGGTGCTAGCTTGGAATTTCAATGCACCTAGAGCTTCTTCTAGCGCCCGATGCCAAGGACTTTTTATCAGAGAATTAATGCTACTATTGTACTACAAGTCTATCCACAAAATATTTCTATAATCCGCGGGAACCATCTTAGCATGGACTATAAGATTTTATACATTAGAGCAATATTGAGCACTGATGCTAGTGGCTAACGTATCCTCCGTAGCAAATTTTAAAGAACTAAACACTAAAGTTGCCCTTATGATCATTCATTGCAAATTATCCAATGATTACCACATAGGACTTAATAGATCATAAAGGACGCCTGAAATCCGTACAAGTTCACAACCATACCTCAGTTTTTGGGTGATTGTATTTGAGACTCTCGCATGCAAAACTATTGAAATCAACAGCCCATCGCTAGAAATATGCCAGAAAAAATGAGGGATTAGTACCTGATATCACAAAAATTCTATCAAGCGAATGAGGGAAGAATAATACCGTTTCAAGATTCAGGCCAGCAAGCGCTGCACCCAAGCAAAGACCAGTAGACATACCACCACAACCAGAGTAGAGATCAAGCAGTGTAGCCTTTCCCATTGAAGATGATGCCTCTGAATCAGAGGCAACTTTGCCTCTAGACGAATCCATGTCATCAGAAGAAATTCCTGATGCAGTGTCACTACCCGATGCTCCATTTTCTAGGTGGAATCAAGATTAGAGTTAGTGTTTTTATTTGACGAACATTGCACAACTAATATAAGTTTAAGTACAAATAATATATTGGGGATGAACACTATATGCAAAGGTCATCTTAATTCACCTAGCAACAAGAACATAGTAACTTACCAGGTGGGATATTAGCGAATGTTGAATAAGCAACAGTGTATGACATGTCATAGTACAGATCACAATCTGCCACCCGTTGAGATTTGGCTTCATGATCCATCTAAAAGAAATGAAGGGGAAAATCACCATGTGAAACAATTACATGAATAAGGTAACACAAAAATCTGAGAGAGAACACTTACATTTGGATCAATATGTACGATTTTAACCTTTGAGATGATGCAGTCAAGCACATTATCATTCTTTTCCTCAGAAAGGAAAACACGCTTGAGATCATGGTTATGATCATGAACATTCTCCATCATCATCGATGAGATCACCTGTAGAGACAGGTCCAAGATGTACACTTTGTTGATGTTTGAACACAAAATAGCATGCTTTAGTAATGTTTGTTACGCACTGTATCCTCCGCGCGGAAGAACCAACAACAGGTAAAATAGCGGCAGTGATCAGTCCCCTCAAAGAACTCAGTTATCCTGCCGATGTAATCAGCTTTATCTTCCTCGGCCTATGATTGTTGCAAAGGAAATACGTATGCCATTTAGAGCAACTGTTATGAGATTAAACAACAAAACCGAACTGAATAAAGTTGACAAAAATATTACTTTATGTGTGTGTTTTGGTCAGTGTATAAACGTGTTCAATCTAAGTTGATAAAGAATTCCATGGAGCTAGGCCACATAAGTACATTTATTTCCCAAGTACACACAAGCACGAATAGAAGTGTATGCAAGATTAGATTCGGACCACAGGACACCGACAAGCACTGCACTATGCAATCGCGCTCAATGTTAAAAATGCAAGAAACAAACAGAGCGTTCAGTTAACAAACAGATAGGTCGAAAATGTGAGACGTGGAGAGCATTCCATAGAATTAGGAAGCATCCTGGTGCGTAGCAGCACCAATGTTCATGGATGGCATAAGACTCAATCCCGTGGTTTAAACCATAGCGATTGAAGCAACAAAAATCGGGATATTTAATCAGGAGCAGGGGGATTTGGTAGATAGGCAGAGATCCCAATGGAATAATTAAGGTTGCATTTGAATGATGAGCAAGTAGTAATAAATTATGAAATTGCAGTGTGCACAAGAATCATCTGATGAGAAGTAGATAAAGGAAGGTACTTGTGCGGAGCAAGTAGGATGTGGAGGAAAGAGAGACCTTGACATAGACGTCGTCGTGGAGGCAGTAGACGATGCCGTCGACCTTGGCGGAGCGGTAGTGGCAGCGCGCCTTGAGCTCCTCCTCCTCATCAGGCCTGCAGAAGCGTGGACGCGTTGTGAATGAACAATTAAAAATAAATGGGGTCAGATCTAGTGTAGTAGTAATGGGATGTTACCTCCTGGCGGCGGCGTTGCCGTTGCGTTGGTAGCGGTGCGGCCACTTGGCGCGGGCCTCGTGGGCGGGGAAGGGCTCCCCGATGAACTCCGGCTCGTGGTCGCCGTCGGCCCTGCTGTGGCGGACCCTGCTGGGCTGCGCGACCCGCTTGTTGGCGGGGCGGGCGGGGGCGGGGGCGTCCTTGTCGTCCAGCAGCAGCTGCTCGTCGTCCTCCTCCAGGGCCATCTCCTCCTCATCGGGCTCCTCCTTGCAGGCGTCATCCTCCAGCAGCTCCACGGGCTGGGGAGGCGGCAGCTGCTCCTCCTCCTCCTTGACCTTGGGCCTGCGGGTGCGCTTGGCGGAGGAGGGGTCGGCGGAGGCGGAGGCGGCGCGCTTGCGCGTGGAGGCACGCTTGGGCGCCATGGGTGGAGGAGGTAGAGAGAGAGAGGAGAGGAGAGGAGGGAGGGAGGGTTTAGGAAAGGAGGGAGCAGAGCAGGTGGAGTGGAAGGAAATGTGGGAAGGAAGACGAAAGCGAAGCGGCCGAAAATCTGAAATCAAATCGATTTCGTTTCAGATTTGGAAGCCGAGGCGGGAAGCCCCCAAAAAATTTGACATGTAGGGCGGGCCCACCTGCAGTCACCTGGGCTTTCCGGAAGGGCGGGATGCTTCAAATTTTCCGCCTCCCTTCTCCTCTTCTTCCATTCTGCTTTCAGACGCTCTAGGGTTGGGTTTGCTCCCTGCCCTATGGGCCCTCCCAACACTACCTCACTTTTTCAGGGCTCCTTTAGTTCGCGTATAGAAAAAATTTTAAGTGTTATATTAGATGTTTGAGGGGGTTTTCGGACACAAATGAAAAAAACTAATTTCATAACTCGACTAGAAACCGTGAGACGAATTTATTAAGCCTAATTAATCCGTCGTTAGCACATGTTGGTTACCGTATCACTTGTGGCTAACCATGGGCTAATTAGGCTTAAAAGGTTCGTCTCAGGATTTTCATGCAAATTGTACAATTAGTTTTTCTTTTAGTCTATATTTAATGCTACATGTATATGTCAAAAGATTTGATGTGATGTGTTTGAGAAATTTTTTTTACGAACTAAACATGTCCTTACTCAATCACATTGTTTGGTTGCTTTAAAAAATCATACAAGAATTTAGAGAGACAACGACATAGAGGAAATTCCAATAGCTTTGAACTCATGGTATGTTTCCTTCAAAACTCATGTGTTTTAGGTTATTCCATAGATTCATTTCTTTGATCCAAATGAGCATATAAAAAATTTCCCAAATGATTCATACCCTACAAAATTCCTCTAAAATCCCTTTGTTCCAAAGGAGCCCTTCGTAGAGGAAATTTATGGTATACCACCGACTTTCACCAAATTGCATAGCCTGCACCAACTTTGTTCAACCCCACGATATGTCATTGACTTCTAGTTAACTTCTATATTTATCATTGTCATCCAGTTAGTCTCCGTTAGGACCATACTTTTTTATTCTAATCTATCCTATATTGCATAAACATGTATTACTCATTGTACATCATTTATTCACCATTCTTCAAATCCGATGGCTAACATCGTCTTCTTAAGATCGGACGGTTAGGACGGACTCCATCTCTTTTTATGCAGACTTCCATATATGTATCAGAAACTTTGTAAATTATAAATTATCATACCAACTATAGAGTTTCCATATATTATAAATTATCTTTCCAATTAAAAACAAGGAACATGCTTTCTATATGTTGGACTTTATATAAAAAATAATATATAATTTTTAACCATAAAGTTTCTACAAATATGCAATATATAACTTTAGAATCAAAATTCAATAACAATTTTTTAATCACACCATTAAAACACTGCCAATGATACCAAGTTAATGAAGTTCGTGTTCAACGCCATGCCACATTTGTTCTAATCATAAGATCGATTAAGGCTGATTGTTGGATGCCCAAATAGTAAAACTTATAACAATAATAACACGGATAAATCTTTGGTAAATAGGAACGAGTATTTGTTGTTCTAGAAATATTTTTTAAAATCATATTTTTAGGTAAAATAAGTAAATTTCTTCAGCTGTCAAATGATGTATCACCATAGATAATTTTATTAAATCATTTGAAGATATGTACACCTCCTGATAATGACAAACTGTAAACATAACTATTGAAAAATATCATTAGTAATTTCACTTTTGTTAAAAATTGTCATATGTTCCTTTTAACTACAAAGAACTTATTCAATAAATACTTGTTATATATTATATGATCACTTAATATTTGATTTAAATATCTTTTTATGTAACTTAAGAAGACATGGTGAAATTTTTTTTAAAACTTATAATAAATTTAGGCTTTGAATTACATGTTATTTGAGAGTTGTACAATTGTTTTGTTTCTTTGATATATACAAACATCAACAAACTTATTTTTTTATAAGAAGAAGGAAGGTTGTATTTGATGCAACTCATGTTTGTATAAAGTGATTTTTCATTAAATTTAGCTTTATAGAGTTGAAATTTTATGTTAATATTAGATAATGTGAAAAATTATTTAATTAAAACTATCCTTGCAATCTGTTAGCTTGATATTGGAGTGATTTCAAAATTAGTGTATCAATTTGTTATCACGATGTTTATGAAATTAGCATATAAACTTGGCCTTTGCAAGTTCTGCAGTTACCGTCCAAACTTGAAAACTTACAATTTATTACAATGTGTTTGAACCCATAATTAATTATGTAAAGTTATTGTGGTCCCTATTAACTGATGGCTTACTGCTATTTTGTTTGAGTTGGTTTAATCATATTAGCAAATGCTTGATAGACAAACAATTTTGAATGTTTGGTTTGTATGATATTGCATCTAAAAAATGTATAATATTTTATTTATATTATTAAATTGAGTTGTAGCATTAGCACGCGTATAATACCAGTAACAAAAAAAACCCTAGGTCAAAAACTTCCAAAATCTGGACAAAATATCAAATTGTAAGTTTTCATACAAATTTTGGATGCCTTGTAATTTTATGTTTACAATTTGGAATTTCAGAATTTTTGGCCAAATTTTGGAAGTTTTTATCATAAGGGTTTTTCAATCATTAGAACAAAAACATACAACACTAACATAGGCTAATTGGACGGTGATGGTAAAATCATAAAAGTTAGGCAAAAATTGATGGCATATTATATAATTGAACAAAGTTAGTGACAAATCGTGGAACTAGGAAAAGGCAGGGGTATACATCAGATTCTATCCTTTTACTGTTGCTCTTACTTTTTTTTCCTACCCTACTACTATTGTATGTTTTCCTTTTTCGCATTCCCAAGAAAGAGGGATATCTATCCTCTTGTTGTCACACATGCATTTCTCAAATTGTAAACTTTACCGTTCATTAATAAATTTACATTTTTTTCAAAGCAACTCCAACATCTTATTCAAATCTTGCTCTCTGTTCGTCTATTTAGCAAGTTAGTCAAAGATATTCTCGCTAAATTGCATGTCATCCAATGTCCTCTCCATCTCCCACTCTCCAAAATTTATAGGCCCCACATGTTAGTGCCTTAGCACTCTGCTTCTCAATCTTATCTCTTTTCTTTTCCCACTCATTGTCCACCTCATCGGCCTACCATACACAACACCAGTGGCTAGGGAGTACAGAGGCCGGCAACCGGGCATCCTGGAGATATGGCCAGAGTTCTTGAGGTATGGCAGTGGCGGAGGCAGGCAATTGATCACCAGCCCCGAGTTTGGGCAGCAACCACCATCCTCGATTCCCCCTGCTCCAATGAATATGTGGCCACCTCAGCGTGACGTCGATGCGGAAGGTGGCGAGAGGTGGAGCGAGATTCTCCTATGTTCATATAGCACCAATGCAGGAGGTTTACCTTTGCTTCCATGCCTTGACTCAAAGAGGCGGAAGGGATTTGCATCAGGCACCACCTCAACTTGGTAGGGAGGAGGAAGAGGGATGGTGAGAAGGTAAGTATGGTGAAGGTCATCCAATGAGGTCAACTTCGTTGGGGTTTTCAATGTTGTCATCTTGCTACTAGTTGTGTTTGTTGGATGGAAGCTCCCTAGTGGTCTCTGGCAAGCTCGGCATTGATTGCCAATGGTGACAATGTCAACAACCTGTAGTTGCAGGTATGTGGGAGGTGGTGGGAGGAAGAGTCGCAGAGGGAAAAGTAGTTGGAGTAATTGATAGCTTGTCAGATGGCCAGCTGGATTGCCTGGCTACATTTGGCTAGCCTACTTACCCATTTGGCCTGCTGAACGGTAAGTTTGTTGTAGCAACAATTTTTGTTATGTTTGCTAAATTTTGGTATGGAGAGATGGATGTAGAGGCTATTGGAGTTTCTCTGAAACTTTTTTTGACACCTTTTCGAATTTGTTGGACAAAAGCTTTACCTATGATTAGACACAATTAATCCTACTCGAGGAGATGTATAAATTGACACCTCATTTTTATGGTAGAGAGAAAGAGGGAGAGATAACATTAAGGACAAAGAAACACAAGCTCTGTTTTTTCACCAACTCTATTGCAAGCTCTCATGCAACCCACAGGGCCAACTAGTGACTTAAGCTGTGTTCGAGAAAGAAGGTTCGGAACTTCACTCTCCAACACAAAATAGAGTTATAGATTAGCACATGATTATTTAAGTCTTAACTTGGAAAATGGGTTAATATGATTTTTAAAGTGACTTTTCTACATATTTATTTTGCATAAAATGCACTGTTTTATAATCTAGGAAACGTGTGTGTGAAAAATAAAGTAGAAGTTGGGAAAAGGTGACGCCGAACGCACCCTTAGCCTATTTGCTGGGCAGCTTGATAGAGGCTAGCCGGATGTAGTAGCCTGTTTGACTAAAAAAAAATAATCTGATGCTTGTGCAAAGGTGATACCAGCTCTAGTACGCATCTTCTTCACATATGTATTTGTTCATAGAGGAAGTTTTTGAGCTAGCATCCGTCTATCCATTCAAAAATAAGTGACCATTTTGGTTAAAACTTTTATCCCAATATAAGTCATAAGTGACTACTTGGAGACTAAGAAGGAAAGAATTGGATTAAATAGGGGAATACACAATAATTAAAACTAGGGTTGCCTCACTAGCCACTCGTGGTGCCTCATGACCTAGGGCACACCTCTTGTAGGGAAGTCAAACCATTCCGACCCCTCCCCTCAGAGAGCAAGCAAACATCACCCGTTATTGTGATACTCCACTAAAGAAGAGAGAGGGGGCATTAGGAGATTACCGTGAGGTGAAGGATGGGTCACATTTAATACTGTGCACCCACAGTGTCAGGCACATGCAAGCGCCGGATTGTTTGTCCCACGAAACAATAATAAAAGTGATGAAAAGATTTTTGTCATTCCTTGAGCAAACATGAAAAATAGGGGCGCCTCTGTTTGGTCACATCAAATCCATCATCATCATCATCCTCGCTCATGATGGCTTATAAATGGCGATAGGTCGGTTAAACGACTACCTGCTGTCCTTCATCACCGACCCGGTGGGACCACTGGTGAAAGATTCGATAGTATCACTAGGAACCCACTTACTCCATCTCCGTCTTAAGTATATGGTGTGTGGAGGGTTGATATGCCCCCATAGGCCACCCATAGACTTTCTATGTTGTTAGTCACATCACTCGTCCTGTTGGCAGGGACATAGTATGCTCACTAATGGCTTCCTCATAAGACATGAGAAGTATTTAATAGGCTCCTATAGCCACTCTTTCCAAAGGTCACTTTGTTATTAACTTAACACTATGAAAGGATGACCTAATCCAACGGGAAGGAGGATGGGATCTCGGTGTGGTAAAAAGCCAAGATTGGACACTCCATCCTGAATTCACCCAACTTGTATTTCAAAAAAAAAAACCATCGAAAGAACACCCGTAGGAGTAAAGTACTACACCTCCACGTGATCCAGACCTATAAAACTGCTTTATTTTTGTGATTTCTCCACACTTTCACTGCACTGCCCACCATATCCAATCTCGTGATTTCTCCCACGCTCCCTAGGCCAAACATAAAAGGGGTCCTTCGATCTCCCGTGCAAGTGGTCGACACTCCGACAATTGCACATCTTTTTATCAACAAAAATGTAAGTAGATGGAGGCAGGGACAAAGCAAGTATATACTACTCCCTTTGTTCTATATTATAAGATTATAAGATGTTTAGACCTTACCTATATTCATCATGTATATATTTTTATATGTATCCATATTTATTAGCATTCATATAAATCTAGTCAAGTCCAAAAAGTCATATAATATGAAAAGAAGGGTATTAAACTTGCTCTAAGCGAGTTTTTGATTTGGTCCAACTTACCCATTCTCCTACATCCACTACAAATGCTTTACGCCCGCATATAGGTCATATTTATGCATATTTTTTCATGGCGATCGATGACCTGCCACAGTAGCAGAGGTTTTCGATTTCCAGGTAAAAAAAAAAAGAGAAAAAAAAAACAACAACAGCAGTTCTCAACTTAAATTGGTTTATGAGTTTCAGAAACATGGATCAATCGAAGTTTGTGTGATGGTTGGTACTGGCTATATACCCACCAACTCAACTTGATGCGTCCGTTTATCATATGTCAATAATACATCTCAACAGCATACACCCACCAATTTATATGTACCAGCTTTGCTGAAAATCTGGAACAAACATACGGTGGAAAAAGACAAAAAAAAAAGGCACCAGAGTGGAAAACAGAACAAGAAACATATTACAACCTCCAAAATTTAGAAACTATACCACTCTATCTTTGCAATTTTCCTTACACACAAGTGCAACCAAAACAAACGGAAGAAGAAATAAATATTCGAGGGAAAGACAGTAAAAACCTCGAGTTACCTTATTTTGTTTTCTTTTTTGGAGAATACAAATCACTCGCTATGTATTGTGCTGTGCCAAATAATAGCTGAGTCTGTTGTCTAGAAGAACGAAAATTTGACTCCAGTCCTGGCAGAGAACAGGTTGTACTCCTTTATGTTGGTCTCCTCCCTTGAGCAGGGTTGAGCTTGACCTGCTGGAGTTGATGTTCTCGACGCCATAGATCCTCCACTCGCCTCATCGTCTTTGGATGATGCCTGGGACACCTGGGCAGGAGAGGATATGGGAAGGTTGAAATGGAACAGCGAGAAAGGCGCAGAGGCATCTTGCGGCTTCTTGTCTTCTGAACAGCCGTTCTGAGGACCCACCTGCTTTGATTCAGGAGTAAGGGCAATCTGATGTTGCCTCTCTGGTTTTACGATGACAGGATTCATCACTGCTGGCGCTCCATTTCTGAAGAGCGCAGTTGGTGGCATGGTGTTAAAGCTCACCGGAGTCTTGTGGACTGGCTGTGCAGGTACAAAACCAAACTCAGGACCTGCGTAAGGATGTACATTACTGTACTGCATTGAGAAGTCAACACATTGGTTTCCAGCCATGCCATATCCGACAGGGTTCGTGTAGAAATGTCCAGGTTGAGGGTGGTACGGTAAGTATCCATTTGTTGCAACTGGCATGTGATGATTATGGAAACCCACCAAGGTTGATGGGTATGGTGCTGCATGAACCTTTTGGTGATGTAACGGCTGCTCCTGGAATGGGGTCGCAACAAACCCAAATTGATTAGCATCAGGAGGGTGAATGTTTTGTGGCTGGTATTCTCTGAAACCATTTCCTGCACACATCTCAAGTAATGAACGTGAACCACTCTTGGTTGGCAGATTGCCTGGGCTGCTATTATTCCTTTCTGAAGATCCTTCTGAATCGGAAGTAGATGATGATTCCGGATTCTGAGCACTCAATGAGGTGGTGCTGCTCATGCTACTATCTCTGTCCCCCTCACTTAGACATGAAGAGCTATCTGAACTGGTCATGGTTGGCATCTGACCATCTTTTGCCAGGCAGCAATCTGGCTTGTTCACCACAAGAGGTTCATCATTGCAGGCATCTCGATTATTTTCACCATTTTCACGTGGCTGATCTGTTTTTGATCTGCAAGCTTCTCCAGCTCTATCAGAACAAGCCTCAGCTAGCACTTCACACTCCAGGTTATGATTTTGATTGCTATTGACGATATCTTTTGAAGATACCATTTGATTGGATCCATCAGCACCATCAACTGTTTCAGAAGCATCATTTGAGCTCCCTAAGCTAGCTTTCTTTCTAGCATCCATTGGCTCCCATACTTGTTTTGGAGCCACATTCTTGTTTGATGTACTGCCAACACGGCTTCCTTTTGACACTATGAAGCTATCCAATGGATAGCACCGGCGATACTGCAACCTGGGCTTCTCAACTATTGTTTTCCTGGACATCTTCATCTCCCTACTTGATCTAGCTGTTGAAGAAAAGTACCTATAATCTTCCTGTTGGCCACAACTGCAGGCGTTGTACTCGTACCTTTCTCTTGTTCGGTTATTTGCACCAAATGCAGAGTTACAACCTCTACCAGCATTCCTTGCTCTCTCCCTAGATTGCCAGTGAATATCTCCAATGGCCCCTTGGTCATCTTGGCAATCTTCATACCAAAAACCAGTGCTCTGTTCTTGAAGGGAATCCCTTCTAAATCTGAGTTTCCTCCTTGAGGATGTAGATTGTTCACACATGAAAGTGCCATTGCAATCTGATGGAATAAGTTCCGGTGTTGTACTGCAACGGAACTCGTTCAGTCCATCAGGTTTGCTTGTTAGGGATTGATCAACAGAGGTATCAGGAGAGAATGATTCTGTGACCACAACACTATCTTCGTCATCGCTAGCTGGGTATTCAGAGTGGGAAATGTCTGGTGACTGATCATTAACTGGTATCGCTGAGTAGCTCAGAGGTGATGACAAAGTATCATTTGAAGGTTTTGACTGAACGGGCATCCTTTCTTTCTCCTTTTCTTTCAACCGTTCTTTTCTTCTAAGCTTCTTTTCTCTCTCTTTTGTTCTCCTCCTCTCCCTGCGCTCTTCTTCTTCACGCTTCTCTTTCTCCTCTTCCTCAAGAAGCTTGGTCTATAAGACAAGTTAATCGAATTTAGTATACGTCGATTAAGTCACAAAAATCATAACAAAAGTTACTCCCTCTCTCCTCTACAACAAAGTATGTGTAGCTTACCTGTTTTTCCAATGTAATTATCTCTTTGCATGCAACATGAACCCGCTCTTCCAACAGTTTTAATGCAAGGGACACAAATACGCTGTGTGCATTTTGTTGTGCCGTGGCTTCCCTCAAAGCTTTTTCAACCTTCAAACAGAAAACAATATTTGACATGAGATGATGCTGCCGGCTTAAGTTTGATTCTCTTAACAAAAGGAAACATGGATAGCTTGATACTTGTGCTCACTATCCTGACCATTTGAATGTTTGGTACATTGAAGGGCAAGTACCACCTATTGCAATAGTTAAGAATGTGTGTTGCCATGTGAATTAACTGCATTGTTTATTCTAAAGGTACTAATATTACTTATACTGTGATGAATCTGAGGGAAAAATATCCACCTAGACAAAATCACTTTGAAAAATAAAACAGAAGAATGAATACCATGTCGTATTTCCATTGAACACTGAAACCATAGATCGTATGCTAAAACATCTTAGTACAAAACAGAAGAAATGGATATTGTATATAACGACAGTTCTACTTCGCTTGCAGACCATAACATTCAATAAGTGCTTGCTCTATCTGCAGACAATCATGTGCTTCCTTGGGTTATTAGCAACCATAAATTGCATTGTATACTCTACCTGTTCTTTGAATATAACTGTAGCAGCATCCAAAAGAAACTCTCTCGCAAGTTCAGGACTCTTAGCATGCTTCTGTGGATGAGCACCATCAACATCAGGATCATTTCCATCCCTATCCATAGCATCATCTTCCTGCTCATGTATGTCAACAAATCAGACCATATGAATTGGCAGAACATTATTAAATTCCAACATGGGTTAACAGATGTTCTGTTCATCCTATCTTATCTATACTATTCTAAAAATGAAGGTAATGGTGGTGGCAGTGCATCTGCCATCCACCAACTATAGTGTTTCAAAATAGTCCTATATATTGGTTCTATTTTTATCTATAAAAAACAAGTTCCAAACAATACTAGCATGCGTATAATTCATATTTCTCCGTACCAAAGCACAGGTATTTAGCTAGTTCCTTAAGAAAGGAACAACTTACATCCTCTTCCTCAGCTTCTTCAGCATGCTCAAAGAAACTTTCAATGCTTTCTCCCTCAGTAATTGTCACAAACCCATCCCCCACGATCAGCCTGCGATGAACACATGATTGGCCCTTCAAGGCATGTGCCTTCACGCAGAACTGTCTGGAGCTGCCATCTGGACTCGATGCTTTCAAAGTAACAAAATAATCTTCAAACTGGTCAAGATCAAGGCCTTTCCTGTGGACTTGCCGATTCATTCCTACATTTTCAAATCCCAGTATATCAGATTTTCCTTCATCTGTTCCAATAGCCCACTCAAAACGATTATAGGATCTGTCATGATCCAAGAAAGATTGGCGCCAATCAACTAGAACAGCATCCTCAAACACCTGAAAATATTAAAAGCCAGAAGTTAACCACCTATAGGTAAACTAGTGTAATGTATCATGCAGTTAAAAATGGGAATGCAAGTCCTTTTAAATTTTATTTGCCATGGTTTTCCCCATGTATGGTTTTACCATCTGAGGGTATGCCAAGAGGGGAAAAGGAAAGAAAGAACAACTTTGAGAGTGAATATTGAAAGAAGCTGGAGCATCCTGACCTCACACTGGAAAGCCGTGTCAGCAACACAGAACCAGCTAGTGCAGCGAGGTTCACGACGCAAGCGCTTTAATTCTTTCAGTTCCTTAAATTCACGAATAACATTCCGTCGGCAGTCTCTGCAAAATCTCTTGCTGTCGAACCTGCAAATGTATGTTCATCCACACAGTTAGCTAAAAATTACACACAAAAACTGGCTGTGAGAAGCATAATAAGTATCCTACACATTCTTCCAATCAAGAGTCACAACCATCCAACATATACCAACTGAAATGAAGTCACTCAGAACATAGAAGACCAAAATTTACACAAATTCCAGATAATGAAGAACACATCAAAACTTAGTTCATCACAATAAGCATCTTACACATTCTTTCAATCACGAATTACAACCATCCAACATATACCAACTGAAATGAAGTCACTCGGAACATAGAAGACCAAAAGTTTACGTAAATTCCAGATAATGAAGAGCACATCAAAATGTAGTCATCCTCACAACACAACTTTGGCCATTGCTAGTAAACAGTAACTATTCAAATAAGACAAGGAAAAAAAATCCTGTTTGAATCACAGTAAAATATCAAGAAACATTCAATGGTGCCTGCTGATAGGTGCCTTTTTATAAGATGACTTCCACCAAAGCAGAGAAAAGACCACACCAAGTAGCACTTACAGGAACCTTAAAAATCCGACCATTTGTAACCAATGGAAATGACTTTGGATTCTTGCAGGGTGCCGATGCATTCTTGCTTAATAAATAAGTAGAACCAGTCCAAAAAATTTAGACTAATAATATTCCACTATCCCCCATACATTTTTAAACTCAAAAGGCATACCCATCACATATCAAGGTGCAAATCAATAACCAATCTGACAAAAATACTCTGGCCCTGTTTGGGGAGCTGGACATTGTAAGAAGCAGCTGGTGAGAATCTAGAATAGCTAGGTTTTCCAGCTTTTGACTTTTAGTTCATTTTCTGGATTCTATAGCTACTGATTGTTAGAATCTACATAATTTGGGTGGGAGGGGGGGGGGGGGGGTGGGGGGTGGAGCTGGAGATTCTATGAGAAGCTGCAACTACCAAGAACTCCCAATACAGGATCTCCCTCTGTTCACATATGTAGGAGACATTTTATTTTGATATGAAGGAGGGGTTTTTACACAGGAATAAATTGACCATAACACATTAGGTCTAAGCACTATATCCAATGCATGCATGTAGGAAGCTGGATGTTGATTGGTGTACGGAGGGAACAGTACACCTGTTTTATACTGGAATGTGATATGGCCTACATTTGTGAGAAACACCATTAGAAAAATACACCACATAATTGTGAATGGAGGGGGTAAAAGACAATTTCATCGCAATTGATGAATGCATACTTCCATTAGCACTTGGCAGTAGCTGGTTCCTTGATGGGGAAAGCAAATAAAGTGTTTGGGCTGTCACAAACTTAGTCTAGCTAGATAGATTTGTTCAAGTTTAACTGTGCATAAATTTCATCATTTGAACTTGTATCAAAGAAACAGTACCCAGTCGCTCTCACCTATGCATAAGTCTTTCGATGAAATCTTCCTCCTTCATCCGTAGAAGAGATGATCTAGTTTCTTCACCCAGGTCAAACCAGAAACCCACCAGAGCATCACAAGAAAGGCGTGCAGTGTGCAAAGCACATGTGTCTCGTATTCCATGACCCCTACCATAATTAGCTATTACTGGGCTAATCCATCCTCTTCCTCCTCCACCACATGCATCAGGATAAAGCATTTCCCGTTCACGCTCCCTAGCTCGTGCATTGTCAAATACCTATTTAAAATAGCACTAAATTAATTGGAAAAATTCAGAATGATTTAATTACTCACCCTAATCAAGAACCATGTGAATGTTCTCTTAAATGAACAAGCATGGTCTAGAGAAAACTGCAGGTGAAGTTTGTTGAATAAGTTGCTGAACTAACAACCAAAGAACAAATACATAAATGCCTTTCTAAAAAAGTACAAATCCACAAGTTATTCAGGCTTACATTCTGGAGAACATGAAGGGATTTTGCATTTATGAAGCAGTCAAGAAGAGTCAAGATGCCTTCTCTTGTTGTTGAAAGCCCCCCCCAGTTATGAACTGATAGGTCCTGAACATTATCTATTTCACATGAGCCCTCTTGATGCAGTGACTTCCCACGCATGACTATTTGTGTAAAACATTCTAAAAGCAGCCCATTGCACCTTGAACAGTACAAATTCTTTCTAGCATGCTCAATGAGGGTCTGTTTATCGATTCTGAGGAGCTCATGCCGTGCCTGAGGCGATAAGGCACTCCAGAACTGGAAAATCACATCAACAAATGGTCAGTTCTATTAGTAAATTATAAATTTAAAAATGCAATTACTTCAATAACAAATTTAAAACACACAACAAGTAGCCATCAGCTACACATGACATAGATCAAAATCAATGTTGTTAAGGCAATAAGGTGAGGCAATGTCACAAAATTTTGTAGTGCATACATCGTTGCTGCCAATTCTTGTCTCATGTGCCACAGAAGCACCGAAGAGAAGTGGCACACATGCGGCCAGACTGATAGAAAACCTAGGGGAAGTGGTGTGCACGTGCAAGCAGCAGAACAGAGCCACATGGCAAACAAAGCAGCAGAACTGAGCCACATGGACATCAGGTGCAAGCAGCACAGCTGGACCACACGGCCAATAAGGCATACAAGCAGCAAAGTGGAGCCACGTAAAAAGCAGATAAGAGCACACAGTGATTTCCCATGCGTGTGCATTCGATTTCCCCTGTTCGTACAGGAGTTTGACCGTGGCCCTGTTGATTTCATGTGATTTGTTACAGGAGCCGGATGCTTCACGCACGACAGACAAGCTGGATGTGACGCCCTGATGCCCAGGTGACACTTCACAAAACAGGGTCAAAATTTTAATATAGATATAGACTACCAAATTGTTACATTTCTAGCAAATAAAAAAAACAAAGCAGGTGGTGGGTCTGCAAATTTTAGATTATTTTATAAGATTGCTTATAAAGAGCATTCATGGCAAAGAGAGACAAGTTCAGAATTGTGGTTAATCTCCTCATTTTTCCATAGAACGATAGGAAGTGAGTTGCAAGGTAAATTCCTTTTTCATCAACTCATAATGACCTCATATGTATGAACCATAATGAACACATATAAAGATGGCAAGGAATTAGGAATAAAGAAGGTCAATTTTGCTCCTACCACCAGCCTATGTCTTATCCACTCTTAGTACTATTGAGGCTATGCTAACTTAATCTACAGCACGGTAAATTGAAATGGATGGTAGGAAAGTTTTCATCATTTGAAACATAAAGAATTAAGGTTCATTATTGTAGAACACAACTTACCAATTGCTACTTCAATAGAAGATTACAATGATCTAGTGCATAAGATCCAACCAAAGCAGTTAGAGACCGCTGAGTTTTTTTCAGGAAAGAAAGATAAATTTCTACGTTGTTATGATATGTTGGTGTCCTAGAGGATAGATGAACAAAGAACAAGCTCCAACACTAATTTAAGGTGAAGCAAAAAAAAAAAAATGGAACCTACCCCTTACATTATAAAGTATAAGCATTACTGAGATATCGGGAGAATAGTTTGGACAACCTTATCTTAATACTCCATATACTTTGTCATGCATTGAATTGCTGATTTTCTCTTTAAAAGGCAAACCCACAATTATAGGGGAATTAATCATCGCATTTAATGCTCTAGTTAAATATCAATTGCCAAGTGCAGAATAATAGAACGAAGCCATATGGGCAGAACTCCAGACACGCATAGCACAAATCAGTGCACTACTTTGGGTTCAGTTGTACTGTCTAGTCATGATGATAGCTTATAATGAGGACATTTCAGCACAGGGAAATCCTATCCAATGCAGAGGGCGATCAAGGAAGGAAAAACTACACACCTACAATCCTATCCCAGGTGAAAATTTTGAGTAGTAATCAGAAGCACAAGGCAGGGACAACACATAAACCCCTAGCCCTAGGTCCGGACAATGCAGAGATGGACCCAAGAGAACCTGTGCTGGTAACATTCCATGATCGGCAGCCGGCCATACTTTAGTCTTGAGAATTGAGGTTGTCCTGGCAGGTCCAGTGAGCTAGCTGAGCAGCAACAGAGGTAACAGCGCCAATTTTCCAAAGAGGACAAGAAACTAATCGAATCGAATTGTTCAGTTAGCAGGTGGCGTGAACATTGTGTGCATATGAGAGCAATGAAGCATAGCCGGTTTGGCGTGGCGAATAAAACTAGTAAAGAGTGGCATGGGGGAGCTCTTGCAGGTGCAGGGCGGTGAGATTGTAGCAGCAATCGAATCCAGTAAGCAAGATGGGAAGCGTGGCGGTGGCATAATCATCATCCGGCAGCAATCGAATCCAATACTAGTACTCTAACTCTACCTCTACCTAGGAGTAGGAGGGAAGAGGAAGTCCGGTGGGAGGGCAGATCCGAGATCCGATCGAGGGTCCGTCCAGCTAGGTAGCAGGGAGGGAGAGGGGGGTACCTTGTCGAGGCGGTCGAAGGTGATGTCGTCGCGGCGGCGCGACCAGATCGCGGAGGAGGAGGATGGCGGCGGCGCCTCCGCAAGCATGGGCGGCATGTCGCGGGGCGTCAGGCCATAGGTCGGGATCTGACGGCGGCGCCTCCCCTCCCTCTATCAGATAGACTGTGTATTGCTCTCTTCTTTCCTCTTCTCTCCGAAATGCCCCCCCCCCCCTCCCCTATTTATTCCTTTTCCTTTTCCTCTTCTTTATATATATTTTATATTATTTATAAAGCAAATAAATATATAATGAAAGCATCGAGAGACGACTACTCGACGGGAGGGACGGCTTTGGATTTTTGGGAGGGAAAGACAAACCAAATTTCATTTCCTTTTTTCATGTTTCCTGCTTATGTCTTGTTTTTCTCTCTTTTTCTTTCTTTTTTTCATTATACGTCTGTGTGTATGCAAAAACTATTTTTCTTTTTTATTTTAAAAGAATAACCTTATCACGGCGGTGCTGCCATATCGAGGAGACAACAGAGGATCAGACAAACAAAAAAAACATCTGAGCCCTTAGAAAATCAACTCTATCGGTTTAGCTTCGCTATTCTTCACATTAAATGACTATTATTCTCAAATCTAACAACATTTCCAAGAGCATGTCTAAAATTTCTCTTTCTAAATCTCAATTTAGCATTTATGTGAAAGATATTCCATCTTTAAATTGATGTACACTCTAACGTATAAAGGTCAGTTACCACTATTCAAATTTCAAATTTTAGAAACTCCATATTCACTCCATATATTTCTCCAAAACTGTGGATCAATCCCTGTTGGATCCACATATAGCCATTCCGCTCGATAGGAGGGAGACTAGCCAGATTAGAGCATCTCCAATAGACAGCCTAAATCGGACTCTCCAAATACTTATTTGGCCACTCTCAATTTTATTTAGCCACTCAAATTCGTTTTTTACTCCAACAACCTCTCCATCCACCGTCTCTATTTTAGGTCCATGACAGCTGGGTCCCACATGTCATCCTCTCCCGCTCTTTCAATCTCTTTCTCTCCCCCTTTCTTTTTCTCTTTCTTTCTCTTTCTATCTCTCTAGCACATGCGACAGAGACATGCGGTGGTGGAGTGGGGACGTCGCCGGGGCGACGGCGGCTGGCGTCGGAGTGGCGTGGGGAAGGCCGCAGAGTGGCTTCGGGCGGCTGGGGAAGCCGCCGAGCACGGACAGCGGGGGCGTCAACGGCAGCTGGCGCGGGGGAGGCAGCAGCTAGCGGCGGCATAGAAGTTGACTGGCGAGGGGAGCGGCGGTGGGGTGGTCGGACCTGGACAGCGACGGCGGTGTCCTTGCCGGACGGTGACGGGGCGAGGGGGCTCGCAAGACGGAGGCGTGGGGAGGCTGGCCGGATGGCGCCGAGGGGGGGTGGCCGGCCGGATGGCGGCGGGGGAGGTAGATCCGAGCGCCGCCTGTGGCCTTGCGTCATTGCGGGCGTCGCTGGGATAAGGAGAGGAGGGATGCCGCTCGCCTGGGGTCGCTGGGAGGAGGAGAGAGGGAGAGTTAGACCGTGGGCTCCACGCGTGGGGCCCATAGATAGCAAGTCAGTTTGGCTGGCTAAATTTGGCCAGTTTAGGGGCTGGTTTGGCCAGCCGGATGGCTTGGCCATCCAGTTAACCAGTCTGTTAGATGACTCTTTTTTATCAAAATGACCAAATTTTGGCTTGGAGAGTGAGATGGGGCATCTCTTAGAGATGCTCTTACATGATTGAGATGACAAGTTTAGCCATCAAGATAAACTTACATAGATCGATAGTTCTATCAGATCAGATAGTGTATTGCTCTCTTCTTCTTCTCTCCGAAATGCCCCTTATTTATTCCTTTTCTTTTTTTCTTTTTTTATATATTTTATATAGTACTATAATATGTTATTTATATATTAAAGAAAAAATATAACTAAAGGATCGAGAGACGACTACTGGACGAGAGGGATGGGTTTGGATTTTTGGGAGGGACAAACCCTATTTCATTTCCTTTTTTCATGTTTCCTTCTCATGTCTTGTTTTTCTCTTTCTTTCTTTTATCTTTTTCCATTATACGTTGTACGTGTATGCAAAGGCCATTCCTCTTTTTATTTTAATGAAGTAACCTTTTCATGTCCATGCTGCGATATCCAGGACAAACCGAGTGATTAAGTGGTGGTGGAAGATACATATGACTAAAATTCTAAAAGTATAAATCACTTGAGGCGGGGTTGACGAGGAGAAACAGGGGGAATCATAGAGTCATGCTTGCACTACGAACAAGGAAAAAAATCAACTCACTTTATTCCAAAATATGATATATGTATTTATAAATTATTTAGCATACATTAAGGTTAAGGATAAAAGACTTTGGTACCCCTCAATGAATATGGAATGAGTGGGGGGAGGGTTGGGTAGGTGAGGGTAAGATGGAAAGAAATTTAAATGGGAAATGATTAATGTGACAAGCAATACTGTGAATAATGTTAAAAATATTTAGATTGTACAATAGGATTTGGATCCTACAAATACTTATATTTTGAAACAAATAGGCTCAAACCTGATGTGACCACGACTACCACGGATACCACCATTGCTCACATCAAGATCCTGATGATCAAGTGCTGGAATCCGATTCGGCCACATGCTACATTGCTAAGTTCAAACGGCCACCAAATCTTCATACGAGCTCAGTTTTTGGCCCATGAGTACTTGATGGAAAGGTTTCGGAGTTCTCTTTCTAACGGATCCAGCCTCGTTGTCAAATTCCACCCGAGTCAACAGGAATCACGAAAATAATACACCATGTCACCAATAATGGGTCTCAGGGCTTATAACTTCGTCTGGGACCCTGGCCCAAGAGGGGCCCAAGGGGGGCTGCGTCCCAACCATGGGGAGGATGCTCCTAAGGCCTCCTCCACCCCTATAAATAGCTAGGTACCCCTTCAGGGTTCCTCGGGGGTTTTGTTAGATTAAAGTTTAGTGCTTGTACATGTGTGTGTTGGCGCAACCACTCGGATACTTGTTCTTCGGAACCTCACCTTATTATTTATGTTCAATTCCTATTTACAATATCAGATTGCTTTTATCTTGTTCTTGCTTGTTTCTTCGATTTGCTCGCAGAAATAAGGTTGATTTGCATCGGCAAGATCAACAACCTAAGGAGAGGTGTATCGATCGCTAAGGCGCAACACAACGTCTTGTACGATTGTAGTCGGATCGTCAACGTTTCTTCTAAATCGTAGTTACCGTAACTCACCGAAAGATCGGGCCACCCCCGTGCACATCAAAACCAGTTGGCCATGACTTCACCAAATCCATTCAGACAATTCCTTTATTTCAGAGGTTTAGTAGGATTTAAATGTTAAACTAAAGCATTATAAACCAATTTATCATTGAACCCCATCTTTTCACTTCTACTTATGCTTATAAGCCAAAATCTGAATTTTCAACCTTAAATAATTTTTGAGACTTTTTATCGTAATTTATTTTTTAATCTTGGCTATTATATTATTTGTAACACCCCTAAAAAAATTGGCTAAGTTTTAAAACCGTTTCTTTTCTTGTGAGTTAAAAAAATTCACGTGTCGAGTTTTTCGTTTCATTCAATTTTGAAAAGGTCGCTCGTTTTTCTTGTTCATTTTTCTTTTATCGTTTTGTTTTCTTTCGAAAGTGCAAATTTCCTCTCCAAATTCTTCCCATTCACTGATGATCCGTCCTGTCGCCGAGCTTTGGCCCATCTTTCTTGCTCTCGTTACCGACCCGTTTTTTTTCGTTTAACCATTCCGTTAATTTTTATGTTTTCTATTTTTTTTCTCTTCCGACCCAGACCGGCCCGGACCAACTCGGTCCGAGCCAGCCCAGTCCAACTCCTCCACCGACCTCAGCTCTGTCTCTATCTCCAACGAAGCAGAGCTTACCTACCGGCGCCGTTGCAATCGACGTCGTCGTCCTTTCTTTGGCCACGCACCAGCTTCACCCGTCCACGCGTCACCCTTGTGAGCATATAGCTTGCAACCGACATACTTGAACCGACTGAAAGCCCCGAATATACAAGATCATCATTTTCCTAATTGTGTCGCTGCTGCTGCTTCCTCCAAACTCCCTCTCTGTCTCCCTCTCTCGCTGCTGCCATGCTCTGGGAAGAACCGCCTCCCACGACTGGAGTCGCCGCAGCTCGTTCAAATTTCGCCGGAGTACGAGTTTTGGTCGCCGGCGTTCCGCCGCGAAATCGGTCGCTCTCACTGCTCCATCTCTAAAATTAGTGGTAAAAATGGAACCTAGACCTTCCATCTCACCTTTCCCCTCTCTTCCTGGTGAAATCGTCGCCGGAATCACGCCATTACCATCGCCGGAGCTACCGCCGGCATTCCCCTGTTCGCTGCCGTCGGAGTGCATGGCGCCCCACCGGTCTGTGCCTTCCCGCGCTCGGCCGACGGCTCCTAAACCGCCGCTACCCTCCACTTAACCACCCAGGCCGTCGCGCCCTCGCCGGAGTTCGCCGGAGCACCGCCGGAACGACTGCCTCCGTCGCCCAATCCAGGCCGCCGCCGCCAGCCCGGCAGGCAGCCTCCCAGCCGTTGCCACCGAGGGGAGTGGGACCCCCTTGGCCTCCTGCTGCCGGAGCTCGCCTCCCCGACTGGAGCCATCCCTCCAATCGCCGGTGCTCCCCACGGCCGGCTGCCTCCCTCCCTTGACCTGAGAAAGAAAAGAACGAAGAAGAAAGAGAGGAGAGAGAAAACAGGGATTTTCCCATTTAAAAATAATTCCAGAAATTTCCTTTTCACTTTAAACCTATTTACCTATCCATTTGACCTCCGATTCCAAATCCAAGACCTATTCTAGACTTCTTGAATTATTCCGAGTCCAATGAAACCACTTTCATCGCCATCCGAGCATCCATTGATGCTACCCTAATTTTGGCTTCGAGGGTTTGCGACCGATAAAAATTCCAAAATTCATTCCTAGCATTCTTTCCACTTGGAGTTAATCGCTTATCTATTTTATTTTAATTGTGTATCGATAGACTACGTCGCCACTGATCCAGAAGGAGTCGGATCGGAGTTCGTCATCGACGCCTACGACGCCGCAGTTGTAGGGAGTGAAGCCTGGAACGAGTACACCGACCCTGAAGGCAAGACAAGCATTCTTTGATCATAATTGAACCTAATCTGGAGTTAGGTCATATTTTGCTAGTCATACTTACCTTGAAGTACATATATAGCTTGCATGTGTTAACTAATTAAATTATCACCTTAACTAGCAGTTACCCATTTATTATTTTGCTTTACATATTGACATACCTTGATATCATGCCTGTTATGCCTTGATAACCCTAGTTTAGAGCAGATAATTATTATATGGCTATCATTATTTTATGTGAAAGCATGGATGTTATGTGATTTATTTGAAAAGCTATAAGGATATAACCACCTTATGCCAGTATATGTGGCATAGTTTACACCCATCCACACGATCGAGATACTCGGCCATAGCATATACTGCTCTAGTGAATTGATGATCTGCAGTCTATCTGTGTATATGGCAATATCGGCCTTACGTGTGTACTGGCCACCGAGTGTTGTGAGTATTGTGATTGTTTGAGTGAGGGTACTGCGTGTATCCATAAGAGGTCAGGAAGAGCTGATGTGCCTCTGAGATGCTCAATAGTGGGTGGAAGTTGTGGCAGGGTTGGAACACACCCCCTCCGCGTTCGGGATGGGGCCAATAGCCACAAAATCCTATAACCCACTAGGTGAATCTTAGATGAACTTGGGGCAATATTGTGTTGTGTTATTCATAGCCTGGCTAGCTGTGTGGTATCGTGTGTGTAAAGCTGGGTAGACGCTGCAGAGTCATTTGGTATTCGAATACGTCGTGCTCCCGGTTAATGGAGTTATGTCTATGGGTAAATTCAGTGTGTTGGCAAAAGGTAGACTTGGCTTATTGTTTAATATGGTAGGTGAATAACATAAAATGATGGTTATACTTGATTATTATGCTGGGTTATTACTTGGGTTTATTTGTAAACTACTGCTAAGGTTAGAGGGTTGAACCAGTTTCCTTCTTTTGTTGACTATGCATTACTATTTTACTTTTTCCCTGCTTGGCTTGCGGAGTACTTGTGTACTCAGTCTTGCATACTTTTGGCTCCAGTTGGTCAGGGTGAAGTTGCAGGTAAAGTCGAAGAGCCAGAGAACCCACATGAGTGGGACGAAGATGAAGGCTTCGACTTTTAGGTCGACTCTACGCTCAGGCTATTCCTGTGGTGCAGAGTTGTGTCTTTTGCTTGTAAAGTGTAAGGCTGTAGGCCCGTTGCGTGTGTTTTAGTTTAGTTGGAGTTGTACCAAAACCTTGTCGGTTTGTATAATTAATCGAAGTACTGTTTCTGTAACATTCTGTGCGTAACTGAACTTTCTGGGCATTCTGCGCGTAACTGAACTTCCTGGGCAGTTATGTGAATCGAGGGATGCTTGGATTCGGTTCAGGATCAAGTCCTCACATTATTAAGAACACATATATGAAAATTTTATTCATAAATTATGTTTTATTTACAATATAATGTTTGACTTTTCCCTAAATAAACCAAACAATAACCACCTTACTATCATTTACATGCATACGCCTACACCGTAAAGGATGACAAAAAGGGTAATACTCCGGCCAACCTGTAGCAAGAACACACGGGAATTGAAATCCATGAACAGTACGAGACAAAAGAATATGCAACTCCATGTAGGGCTTAAAATGTACCACTAATGTCTGACGCCGTTGACTTTTTTATATACGTTTGACTACTCGTCTTATTCAAATTTTTTTGTCAAATATGTAAAACTATATATATGCATAAAGTGTTGGAAATATGGTCATATTTCGGCACATTTTAATCCAAAATAATAAGACAACAAGCATGACAGACATAGGGAATAATCTAAAAATTATGAACAGAATATCTACCAACATGCTTAATATATGATAAGCACAAACATCCATTTCATGTACGTGTAGCAATGAAAACATTGCTAACAGACACTCTAAAAAAGTAAACAGAAGAAAAGAAAGCGGAGTATACCCTGAGGTTGTATTGCCTCCGTTGATGTTGCCGTTCCCGCTGCCGCTGCCACTGCCGCCGGCGCCACCGTTGCCACTGCCATCGCCGTCAACGTCCACAGCTCCATCGGTCGACATCATGAAAGGAGAGAGAGCAGTCATGCGAACTCACTCCCCAAAAACCTTATCACCCGCCTACCCGAGCAGGTACTCTGGCGAGAGAGGTTCCGGAGGCCTGCTCGTTCCGAACTCTCGTGCACGCAAGAGAACAGAACCAGGAGACAGAGAGGTGGCGCAAGAACTCGAGTTAACCAGGGAGGAGCAAAAGAATAGAGAGAAAAAATTGCCCTGGCGTCGGGAAGAAGAAGAAAAATGGAAACCCGAATCTGCATCCCCGGATCCCGTGATTCCGCTACGTGATTACCGCTGCGGACGTTACGCAATCAAATCGCGTGATTACCGCACAATTATCGCTACGGACGTTACGCGATCACGGGGATTCGAAATTCTTTTCTTCAATTCCCAGCCATTGTAAAAAGGAAAGGACGGGCGGGCGCCACAGTTCATTAGAATTGCTGGTACTGGTTTTTCAACCACCGGTAAATCCATCAGGAGTTCACGAAGCCAGTCGGCCTCAACTGTGGCAGTATCTAGTGCTGTGAGTTCTGCTTCCATTGTCGACCTCGTTAAGATGGTCTGCTTGCAAGACTTCCAGGAAACAGCGCCACCTCCAAGTGTGAATGCATATCCACTTGTGGCCTTTATCTCATCAGCATCAGATATCCAGTTAGAGTCACTATACCCTTCTAGCACTTTTGGGTACCCAGTATAGTGAATTCCAAAACTCATTGTCCCCTTTAGATAGCGCATGACTCTTTCTAGAGCCCGCCAGTGATCATCTCCCGGATTTGAAACAAACCGGCTCAGTTTGCCAACAGCAAATGAGATGTCAGGCCTTTTTGCGCTAGCTAAGTACATCAATGAGCCAATGATTTGGAAGTATCTCAACTGATCCCTTGCTATCCTTCGTTTTTTCCTTAATAGCACGCTAGGATCATAAGTAGTAGGAGCTGGCTTGCAGTCACTAAACCCAAAGCGACTCAAGATTTTGTCCACATAGTGAGATTGCACAAGTGTAATCCCACCCTCATCCCCTCTTAGTAGCTTAATGTTAAGAATAACATCAGCCACTCCCAAGTCCTTCATTTCAAAGCTTTTGGATAGAAAGTCCTTAACCTCCTTAATCACATTGAGGTTGGTTCCAAAGATCAATATGTCATCGACATATAGACACAAGATTACTCCCCCTCCCCCACCATAGTGATAGTACACACATTTGTCAGCTTCATTTACAACAAAGCCGACAGATGTGAGTGTTGTGTCAAACATCTCATGCCATTGCTTAGGTGCTTGTTTGAGGCCATACAAGGATTTCAACAATTTACACACCATTCTCTCCTGACCTTCTAGTACATAGCTATCTGGTTGATCCATATAGATCTCCTCCTCTAGCTCTCCGTTTAGAAAAGCTATCTTAACATCTATCTAATGGACGAGAAGACCATGAGAGGCTGCCAAAGCTAACAGTACTCTAATCGTGGTCAAACGAGCAACTAGTGAGTAAGTATCAAAGAAGTCTTTGCCTTCCTTCTGGGTATAACCCTTGGCCACAAGCCTTGCCTTGTACTTTTCAATTGTACCATCAGGCCTAAGCTTCTTCTTGAAAATCCATTTGCATCCAACAGGCTTGCACCCATATGGACGCTCAACGACTTTCCAAGTACCATTGGACATAATAGAGTCCATCTCACTGCGTACCGCTTCCTTCCAGTAGTCAGCGTCAGGAGATGAATATGCCTCTTCTATGGTTCTTGGAGTATCATCTATGAGATATACAATGTAGTCATCTCCAAAAGATTTTGCAATCCTTTGTCTTTTACTCTTTCGAGTATCTACAATGTTATTCTCCATGAGATTTTCCTCAACAGTTTGATCATCGTGTTCTATCGTTTCAAAGTGCTCATGGGATGCAATAGTTTCTTGACTAGAAGTGCTAGGTGTACTCTTCATGGAAAATTCATTCTCAAAAAATGTAGCATCTCTGGACTCAAAAATTGTACCTACACACATGTCTGGTACACCAGAGTTTACTATTAAGAATCTATAACCCACGCTATGGATAGCATAACCAAGGAACACACAGTCAACGGTTTTTGGTCCAAGTTTTCGCTTTTTGACTATAGGTACATTCACCTTTGCCAAACAACCCCATGTGCGTAGGTAAGAGATATTTAACCTCTTCTTTTCCCATTCCTCGAATGGTGTTACTTCCTTGTGCTTCATTGGAATTTTATTCAGGACATGACAAGCAGTCAAAATTGCCTCACCCCACCATTCCTTAGATAGTCCCGCGGTATCTAACATGGCATTCACCATCTCAGTTAGAGTGCGGTTCTTTCTTTCGGCTATCCCGTTTGACTTGGGTGAATAGGGAGGCGCCAAGCTCTTCGCAAAAGGATGTAAATTCATTGGAAAAATATTCTCCACCTCTGTCAGACCTCAAACGTTTGATTTTCCTCTCTAGTTGGTTTTCTACCTCAGCCTTAGAAATCTTAAAGTAATGCATCGCTTCATCTTTTGATTTTAACAAATACACATAGCAAAATCTAGTGCAATCATCTATCAGTGTCATGAAGTATTTCTTTCCACCTTTAGTCAACACACTATTCATTTCACATAAATATGAATGAACAAGTTCTAGAGGTGCCAAATTTCTCGCCTCTGCTGCCTTGTGAGGCTTGCGAGGTTGTTTCGACTGAACACAAGTATGCACTTAGAACCTTTGGCTAAAGTGAATTTTGGAATTAAACTCATGTTGGCTAAGCGCATCATACAACCGAAATTCACATGACAGAGTCGCGAATGCCACACATTGGACTCATCATTCTCACAAATATGGTTCACAACTTTATTATTACACATATCATTCAAAGAAAAGCGGAACAAGCCTCCGCTGTTATAGCCTTTACCAATAAAAGTTCCATATTTAGAAACAATATATTTATTGGACTCAAACATAAGTCTAAAACCATCTCTACACAATAGAGAGCCACTAACTAGATTCTTCTTTATTGAAGGGACATGCTGCACGTTCTTGAGTTGCACGGTCTTTCCCGAAGTAAACTTCAGATCGATCATACCAACACCATGAACATGCGCAAGTGACCCGTTTCCCATCAACAAGGAGGAACATCTCCCGACCTGGTAAGAAGAAAATAGGGAAATGTCAGCACACACATGAATATTAGCACCAGTATTAATCCACCAATCAGGTGAATGAAAAACAGAGAAAACAGTAGGTAAAAGATTACCATACCCCGATGTTCCTCCACTCTCGCTAATGACCAGGTTGGCCGCCTTCTTGTCCTTGCGATCAGGACAGTTCTTGGCCCAATGCCCAGGTTTACTGCACACAAAGTAGTCACCCTTAGCCTTTCCCTTGCCTTTCTTCTTAAAGACAGTAGTGGCGTTTGGTTTGACGTCAGGCTTGACTTTCTTCTTGTTGTTGTGAGATGCATGAGGGTTCTTCTTCTGCACCAAATTGGCGCTAGAACCTCCTTCTACCTTTTTGCCTTTGCTGTCCTTTGCCATTGCCTTCTCCTCAACACCCAAGGAACCAATGAGATCAGTAACACTGAACTCCTGTCTCTTGTGTTTTAGAGAAGTAGCAAAATCTGACCAAGAGGTGGCAGTTTGGCAATGATGCCACCAGCCACAAACTTGTCAGGCAATTCACAGCGGTTATTCTCAAGTTCCTTTGCCAGCATCTGAATCTCATGAGCCTGTTCCACTATAGAAAGGTCATCGACCATTTTTTATTCATAGAACTGCTCCATGACATACAGCTCGCTACCAGCATCGGAAACTCCGAACTTGGCCTCAAGTGCATCCCACATCTCCTTCCCCGAAGGCATGTGCATATACACGTCCACTATGTTGTCGGCCAGTACACTAATCAATGCCCCACGGAACAGGCAATCCGTCGACTCAAATTTGGCCTCCTCCTCAGGTGAGAGAGGCCTTTCGGTCGGTTTGCCCCGTGAGACAAAGAAGCATTGCATGGCTGTCAATCACATCAGTGCACGTGCTTTCCATCTCTTATAATTTGAACCATCAAATGCATGCGGTTTCAAGGTAGCAGCAAAACCAACTACCAAAAAGGACCTATAAGGTTTTTGGATTGTTGAAAATATGGTCACATTTTGGCATATTTTAATCCAAAATAATAAGACAATAAGCATGACAAACATAGGGAATAGTCTAAAAATTATGAACAGAATATCTACCATCATGCTTAATATATGATAAGCACAAGCATCCATTTCATGTACGTGTAGCAATGAAAACATTGCTAACAGGCACTCTAAAAAGTAAATAGAAGAAAAGGAAGCGGAGTATACCCTGAGAATGGCCCTCCGCTAGTGTTCGAGGCAGTATTGCCTCCGTTGATGTTGTCGTTCCCATTGCCGCTGCCACTGCTGCCAGCGCCACCGTTGCCGCTGCCATCGTCGTCAACGTGCACAGCTCCGTCGGTCGACATCGTTAAAGGAGAGAGAGCATTCGTGCGGACGCACTCCCCAAAAACCTTAGCACCCACCTACCCGAGTAGGTACTTTGGCGAGAGAGGTTCCGGAGGCCTGCTTGCTCCGAACTCTCATGCGCGCAAGAGAACAGAATCGGGGAGACAGAGAGGTGGCGCAAGAACTCGAGTTAACCAGGGAGGAGTAAAAGAATGGAGAGAGAAAAAACTGCCTTGGCCTCGGGAAGAAGAAGAAGAACAATGGAAACCCGAATCTACGTCCCCGGATCCCGCGATTCCGTTACGTGATTACCGCTGCGGACCTTACGCGTCCCAGCCGTTGCAAAAAGGAAAGGACGGGCAGGCGCAGCGGCCGGACGAGCCGACGCCGCGCCATGTCCCGGACCGGACGGCCGGTGCGCGCGTGTGATGGTCTTTCTATGGTCTTAACCAGTCAACGGAGAGTTTCACTAATCTCTCTATTTAAGTTGAGCTTCTCCTCTTTAAATCTCCAAGGTGATATTATTGTCTTTACCAATCATTGTGGGCTAATGGAATTTTAATCAACTTTAATTGGGCCTAGCCCATTTTGATTAACATAAAAGTATATTTAACAATAAATAAAATAATATAAAAATAATTAATAATTATGTAAATTTTTTGAATAAGGCGAGTAGTCAAACGTGTATAAAAAGTCAACGGCGTCAAACATTTAGGGATGGAGGGAGTAATTGTAGAAAATAAAAGGGACTTGAATTGGTTACTAACAGACATTTACATTATAAAAAGTAATTGTTATGTTAAGATGATCAAGTGAAAAAAAAAAGAACGGATAGAGTTGTGTGTCTTGATGTTCTAGATCACTTATAAGAGTTAAATGGCAAATTTCCGTTGTATAGTTGTCTGTATTAATGTAATGTTATAAAAAGTAGTTACCGTAATGTAATGTTATAAATAGTAGCTACTGTGTTAAAAGATCATGTAAAAAGAGAACATAGATAGTGCACGTATTAACTGACTTAATTCTAATTACCTATTTTCCTTTCTCGGTCGTTGGACGAGTTAGCCATCAATACCATGTCATCTTTCTTTTCCAACAATTGGATGAGTTAGCCACTGATACCATGCAAAAACTCTTGTGAAGATATGTTGCATTTTATCACACCTTTTGATTTTGTACGCTGGCTGGTGAAATCAGCATATACATAGTAACTCCGTCTCTAAATATTTAATGTCGTTGATTTGTATATGTCCACCTGATATTTGTCAAATGATACATCATATATATTGATTATTGATATATCTCTTAGCCTATGCCAATGCATATTCACGCGTGTGTGTATATATATATAATATGCCCATGCATTGTATCTGTTCACGCATATATTCTTTATAGTACTTAAAATATATTAATAGAAATCGTATTTTAATAGTACATACAAACCGTAATACGGAGTACAACCGAATTTTCTTGACCATGTGCAAGTTGACGGGTGAAGCAGGGTGCTATGCAGACGGTCCTATACACTTGATCAGCTCGCAAGAATGCGTGGCCCCAACAAGTGGTGGGCAAATTGCTACCAGTAGCAATAGTATGTCAATTAACTCGATCCTTTTTATCAGTGACCCAACAAAGTCAATTCTGAGTATTAACATGGGGAGCTGAATGCTCTACAATAATGTCCAAGGTCAAACAATAGCCAGTGGAGACCTTTTTATTTAAAAAACATTTTTAATAAATAATTTTATTAATAAAACTCAAAGAAAATTATTTTGACCATATGAACCTTTTGGCCATGCCAGTATTGATGGTGTGGCAAGCCTGCCACACCAAACATCTGTGTGTACCGTTGTTTTACCATGTTAGTGTTGGTGGTATGGCTAAAAAGTTCATTCGATGAAAATATTTTCCTTCGAGATTTAATAATAAAATTATTTATTAAAAATGTTTGAAAAATCGTCATTGAACGCCTTTGAGGTAAATTCACCCGCATTATCCATCTGAATCATTTTGATGTGGTTCATGGGAACTCCGCCGCAAACGTGTGATCTCTGCCATGAACTTGGCTAAAGTGTGGTTCCTTGTAGACAACAAGCATATGAGGCTCCACCTTGTAAAAACATCTATCAACACCATAAAATATCTGGATGACCTAGACAAGGGTTAATGGCCTAGATGGGGCCCCGAAATTGAGTAAAGACTATCTCTAATTAGCACATCATAATAAATAATAATACACTAAAATATAACCATAGTTCTTAAGTTATAAATTTTTAGTAATACAACACCAATAATTACCAAATCAAAAACAAAGGCACCAAAACATTTGCCAATGGCCCACTATTTTCACATATGAAATTGCGGTCCCACGGGGATTTTCCTCTCCCGCCCCTGAAAATTCTAGGGTCTCGACCTTGAAGCCCCACAGGGGAAAAGTGAGCCTTGACCCCGACGCCAACCCTAGTGAGATATTGCCAACCTAAGGGTTCCCCACCTAAATATTTCATTGAGACAAAGAAGTCCAAGTTTCAGATATTATGAGGTTATTGAGGGCGTTAGAAAGAACTAGCTCATTACAGAGTTTTGGGTTGTGTGGAGGATATCAACTCCCGCAGTAGGGAAGTGTGAGCCCCCTTTTCGAGGTCTAGCAGGGAGCAGGTGAGAGCAAGTGTGTGGGGGATGCTGTTCGAGACTGTTCCTAAGACAGTTCCAAGGATTTGCTTGGGGAAAACTTAGGAGTGAGTTTAGATAATGCCAGAAGACTGAACTTTGATGAGTTCATCCTAATAGGAAAAGGCTCCAAGGAGTTATATAGGTTTAGGCCACCTAGAGGTGTAATACCATACTCCTATGCTTCTACTATCAAATGGTTGTGAGTACAAGGTATGTTCTTCTCTCTCTTTCTTTCTTCGATCCCTTTCCATAGCATTGGCTTACCCCTTTTATTGTCCAAGGGGTGCCTACAGTGCCAACTACCTTATCAGGAAGAGTTACATCTAGTCATGTCCCTTTCCCGCTAGGAAAAAAATAACCCATGAAACTACTACTGCTCTACTAGCTCATGGTACCTAAGCGTGTTGGAAGAGGGACCTAGGACAGGTAAGCTAGGGGAACAGTCGGCACCTGTCTAGCTGAACCCTTCCATTAGGGGGTCTTGTCCACCGTCCTACAGCTCGGTGATGTGAGGAGCGTCGGCTAGCTGGGGAGGACGTGTCACACAACCCTCCTCCTGGGGGCAGATGTGTCCGTGCAGGCACCCACAAAGGCCGCCACCTCTTAGGTGCATGCTGATGCGTTGGAGACCTGGTTACAGTGTCTTCGGTGAGGGAGTTGCCGGTGTCTCTACTTCAGCACCTTGAAGATGTAGATCTTGTAGTTATCGACATTCTCCTTCCCCGGAGAGGCCCGAGGAACTAAGGGAAAGCCGGGACTCGAGGGGACCAACCTGCTCAGGCCCTAGGATCCCTCTGTCTACACTAGCCCGAGGAGCTAGTGCTTACCAAACCTCCTTGGAGAGGTGACCCTCGTGCTCATAATGGACATTGTCTTGGAGGAGATACCGATATCAAGGTGCACCTACTTGAATGCCTTGAAGATGTATATATTATAGGTCTCTATACTTTCTCTCTCTAGAGAATCACAGGGGACCAAGGAAGGTATTGAGGCCTTGGGGCCCAACCTAGCGTAACACCCAGGATAGCGGCACGCCATGCTAGTCTATAGATGCAGGTTTTGTAGGTCTGCACGCTCTCCTCCTCCAGTGAATTAAGAAGAATGAGAAGGCGTTGGGGCCCAAGAACCCGACCGGTGCAGGCTCCACCTCCCATGCACCGATACGGTGGGCCACAACACAACTTCTCCTGAGAAATGGGAGATCCTGAGTCCCTTTTCGTCGACAGGTTGTTTGTATGTTCTTATTCTAGTTCGATCCGTTAGGCCCAATGGTTTAGTTTGTTAGACCAAACTGGTTGTTTATTAGGATTATTCATGCATGAAGAATTTAGTTTGGACTGGCTTATATACTTAGCTCACACTAAGCACAATACCACTATGAGAATGAAAGTGTGATAATATGAACATGGGTCCACTCAACTTGTAGAGTGGACTATGTGAACTTGGGGGCTGAGGTGTTACACTATTACACATCTATCTTTATGTTTTAGACGTTCTGTCAACAATATTTTTTCTATCATGATTGTGCCCAAGAACCCATTGCACGCAGGGGCACTGTAAACAAAGGTGGATTTTTTTTCATTTTTATACCTTTTAAATAAATACTACATCCGTCCTTAAATGTTTGACGCCGTTGACTTTTTCATGCACGTTTGACCATTTGTCTTATTCAAAAAATTACATAATTATTAATTATTTTTATATCGTTAAATATACTTTTATGCATATATATAGGTTTACCTATTGCACAAAAGAATTTGAATAAGACGAATGGTCAAACGTATATAAAAAAATCAACGGCGTCAAATATTTAGAGACGGAGGGAGTAATTCTATTACTAGGATTACTAGGAAAATATTTTTACTATATAATCCTCTTTGGCCACGTCACCCCTCCTGACTTGGCAAAAGAAGTTGTCACGCCAAACTGGTTGGCATGACAGGCTTGTCACACCACCAACACTGGCATGACAAGACAATGCTGCCACGCTAACTATTCCGTGTGTGTAGGATTGTCTTGGCACGTCAGTGTTGGTGGCGTTATCAAAATGTTTATATGGTGAAAATGTTTTTATTCGAGGTTCAGTAATAACATTATTTATTCAAAAGTTTGAAAAGTGAAAAAAAATTCGCAAAGGTCCGTTGGCTGTCGACGTCGCTTCACATGTGGCTGTTGTGGTAGATTTATTGTGTAGAGTTTTTGCATGAATTCAGACTTCAAGTTGATCTTCTGTATAACGATTAACCGGCTTGCATGTAAATGGTGTCACTTGTGGTTGTGGGGTTACTACTGTACTCTAGGATTCAATCGTTATCCTTATTAATCTGAATGTAAGAACTTCAGAACTATTGGAATAAGTTTAGAACTATATATTATAGTTTAGCATCATTGCATCCATTGAGTATATACATATAACGTAACTACAACATCTTATAACTTTCTATTGTGTATGGAAAATCAAGCTAAAATCCCAGTCAAAACCAAAATATAATAAGGGTTCCAAAATAGGGATTAGTGGGAAGCAAAGGATACATCTCCCACAGGCTTGGCTTCGAGTGAAGCCCATTTCCGTGGTTCTCTTCTTCTAGCTGGGCTGGGCTGGGCTGGGCTGGCTTCATGTTTGTCCCGGCCCAGATTAGCTCAACCTGTCCCTTGTTTTTCCTTCTCATTCCTTGTCCTTTTACCCATGCCTAACAATAGTTAAATGCTAATTAACAATGTTATTAATATGAATGACGTGCAGTCGATCAATGGTGGACAAGTGTGCAGTAACAGTACTAGTAATACTGTATACTGGGCAAAACTGAATATATATACCCACACCAGCCATACCGACCAATTTCAGATAAAAACGACCCAAGTTATTTTGGATTTTACTTACGCTTATAAACTAAAATTTAATTTCAACCTTAAATTTAGAGTTGACTTTTAGTTATTTTCATCGAAGTTTATTTTATATCAGATCGCTATGAACATGTGTATAAATAAATTATTTTTCATTTTCAAATATGCCGTTTGACATTTTCTTTTAAAAACCAAAAGCTGACCCACAGATTAGTTTAGTTAGTCAAAAATTGTGGCTACAAAACGTACAACTCATCGACCAGGGAAGTGTTTTGACTTACGTAATGCTCATGTCTGCAATCGCTCATCCTAGTTGGTTCACAGCATTTATATATATACACACTAGCTAGCTAGTAATTTATTAATTGCTAGGCGTGCCCTGCTAATTGATAATATGCATGGTTTGTTGCAACTAATCTCTGTGATAGTATCGATCTGAGCTACTCCAATACGTGTACATGATAATCAAAGTTAAACTACATATATATGGTTTCATTGGGAAAGAATTTAAGTTGTATTCTCCGATTGAACAGGAAAGTTGTCGGTTCACATCTCGAACATTTGATATAGACAAGTTGCATAGATTGATGCCAATAGATACCAACTTCATTCTCCATTACACGCAGCTGAAGAATATAATGAAGTTGTTGGATAACCTCTCAAATATAATGACACACTGGCCACCAGATTTTCGTCCATATACATATATATGTATAAAGGAACCAAGTGGGTGACTGTGAAGAAAAAACCAAACAGTATATTTGCAAACGAAAAATAATTTATAAATAAAACTTTTTATATATGTATTGGTAGCAATCTAAAAGCCAAGGCTAAAAAATAAACTTCCATGAAAAACCGCAAAACTAACTTCAAATTTAAGGTTAAAAATTTAATTTTTGGCATGCAAATATGAACAAAAGCACAAAGAGGAGGGAGGGGGGGGGGTGTAATTAGAAGTTACTGGCTTCTGACATGGAAGATACATAGATTGCACTTTACTTTTGGTCAAATTAGGAAGAATGTTCAGACGTAATCTGTATGCATATGAGATCAAGATTTTTATGTTTTTTCACCTAATAATCCATATTTAAAATCAAATGTGGATTAGGTACATTGGATAAGGGGTATCATGGATCACAGGTCATCTGATGTGGCCAGTAGTTTGTCTAGAGATCGATGTGTGCACTACAAATAGCCAGCATGGCTCCTCCAGATCACTCCATCCCTTGTGTTCATTGGCTAATCCTGCTTATCACCACCCAATTCTTGTCTTGCACCTGTCTTAATCTGCACTAGTGTGATACATACACATACATCAACAAGCTAAGATTAAGATGGTACTGTTGAACACAGAAGAAGTTTGTTGCAACGATCATCAGGTGGATGTTGTTGCAGCAGCTTGTGACATGCTGGGAGAGAAGCAGCTTGTGAGGCAGGTGATATTGGAAGGGTTGGAGATTGAGGAGCCTCCAGTGGACGAGACAGAGGTTGCTGAGAAGAAGGCAGGGATAGCCAGGTTAATGGCAGGCTATGTTCAGCACCTCCAACATAGGTCTGCCTTCCATCTCGGTATGCCTCTCTTGCTATTCACATATAAAAATTAAAAAAGTGTAGCTAGATTCAACATTATCAGATATTAAACTTTTCTCTGCACATATAAAAATTTGTAAATAAAGATTAGGATTGCCTTGGATTATGCAACAGATTTTGTTGTTCTTTGTTTCAGCAAATACGTATTGATTAATTCACTTATATTTATAGGTTATCCACTGAACTTGGACTACGACTTCAGCCCTCTTGCACCTTTTCTGAACTTTTCCCTGAATAATGCCGGTGACCCGTTTTGTAAGGTGAACAGCAGTGTTCACTCGAGACAATTTGAGGTAGCAGTATTGCATTGGTTTGCTGATTTCTGGGAGGTGCAAAGAGATGAGTACTGGGGGTACATCACCAGCGGTGGAACGGAAGGCAACTTATATGGCCTACTGCTTGGGTCAGTACTAATTCACTAATTTCATTTACATTTCTTACCATTTCAAAGGATAAATCAAGCTGAACACTTACTTTATCAGTGCAAAGCAGAATTTAATTCCATATGCTCCAACAAAATCAATTAAACTAGTGGCCAATTAGTAAAACTTTTATTTAGTCCATCTTTATTACTCTTGTGTTGGCTTGTTTGGAAACTAATGGTTGTGTTGTACTACAGGAGAGAGCTTTTTCCTGATGGGATCTTGTATGCTTCATATGATTCACATTACTCTGTCTTTAAGGCGGCTAAAATGTATAGAGTTAAGTGCATCAGGATTGCAACCACAGTTTCTGGAGAGATGAATTATGCAGACTTAAAATCCAGGCTACTACAGAACACCAACAGCCCAGCAATTATAAATGCCAATATTGGTTAGATTTTATATCCATTGTCAATCTAGTTGTTTTCACCAATCTATTCATGTTCTAGTAACACCAACATTGACTGATTATGCTCTGTTTTTTTTTTTTTTGCTGATCTATAGGTACTACGTTCAAAGGTGCCGTAGATGATATTGACCAGATAATAAGCACACTTGAAAAATGTGGATTTCAAAATCGTTACTACATCCATTGTGATGGCGCTCTCTCCGGCATGATGACACCCTTTATGAAACAAGTAGGTTTCATGCATGTTTTTCTTGTGTTTGCATGTGTGTATATAAATGATTAACAATATGGTGAACTGCACTCAAATAGCTACCATTTTATTTGATTGACCAAATACTATCAACAACCATGATCTTACTCAGCACCACCTCAAAGCAGAACCTTACTAGATATAGAACACAAAACAACCACTGTCACACAAGGATAATGAAATATAAGGTAGGTAGTTTTTTAGTTACATTATATTACAATGATTAACCATATGTTGCAAGTATTTTGCATTAGAGTATTGAATGGCCTTGCCACAAGAATATACATGTGGTTGAGGTTTTGTTGAAGAAGCATACCGTGAAAATATATTTCATATGTTTATTATGTCAACTAAACCAAAGTAACTTCTTATTTCAATTAGGCCCCAAAGGTGTCATTCAAAAAAACAATTGGCTCCATCAGTGTGTCTGGACACAAATTCATGGGTTGTCCTATGCCTTGTGGTGTTGTCATCACTAGGTTGGAACATGCTAAAGTTCTATCAACAGATGTTGAGTACATAGCTTCTAGGGACTCAACTATCACTGGAAGCCGAAATGGTCATGCTCCAATCTTCCTCTGGTACACATTAAACAAAAAAGGGTACAAAGGAATTTTGAAAGAAGTACAAATGTGTTTGGGAAATGCACGATATCTCGAGGTATTACTGAAGCAAGTTGGTATAAGTGCATCTTGTGCTACAACAAGTAACATTGTGGTGTTCGAAAGGCCAAAGGATGAAAAATTTGTGTGTAGGTGGCAACTTGCTTGTGAGGGAAATTTAGCACATATTGTCGTGATGCCAAATGTCACTTTTGAAAAGATCATAGTTTTTGTTGAAGAGTTTGCTAAGAAGAGAAGAGATTGGTATCAAGACAAGGGATTTAACATTCCATGCCTTGCGGTCGACATTGGCAAGGAAAATTGTTATTGCAACCTGCATGCGAAAAAGTTAAGAATTCATAAAATGTGAGGTCAAAGTGTGGCAAGTATATGGGTTGTTGCATATTCATTGTAACATTATTGTTTTTTTTCTAAAGTGTAACCTTATGATAAATATTACAAATGTAGCTCGTTTTCCATTTTCTCTAAGCATTAAGAAAAATAATTTCTTTTTTGAAGGAAATTAAAATCTTTTCTGATCCATCACCAACACGGTACATCACTTTTCAAGATATGAAAAGGAGCACAGCTGACAATCATATTAAATGAGTTTCTTGCCAGAAAGATTTAGGAAGTTCTATCCAACAATGTTTGTCCTAGTAAGGTTGTATCCAAATAAAAAGAAACATCCCTTGCTTCTTCATTAAATTATCATAACAATATCTCTTATAATAGGTGCATGATTGATTCAACTTTAATGTTATTGAAATCCTGATTCGAATCCCAAATGCCATCGATCCTAATCCTATATTCGTATCGACACCAAACTCTGTTGCCAGGGCTGCATTCCTATTACTGGCAAAGTTATCACAACTCTTTTCACCTAGCCACTCATTGTTGGGTCTAGAAAATTTTATATGACGAGGTATCATGACATAACTATCAATGTTGTAATGTCATGCTTAAAACATGGTGTACTTGCCGAAAGTAGTCGGGGGCACATGACCTTGACCTTAGTACTGTAGCTCTACCCTTGTAGCCAACTTTACCATGGAAACAACTGCAAAACATGGCAGCGGGTCCTTAGGTCTATCAAGGATCTAGGCTTGATGTCGGCAATACGCTAGTTCCCATCAGTGATAGTTGCCACTGCTACAGTACCACATTTACATATTTACCACAATGTGTCTATTACTCACATATCATGGACCCACATGTCTAAGAGTGACAAATCTAAGGGTGACAAATAATTAAATACCCCGATGGATATAGATAGATAGAGAGATTGAGAGAGATTTTCCGGTAGAAAAAGTCACTAGGTTCAATGGGTATCATCTATATCTATATCTATACTCCTATAAAAAAAATGAGTAGTGGTGGTAGTAGTGAATCTGCGACCTACCCCACCACCAACTCTCTCCTATTTTTAAAAGGAAAAATAACTGAAACCTAGATATCATACCACTTTTATTAATTCTATTTTAATAACATGCTAATGATATTATTTTATAAAATTCCGTTGCAACACATGAGTGATATGCTAATTTGTTAAAAATTTTCTATCCAATCTTTGTGAAAATAGTATATAAGTGCTAGAGGTGTCCTAGCTAAGGTAAATTGACCTAAGTTTTATTTCCTTCTTGCATTGCCAAAATTCTGCAATGTCTTATTGCAAAAAAATGTTATTTTTTTCTCGAAAACGCAAGAGAATTGCGTTTCATTTCATTAAGGGGAAGAAAATAAAGGAAAAAAATGGATACAAGGATGGAGAGACACAAAACTCTCCTACTGCAAAACACTCAGCCTCTGGCATACTAGCTGCCAAGGTTTGTCACCCCACTAAGCATCTTTTGAAGACAAGATGCTACTGCTTGACACCAGAGATTACCCTCTAATCCTACTACCTGCATGACCGAAGCAACAATTGGACTGATATTATTGAAAACACAGTCATTGCAATGTTTACAAATCTCCCAAGCCACTAAGATTACTAGGGAATTAAGCCCCCTTTTTTACTTCCTTCCGTCGGTGTTTGGTGGCTTGGTTCCACCATCTCAAAAAACTATTGATTGAAGGCTGAGGTGCTGCGTCTGGGATCCCTAGTTTCATGAACACTTGTGCCCACACTTGGCGAGAAAAAATACAAGCAATCGAGATATGTTGAATGGCTTCTTCACTCTGATCGCAAAGGGGCAGGCCGCTGGATGCTGCAGTCCTCGCTTTGCAAGTCGGTCGACTGTCCAACATCTATTGTTGACAGCCAACTAAATGAAGAACTTACCGCGAAGAGGAGCCCAGCTCTTCCAAATTCGCTTCCACGAATCAGATTTATTTGATCCCAGAAAATAGGCTTCACAGGTAGATTTACAATTGTAATTCCCATCCGTGGACAACTTCCAAACATCCTGGTCTTGTTCGTCTTGTACCAGAACCACCTCCTCAACCAAAGACTAGATGGTCAAGTATTCAAGGAGGACCTGAACCGATATCCCTCCCTATATGTCAGCCACCCATCTTCTATTTTCCAAGGCCTGCACCACATGCCCTCTCGGAGATCAAATTAAAAAGATTAGGGGCCAATTCAGACACTGTTTTCCCTTGCAACCGTCTGTCTTCCCAAAATTTAGTATTTTCTCCATTCCCCACTATAGTATTTACTGCCACCCTGAACAGAGAATGGATGCTTTAGGGCACATGGATAGGGAGGTCGGCCCAAGGTCTAGAAAAATCAGTTCTTTTTGAAGCCATAGCCACCTCATGCGTAGAGCCCACCCCATCTTCTCTAGGTTAACAATACCAAGTCCTCCATAAGCTAAAGGCCAACAAACACGGTCCTAAGAGATCAAGCAATTTCCTCCATTTGCATTCTCTCTTCCCTTCCACAAGAAACCTCGGTGTCTTCTATCTATAGCCCTTGACCACCCACTTAGGAAGATCCAAAGCCATCATAGCATAAATAGGATTCCATCATCCTATTTAGGATTCTCTTCAACATGTTACTCAAGTCTGGTTCCACATCTTGCTGGCCCACCGAGGAGGCACTGTTTGTTGTCGCCTTGGAGAAACTCTTCGGCATTTAGCACATGCGATCGCATTGGGGATATACGACTCGGTCGGTCTCCGTGTTTGGTGCGCCCAGCTTCAACCACGTGTCCACTCGGGACAGGGCCCAACCTTGCCTATGCCCAAAGCCGAGGTGCCTCTCGTCGGCACGTCTCCGTCGACGGCACCGGCGCCTGTCGCGGTTGTCTCCTCCGCCGGCCGAACGAAGTGAAGGAGGGGATACACAAAAATATTACAATTTTTTGAAACCTATAATGGAATAAACCAATTGTTAACTATGCATGTCCATAAGGGCATTTTGGGTATCTTGGAGAAAAATCATCTGCTCTAGTGGTATATTTGTAGAACAACTGACAAACTCAACGGTATATTATCGGAATGGATGATGGCAGTGGCAAAGCATTGAACCAGGTCAAATGCAGTGGGATATAATAGATTTTATTAGGTCAAAAATAAGAGTGGGATGCATCCTAATTCATAAAATAAGGGGTATAATTATATGAGGTTTTATCATCTACAATACATTAATGAGTGTGTGATATATATATATATATATATATATATATATATATATATATATATATATATATATATATATATATATATATATATATATATATATATATATATATATATATATATATCAGATGATAGGTATATACCAAGAGCAACATGACTTGCTTACTAATTGACTTAAAAGCTCTATTAGGTTAATTTTTGGTATCTCAAGTTACAATATGCCTCAAAAGTGTGGTATCTTGAGATATTTTTTCAGGAATGGTAAAAAAACTCTATTACTAATAATTGCTAGGTTGTGCAGAAATATATGAATTCAAACAACCCAATCAGTTACAACATACACATCTTGCTTATTTCTTAGATAACAAAGAAAGAAAGGGTACTATTTATTCAATCGATCTCCTTAGACAGCATCAAGATCTCCTTGGCAAATACCTCCATGGCTGGTTTTGGCAGAAACATGGATGCCACAACACAGTCCTCACCACTGCCATTGATGCATCTCATCTGGTAGCTCACCTGCTTACATTTGACATCTCCGATCATGGGAACGCCGCCACCAACCCGTTGAGCCCAACCGAAATCCAGAGCATCCTCCCCAATACGCGTGATATCAGACACGACGAACGTCCATCCTGGCACGTAGGGCGGGCCCCCATGGAGCGCGATGAAATCCACCATTGATCTCGCGAATTCTTCCGTCATGTTGAGCTTGGCCTTCTGCACGAGCTCGACCGCGTAGCCGAGCGAGTTGTTGCGTAGCTCGTCGGCGTCTGCCTCCACAACAAGGTAGACGAATCCATTGCCGTAGAAGCCCTGCGGTAGAGGTGGATCATGCTTCCACTTGCCACGGGCGTTCATGGTCATCAACAAGCTTGTTGGTGTCGTCTCAGTCTGATGATGATGCCCAAGAGCTACTGTACGGCATCTCCACAATGCAGCTGTTATGACCTCAAATGCTGTAGTACTACTTGACAGTTGTGCTGCATGGTGCTGCAGTGCTGTTATTTCTCTTGGGCCAAACACAAAGTACTCACCGACCATATCATCTTCTGTCGCCAATGGTGAAATTATGTTGGTACAGATGGAGTAGTGCTGCAGGCACGTGACATCAATATTGGGTGGATTACGAGCTGCCATAAGCTCTCTCCCCCACACGGGAAGAACAGTTGGATGATCATCACCGCGTGCTATGTCGGCTATAGCTTTCAGAAATTGGGTGTGGCCAAAGGCATCCACAATGTTGTGGCATGAGTAAGTACCAATAACAAACCCACCACATTTGAGCTTCGTCACCTACACACCCATATATAGATAGAATGAATGTTATGGAAAGATTGTATGCTAATGCTAATGATCAATGATACTCTTACAAAAAAGATAAAAAAACAAAAAAAAGATGATCTTACACTCAACCTGCATGAACACGAGGGGCTTGCCAATGACGACACTAGTGTCACCAGGGTCACAGAAGAACTCGTCGACGCATGGGTATGGTGGCACCAAGGGATCCCCCAACTCATCCAGCGTCACGTCGGCGTTGGCCTCCACAAACACCACTCCTTCTCCGGTGCACTCCACGACGAGCTCACCCTCACCTCCGGGGAGCTCATGGATCCGACCAGCCACCGGGTAGTAGTATGTCAGGGCCTTCGCAACAGCATCCTTCACGACCTTGGGTGGGTCATGAACATCGTCGACGATGGGCCGCCGGCGGAAGAACTCCACTCCGGCGGCGTAGAAGCGGAGAGCAGGTTGGGTGTCGATGTGGGAGAGGGCCTTCGTCTCTCGAGGTGTTGGCAGTGCTGGTGGCACTAGCTCAGGATCACTTCGCTTTGCCTTGAAGGCGACCATGGCTACTACCTTACACTTGAATGGATTAGCTTTAATTTGTGGTCGATCGTATACTTGCTTTTATAGATGGTCTCTATGTTATGTAATGAATTATTTCTATAAATATAATATATATATCCATCTATCTGGTACAGTCATGCATGGATATATAGAGCTTTTCTCTCTGTTTTTTTTTGGTGGGTGGGGTGGGGGAATTAATTTTCTTGCATATGTGAGGTATAACTTTCTTTCATCTCTAGTTGTACTTAATTCATTCATAAACTGTAGATTCTAACCAATAACTGTCAAAAAGAGACTTTGTTACTATCTAATACTTCGTGCGTCTATAAGTACTTTTATGGACATTAAGAAAATTGATAGAATTAAATGAGAGAGCGTTGTGATTGGTTGATAAGAGAAAATATATAGAACTTTAGTGGTGAAAGCCTACGTTTGGTCGAAAAGAGTGCGTACGTATAAAAGTTGTTATATTTTAGGACAAGCTTAAATTGTTATATTTTAAGACGGACGGTATAGATTACCACGTACGGCAGAACCATGCATTAATTCCTGAAATTATATGGACCGTGACCCAAGTTATATATATATAAAGAGTAGCTTGATTTGACGCTACTAGTACCCTTTTCTGGTGGTGTACTGGTGTCAATTTTAGGTAAGCATTTATCCACCTATTTGTATGGTTATCTCTGGCCATGTTCGGGTGAGGCTTCGGCATAAAAACGTAGAACTAGATTCATATATGATTAATTAATTATCAATTAAAAAAATATAAAATAGATTAATATAATTTTTAAGTAACTTTCTATAGATTTTTTTAATAAAAAATACACCGTTTAGTAGTTCAGGAAGCGTGCACACGAAAAACGAGTAAATCTAGGTTAGAGTGTGTGTGGGGGATCCGGATCCAATGACATCGCCCCGTGACATTCTCGGTGACATTGAGTCACTGACGTGTGGGACCCACGCCACGTCAGTGACTCAATATTACCGAGAATGTCACGGGGCAATGTCACTGAGTTGGCGTCCGTGCTGGGGTGTGGGAGAAAGAACGCAGCCAGTGTCTATTTATATATCTATCTATCTTCTTTCATTCGTGTCTGTTTGTATCTATCTCCATCTATCTGTTTATTTGGACAATATATCTACATCTATCCGTATATCCATCTTTTGTCTCTATCTATCTACATCTATCTGTACATATATCTATATCTAATTTTTGAGGTACATATATTTAAATCGACTATATCTAATAAATTAGACACCTCCAAACGCTCTAACATTAGTTTGGGAAAAATTGAGAATGTTTAGGTTCATTACGCAAACATTGTTAGCTGTTGGATCATAGCGTTTTGGCTTCAAAATCGGTTATCACTGTTGTGGCAGAGAGCATCACGGTTAGTTCCTAACATGGACTGAGCGACCGGTAATGATTCTGATTTTTAGGAAAAAAAATAATACAATTTACATTCACACAAACAAAAATGCATTCAGACGCACTTGCATGTGTCAGCTGATCAACCTGCATTCAGACAAACACATTCAAATTGCATGGTTGATCCAAACTAGTGTGAACAATAATATGAAAATATATTTCATATTGTTATTATGTCAACTAAACCAAACTAATTGCTCATTTCAATTAGGTCCTTAAGGTGTTATTCAAATACCATACTTGTGGCTCTATGACCTAGCATTAAGCACAAAACCCGAAATCCGAAGACCAAACCCCAAAAACCGACCCTAAACCCGAAAAAACCAAAACCCGATGATCCAATTATATTTGCGGGTTTCAAGTTTGAAATCCCGGATTTATTTTGGTTCAATCGGGTTGGTGTATGTCACGCCCAGAAATTTACACCAAATTTCAGTATAATAGCATGTATTAAATCTCGGTCAAGAAATTAGCCCGAGTACACACTATGACAAATTAATACACAGTTTCTCGACTTAAAAACAAATAAAAACAATTATCTATCGAAATGCAGTGGAAAAGAAAAACAAGACTAGAACCATCTAATCTTCAGCTTCTGCTGACGATGACGGCTCCACACCACAGACATTCTTAACGGCGGACTGAACCTCACTTTAACCTTGGGAACAACCCTCTGACTTCTAACTGAAACTCTGGCACTTGCTCTGGCACTTGCTCTGGTGGGGAAAAATTAAGCAAGACTGAGTACAAACCACCATATTCTACAAGTAACACCCAAGAGAGGAGAATAATGAATGCAATAGGGTATCAAGGATAGGCTCAGGTTAAATTACACAAAGCTGCAGTAATTTAGCAAAATAGTGGATAAAATAAACTGAAATAAAAGTAAAGTAAAGTACTCGAAAATAACCATCCACTGTCCAACGTTACACCACGTTGCAACAGACTCAAACCACTGTCCAATGTTACACCATATTACACAGGGTCAAACCAGTTCCAAGATTAATCAAATTATTAAAGGTTCAACTAATCCCAGCAAATCTGTCAGTTTGCCCAATAACCGCGGGCACGGCTATTCGAATAGTTTTACTTTGCAGAGATATACAACTTTACACATAAGACATGGGTCCTAAGCATGTTACCATGCCCCAACGTATCACCACGATACCTCAGTACGGAAACCATGAAAAGACCTTTCACCTAACCCTCCCTAGACAATCGCACCACACTTCAGGTTTCGCCCTCTCCTTTACACCAAGTCGGGCAGCCCCCTCTTATGCCTACGTGAATCCGGAAGCAGCATAGGACCATCGTTATACCACGATTTCCATCCATACTCCATCACACCCATTCTCGCCTGGGTACGTCGAATATGGACAAGCTAGACTACAAGTCTCACCGTTGCCCATTCTGGCTTGTGGTTAGTACGTGTAAGACTTCTAGAGTTTCCTGAGAACCGGTCCTTAATTGCCATGGACGCGACTCTCAAAACCATGCACCCACAGCCCACCATAAGCAATATTTTAGTTGTCATTAATCCACATCGATAAATGAACAATGATCACAACCATTAAAGGTCTATCAAAGTCTAATCAATAATTAAATAAGAATGGGTGAGCTAGTTGAACTAAGTATGGCTAAGCATCGCCTAATCCTGATTCTAGTCAAATTTACCCTGGGATGACAATAATAATAGATGCGAATCAACGGGTATATAAAGGTAAATGCCCAATAGATAAATAAAATAAATAGATTTGCATAAAACAATGCAAGCGGGGAATTTTATAAACATGGGATCAATATGTTCAAAGAAGGGTGCCACTTGCCTTACTCAGACCCACGAGGAACTTCTGCGACGACTTCGGGAACGAACGACGCTGTGACGGGGTAAAAACCTACAACAAACAAGGTAAAACAAGCAAAAACAGACTATAAAACTATTGAAATAGAGAAAGAAACTATTGTTAATGGATTCTTGGCATTTTTCTGGATTTTATGAAATTCGAATGGACTAAAACGGAGACTAGATGAATTAGTTATGAAATTTAGAAGTTTAACTGTGTTTTTAAACTAAACAGGAATCCTTAATTGAATTTATTGCGCAATTAATCGGAGGAGATGACGTCAGCGAGGAGAGAGAAGCGGCTGATAGTCCGGGCCCACTTGGCGGTGACATAGAGAAGTGGAGGGGATGACATGTGGGGCCCGCAAGGAGAGAGAAAGAGAGAGGTGGAGGGAGTTGATGGAGCGAGCCCCACCTGGCGGAGAGAGGGGGTAACACGTGGGCACGAGCGGTCGGTGGGGGCTTGCTGATGAGCGGACCCCACCGGTCAGCGAGTCAAAGCAGAGGAGAGGGGGGCTGCTAAGCAGAGCCGAGCGGAGCGCGGGCTCGGGCGGCGGGGAGGCGGTGATGTTGACCGACGGTGGCGGCGGACGGAGGACGGCGACCAGCGGGCGGCGCAGAGGACGGCGACCGGCGGGCGGCGGCACATGGAGGACGGCGACCGACGGGCGGCGTGGAGGGGAGGGCATCGGCTGACGGCGCGGGACGGAGACAGCGATGACGCAGCGAATGCAGGCGCACCCTGGCGACGGTGGGGTCGCATCGGTGATGGTGAGGTGAGGGAGACGGCGTCGAGACGGACGATGTCGACGGCCAGAGCACGCGAGGGCACGACGACGGCACCGGCTCGGCGTCCACGGGCGGAGAGGAAAAGAGAGGGAGAGGGGGCGCGGCGACGGGGACGGCGGTAGCAAGTCGGCGAGGGCCGATCACAAGTGGTGACTGCCGGCGGCGAGGTAGATCGACGGTGGCGACGGAGATCGCTCGGCGACAGAGACGCTCGGGCGGCGAGATAGGAGCGGGGCGACAGTGCGAGAGGGAGATGAGGAAGGGGAAGGAGGGCGAGAGCTCACTGGGCGAATGACGACGGCGGTGAGGGCGCGAAGACGACGACGCGCGGGCAGCGATCAGCGTTCGGCGGCGCGGGGACAACGGCGCACGGGTGACAAGGGCAGTGCTCCGCGGTGGCAAACGGCGACGTCCCGAGGCGTCGGCGTTGGCGCTCGAGCGACGGCAGCGAGAGAGGTGACGTAGCGACAGATCGGTGGGGCGGCAGAGAGAGGGCAGACGGCGACGGCGCAAAGGAGAGCAACGGCGGTGCGCTCGGGATTTTAAAGGGGAGGCAAGCGTGGCGGTGACGCGTTTAGGGCGGGTCGGTTAGCGGCGGCGCGACCGTTGCAAGCGCAGCGCCAGGAAGAGCAGGCCGGCAGTTGACCACGGCGGCACACACGTCGTGCGCATGGCGGTTACACGGCACGGCGAAGCTCAGGTGGTGGCTGGCGGTGGGCGCGTGGGATGCGGAGGTGGAGGGCAGGTTGTTGGCGATGGGCGCGGATTGCGGCCGGCGGTTAGCGAGCGTGGGGCCGACGTGGTGCGGAGAGTCGGCGGCGACGGGTGCGGGTTGCACGCGCGGCGGGCGTGGAGACGGCGCGGAGCCGAGCGTAGCCGACGTGACGGTGGCCTCGACGGCGTGGGCGTGACAGCGGGAGGGCCTGACGGCACTAGCGTAGGCGAGGTGCGACAGTGCGGCACGATGCGGCACAGAGTAGCGCACGGACGCGGCGGCAAGGCGCTGCGCGACGGCGCTGGCAGCTCGGCAGCTCGGCGCGACCGACGTCGTGGGCGAGGCATGGCCGACGAGGACGGCGCGACGTCGATGGCACCGTCGACATGGCGACGCGGCGCAGTGAGGCAGAGGCGAAGCGCGTGGCGGGCAAACTCACGGGCGCGTGTTGTGGGGGCGGCGAAGCGTCGGCGCAGCGCGGCGCGGTGAGGATGCGAACGCACAACGGGCAAGGCGGCTCGGCGACGCGGCGCGGAGGGCGACGGCAGCGAGGCGCGACTTGGCGGCGGCATGGACGGCGGCTAGAGGAGGAAGACAGGGCTGATAGGTGGTCCCCACCTGTCAGTGGCCCGGAGGAAGAGAGGGAGGCGACCTAGACTTGGCGTGAGTGAGGTGGCGTCTAGGCCGTGGCCTTCGGCCGGCCCAGAGTGGGAGGGGAGGGAAGGAAGGGGGGAGACGGGCCGACGGGCTAGGCCGGCCGAGAGGGGAAGCAAGCCGAGGGGAAGCAGCTAGGCCTGGAGAGAGGGAAAAGGAGGAGGAGTGGGCCGAGGGAGGCGATGGTGACTTCGAGCATGGGTTGTGCCGCGACTTGGCGAAATTGCGAACAGAACGCGTACTCGTAAAACAGAACTAAAACGTGCACGAATTAGAGATTCGCACGACTAATCAGATCCGCAACACGAACTTGTGCACTGTTAGCGGGAAGACGACGGGATTGAACGACCTGTTAAATTGAGGATTAACGACTCGCTAAACGGAAACTATAAAGCTTTAACGTAAAACCAATCCACGTACGAAATTAAAGTCCACACTGTAGATCAATCTCACGTTAGCTAATTAGATTAGAAAATCTAAGCAATTACACGGTAGATCAATAATAGATTGATTCGCATGAGTAAAACGTACGTGAACCTGAAGATCGACGACGGATTAGATCGGCTTTGGCTGCTGCGAACAAGGAGCAGCAGGGCTGCTGAACAGAGAAGGCGCTCGACAGGAGCAGCGGCTCGGGTAGCGCAAGGCAGGGCAAAAACCTGTGCGAAAACAGCGTTTCGCACGCCTGCGGGGGCTGGTGGCAGGGGCGGCTAGCAGCAGCAGCAGGGGTGACGAATTTTGAAAGGAATTGGCGAGCGGCTTTTTGCTGTTCGGCAAGGGCACAACAGGGACGTGCAGCAGGGATGATCGGATGAGGAGGTGGGCAGCAGGGGCACACCAAGGCTTGGCCGTATGGGAGAGAAACGGGAGGGGAAAAGGCGAGGCCCTAGGGGGTATTTATAGGGGAGACTGGGAGAGTTAGAGATAAATCTAGTTATCCATCTCCTATTAAAAAGAAAATAGATAAAATTTCAAAGGGATAATAAGAGATATAGTCCAAATAGAAAGGGATTGATTTTACCGTGAGAGAAGGAGTTGGAGGGCTGCTCACCGTAGAGGACAGGGGAGAGGGTGTGATCTGGAGGGGAGTTGAGGTGGAGATCGTACACCAGGCTGGAGGGGAGGAGGAAGAGGACGTGCGACAGGGGGTGGAGGTGGCGCACGTACAGGGGAGAGGGGAAAGGAATTGAGGGCGCAGGAGGGAGGATCGCACAGGGAGGAGGGCAAGGAGGGAGATCGGCCAGGGAGGACGTGGGAATACGGCTAGGGTTGGGGAGGGGGAGAGATCGCAGGGAGGAGGGGAGAGGAGAGCACGATAGGGGAAGGTGGGGGCTGGAGATTGCACAATCAGGAGAGGACAGAGAGGAGTTCGGCCAGAGAGGAAAAAAAAAGAAAAGAGAAAAAGAAAAGGAAAAAGGGAGAAAGAAAGAAGGAAAAAAAAGAAGGAAGGAAAAAAAGAAATGGCCTTCAATTTTGCCGATTTTTATTAAGTTTATTAGAGCAAATTTTATTCTCTGAAATTCAAATATAAATCCTGTTAATAATTTAAAATGCTTTCGGGATATTTTAGAACATCTGAAAAAGCTTCCAATTAATTAAATTAATTTACACTGGGTTTTCTCTTTAACTTTAATTAAACAATTTATTTTTAATACATTATTTAATTATTTTTAGGCTTAGATAAAACTCAGGGCATGACAGTGTATCCGGTACCCGAAATACTCGACTAACCCGAAATATGAGTAACAATCTCTTTCTTTCTTTGGTTTGAGACCATCGGTCCAATTGCCCACAAGGAAGGCAAGAAGTCACGTGCGAACCACAATCTCTTGCTTTAACAGTTTAATATATGACTTGAGACAATCTGACGACTTTAAAAAAAAATATTGCTTAAACAATATTGTTTTTTTAGGAAAATGACGTTGAATTGCTGCTATTTTTTTGCACCAAATATAACATCCAGAATATATATTTTCAGCATGCTACGCACTGTTGGGGTTATAATGGGTAACCTGAAACCCGAACCTGATTTTGCGGATACCCGAAATGTCGGGTCTTAGAATTTTTTTCACTAATTTCAGGTATTTTTTTGGAAACCCAAAACTTAAAAAACTTGAAAAATCCAACCTGAAATTTTCGGGTAACCCGAACACCTAGTGCGCCTCTATCATTGTGTTTGGACACAAATTCATGGATTGTCCTATGCTTTGTGGTGTCATCATCGCCAGGATGGAATGAGTTTAAAGTCCTGTGAACAGATATTTAGTACACAACTTCTATGGACGACTCAACTATCACTAGAATCCAATCTACCTCTTGTAAACATTAAACAAAAAAGGGTACAAAGGACTTTTGAAAGAATTACAAATATATTTGGGAATGCACGATATCTTGTAACACCCGCTCTGGCCCCATCAACAGTGACAATACCTATAGGGGATGTATCGTAGGAAATCGACATGAACTGACTCCCCATGGGACTGGCTTCATCTGTATTAGTCCTAGGACACATCACTAGTACCCACCGTCAGTTTAAGATGCATAATAAAAGCTATTAAATATGGCATTTAGTAGGTCTCACCTATGGAGCAAGTCCTAAGGTTAACCGACAAGAAGAAAAGCAACATCGGGACATAGGGTAGCTAAACCCAATCTACAAGCAATGGCTTTAAAGTAGGCAAACCTTCACTTGCTTTAGCAATCAGACTTCTTTGGTCAGTGACCCATCAATGACGGGCTAATATCCTCACCGGTGGGCTTAATCTTTAACAGGCTAAAAGTAAAGCCCATCGTGGATGACTCATCTATGACGAGCACATATTATGGTCTGTCAAAGATAACTGCCAAACCTCTGGAGGTCCGTCATAGATGACTCATCTGTTATGAGCACACATTATGACCATTCACGGATGATTAAATATATTGAAAAAATATGAGTAAAGTTCATCTTTGTCACGGATGAGTCATCTATGACGAACAGTTATTACAACCCTTCATAGATGACGAAATACACAACAAAAAAATAATTTGATTTATTGGAGAGACATCCACAAAAGATCAATTGCAACAGTAAATACTTTCCTATCTTCTCCTCGATAGAATGCCGCTACTGAACCCTAGGCACACATCTTCCATGAGGAGGAGCGTAAGGACATTCCTAACCCAATGACTAAGATGGTGTTCATAACATTAAATAAGTTACCATCTACGATAAAAGATGATGTGGCAAGTGAATAAATGAGAAAAGAGAATGAAACTATGTCTTGCATGAGATATGATTTCTACACAACATCCAAGATATCATGTGAGATAAGTAGCATTAAATTGAAGTATGGAATATGGGTATTTGCATTGGAAGAGTAGTGTCTAATATTAGTTTCTTGATGATGGGGAGTTTATGATATCTAGTGTTATGGGTTAGGAATGCCCTAAGGAACAACAACACCCTTTGACTTGCTCTCTAGAGGTGGATATCGAGCCGACTCAGGCAAGCTATTTTATTGGGTTATTTTGTGGGGTTGAGAGACAATTAATTAATGATGGGGAGCTCAACAGGAAGGTAATTACATAATCATGGATATAATTCATGGATTTGTAGAGCTAGGATAATCCAGCTTTAACAAATCTGGGATATATATTATTGTAATTAGTATAATCTCTATTATAATATATATATGGAGATTTGCTCCGTTCTAACAAAAAGTATCTCGAGGTACCGGTACCTCGAGGTACCAAATCATTTTACACCGTTAGATCTAGCTGAGTAGGATGTGTACAGTTAGATCCAATGATCAGAAATGATTTTGTACCGTGAGGTATCCGTACCTCGAAGTACTTTTTGTTGGACTGAAGCAAATCTCTCTCTCACATATATATATATATATATATATATATAGACACACACGTATGAGTATATGCATGTATGTATGTATAATAGGTATTGGGTTTTGCTATAGAGGCTTTCGTTCGGGAGGGGATTTAAAACTCGAGGGGATATCCCCTTATGAGTTTAGAATACTTTCGCGCTCTCAGCACCGTCGCCCTTGTTCAACTTCAACCAAACTGCCAACTCCTTCTCAAACCTGTCCATGGCTTCCTTCGGCAGCAGCATCGACACAGCAATAGCTTCTTCGTCGATACCATCAGAACCCCTCAGCTTGCACCTGCCGTGATAGCTCACGAACGATGGCTTGGCCACTCCGCCGCCGATCCGCTCGGCCCACCCGAAATCCAGCCTGTCCTCACCGAGCCTCGTAAAGTCTGACACGACGTACGCCCTGTCGAACCCCAGAGACAGAAACCGCTGCCCACGCTGCGATGCCATGAACTCGACGGTGGACCTCACGTCCTCCTCCGTCGTCTTGAGCTTTGCCTCGCGTATCAGCCCGACCGTGTGCGCCAGCGAGTTCCTGAGCAGCTCGTCGACGGTGGCACCGACGATGTGGTAGGTGAGAGCGTTGCCGTAGTATCCCTCCGGGATGCGGAGGCAATCCTCGCCGCGATGACTGCGAGCGTTTGCGATGAAGATGAAGTGGACACGGTGGTCAGGCTTGTAGCCAAGCGCCACCGTCCGGCATCGCCATATCACCGCAGTGAGCAGCTCAAACCTGCTCGTCGTTCTCCCAAGATCATGATCATCCTTGATGATATGGCTTCGCAGGACAGAGATTTCTCTAGGGCCAAAGAGGAAGTAGTTTCCGACCATGGATTCCTGTGGCGTGGAGAGCATGATGTCGTCGTCGATGGAGGAGGTGGAGTTCTTGATCTCTGACTTGGATATAGGGTAGTCGACGACGGTAGACGGTGGGGCTGTTAGGAGGTCCCTCTCCCACACGGGGAGAACCATTGGAGCTTGTTCATCGCTGCCTCGTGCGATGTCAACCATGGCTTTGATGAACTGGATCATGCCAAACCCGTCCGCAATGCAGTGGCATATGTGGAAGCCCATAACAAATCCTCCACACTTGAACCGTGTCACCTACATATTTTAATTTGGTGTTTTGATCAATTTGGCATCAGCGAAATGATAAAGTATTTGATGACGAAGAAGACTTATCTAACTCTATATATGGTATCTTCATGTTCTTCAGCTGACTACAATATTATAGATTTGAGTTTTACTTATATTCTTTCTTTTATACCGTGAGGTACTAGTATCTCGAGGTAATATCCCCACTTGTGCTATCCACCCCACAACCAAGCTGATACCTCGAGGTACCATGCAATCGTGACCGTTCGATCTATCATCACAAGCCGTCGAAATTTTAGTACAAACTTGATTGTGAGGTGGATAGTACGAGTGCGGATTTTAGTACCTCACAGTAAAAAAAAATGGGAGTAAAGCTCTATAGATTTGCTCCGGTCTAACAAAAGCTCTATAGATTTGCTCCGGTCCAACAAAAAGTACCATGAGGTACTGGTACCTCGTTGTACTAAATTGTTTTTTACCATTGCATCTAGCTAAGCAAGATGTACATTGTTAGATTGAACGACTAGAAATGATTTGGTACCAGTACCTCAAGATACTTTTTGTTGGACTAGAGCAAATCTCATATTAATATATGATGTTACCACAGCAAGATCGAGCAACATATTATGTGTAGTACGTGGTCCTATATCTTTAGAATTAGTTGCCAATGATTTCTTTAGAATCACAGCTAGAGTCGTTGTGATTCTTTTACTTTTATTGTTCTTTTACTCTCTGAAAGAACATTTTGATTGTCTAAATAAATGCCAAGTGGAATAGTTTTTGACCTGCAGGAAGATGATTGGCTTGGCAACGACCACCGCGATGTCACCGGCATCACACAGCAGCTCGTCCATGGGCACGCCCGGGAACGGCGGCAGCAGCGGCTCGCCGAATTCCTCTAGTCTCACGTCGGCGTCGGCCTCCACGAACGCCACACCCTCCGCCGTGCACTCCACCACCAGCTTACCTCCGGTGACCTCCCGCAGCCGGCCGGCGATGGGGTAGTACCACACGAGAGCCTCAGCAAGGGCCGCCTTGACGGCCTTCGCCGGGTCCTCCGGCGCCCTTGCACCGGCACGGCAGCGGAAGAACTCGACCAGGGGGGTATACACCAGATGGGCATGGTGGTCGTCCATGTCGGACAGAGTCTTCGTCTCCCGTGGCGTTGGCCTTGCCGGCGTCACCATCTCAGGCTTGCTCCGCCGTGCCGTGAAGGTGACCATGGCCGGTGTATCCATGTGTATATATGATACGACGACGGAATTTGACGACTAGTCTTCAGTTGGAGACCTTAACCATTGTTCATACTCCATAGCATATATATAATGAAATGGAGTACGTACAAGTATGTATAAACGACGGAAGATAAACTTTTAGTACACATCTACTTGTTTCTTACATATTACTTAAATAGTCATTAAAATATATATAAAAAATCAATAAGATAAATTAATATAAGATGTATCAGGCAAACCAACAAGTTCAAATTTTTTTTCAGGGAACAAATTCAAATATTTGACTTCTACGAGTTATAAGAAAACAAATCAAACCAAAACAAGTATACACATATTTATATTTATACTTTTTATGTTTGTACAACTTAATTTTATGTTTCTCATGGCTAACAGCATATTGATGTCATCCACCGTAGCAATTTATATTGATAGGCGCCTCGTTCAGTGTCACTTACACAGTTGGCAACACACTGACATCACCCATAACAATAACACATGTTGTCTGTAATGATATTTTTTTCATTCACTAATTTTATTTTAGAAATGCTATCTCATTAGAGTGTTTTTATGTGTGTGCACATATATACATGTTAGAAATTATTTTTCCATTTAGAAAGAAGGCAAACACTCCGTATTGTATTGATTGAATTTTCTCAACATTATTTCTCATGAGTACGTAGGCTGACAACGATTTGTTAGACCTCTTCGAATCTTTACATGCAATTCAGTACTATTGTTATTTGTACTCTTTTCAACGCATGCTATTAGTACGATATATTTGTGGACTATTGTTATTTGCACTCTTTTCAATGCATACATATAAAAATCTGTTGAGTAGATATCACTTTGATGTGAACCTTTATGCAAATGAACTTATAAAATTAACAGTTTTAATTCTAAAATGAATGCATTTAAGTTTATTAATGTATACATCATTGTTTATTTTTGAAATTAATCAGCAATTTGAATTTTTTACGTCACCATCAGCCGCTCAAAGGCAAGATGCAAGAAAACAATTTCGTCAAATTACTTGATCGTGGTGTACGTGCATCCAAATTTCTCAAAATAATTAATAAACTACTAAATTGCAAGCAATTTTCGAATTTCAACTGTCAAAAGAGTTGATCAAGTTTTCCGTTTACATTTTTTAAGTTATCAAATTGTTTCTTAACATTATCAAACGATTGTTATGTATTCAAATACACATATGAGACATTAAACACCATATGAGACATTATGGTGTTTAATGTGTGACAGCTAATTAACGATATATCTACGATATGTGTACGTAGAAAAGAGACGTAACAAATGAATTTACGCTAAGATGTGAATTTATTATTCAAGATCACATTGGCAGGAACAAATTTAGTTTTATAAAAAAATATGGAGAAAATGATAATAGATGCAACTTGGTGATAAAAATTAGGTGGTGTTTGGATACAAGGACTAAACTTTAGTCCATGTCATATTAAATGAATTTAGAGTATTAAACATAGACTACTTATAAAACTAATTATATAAATGAGAGCTAATTCGCGTGACAAATTTTTTAAGCCTAATTAATCCATAATTAGCGTATGTTTACTATAGCATCACATAGGCTAATCATGGATTACTTAGGCTTAATAGATTTGTCTCACGAATTAATCCAAGATTATGGATGAGTTTTATTAATAGTCTACGTTTAATATTTATAATAAGTGTCCAAACATCCGATATGACATGGTCTAAAACTTTTTAGTCCCACCTGAACACCCCCTTAGAGTGAGTGATCTGTTCATCTGTTGAAGTGTAAAGCTAAGGGCATGTTTGTTTCCCTCTGACTATTTTTTAAGTCCCTGTCATATCGAATATTTAGACACTAATTAGAAGTATTAAATATAGACTATTAATAAAACCCACCCCATACTCTGAACTATTTCGCGAGACGAATGTATTGAGCCTAATTAGTCCATGATTAACGAATGTGATGCTACAGTAAGCATTTGCTAATCGTGGTTTAATTAGGCTTAAAAATTTGTCTAATGGAGTAGCCTTTATTTATGCAATTAGTTTTATTACCAGTCTATATTTAATACTTCTATTGTTAGTTTCAGACCCGGGGAATTAAATACTCATATTGTTAGTTTCTACAAAAGTCTGTTTAGAGCTGAACATATTTCTGATATTCATCTTAGTGATAACTTCTGGTGTGGAGAGGGCTGCATTATTCAGGATCACAGGGAGTTAATTTTGAAACCTTTTGAGATGAAAGAGTTGGATAGTAGAGTTATCAATCAAGCTAAAAATAACACTGCCCCTGGCCCAGATGGTTTCTCAATTCATTTTTATAAGCTTTTCTGGGATCATCTTAAGCAGGACTTATATGAGATGTTGATTCTCTTGTTTCATGAGGAGCTGGACTTAAAGAGACTGAATTTTGGGGTTATTTCTCTGATCCCTGAATGTGATAGTGCCAATAGCATTAAATAGTTCTGACCCATTTGTGTGCTGAATGAATGTTTCAAAATCATTAGTAAAGTTGTCACTAATCGGCTCTCTCTTATTGCTGCTGATATCATTTCTCATACTCAAACTGCTTTTATCCCTGGGAGGTTTATTTTAGAAGGAGGGTAGTGCTTCATGAGGTTTTGCATGAACTTAGACATAAAAAGCTCTCATGAGTTATTTTTAAAATTGACTTTGAGAAGGCTTATGATAGGGTGAGCTGGGATTTTCTTTTTGAGGTGCTTCAAAGGAAACTTTTTCCTCCTTTGTGGATTAACTGGATTAAATCTTGTGTTATGGGTGGTAGAGTTTGTATTAATATTAATGGTACTAGATCTGAGTTTTTTAAAACTTCTAGAGGCCTAAGACAAGGGGACCCCCTCTCCCCTCTTCTTTTTAATTTGGTGGGAGATGCTTTAGCCAGAATGTTTGTGTTGGCTAAACAAAATGGGATTCTCTCTAGTATTGTCCCTCATTTAGTCCCTGGTGGTTTGACTCATCTACAATATACGGATGATACAATCATTTTCATCCCTTGCATTGAGGAGGAAATAATTGCTACCAAATTTCTTCTTTATTTTTTTGAAGAGATTTCGGGTATGAAAATAAATTACCATAAAAGTGAGGTCTTCTCTGTGGGAGTTTCTTTAGCTGAAGAGGAGAAAATAACTATGATGCTTAACTGTAACACTGGTTCCTTCCCTCTAAAATATCTAGGTCTCCCTATGAGCCCTGGCAAATTGAGAGTTGCAGATTTAGAGTTTATCCCCCAAAAGCTAGAAAAAAAGCTTAATTCTTGGCAATCTAGATCCCTGTACTATAATGGGAGAGCTGTTCTGATTAATGCATGTCTCTCCTCTATTCCTTCTTAGGCCATAGGGTTATATTTTCTCCCAAAGCCCATTCATAAAAAATTGGATTCGATTAGAGCTTGTTTTTATTGGGAAGGTTCAGTGATAAGAAGAGATATCACATGGTTAAGTGGAGTAATATTGCTTTCCCCAAGTTTCTTGGAGGTTTGGGTTTTACTGAGACTAGAGCTATGAATACTTCTCTTTTAGCCAAATGGATTCTCAAATTAGAATCAAATGATGTAAGCTTGTGTATGACTGTTCTTAGAGCTAAATATATGAATAATTTCCGTTTTTTCCAAACACAGGCAGGGGGCGGTGGTCTTTCTTTCTTTTGGCAAGGCTTACATAAAGTTAAACCCTGGGTGTACAGAGGTGTGTCCTGGATTAGAGGTAATGGGAGTCACGTTTTGTTTTGGAAGGATATTTGGTTAGGTAATGTTCCTCTAAAAACTTTGTTTCCATACTTATATGAGATTTGTAATCAGAAAGAGATCTTAGTTCGAGAGGTTATTGAAGGGGAATGAACTTATTAACTTTTAGGCGTTCTTTCTCTCATGAAGATGCTGAGCAGTGGAGTGAGCTGTGTATTCTGGTAAATAACCTTGATGTTAATAGCCAGGAAGGGGAAAGAGATAAGTTAATTTGGGCTCTTGACTCAAAAAGCATGTTTTCTTCTAAATCTATGTATAATATGCTAACTTTTAGAGGTGTTTGTGATGTCCAAATGCGAAACCTTTGGAGTTCTGTTCCTTTGAAACTTAAGCATTTTATATGGTTGGCTTGGCACGATAAGATTTAATCTGCTTGGCAATTGAAAAAAATGCGATGGAATGACTCAGAATTTTGTCAGCTTTGTAATGCGGTTGAGGATTCTAATCATATTTTCTTTTCCTGTCCCCTTGCTGTGTTTACTTGGTGTTTATGCCGGGATGCTTTTGGGTTAAGAAAAACCCCGAGTTCGTTTGAGGAGTTTAATGACTGTTTTGTTTGGAATATTGGAGCTAAACTTTATAGAGTTAGTTTCTGCCTCCTTGCTGCTAGCAATTGTGGTCGGTTAGAAATGATATGATTTTTCGCGACCAAATCGTTTCCTCTCCACTGATTATTCCTTTGCGAATTATGTGTTTACTTTTACAGTGGAAGAAACTTTTCGGGGAGGAAGAGGTGGTGATCTTAGAGCGCTGGATATCAGCTCTGCAGGTGGCTGTAAGGCGTTTCAGAAGTTCAAGGTCCGGGACTGGTTGAAGTAATAGTTGTGCAATGGCAGCAGTGACCTCGGTTGTTTTGGATCTGTGTCTCTTTGTAATAGTTTCAGCTTTAGTTTTCCCGTGTGTGTCGTGTTGCTCGTCCTGTGAGTTGGTCTACGTGATCTTTTGCAGCTGGGTAGCTAGTGTTTCTGCTTTTGAGCCTGTGATGTTAAGCCGGTAACCTCGGTCAAACCTCTGTCCTTTGTTTCTAGCTTTAATTAAAAGTTGGGCTCAGACCTTTTATAAAAAAATACTTCTAATTAACGTTCAAATATCCGATATGACGAGGGACTGAAAGTCACCCGATCCTATCAGTCACTAATTCGATAGGATATATCATCGATCGTCACTGTGCTACCAGCTGCGTTCGTACGACGGTACATATACGTGATTTTAGTTTATTATACTGATACACGAGAATTTTGTGCAATTGCAATTATAATTGTGTTTGTACGACGGTACATATAATATATATATATATATATATATATATATATATATATATATATATATATATATATATATATATGAGTTGATACTGATACCTATCTATCGCAAGCAGTTTATTAGCACACGGGTATATATACACCCGTTGCTTGCATGCCATCTAAATAGTCATAAAAATATAAAAAAAATTAACAAGATAGTTTAATATGAGTTATATCACTCCACCAACATGCAAGTTTAAATTCAACTTCTACAAGTTGTAGCAAAAATAACAAAAACAATTATGAATATGAGTATAGTTAGTTTCAATTTTGTTTGTTTGTTTTGCTATAACTTATAGAAGTTAAATTTAAACTTGCATGTTTGTGGAGTGATATAACTCATATTTATCTATCTTATCAAATATTTTTATATTTTTTGATGACTATTTAGATGACATGCGAGCATACAGGTAGACCTATACCCGTGTGCTAAAAACAATTTTCCCCTGTCTATCTTCCGGACACATGCATGAGAATTTGGTGCCATTGCCTGTGTACGTGCACAACACGTACGTTATTTGTTGAAAATTGCTAACGGGTTGTGTTATATTTATAGACATGTGTTTTGAAAAAGAAATCATATATTTATACTCCTTTTGATTTGAAAGATCGCAATGATGATGATGGCACGTGACCGACCAACGACACACCCACTCAGTTGATTATTTCACCAAGTATACGAACTCGATAGTTTCTAATATTATAACATTGTCGTTCAACCTTCAACATCATGATTAGTTAATATATTTCTTTTTCAAAAAAAATATAAAGAGTACATTGAATGAAAGAAATTTGTTATTCAGTTTGTTTCTTTGTTATTCACTTTGTCCCACACAACTATTCTTCTTGAGAAAGAGAGGACATGCATCCTCTTCCATTTCAATTACGAGAATGAATGGTAATTTGACAAAGGAAGGCAACACGTACAACTCCTCCAGGTAGAACAGTACTGCCATCCCACTATGGCACACCAGCTAAGATCAGGAGCCAACCCAAGCTAAGTAGATTGTATATTATACTCACTTTATTTTTTTTATTTGACGCCGTTAACTTTTGGATGTTTATCTTATTTACTTTTTTTCTAAATACACAAAATTATAAGTTATACTTAAAGTTTACTTTAATATGAATTTAAAATCATAACAAAATAAATAATAGTTATATAACTTTTTTAAATAAGATAAACAGTCAAACGCGGAGTCAAAAGCCAATTACGTTAAATAAAAAACAGGGAAGAAGTATATATCTTTATAGTTTCATCGTAGCAAGTCAAAGATTACTCCAAGACAAGTTTGTCACAAAACAAACACTTCACCGGAGAAATCTGACCATCTAGCCGCGCGAACAAGCAGAACTACTTTATTAATTACATCATCCTTCTAATCTGATTACAACAGTATAGTTTAAGCGACAACCACACAACCCAGAAGAAGAAAAACAAAAACACTTAGGACATACATGAACTGTACGTACATATATCAGGTTGTCTTCAGCATGCAGTTCACTCAATTACAACGAACCAAGATAGGAGCAACAAGTTCTACACATCTACAACATCTAAGCCTGAGATGACACCTTCAATAAGTAAATGATATGCGAGAGCCAGCGTTATAGTATCCATATAAGACAAGAAGGGCGTATTAAATGTAAGATCATATATATGCAAGATTAATATTTTCTGATGAACAACTTTCTTGTGAATTGATTTGTTAATAGATTTTGGTTTGGTAATACTTAAGGTGTTGGTGTGAGTGTGTGATTAATGTGGATCATGTTATGATATCTGTACCCGAAAATGGTTGGTTTGTCTCTATATGTGCAGGTAACTGGAGATCAACCTCTGTCAATGACGAGGACTAGGATTAGGTTTAAGGAGGAACCAAAGTCTAGATGGTCGGGATGTCATGTGACATGGTTGGACTAGAGTTGCGATCATTGAAGGTTAACATCGGTCAACGCGGTAGGATCGTGACTACGCTTAGGGAGGGGCTAAGGTCCGGATGATCGAGGATGTCGGGTGACAATGTTGAATACGAGGTGGCACATGATAGAGGAACACCATGTGGGATAAAATCGTAACGGGCGTCACATGTTGTGTGTGTAAGCGCCTAAAAGATATAAGGAAAATTGGATAAAAATTGGAGATTGATTGATGAAGAAATAAAAAAGAAGCGGTGTGATCAAGGTAGCAAGCTTTTGTCAATTTCTTCGATAAGTGTAATCTTTTATTCCGCAAAAGATTTTTTTGTTTCGGTTTTTTCTACCATTCACCCTCCTCAGGTAGGCTTGTTTGATCTTTTTCGATCCTACATTAAATGTTCTGATTGCCCAAATAATTGCCACACCACCTACTATCATCTAATTTTGGATACTTTTATCAAAGCTATATATGGATCTAGCCTTCAAATATATATGAGCATTATTGTTTGTAGGTTTCATAGTGTTTACTCCAGATAATTTAAGAAAGGATGTTCAATAGTTTCATCTTCGGAGCAAAACTGACATTTCATTCTCCACTTTCACTACTACAGAACACCTCCCATAGCCGCTGGTTATAACAAACCGACACCTGTAAGTGCATATACATGTTGGTTCAAAGGCAAAACCATCCCATGTACTATTTGTGTCAACTTACGCTACAAAACACCACCAATAAGCAATTAAATGTGGCAGTTTTCATACACCAACCAACACCTATTACGTGGGACACACAAATAGTAGGCATAGATGATTGTCGGTGAAACGGGATTAGGGTATGCCGTATGAAGAAAACATGACGTTCAACACATTACCATATTCTTTTCGATAAAAAGGTTAAAGCTACTACAGTGCAAACTTTGACCTACAATCCCTATTACACGGAATAGGCCACCCCAGATCCACGTGACCTGCCTCGAGGTGGTCGGGCCTAGGTTCTGAGAGGCAGCCGCCCTCTCATAGAGGGGTCAGGTTGTCCCGACCCCTGGCCCCTCACCCTACGCATCAAGTGATGCGTGGAGCGGAGGTGCCCCGCATGCGGGGCCCTACCACCATAGTTAATACGCTCTGTCACCCACGTAGTGTCACATTAAATGCGGCGGGCGAGAGGCGTGGTAAGTTACCGATGGACTTACATATACGATGGTAGACTGAAAGCATATGTCAGAAGCATATGCATGTCCCTTGCAGGGGATAGGATTCGTGTCAGCCCCATCTCGTTGGTCTCTAATGAAGATATTTTTGCCTCTCCTCTCTATGGGAGAGACATCACCTTATTTTCGAGGTGCCCCATCATTGCCTCTACCGTGCCTTGGATACGAAGGAACCAGGGGTCTTCAGCATTTAATATAGAAGAGACACCGGCCGCTCTGCCCACATCACGACGGGGCGTGGTCTGCAAGCGAAAGGCGTGCACTGTCACCGCACGCCTTGGATTAGACGGGCATTAGATGCTCTAAGCTGTGTATTTGCTTTTTCCCTTAGGACTTGTGCCCAGGCATCTTTGGGAGCCCTTTTTAGTATAAAAAGAGGCACTTGCCTAAGGAGAAAGGAGAGCTGGCTCCGGAGAAAAAAAACCACAAAAGACTTAGCGCGCTAGGTTACTAAGCCTAACTCGTGTATAATTCCTTGCACCCCAAGCAACCAAGCATAACAGTAATGTTTTACCTTTCCTAGCGGCCTGAACCTGTATACATCATCGCATTCACACTGCTCTCGAGGGGATTGACTCCTCTCCTCTTGTTGATGCCCTTACTCTCACCCGCACCCTCGGCCGAACCAGCAAAGGGGGCCCCGCGGCTTCCCGCTAAAGGATATTCACACTCCAAAAGCTGACGTGCCAGGCAGGAGGCGTGTTCATGAGAGTTTTGAGCTTCACCACCTTTCAGCTTCCTTCCAACTTCTGTCAGAAGGAATGGAGCATATAGCACGGGTGTTCAGCACTCCCACCCCTAGCGGGGGTGGGAGCGGGAGCACATCGGACTGCGAGCGTCGGGGCCATACCTTGAGCTTCCGTAGTACCGGCGCCGCCCCAGCAGGACTCCACTACCAGCGCAAGTCTTGCTTGCTCGGTAGAGGAGGAGGATCAAGTTGAAGCAGGCAAGTCTTTTTATTGGATTAATTTATGAAGTTGAGAGACAATGACATGGAGCAAAACAGGAATGTAATTACATAATCATGGACGTAATTCATGGATTTGTAGAGCTAGGAATATCCAGCTTTAACAAATCTCTGACATATTCACAATATAAGACTTTTTATATAAATTTATCGATTGATGAATATATAAAATATATATATATGTTTAGATTCGTTAGCATCCATATCAATCTATAAAAGGCTAGAAAGTCATATATTGTGAAAGGTTGGAAGTATTATTATTATTATATATATCTATACTATTATAAGAAAAACGATAATAATTCAGCCAAGCTTTTTCGTTCGTCTATGCTGACGTCGTCCAGCAGCAACAAAGCCTTGGGTTAGGAACAGCAGTAACGTGTGGTCGTTTTTGTCAGCAGCAGCAGCAGCAGCAGCAGCAGCAACGCGTGTGGGTCACGTATCCCGTCCAGACTCCTGTGGCGCCCGCGTGGGTTGGCTGCGTCTCGGTTTTGGTACGCGCGCACGGGTTAGCAACAGCAGCAGCAGAGACGACGTCATCTCCCCTCCAGACCGTTGATCGGATTCTTTCTCGAGACTATCTATGTATGCTGCTCATGCTTTACACAGATGTAACAGCTTCATAGTTCAATGGACAGGGCGCTGTCCACCAAGCTTTTGGTGCTGTTGTTGAAAATTTTATAAAACCAAAATTTTGTCACCTAAATATATTCTAAATAAATATTATTGTGATTTTAGGTTAGATTATTTTGATTTTAGGGTAGAAAAGCCCAAACTGGTGTTTTGGTATTATGTTGTGAGGCTTTTTATTATTGTCTATAATTATTAATTTATCAATATATATTAATATATATAATTTGTATATTTGTTAATTTATTAGTATCGGTATTAATCTAAACTTTTTAGATTGTGAAACAAAGTGAGTAGTTCAGATTAGTTGTATGGCAATTCTCGTTGTGACTTTTTGACACAAATTTAATTAATTACAAATTTTGTGTAAATATGTGAAATATAATTTATAACTAAAATTTATTTAGTACAAAATAAATAATAATAATGTAAGTTTGTAATAAGACGAATAGGTAAATCCGAGCAAAAATATTAATGATATTATTTATTAAAATACATATGGAGTATATATTTTTATCGGACTTGACTATATATATTAAATTATGTACACATGAAACATATATATGCTTTAATGTAATTTTATGTAGAATTATTCTTTTTAATCCCGTGGCAAAGCATGGGCACTGTGCTAGTGTGTGTGCGCGTGTGTATATATATATATATATATATATATATAGAGAGAGAGAGTAATTTGTATGGTGGAGTATATATATTGATCTGTATGTATGTATGTATATATGTATGTATCAAATTTTCCTACAGAGGCTTTCGGCACCGTTGCCCTTGTTCAACTTCAACCAAACTGCCAGCTCCTTCGCAAACCTATTCGTGGCTTGTTGGGAATCTCTCCCTCACGTACTCTCTGTGTATTTACCTCAAACACACACTAGCTTTGTTTAGTTGGTAGACACACACCAAGAACTGAACAAAGTACTGAAGATTTGTGGTCGATGCAGCAAATAGCTAGCTCACACCATTTTCATGTTTATATAGACTCAACATACGTACAAGGAGATAACACGGCCAAACCCACTCAGCCATAACTCACACCTACTAATGCATCGTGCAGCAGCATGCATGCATGCACGTCTACTGCTAGGACCGATTCACTCGGCAGCACGGGCACGGGACCTCGCCTCGCCTGCGATCCGGTTACTTGGCACAACACTCTAGCTACTTGCAGCCGGGTTTAGTCTTCTGAAATATTCACTCGTACGTGCCGTGCCGTTGGTTCCACTCGCACCACCACATGGGCATCTCGCCATGAGTTAGAACCAAGTAAGCTGTGCAGTATGCATGTATCTCACGTACACACATCACATCTTCTAGCATGTGACCTATATTATTGCAAACACTTATTACATGCAAACAAAAATAACCATACAAATACTCTAATGACAAGATTAAACTCTTAACTACACTTCGGCAGCAGCAATAGCCACTCCGCCGCGCGCCGGCCGACACGCTCGGCCCACCCGAAATCTAGCTAGCCTCGTAAAGTCTGACACGACGTACGCAGCGACGCCAGGAAGTACTAGCTCGACGGTGGACCTCACGTGCTCCTTCGTCGTCTCGAGCTTCGCCTCGCGTATCAGCCCGACGACTGTGCCGCTGGCGATGTGTTGTACCCCTCCCGGAGGGATGCATCACGGCGAGCGTTTTCGCAGAGAAGAGGAAGTGGACACGGACAGCAGTACGTGGTCAGGCTTGTTTGGGGGGCATCTCACAGACAGACAGCAGTAGGTATTATAATAATCTCAACAATGCCTCAATTAATCGTGTTGTTAAGCACCTCACTAATTAAGCACTTTGTATTGGAGATGCCTAAAAAACTAGTACGGATTGTTTCGCAGAGAGAAGTTTTTAAGTGCCACGTACTATTGGATATACGTACCGATTGATTTTATTTCTTAACATTATTATTTCTCATGAGTGAATTGAAGCAGCCTGACAACGATTTGTTTGACCTCTTCGAATCTGTACATGCAACTCAGTACGCAGTTGTACGTTTAGAACTTCTAGAATTATCTATACTAGCTAGTCACCCGACATGTGCGTTGCACTAGATATCACTGCTACAGATCAGACTATCCAGAACGGTGTAACCGTAACGGCTCAACTCGGCCCGTTACGGGTGAATTATACAGTAGCGGTCCATATCGAGGCCCATGCCTGATAACGTAAACCAAATTGGACCGTGACAGGTAGAGGAGTATCTGTCACGGTCCAAGTAAAAGAGTCGTGACGAATATATCCGTAACGGTTCGAAATTAATAGCCGTTACCGATATGTACAAATCCGTAACGGTTCTAACCGTACCGACCATTACGCCAATATCTGTAACGGTCCGCTTGTATAGACCCGTGATAGATACTCCTCTATTCGTCACGGCTGTAATGTTACGAGCCGTGAGAGATATTAGTTAATATTTGAAACGGTTTTCTGGTAAGAACCGTGACCCATAATGTGGCACTATATATACCTGCATGAACTAAAGTTTTGGCTATCCCAGCTCATTTGACTGTTCACATTTTGGGTGGGAGACTTAGGGGGGGCGATTTTTTGCAACAAAAAACTGCAAAGTTAAATTTAACATTGAAGAGAGCAAGGTACTATTGAGTACACTCTTGTTGCATAATTAAGTTAAGTAAGTTTACAAGTATTATATAATTGATAATGATCTTCATTTATCTTAGATGGATCGAGCCTGGATGTACAACACGAATCGTCTAAGCAGTGAATATAGAAGTGAACTTGGGGAATTTCTAAATGCAGCAGAAGCTGAGAAGCATGCGAGAAATGCTCAGTTCATGCGTTGCCCATGCACGGACTATAAGAATGAGAAGTCATGGGAAAGTCGAGTGCAGATACAGAGTCACTTAGTGAGAAGAGGCTTCATGGCAGGTTACGACCGTTGGATCTGACATGGTGTGGAAGCTGAAGCAACGAGCGATGCAATAGAAATAAACGAAGATGAACACAAAGAACAAGAAGGAATTGAGCATATGTTTGTGCCGTCACCATTGGGGGAAAAGGTTTGATGTGGACCCGAACACACTAGACGCAATGTTGCGAGACGTTGAGCAGAAAGAGTACAATGAGAGAGACTATGAAAAGTTCACTCGGTTAGTCTCCGATGCGGAGACACCGGTTTATCCAGGATGCAAGACAAAGTACACCACGTTGTCTATTGTCCTGGAGCTTATGAAACTAAAAGCTAGCAATGGATGGTCAGATAAGAGTTTTTCAGAACTTCTAGTTGTTCTAAAAGATCTGCTACCGGAAGAGAATACGCTGCCGCGTACTAACTATGAAGCTAAGAAGGTGTTGTGCCTTCTAGGATTGAAAGTACGGAGAATTCATGCTTGTCCCAATCACTGCGTACTGTACTATGGGGAATATGAAAATCTTGATAGTTGTCCCATGTGCAATGTTTCCCGTTACAAGAGGAAAGCTAGCTCCATCGATGGCAAGAGGTCCAAGAATTGTGGTCTAGCAAAAGTTCTGTGGTATCTTTCGATTGTAGGACGTGTGCAAAGAGTTTTTGCCAATCCACAGGAAGCTAAGTTAGTTCGTTGGCACGACGTCGATCGGAAGAAGGATGGTATGCTTAGACATCCTGCAGATTCCATGCAATGAAGGAATATCAATAACTTATTCCCTAATCGTCTACAAGATCCGAGAAACATATGGTTTGGTTTAAGTACAGATGGTATGAACCTGTTTGGGGATATGAGCAGCCGTCACAGCATATGGCATGTTCTGCTTGTTAACTACAACCTACCCCCTGGTCATGTTTCAAGAGAAAGCACATTATGTTGGTTTTGCTTGTGCAAGGATCAAAACAACCTGGAAATGACATTGATGTATTCCTACAGCCACTCGTGGATGACCTTCAAGTACTTTGGGGTGGTGTCGATACTTGGGATACATACGGAAAGGAGAACTTCCAAGTGCATGCTATGTTGTTCAACACCATTAACGACTGGCCCGCTCTTGGAAACCTTTCAGGGCAAACCGTTAAAGGAAAATGTGCCTGCACAGAATGCATGGAAGAAACACACAACATGTGGTTGAAACACTACCTCAAGATGGTGTACATAGGACACAGGAGATTTCTTAGGCGGAATCACCCGTACAAATATATGATAAAACCATTCGATGGTAAGAAGGAGCTTCGTGAGGCCCCTCGGTCATTGTCTGGACATGAGGTGTATAATATGGTGATGGACATTGAGCATGTCTTTGGAAAGAGAAGTAAAACCAACAACAGTAAAGAACGAACAATATGGAAGAAAAAGTCTGTGTTCTAGCAGCTAGAGTATTGGAAGCACCTGGAGGTTCGACATTGCATAGACCTAATGCACGTTGAGAAGAATGTGACGGATAGTGTCATTGGATTGTTGCTCAACATCAAAGGAAAAACAAAGGACGGGTTCAATGCACGGAAGGACATGGAGGATATTAAGATTCAACCTGGACTAGCAGGTCGAGTGAATGAAGACACGGAAAAAGTGTACCTACCGCCTGCTTGCTATACGCTTTTAGACCTAGAGAGAGTCCTTCCTGGACTGCATAAGTAGTATTAAGGTACCTACAGGATACTCATCACGGATCAATAAGTTTGTCTCCAACGGTGAGTTCAAGTTGGGTAGTATGAAGTCACACGATTGTCATGTCATGATAACTCAATGTAGTGCCCTAAAATCACCCTAAGTTTAAAACATTGTTTAATCCGAATTTTGAGAAATTTTAAAAGATGAAGGAAGCCTCCAACAATTAAAAATGACCAATACTGAACTCAAATGGGCTTGTGGGTATTTGTAATAAGTTCCCCATGCCTCAAAATATGTAAGTAATTTTTACTGGAATTTTCAGAGCACTCTAGCTAATTTTAATGCAACAAAAATCATTAAAATAGTATACTAAAAGAAAATCAATTTAAATCTCTCTCTCTCAACTTGGGCTGAAAGTTGGCCCAAGTCCTCCCACCCCTCCCCACTATGCGCCCTCTCTCCTAGCTGGCGGCCCAGCTCTCCCTTCCCCTTCTTCTATCCCTCTTGGGCCTTTTCCCAGCCCACTCCGCCCCCTCCTGGTGCCGCCCGGCCCAGCTAGCCAGAGAGGCACGCACGCACGTGCTCTTCTCCTTCCTCCAGACCGACGCCGCCTGTTCCTCTCTCTCCCGTGAACCCTAACCGGCGCCGCCGCCCGATTCGCATCCTTCCCGACGGTTTCTCTCCAAATTAAATAGAAAAATGGAATCCCCACCTCTCCCTCTTAATTTCCCCCTTAATTCCTCAATCAATCGTGACTTAAATTGCCGGTTTTCCTCACTCTTTATCTCGCCGACGTTTTCATGGACGCAGTGAAGAAGCTGCCGGCGTTTCACCTCTCCCACGACCTTCCACCTCCCAGGACCCTATAAAATGGAACCCCCTCGTCCTCCTCCTCCATTTGCTAGCCCTGGCCCGAGCTCTCGAGCTCTCCTCTGCCCTCCCACCATCTTCCTCCCTCCTCTCCCCGACGAATTTCGGCGGGCCTTTGCCACTGCTCTGGACGGGTTCGGAGCACGCCATCTGCACCGTTGAGTTGTGATCAAGGAGAACACCGGCCAACCCTCCGTTCGCTGGAGCAACAACTTTCCCCGAGAACCCGTCAAGCCACCAATGGTCGTCTTTTTTGTGGTAAGCCGACCCATCATGGTTACTGTTGCAGCGACCATCCCTTTCTCTCTTTATCCATTACTTATTATCCAAAATAAAAAGTCTAAATTAACGAATTTGTAAATTGTTCACCCGAACAACATATAAAATGTAAATAGTTTTTCTTGGCTATTTGAACTTCGAATAGGATATGTTAAAATCACTAATCCCCTCCAACGAATTAAAGAACCCATTTTTGTATTGTTTGGTTCTTAATTTTATTGTTGTCTTAGCCGTTTTTGCTTCCTTTTGCCATTGGTCGTGTAGATTCCGTTGTTCCGGAAGACCCTCTCTTCGTAGCTGTGGAAGCAGAAGAATTTTGGAGCGACCAAGGCAAGTCAATCATCCCTTGAACATATTGATCCCAATATTATGAAAATCTATGTTTTTTAATCCTTATGCATTGCTTTATAAAATTATATAACGTTCACTGTTTTATTTAGTTATTATTCCTATAATCTTTGCTTTATGGTCAGTTTGATATTGTGTATCTATACCTTGTGAACCTTAGTAAAATTATAAAATAACTAGTTTGACTCCCTATATGATGGACTCACTAGTTGCTTTAGATTGGCTTATCCATGCTTAGATTCAACATAGAATCACGCTTTTATATTTAAAATGTGGTAATAACTAAAATGTGGTTTAGATAATAAAATTATGGCTGGTATAGCCAGAACTTGATGGATCCCTATTCAAAATTCTGAAAATTGTTTTTTGGTGGGGCACGAGGTGCATGGTTGTGTTAGAAGCACCTCGGCCGATATAAGGACCGGTCTTCGGGCCTCTGTTGCGAAGCATATCAATACAACCACATGTCTAATGGGTAAGGCCTGACCGGAATGGTAGATCATCTCAAAATATAGGCCACTGGTACGATGAGTCTGGGGCCAGGGTCGGCTGATTCTGACTCGGCGCAAGAGGGGGCATGTCTCGTCCCAGGGATCAGGCAATGGTTTAATTGTTGGGAACCGGCGGGCTGCGAAACCTCAACGGGTCCTTTGTCACAACTTCCATCCAGGCACCGTGGTGGTGTTTGGCACGTGGTAACGCGTGTTGAATGTTGTGTCTTGTGGGTAAAGTTCTACACCTCTGATCAGAGTTAAAAAATATTCGAATAGCTGCGCCCGCGGTCATGGGCAAGCCTAGCAATGTACCCAAGTTAGATTTCTCTCTCTAAATAAAATGAATGGATGGAATTCTTGGTGTGGTAAACAGGTGGTTTAACCTGAGGTTTAAGGCCGGCAATGCGTGGTTTAGCGCAACCGTGGTAAAATTGCTTAGACATAAGTCTGGTTTTATAAATGGCTTTAAAATATTAAAAGATTACAAACTTAGCTTTGTGCAAAAATGTCAACCATACTATGCCTTTCCTTTGTTCCCCTATGCATTTATATCATTTTTCCGATTGACTTGTTGAGTCCGGTGGTGTGTACTCACCCTTGCTCCAAAAATCCCTAGAAGTTGGACCAGAAGAAGGTGAAGACTTTGGTTTCTAGTTCGCTCTGCCGTCAAGTGCCTGTGGCTGCCGTTATTTAGTCTTCTGCTGTTTTATTTGTTTATCTTTGGTTGTAAGGGCCTAAGGTCGCCCATTTTAAGTACTCTATTTACGCTTCCGCAAAGTTTGGCTTGTAATAATCAACTATGTCTTTGTGTACCTCGCCTTTCCTGGGACGAGGATTAATGCACTAAGCGTTCTGGAAAATGGTTCATTTCCGGGCGTGACACTCAACTTCTTCCAGTTGCTATTAGGAATATTCTGCCAACTAAAGTTCAACACACGGTTATGCGGTTGTGTTTCTTTTTCAATGCAATTGGTCAGAAGGTTCTAGATCCCGATATGTTGGATGGATTGCAAGAAGATATAGTGAAAACCCTGTGTCATCTGGAGATGTACTTTCCACCTTCGTTCTTTGATATCATGGTCCATGTCATCGTGCACCTTGTGAAGCAGACGAAGAATTGTGGTCCTGCGTTCATGAGGCAGATGTACCCCTTTGAAAGATACATGGGCATCTTGAAGGGATATGTGCGTAACAGAGCGCGTCCAGAAGGAAGTATTATGGAAGGGTACATGACGGAGGAGGTCATCGAGTTCTGTGTTGACTACATCGAAGAGCAAACGGCCATCGGAGTTCCAAAGTCACGTCACGAAGGAAGACTTAATGGTGTAGGCATTATTGGTAGAAAGATTATTAAGTTGGATCGATCGTTGTATGACAAAGTCCATTTGATGGTTCTACAACACATGGTGGATGTTGGCCCACACATTGAAGAGCATCTGTCACATATACGGAAAGATAATGGTGGTCGGTCGGAAGGTTGGATATCCAAAGACCACATGACTCACTTCAATGCATGGTTCAAGAACAGAATAGCGACTAGTACTTCGCCCGTCAGTGACACATTGAAATGGTTGGCGCATGGTCCATCATGGGATGTGCAAACATGGCAAGGGTTTGACATCAATGGGTACACATTCTACACATGTGAACAAGACGACAAAAGCACCGTGCAAAATAGTGGTGTACGTATAGATGCCATTCAGGATGGTGGGGGGTGTAATTCATACTACGGCCGAATCAACGATATCTGGGAGATCAAATATGTGAAGTTCAAGGTGACGTTGTTTCGGTGCACGTGGGTCAATAACCTCCGAGGCGGGGTGATGATCGATAAAGAGGGTTTCACATTAGTCGATTTCTCGAAGATAGGTTACAAGGATGAGCCTTTCGTCCTTGCGAAACAGGTAGTCCAAGTTTTCTACATCAAAAACCAAGCAAATAAGAAGCAACATGTTGCCCGAGAAGGTAAAAGGAGTATAGTTGGGGTTGAACATGTTGTTGACGAGGAGGACTACAACAAATGTGCTAACACAGCGCAAGAGCTACCTCTAGAAGAGGAATCGTCCGAAGATAGTAATGTGCATGCGAGAGTAGATCATGCCGAAGGCCTTACCGTCGAGGTGTAATAAATTATGTATTCTACTTAATTGTTTTGAAATTAAATGTTCCAAAATGATGTGCAAGTGGTACCTCTAAAATTAATTTTGCTGTACTTATAATATTAATTGGTTTAAATTTAAATTCTATATTTAAAGTGGTAAATACTATAATTGCTATAGATTATTCATGTATACATAAATTGTTATGAATTTATGGAATAAATTTAATTGATATAAAATGTAATGTTCTATATGTAAAATGGTAAATACTATAATTGCTATAGATTATTCATGTATACATAAATTGTTATGAATTTATGGAATAAATCTAATTGATATAAAATGTAATGTTCTATATGTAAAATGGTAAATACTATAATTGATATAGATAAATCATCTATATACATTTCACAGTACAATGTATCCGTCACGTTCCGTGCGTTTTAAATCGTGACGGGTACACCATTTCGGTCACGGTCCGAGCGTTTTACACCGTGACCGAAAGGCATATCTGTCACGGTTTAGGTACTACCGCTCTTGACGAATACAAAGCCATGCTATTTTTCCACCCACCCCAAAAACCCACCTCCCCGTCCTCTCCAGCGGCCTCCTCTCCTCCCCGACACCGTCGGCGACGTCCTCCCCAAGCCCCTTCCCTGACCCTCGAGGCCGAGCCCGCGTGGCCGACCCCCGAGCCCGAGGCCCCCCATCCCTGAGCTCGGAGCGCCGGATCCGGCCGACGGCGGCGGCGGCGCCCCTTCCCCGACCCCGCCGGCAACGTCCTCCCCGAGCCCCTTCCCCGACCCCGGCGGCAGCGGCGCCCCTTGCCCGACTCCGGCGGCGGCGCCCATTCCCCAACCCCCGAGGCCGAGCCTGCGTGGCCGACCCCCAAGCCCGAGGCCCCCCCTCCCCGAGCTCGGAGCGCCGAATCCGCTCGACAGCGGCGGCGGTGCCTCTTCCCCGACCCCGCTAGCGACGTCCTCCCCGAGCCCCTTCCTCGACCCCGGTGGTGGCGGCGCCCCTTCCCCAAGCATGAGGCCGGCAGCCTCAACGAGGTCCGAGCGCCGTATCCGGCCGACCGCGGCGGCGGCGCCCCTTCCCCGACTCCGGCGGCGGCGCCCGTTCGCCGACCCCCGAGGACGAGACCGCGTGGCCGACCCCCGAGCCCGTCGCCCCCCTCCCCGAGCTCGGAGCGCCAGATCCAGCTGACCGCCGAGCCCGCGTCCCCTACCCCAGAGTCGGCGGCGCCCCATCCCCGAGCCTGCGTCCCTGACCCCGCTGGCGGCGTCCTCCCCGAGCCTGTCGGCGTCCTCCCCGTGCCCGAGTCCTACCTGCCCTCACCCTGACCCCGACCGTGCCGCCCTTCATCGCAGGTTTTGACCTCTATTCTTTCTACATGCATTACATTTTTGATAGATATGTTGTATGGTTGAATTGAGTGGTGAGCAAACGAGAATTTTGTTCTGTCGTGAGCACTTTTTGTCTAGTCTCCTAAGATGTGTAACACATTTGGTCGCCGCCATCGTGCGGTTTGACAGGCACGTCTTAGGTTGAAGTTGACTGGCACATGCTTATTTGTTTGTTCATGTAGCTATGTGGCCAACGGTTTTGTAGTTGTCTTATACTATGCAAATATAGCCATCAAGTAGATTTATAGACCATGATAACTGCCTTTACCCTTCGGAGGTACACCGCGTAAAGACTGAAACAACAAAAAAATGCAAGGTTTACGCGGTGTACGTCTGGGTTTTCATCTCGAAGTGTGCATGCGTGCCCCAAGAGCATGAGTAACTATGTTCTATTAGCGAACATAGTTAGTTTGTGGATAACACATGTACATGCCCTCGATTTCTCGTGACTTATGTTAATTTACATTGTTAGTTTTAAAGATTGTTACTCCTTCGTGTCTCGCAGATATGGATTTTGTATGCAACTAACTTTTAATTGTATTTGTTATATTCTTAGTCCGCCATGTCGGACAATCAAGACATAACCACATCGGCTGGTACAAGTGCAACAACTGGGGGCCGGCCCCCCAAGTCACGTAACAGGTTGCCAGAATCAAAGCTTACAATGACTGTAGTTGACCTTAATGGGAACCCCACACAACCCCCTAAGATAGCTAGTAAGTTTGCAAGCTCGTGTGGGGTTGTAGCTCAAGAGTGCATTGGGATACTACACAAGAGCTTCAAGGAAGTGCCGGATGAGGAGAAAGAGCTTGCTTGGGAGAGATTAAAGGATAAGTTTGACTATCCTCCCGAAGCGGGTTAGCATTGAAACGACAAGCGTTGATCAAGATAAACAGCTCCTAGAAGAAGTTCAAATCAATGTTGGTCAACGAGTATGTCTTCAATAGAGTGGACCCACCTCTAGACCTGACTGGCAAGTACCCTCAAATTACGGCGGAAGTGTGGACAGAATTCCTAACGTTGAAGAAATCCTCCGAGTTCATCAACATTAGTAATGAGCACAAACGACTCCAGGCTAGGAATGTACATCCACACCGACTAGGAACGGGTGGATATATTGGAAAGGCGGATACATGGGCCGAGGAAGATGAGGCTGCTAGAAGGTCGGGGGCCCCTGTCCCCTTTGCTGACCTCGAGGAGGAACGTGCCAGGAACTGGGCAAGGGCTCGGGCAAAGCAAAACCCGGACGGCACTGTAATGTTCCCAAATGAAGCCGATGCTGATGTCTACAGACAAATGCAATACTTTGTAGTGTCAGATCAATCTTCCCAAAGTGAGATAGAATCGGTCAAACGCGAGGACGACATCTTAACGAGGGCGTTAGGAAACCCTGAACATGGAGGCCGAACAAGAGGCATTGGTTCAACTGTGCCTTGGAACATAGGAATGCCCAAATATCTCGCCCAGTACAAGAAGTGGAAGATATCAAGGGCGGAGAAAGAAGCCCGTTTAAAGGAGGAACTAAGGTTTCAACTTAGCCAAGAGCTTACAAAGGAGTTCAATGCACGACTCACACATGAGGTCACCAAAATAAGGCAAGAGCTTCATAGTAGTCAAGCCGGCACGACTGTTGTCATACATGCAGGTCCTCAGGTTTATGTTAGCCCCACAGGTCTACCAAGCAGCTGTGCGTCAACGGGCATGGATGCTCAAGACCGTGTGGTACCCTCCGCAGTCGACCACATAAATGAGGTACGACCATTGATACATCCCCAACTTTAATCATACTATACTAATATGTTTGTTGGCCTTCTCGTGTAGGATACTGCCCCGTGCGTGCTACAAGTTAGGGTGACAGCAAAGTTCAGCTCTGATGCAGATGAGGGACTTGTTTTCAAGCCCTCCAAAACAATTAGAGTACACGGTGCTCAATTGTTGGATGGCCATGCTAAGGTCCAAGTCGATAGAATTTTGGACGGTTGGGTCACCTTTCCACTTGAGAACCCTCCAAACGACGAGATCCTAACCTTGGGTGCTGAAAAGGGCACATACATACAATGGCCTAAATGCGACATCATCATAAGGATGAAAACCAGGCCTCCTCCTATTCCCCCGCCCAAGGATATGCCACCTCTAGTTGAGCCGAATGTTGAGGCCTCCATCGGTCAAGCCCTTACGGATCCTCATTTTGGTTATGGTCCAGCTTTGGAGGTCGAAGATGTCCTGCCTAATTTGCCTCCTATCAAGACTATTATCCGGGCTTCCTCCCCTTCCATGATGTACCAGAAAAAAGATACTAAGGGAAGGCGATGGGGTAAGGGTTCTGATAAGCCAGCATTGGCCAAGAAACTTGACATGGGTAAACAAGCTATATCATCCGGTGTGTCTAATAAGGGCAAAGCTAAAATTTGTGCTAGGTTGGCCTTTGGTGGACGACCTAACACTAAAATCAGTTGGTCAGGCATGCCAGGACCTTCACGCTTGGTACATGACCACGACCGCTTCGAAACGCCAAAATATGTCTGAGTCTGTGGTCGGTTCACATGGGTGCGAGCCTTTCCTATCTCCATCGGCCATGTTTGTCGTCGGCTTCAATGATCTATGGGATTTGTTCAACCTAACCCAACTCGACACGGGATTGCTCAAGTGCTACATTTTTTAAATCCTTTAGACTTGTCAACATATAACCCACAATTATTACGTGTTCTAATCTAACCCTTGAAGAGTACAATTACTCCAGGATGTGTTGGAGAGAGAGTCGAAAGAAGGGCTTGAGGGTGGGTTTCTTAGATCCATCCCTCATCAACGAGACAACTCTTAAGTCCAACTTGGATTCCACTATTGAGTACATTGGGATGAGCTTGTGGGCCCATCAAGACAAGGAAGCTATATTTTTGGCTCACAATCAACAGTAAGGGTCATGGCTCATTACTTCAGTTTACCATTCTATTATGACGTACTTACAAATTTACTCTCACCTATTATAGGAGACATTGGATCCTCATATGCATATGCCCCAAGTGGAACATGGTGTACTACTTCAATTCAGCCATATTGTCGATTTACACATGGGTCCCAATCACAGAAGCTTTGGACAGAGCATGGGAACCATATGTCATCAAGGGTGGGAAGCATGATGCAAAGAGAACGGGTCATACTCATAAGCTCGACTTCCCCATCGCTCAACAAACTGGACTCATGTGTGGTTTTCGTGTTTGTCACCACATGAGCAACTTATCCTAGCAGGTGAACACGTTAGATCCTGAGGTTTGTCCAAAGCACCCGAACTATGCCACCATCTTACGTATTTCCTAACTTAAGTAATAACTAAACTTTTATCCTACAGATAGCTTCCGTGAAGTCGACAACCTTTGATGCGAGAAAGATCCGAGGAGAAATTGCCGCATTCTTGTTAACCGATGTAATCAATCCAAAGGGGCAATTTCATGCTAGCAAGTATAAGTGATAACTGAATGTCTTAAATTTTGTTCAAATTTTTCAATGTACCTATTTAACTGTCATTTATTGTGATGGAAGAGTTGATTCATTGTATATATTCGTTGTTACATCGTGCATTAATGTTTGTGTGTTGCTAATTGCTTGCTTACCGTAATATTTGGCATGACGTTTTAAATTTGAATCATACCGATTTGTTGCACATATTACTGGATTATTGCTTGTTTACAGAGGGCATGGCTGGCATTACCAAAGGCCAGTTGAATTTATATTTTCTTTTTTTTAATAAATAGATATCCGTAACAGGTATAAACAACTAGCCGTAACAGATAGGAGAGTATTGATCACGGTTCTAGATGTACAGACCGTGAAAGATACTCTCCTATCGGTAACCGTCTGTAATCTACAACACTAACAGATAGGAGAGTATTTGTCACGGTTCTAGATATACAGACTGTGACAGATACTCTCCTATCGGTCACGGTTCTAAATTTTGGGTCGTTACAGCTAACTATCGGTCACGGGTATTCTCCGTATACCATGGTGTCCTATATCATTATCGGTCACGGTTCAAATTGACGAACCGTTACAGGAATTGTTTATCCGTAACGGTCCGTTGACCCGTGAGTGAAACATTTGGGTTTCAGTAACCTTTTGTCCGTCACGGCCCACATACCCGTGAGTGAAACCTATTGCTGCCCGTTACGGATAGAGGGTTCCGTAGTAGTGTATTGTGTAGTGTTATGATTTATGATCTTCTATAATCACACTCGATCCGAATATGTAAGCCATTTTTAAATTATAATTTTCTCAAATATCAGAAACAATTAAATTGATAAAATTAGTACTAAACTAAGAGTAACAAGTGCATGAGAAGAGTTTCATATTTATTAAATGTGAATTTTTGAAGGCCATGCTATTTTCCAACAGCTTACTTTATTTAGGTTGAGAAGAGTCAAAGTAAAATGTGAGAGCTTTTTACCATCGTTCAAAAGTATCTTGAGTGGGAGCTACTGTAACGGACAGACAAGAGAAGAGGCCCTCGTGTCGCTCCACCCAGGGCGACACGGGCAGCAGAAACCCTAGCCACCATAGCCCACCGGCCTCCTCTCCTAGCCTCGCCGCCACCCGAGCGGCCGCTGGCAAAGCCGACTGGTTGCCATGACGGCGGCGGCGGGGCTCTCCCTGTCCCATGCTGCCTAGGCTGGGGGAAACTGGGAGGCAAGAGGGGGCCGACCGGGGCGCCCAGCGGGGGCGAGCGGCGGCGTGAGCCAAAGGTGCACAGCGGAGGACCCCGGCGGTGGTGGCGCGAGGTGGCGGTGGCGGCCAGGCTAGGAGCGGCGGCGGCCTAGGCTCGGAGTGGCGGCGATGACGGCTCAGGCCAAGGGTGGCGGCATGGGCCGAACGGCGTGGTGTGGCGGCCTAGGCTAGGGGCGGCGTCGGCGATTCAGCGGGGATGGAGGAGGAGCCAGCCGACGAGGTACGGCGCCGACGACCGGTGGCGCTAGATCTGGGCCGCTGGCCTGACCGCTGGATCACTGACGTCGCTGGCGGCGGAGAAGGACGGTAGACCTCGCTCTGACGACTCCTAGGTCATTTTCGGCGGGCTACCACGCTTGGTGTTCGTCCGCAGGCCGCCAATATGGCGCTACTGACGGACCAGAGTTGAAGGGGACAGTGAAGGGTGGCCGGCTAGGGTGCGTCGCCATTCTGTTTGTATGGCCCCAACGGCCGGAGGTAAGTAGGGAGTGTCGGATCTGGTTGACCTTGACTGCTCCGCTCGTCGTTGACTTTGCGCCCACCCTAGGTGACACCGGCGTTGCGGTGGTGGGGGTGCTGGAAACCGATGGTGCATTCATGGGTTTGGTTGTCCGTTGGTAAAGTCAATGGCTTGTTTGGGGAGGTTCGTTTTGGGTTTGAGGATGTCCGGCAGGTGCACAGGTTGGTTGTGTGGGGCTAGGCGGTTCGCGTCAGCGAAAGCCATGGTAGGCCCTTGGCCAACCGGACGACGACGACGCCTTGGGCGCCGTCCCTCGTTGGAGGCGTCGTCTTGACGCTTTCCTGCCCTCCCCACCTTTCTCTGGGTGAAAACCTTGCTCCGTCTTTCGAGCAAGTGGTGGCGGCGTTCACGTCGTGACCGTGGGGGCACCGCTTTGGAGAATTTGGCCTGTGTACTGTTGGTAGCCATCAATCTCTTGGTCGTCTCTTGAGCCTAGGAGGCGAGGCTCTTGTTGTCCTTAGCCTTGTCTTGTCCCTGGTGGGCGGCCAACTTCCTTTCAATGTCCTACACGGTGGAGTCGGAGCTGCTTTGCTGTTGGCGGTGCGGCGAAGCAAGGCAACGATAACGCTCCGAGTTTGTTGTTAGGGGTGTGGGCTCTCTCTAGGTATAGGTTTGGAGATCGATAACTGGGGCTGAAGCACCTCGTAGGAAATCAGTGCTGGTTTTTTTTGTTTTTGAGGTATCCTGGTAAAGAGGAGGCACACGCCGTGGAGTTGGAGCTGTAGTGTCGCGAGGCGACAGGCTTGACAATGATGACATGGGTTGACGTTCTCAGTTCCTTGGTACCGCCTTACGGCAATGCTAGTTTCAGTGCCCTGTGTCGTGCTCCGCCTTGCTGCTCTCAGTTGGTGGTGGAGAGCGGGTTGTGTGTGTTGGCCCGGTCACGGGTAACCCTTCTAGGGCTTCTGTAACTGATGAGGACATCACTTCATCGGATATGCCCATAGCTTCACACATTCCAATTCCATGTTCAAGACCAGTTCGGCCTCCAGAGACAGCACTGACTTCAAATGGACCTAACTCCTTCATGCCAACTCTGATTAAGGTAATCTTGGACTTGATGGAAAGCTTATCTCGTCACCTTTCAAACGTATCTGGTCTCATGTCCAAATTCCTCTCGAGTCAACGGGAATCATCAAAACAAGACAGTGCTGTTACTAAAACTGAACTTGGGCCTTGGGTCAGACTAGGCCCATCTCGGAAGTTCCTCCCTCCACCTCCACGAATTAGAACTTAACCCTAGCTTTATTTTCCTCCATAAATATCTTTGTACACCCTCAAAAACATTTGGGTTTTGTTTAGTTGAATTTGCTAAGTGCTATTCATCTTGTCTCTAGTCCTCGGTCGTTTAGTCGGCGACTATAGATTCAGAGCCCCCCAATAGTTGGTGTGTTGATTTGCTGGGTCGATTAGATCTACCACTTCAACCGCAACTATTCCTTTATGCTTAATTACCTATTCGCAATATTTAGATTGCATCTTGTCTTGTTCTTGCAATGTTCTCTCGTTTGCATTGCAGGGATCATCAACCGCGCGTCACGGTTGGTATGACATCGTTTGTGGTGTAGCGATTGCACGGCGTCCTAGACTTGTTCTGGTTGGTAGCCACATCGCAAATGTCGCACTCGATCAAAGCGAGAGTTATCTCCTCACCAGAAGATCGGGCCACGAGAGAGAGCTTTATCAGTAACCCTCCTAGGATCCCTCCTATGATTTTTTCTTCTTCTTATATGAATATACACCCCGATGGGGCTTAAAAAAAGTATGTTGATTATCAAAAACTTTAGTATAAAATTTTGGTATCTTAAGATATAAGGTATTAAAATTTTACACTGAAAATATAATATTTCAAGGTATTTTTTTATGGATGGTAAAAATGCTCAAAATATAAAGAGTACATGAGCGTATTTTCTAATGGCATGCTTTATTTGATATGAATTCACAACAATGGTGGTAATATGATAAATTGAAGTTTCAATCTTCCATTTAGTTGTATATAATGGTTACTTATTTTTCTTAATTTTTTTTGTCGTGAACACGACGTACATGTTCTTCCATAGTAGCAATCTAAATGAAACTGAGGATTCAAATATTAAAAGATCTCTCTGATCAAAATTTAAAATAGTAGTACCCATGCCATGCAGCTCGCACTAATTATTTCATACTGCAATGGAGCTGCATTTACATTTCCTCCTATTTGGTAGCTTTCTCTGCTCTCTTACATTATGTTCTCTTATCAATTTTTTATTCCCTTATACATGGGACGGTGTTTAAATGTGAGGCAGCTAGCTAACGATATATCGTGAAACTTACATTTTTTTTTCTTATCATGAATAAGAGATTAAACTTATATTTTTTTTCTTATCATGAAACACATGGGACGGTGTTTAATGTGTGACAGCTAGCTAACGATATATCATGAAACTTACATTTTTTTTTCTTGTCATGAATATGAGATTAAACTTTTTTTTTCTTATCATGAAACACATAGGACAGTTTTTAATGTGAGACAGCTAGCTAACGATATATCATGAATCTTACTTTTTTTTTCTTATCATGAATATGAGATTAAACTTATTTTTTTTTCTTATCATGAAACACACAGGACAGTTTTTAATGTGAGACTGCTAGCTAACGATATATCATGAATCTTACATTTTTTTTACTGTGCTACCGGCCCGTGTTCGTACGAAGGTACATATCAGTGATGTTAGTTGATATGAATACTTATGCATCTTCCAGACACGACACCTGAGAATTTGGTGCCATTGCACGTGTACCTGTACGTGCACAACACGTACGTTTGTTGCAAATTGCTAATGGATTGGGTTATATTTATAGACATCTGTTTCAAAAAGGAAATGCATTATCACATATTTATTATAGCCCATTTGAAATATCGCAACGATGATGAAAGCACATGACCGACCAGCATACCAACTACTTAGTACATTGTTTCACTAACTATACGAAGTCGATAGTTTCTATTATTGTAAAACATGCGTTCAACCTTCAACATATTGTTGGTCTTTATCATTACATCTTTTAAATATAAATATAGCTTTGTCATGATAAGTTGAAAAAATTGTTAAAAAAACAAAGAGTACAAACAATGGAATGAAACAAAAATCGTTATTTACTTTGTCGCACGTTTTTTTTTTTTTTGAGAAAGAGAGGACACATCATCTTCCATTTCAATTACGAGAAATGAAGGGTAATTTGACAAAGGAAGGCAACAAGTACCAATCCTCTAGGTAGAACGGTGCCATCCCACCGTGGTGCCATCTTAAGATCAAGAGCCAACACAAGCTAAGTATATTATATATTATACTGCCTCCGTTTGTTTTTTATAAGACGAACTCAAAGTCAACAGCGTTAAATAAAAAAAAGTTTCTTTATAGCAATCAAGCCAAAGATTACTCCAAGACAAGACAAGTTTGTGATGAATATAAAACCCCACAACAGCCCATCACGACACAAACACTTCACCGGAGAAATCTGAGCATCTAGCCGAACGAACAAGCAGAACTACATAAATTTATTACATCATCCTTCAAATCTGATTACAACAGTATAGTTTAAGCGCCAAATAATCAGACGTCCTAAATAATAGTTCTCGTACGTCGATCACGTACAAGTGGGGGGCCTCTGCACACAACCCAGGTGAAGAAGAAAAACATGCAAGAACGCACACTTTAGACATGCATGAGCATGACGCCCGCCCCGGCCCCTTGCATTTGGAGGAGGCCAGCGGCGCAGGCGGCTCGATCTGAACGTTGGGGAAGCAACTTTGTCGGGCCACCGAAGAAGTCGTGGTGGCATATATAGGATGATTTTGTAGAGATAAATGGTCCACACACGGTACAATTTTATATATTGACCTCCTAGCTAGGAACAATTAAGAAAGATTTTTTATACGCATCATGCAGGAGTTATGAAATATTCTTAAAAAGTGAAAACTCTTGTCTGCTAAGCCATAATATAAATTACGGTTTGTATGTACTATAAAAATACGATTTCTATTAATATATTTCAAGTACTATAAAGAATATGCGTGAACAGATACGATGCATGAGCATATATCTAATATCTATACACGTGAATATGCATTCTAAGAGATATATCAATAATTAATACATATGATATATCATTCGACAAATATTAAGTGGGCATATCCAAGTTGAAATACAAAAATTAAACTCTAACTATTCTAGCTATATACTATATAGACTCATATTTCTTTTCTTTCTTTAGGTCAATTTTAAATTTCTATGTTTGTGAAGTAATATAGTATATATCATCGAGAGAAAAATATGGATAGTTCCATATCCAGCTAACTTGGCAAGATCTGCTCATCAAAATATGAACCAAATAGGTCAATGACCACCCCATTCAACCAAACACTCTTCGTTGACGTAACAATATATCTAGAGCCATGTGACGTAATTGCAAGCGTACGTTGGAGCAGCAAACTGCACCCGTGAAATGGATATCTCATTCGACCAATGCTCAGGAACCGGGTCAAATAATATATATATTTATGATTTATCTACCCTGTACATTGCTTCTTTCTTGCTTGTTCCTAATCGCCAAAGGGAAAGGATTTTCAACAAAAATAATTGCTGACATAATTTTTATTATTAAATTATTTTTGCTCTGAAAAATCTGAAACAGGTCCAGAGAGTATAATTAAACATGGAGAATTTAATAGAAATATTGTATTAAGGACGTCCAAAACCCTAGTTGTCCATTTGTTTTAGCTATGTCAGATGCGGCTTTAATTGGTCGATGAAATCGATTTCCCGATGTAACGAAAGGGCATTCTTGCTTGTCAGTAAAATACATGCAGTACAGTGGTCCGTTATTATCTTGGGCCCAATTATTGATTTGGATGGGTTCGAGCAGAAGAAGCATTACGTACAAATCTAGCCCAAACTAGATCAATGTACATTTTTACTTGTTTATTGTAAACAAAACTTGCGTCTGCAATGTTGTAACGAAATTGCAGACCAAAATAAATTAAAATTGCCTGCTGCCTGACTCAGGAGAAGAAATAGAATCCAAATAATCAGTCCTGTGCTGTGCTACCTACCTATATATATATATATATATATATATATATATATATATATATATATATATATATATATATATATATATATATATATATATCTGCATCATCGATCTCCCACTACCTCCCCTCCTGGGCTGCCCCATCCACTTTAGCCCATGAACCGAAACCTCTTCCCCCATTTCAGGAAGTCCCTTCCGCCTCCCTCTGACCCACCTGTCAGGGAGATTATTACAGGATTGGGGTAAAACGAACATTTGTCGCTCAACCATAGTGGTATCACAATATCTACGCTCTCTGGGCGTAGGTGTACACCAATAACACATGTTTATACCTGATAGTTGATACGAAAAATAAAAGTTGATACGAAAAACTTGAGTTGTGAATGGATTACAAAATTCAACTCGGGGAGTTGGTGGTTTTGGAAAAGAAAAAGGTTTTACGAAAGACTTGAGTTACGAATCCTCTCTTGTGTGGTTTGGTGTCATAGTCGCACGCAACTATCCATTACTTTTGTTTTACATACTGTTGTAGTATGTAGTTAGTTACACTGTAAGATTTAGAATTCTAGAGTCAAATTTCATCCTTTGCTCTCTCTTGAACGGAGAGACAAACATATTATAATGTAGAGTAGTTGACGATGTTGTCTATTGATGAATCTTAGTGCCGCATCAATTTTGGATCTTGTACTATGTGCTTTAGCGTTCGGTTTTCAATGATGATTTTAGGGCCAATGAGGTGAGAGGCACCCATACTTATAAACTAGGTCTATTGTCAACCATAGAGATTTTACATGTACTTTTCCTTTGATGGACACCGAGGTATAAAGACCCGATGGACTGTACGTTCTACGGGATCCGCATACCCAAGGGACCATCGGTGTCCATTCATGGAACCATCAACATATGATGGATAACACAGTGTCAAGAGAAAGATTGTTGAATAGTTTTACATTAATCGTAAAAGGGCAAAAGGGCAAGAGATCGATCTAGTCCTATATAAATACACTTTAGTATAAACGTGGCTGACAGCTATACCGTTGTCTTTTGAGATTTTGAACATATATATATGGGCACGATCGAGCGAAAGTAAGATGTAATGAGAACATCTGACACTCTCTGACATAGTGTCCAAACATGACATCTAGGTCCTGTTTACTTCCTAAAATTTTTTTTTAAAAATATCACATCGAATATCTAGACACCTTAATAAAGTATTAAAAATACATGAACAATAGAACTAATTACACAGTTATGGGGGAAATCGTGAGACGAATCTTTTAAGCCTAATTAGTATATGATTAGTAACCAACATGTGCTCATGATGAATTAATTAGACTCAAAAGATTTGTCTCGCGGTTTACGGACGGAATCTGAAGTTTGTTTTATAATTAAACTACGTTTAATACTTCAAATGTGTGATCATAAATTTGATGTGATGTTTTTACAAAATTATTTTGCAAACTGAACGCAGCGTTAATTTTGTCTAAAGTGGCATATATGGACAATTGCTTCCGGGTAACTTGTAAGCAACCTATTAGCAAAAGCAATGAATCATTGTGTAACTGTCAAGTCATCTTACTTGTTGTCACATGGATGACAGACAGGGAGCTAACTAGCTGTACACATTGTGTGCACTCATCATCATGATGCTTCATATGTAGAAGTATTAATATCACACCGATCAGCAATTAATTTTCGAATATATATGGAGAGGCATCCAAATCAAGTATACTCCAATTAATCATGTGAATTATTGTATATGGGAAAAAATAGAAAGAATGGGGACCATAACATTATTTTTCTTATTTTTCGTAGGAAAGATATAATAGTCTGATGAAGAGAGTAATTACTCCATTTGCAAGGACGCAATCGACCGACACCAGCCCAGCTGATTCCAAGATCTAAACTGTTACGCCAACCAATAGATGTGATGTGAGGACGGATGGATCGACTACGTGGCTATCTGCTTAATTTATTTTCATAAGTGCACAATTAAATATAGTTCGATGCATATATTGTAGGGCCTTTCTGCCTTTACCCCTGCCTTTGATCCATTTATTTAGCAGAAATATTCACAAATTAAATATACACATCATCATTATAGTTTGACAATTAATAGATTAATAATTTAAAATTTCCAAAACTTTTATCACAAAGTACATTCTTTAATTTTGTCAATTAGATGTGTTTTGTTGCTTCAAATTGAATCACATCGTTCTTAATCTTCCATGTTTTCAAACTCATGAAACAACATATAGCATAGTGGTTGCAGTGACCTGAGTAGCACCTAAAATCTTCAGTTCAAATCTACAAAGGAGCATGAATTTTAGGTTGGGCTATTAGAGAGGCTAAGTCGACTGCTTGGGCTAAGTTCCTAAATATATAACAAATGGTTGCATATATGTAACCGGATATAGATGTTGGGTAAAAATACCCTTCTCCAAAAAAATGTTCTTTCATACCTATCGTATGAATGGATTAATATGTCTTGTGAGATCCTGTACTGTGTGATTTTTTTTTTGCAATGGAAAACGTTATATATGATTTTTATTGCAACATTGATTTAAAGCAATTTTCATCTTTATGGTAGCTAATTACAAAAGAAGCAAGTTTGGAGGAGCCAGGATTATATGGCACCGGGGTCATGCTAGTCTAAACTAATGTCGAGTTTAGTAGGGTTCTAACTCGTATATCAAACTTGTAAGGTACATATCTTTCGATGCATAAGTTTTTGGAGCTAAACTAACTATGAACTGATATAAATATTTATGTGCGATATAACTTTTTTTACACCAAACAAAAAGTCTCTTTAATTGTTTAGACTATAAACCTGACTTCTAGCAATAATTTATGAGGTAAAATTGGCTAACAATGTATAATTCTTTTGCGCACAAAACTATTTTCTCAAAATTGTTTAGTATCCAAAAAGGCCTTATGTGTAGCACTACTTGATTACCACCAGAATTACTACATACCCTGATGGTATGTGTATTTTTTGTGCGATTGTCCTAATAACATGTATAAGTGCACTAGTAAATAGGTAATTTGTGGAGTAATCAAATATGGTATTGGGTAACACTATAATAAAAATGTTCAAAGATGAACTGGATAGTTCTAACACTAGTCTGTAGCTCTGTAATGCTACTTTTTACTACGTGCGTTGTGTTTCAATTGTGGAACGGGGTCAACCAGCATTTGGCAAGGGGGTCACTGCTAACAAACCGTGCAGAAATATACTAATTAGCTAAATACCGTCCGGTCATCTGACCCAGTGAAACAACGTAGCTCTGCTTAAAGACCATTCTTTTGCACAGAAGTGGAGGGAATATAGGGACATGGATGTAAACATGTACACCCTACCCCAAAAAAATTGTACTAATATTCTCATATCTAAACTAACTCTCTGTACATCAAATGTTTCTTAAATTATTTGAGAGGAGTAAACTTGTATTCTAGAAATGAAATAAGATATTATTAACATGTAGAAAGACTATTTTTTAACATTAAAGGACATAGAGCAGTTGGTAAAGAAAAAGATAGGTGGTGGGGTGGCCGATGCATTGTCACCACCATTGCCTTATTTTAAAGTAGTATGGATTTTTTGAGAGGGGTAAAGTTGTATTCTAGAGATGAAATAAGATATCATTAACATGTAGAAAGACTATTTTTTAACATTAAATGTCATAGAGCAGTTGATAACGAAAAAGATAGATGGTGGGGTGGCATCACCATTGCCTTTTTTTTATATGTAGTATAGATACATAGGAGGACCAATAAATAAAATGTGAACTGGCACAACAAACTTGTACATATAATTCTGATTGCCTCGGTCTTTTGGAACAAACACATGCACGGTACAAATACATTGGTCAACTAGTGGCCAATTATTTATCAAGCTGGATGCATGATAAGATTCCTTAATTGCATCCAAATTAAACACATTCCTTCAATTTCTTTTTCATTTTCTTAAGTAATTAAACTGAACTAATATTCCCACAAATGCATGCTTAATTATGCACAGATCACCTCTGTAATCACCATGTTTATAATCTGTATTAATCAACTTCCGTTGACCTTTCTGCAGTTGGTCCGGACCTCTCCCATGGAAGGGTCAGTGACCGGGCCGAGGTTCCCCATGTTGATCATGGACTGCGCGAAGCTGGCGAAGAAGGCGCCCTGGCTGGAGGCGAAGCGGTCGACGATGGGCGCCGTCGTCCCGCCCGCCTCCGGCGACGACTTGAGCTCCTGGTCCGACTGGAGGAAGCCGCGGCTGGCCTCGATGTTGGTGTAGTAGTGGTTGTCGAAGGTGTCCGGCGTGGTCGGGTCGAGGTCGTTGAGCGCCGCCGGTGGGCCGTTGGGCGGGCACCGCTGCGAGAGGAAGCTCCGGTAGGCGAAGTCCATGGTCGGGTCCGGCCGCCCCGTGCCGCTGAAGTTGTAGAGCCTGTCCGTCACGAACTGGCACCGCACCCGGCCGAAGGTGTGCCCACCTGCATCGTCGTCATCGCCGGCCACGGCAGATGATCAGTTTGAAAGCTCGCTACAACATACATATTATTCCAGTGCGGAGGAGGGTCGCCGGCGATGGATGTGCGCACCAGAGAGGGCGACGAGGTCGACGTCGTTAAGGTTGAGCTTGTCGAACTTCTGGCGGAGGACGGTGAGGTTGTCGGTGGGGGCCGGCAGGTCGAGGGAGCCATTGAAGTCGGAGGTCATGCCGTCGAGCCTCCCCAGCAGCACGCCCCACCCGGGCCCACCAGACTATACGTCACAAATTAACCACACACATAATATACCGAGTGAACAGCGTATTTGTAAATAAAAGATAATTTTGTAAATAAAACTTTTATATAGATGTTCTTAGCAACGTAAAAGCCAAAGTTAAAAATAAACCGTGATAAAAAAATCTCAAAATTAACTTCAAATTTAAGGTTAAAAATTTAAATTTTAACTTATAAACATAATTAAAACAAAAATAGGAGGATGATATACTGAATCAATATTCCAAAATTTATTTGTTACGTAGGTGGTACAGTTCGATCGTGCATGCATCGATGAGTGATGAGTGAAGTGAATATGTAGCTTTTGCACATGTGATACCTAGCTATCTGATTGATCGATCACTGGTACTGTTGGTGTTATCTAGTAGCTAGCTAGAGCAGCTTAATTAATTGTACTTGTTTTGGAATGGAGCCCGTACGACGACAAGATTGGTTCTCACTACGCTCTTTCGTCGTCTTCTGTGTGACTCATATATGTTCATGCAGATACTTTCTTGTCCTGTCATGATGTCCTCCGTATTCTATACATAGCACAATATGTTTTTCTTTGATCGAGGTTAGGCCCCATTGATTCGAAGGAAATCCATAAGAATTTTAGAGGTTTTCATTTCTATAGAATTTTTTTCTACAAAGTCATTTGAATCAAAGGAATGAACTCTATGAAATTTCTATGGAATGGCTATTCCTATACAAGTTTTGGAGGAAATTTACCAAGAGGTGAAACCTCATATAAGAAATCCTTTTGATTCTTGGTCCCTCCTCAAATTTCTATGTTTTTCCCGTGCTCCAATCAAACGGCTATTCCTATGATTTTTTTTTGTGTGTTTTCCAATTTTCTGCTATGTCGATCAGAATCTACGTTTTTTTCTATTCCTCTGTTTTTTCATTTCTTTGATTAAAGGGCTCTTATATTTTATTTCCTACCCTCCACTCATCTCACCGTACATAGCATCCAATGTCTTATCCCTTTCATGCTCAATCATTCATGTGGTTGTAATCCGTTGTAATGTTGCATATACATATTACTAACAGTTAGTATGTAATATTGTGAAAGTACATGTAGCCTATTGATCTAGGTAACACCTAAGATCAGCATGAAGTTTAGATTGGTGATAGCTATTTTTTACTCTCATTAGCTTTTTTACTCTCCTTAAAAATATCTTGAGGTATTTAAAATATATTTATATGTAAAATTTTATTATCTTAAGGTATAATGATACCAAAATTTGGTACTAAAAATTTTAATCGAGACCTTCAGGATGATAGGAAGTTTCGACGGCTCTATACATCTCAAGTTATCAGAAAAAATGCGCTTAAGATTGGCACCGACGGGCCTGTCAAATCACTGTTCAATGAAAAGGTTGTACTACGTAGAAAAGCATCTTGCAAGCTCTTGATTAATTGAAAAGACGTAGAAAAGCTACCAATCGTCGATCGACCCAACCATACATCGATCACGCACTGTTCAGCCATGCTGCATGCTATGATGATATTCCCACCCACATACTACGTACATAGCTAATTTGATTGGATGCTATCGAATCCATAATTAATTAAGCATGCTTACGTAGTGTAGTTAATAATACTACACTACGTAATTAGTAGTAGTAAGTTAAATTACAGTGTATACATACCAGCTCGACGGAGATCTCAGCGGCAAGGGCGAGGATGTCGGCGCAGGAGACGACGCCGGGGCAGGCGTCCTCCAGCGCCGCCTTGACGTCGTCGACCACCGGGAAACCCCTCGCCGAGTTGTTGTTCGGCGGCGAGGTCTTCTCGGACGGCATCCCCGGGACGGTGTCCAGCAGGAGCGAGGCGTCGCAGCCCTGGACGAAGCAGTCGTGGAAATGGAGGCGGATGAGGCTGGCGAAGATGCGGGTGTCGCTCTTGTGCGCCTCGATGAGGACTCGCCGGACGATGTCGTATGCGTCCGGGCATGTGCAGTCGTAGTAGTCCTCGCACAGCTGAGCCGCGCCGCCGCCCACGCACAGCGCCACCACCATCACCACCACCAGACACCAAGAAGAAGCTGCCGCCATTGCTGCTATACAAGCTAGCTACCTCTAGCTACGTAAGTTACGTGTGTCTGTGTTCCACCATCTCAGAGGCCTCTCCTGATTTATAGCTGCTCAATCATTTATCTAAGTAATCGAGGCCCATTTAGTTCCTAAAAATTTTTAGAAGAGGGTCATATCGGCACGTATATATTTGAAGTATTAAACGTAGCCTAATTACAAAATACATTTCGGATTCCATCTGAAAACCGCGAGACGAATCTTTTGAGTCTAATTAAACTGTCATTAGCACATGTTGGTTACCGTATCACTTATGGCTAATCATGTACTAATTAGGCTTAAAAAGATTCGTCTCACGATTTTCCGCATAACTGTGTAAATTAGTTTTAGTTTTTATCAATATTTAATGATACATTTAGGTGTCCAAAGATTCGATGTGGTGTTTTTAGGAAATGATTTTGAAAACTAAACAAGGCCTAAGTAGCTGAGGTAGCTAGCTTAGCTACCCAAATTAACACCGGCCACATCGTTATCACATTTACTCTTATCTCTGTTTTACCAAATTTATTGTTCATCGAGCAAGTTGTGTGATGTTTGTGTGCATCATTGTCAGTTGAATGGGTAGAATATATGATGGATAAACATATATATGTAGTCCAAATGGCATGGCAAATCATGCTAGCTAGCTCTGTCTACAGACTTGTCAAACTTGGTCTCCTCTAGGCTGACCTGACTGTGACTAGATGACGACTGCACATGCTCGCAAATAATACGACATGCAATGCTTCGTGTTGGGTAGTGTACCTACTGGTTTTTCCTCCATTGCTTTTCTTTAATTTCAAGAAACTAATCATATATGTACCATTAATTTAGCTAGTGGCGGTAGGATTAATTGCTTATATATCTTATCCCTTGTATATTATTAATTATTTTCATGTGTTGGATCTATATATTACTACTATTTGAGGAACAATTGCACCACGGAGCCATGCATGTTTGGGATCGGTTGCTAAATATATACTGCCTCTGTCCCTAAATGTTTGATGCGATTGACTTTTTTACACATGTTTGACCATTCGTTATTTAATTTTTTTAAAACCTGTGAAACTATATATATGCATAAAAATATATTTAATAACAAATGAAATGATATAAAAATAATTAATAATTATGCAAATTTTTGAATAAGACGAATAGTCAAAGTTATATAAAAAAATCAATGGCGTCAAACATTTAGGATGGAGGGAGTATCTCTTATTTCATTATAGGTAGCATAGCATATACATCTTTATTTGTTTTGTCTTTTTATACTTCTGCATTCAATTATTTCTTTCACTCAATATTTTGAGATGTGTGCCACTATGTTTTGTCTTTGTTTTTATTTGACAAATAACTTAGCTGTGTGCTTTATGGCCGTTCGGGACGATGTAAAAGATCTTCATTATTAAAAAGACAGCAAATAGCTATATTATAGCGTAATTATATGCAAAAAAATATCATCACTATCACATTTACTGATATGCAAATAAAATTTTATAACTATATGATACTGAGATTTTCTAGAAAGAAGATCGTATGTATGTAATATAGGACGGAGTAACTTTGTTACATTATGCATATTTTGTTGATAATATGTAGCTTGGCCCAATCCACTAATTAGCTACCCTGCCCATTTCAAAATATAAACATTTTTAATATTTAAATTTTGTATTAGAATATAAGTGTTTTTGGTACATAGTATTACTTATAAAATTAATCACTTTCACGTACTTATAAAATTAATCACTTCCACGTACGTTATAAAATTAACTTTTATTACATTTGTCTATTTTTTACCCCACGTACCTAATCTTTCACTTACGTTTATTTCTTATTTATTAAGGGACACTATAGTTATTTTTTTAACATTAATCTATAGTAAACCACTAGAAATACCCGTGTTTTGAGATAGATGTATTAGTATTTAGGTGGTGTTTAGATTGAGAAAATTTTTGGGAGAAGTGTCACGTCAAATGTTTGATCGGATGTCGGAAGTGGTTTTCGGACACGAATGAAAAAACGAATTTCACAGCTAGCCTAGAAACCGCGAGGCGAATCTTTTGAGCCTAATTAATCTGTCGTTAGCACATGTTGGTTAATGTAGCACTTATGGCTAATCATGGACTAATTAGACTCAAAATATTAGTCTCAAGATTTCTTCCATAACTGTAATTAGTTTTTTGATTCATCTATATTTAGTGCTTTATTTAGGTGTCTAAAAATTCGATGTGATGTTTTTGAAAAAAATTTTGGGAACTTGCACAGGAATTGATGCAAGATCGAACATCGATCAGTCGTACGTCACGGTCAAGATGGGAAGGCCAATCTTGCTTTCCTTTGATCTAATCATTCCACGGCGGCTATACGATACATATATATTAATTATACCTTAATTTGCATGCATGCATGAATCATACATGTTTGCTAAGATCACGCGTAATAATGGAGTTAATCGAAGGATCTTTGTTTGTCCTTTTATAGGTACAGTTGTACGTTTAGTGTATATATATTATTTCATGTACTAAATTAATTATTGGTATATACTGAAATGTACGTGTACAATCTCACGGTACACATCATCAATAATCGTAAATATATATCTCTATAGTTTTTTTCCATGGTCATAATTATATAAAGAGAGTAATAAGTCGTTAAATTATAATTTTAAAAGCTGAATCAGTAAAATTGATCACATCCAATTCTGAAAATAAAAAACACTATCAACACGAATAGATAAAGTAGAGTAAATTTCGCAATGCAACAAGTATTTTAAAATTATTAGAAAACTATAAATTTAAGACCATGTATCACATAACTATAAATTTAGTATTAATTTTTCTTAGAAAACTGCAGACTTAGCAGTGAAAATATCAAAGAAATACATGTTTCAGAGTTCCACTGTTTTGTCCTTTAAGTTGCAAAAAAAGTTATAGTTTTGGGATAAAATTAATTTTAAGTCTGTAGTTTTGGGATACAATATCCCTTAAATATGCTGCTCTGTGAAAATTTTTGTGTTTAAATCTATAGTTATGTGATAGACACTTAAATATGTTATTTCATGATAATTTGATTAAATTATCTGTAGTATTCAACATAATTGATGCGTAGGAACGATTGTATTCTAGATGGTACACGGCGGAAACCGGTAGCATGTTGACCACACACATTGACGATGACTCGACACTATTCAGTGACTACGTACTTAGATGGAGAAACGACGATGATGACTTTCCAAAAGTCTTATCGATCGGCCATTTCGGTGTGCAGGATGCATGTATATCAAATTGAAGGAGATCTGACCTGCTGATCTCCCAAAGCACGTCAGTGGACATCCATCGATCACTACGTGCAACTGTGCAATTTCCATGTGTTGATCGATAAATAAATAAATAAATATCAGGATAGAGAATGCATGCACGATGCGGACAACTAGCTTGGAGCCCAACCAAATAGGTCCCTGTAACATCTGGATTTTACATTACTTCCATGCAATCAAGGAACTCAGTGATTTATATAGCCAAACAAAATTGGAAATGAAAGTTACATCAGTGTAAATACTAGAATTCCAATTTTGACCACGTAGAACTCGCCTCCCTCAGCTCGGGCCCGGGTGCACGATTAATTCCACACATGTGCTATTTTATTTCTCTCCCCCGCAAATTGATGCAAGTTGTTTTAAGAGCATCCACCGTTCTGAAATGCAGGGTCTCAATCTCTTAGGGCTAACTAGCACGGTGGTATTAAAGTCTATATCTCAAATGAGATGAACTTTTATATCTTGCTAGAAAATATTTTTGCATGCGCCAAAAACCTACATATATGACAATCTCATCTGTTATCTAGGTTCATATATAATGTGTAGCAAACATAAATGTCCCTTAGGATGTCGCCTTTGTGTTAGAGCAAGTACAATAGCAGGCTATAAGCTGGCTATATACTTATGTGGAGGAGAGAGTGGATGAGAGAGAACGTAAGCAGGCTGTAAGCTTGTAACCAGTTTAGGCATAAGAACCAAGAAACTCTGTGAGAGTGACATATGGGTCCTACATTAATGATGAAGAGTTAACTGCTATATGGGTGGGCTTGCTCTTACCCCTCTCAATATTAATTTACATGTATCTTCTATGCAATAATTAATGTAGTACGGTATGTATTCAGTGCCACTAAGCAACGTCAGACGATGCAGATACACTGGCCACATCATCAGCCAATTATTGATCATGCACATATATACATAATTGCTACAGTTGAAAGTGGCTTCTACGTGCCTAGCTAGCTTGGCGCACACATATAATGTAGGAATGCATATATAGCTAACTAGCAAGTGGTTGGCCGATAGCTATTCGTCAAACAAATTAATTGGGCAATGCATTATTCGAGTCTGCTAGTGCACACTGCTCAAATTTAGATATTTGTTCGCACACGTGAATAAAGATAATGGAGAAATTAAGAAGTATATGTATATGCTTTTCGTAGTCACCGAATCAATAAAAATACGTTAATTATAAGCATGTTATATATATTGTCTATTTGTCAAATTTATGATTTATTTTGGATGCTTTGTATATTGATCATGCGCGCCACTGGTCTTTTACCTTATCAATCGCTTTTTTTTTCGTTAACAATAATGCATGTCTACTTTTCGTCACGCCAAACACATAAGTTAATATATATAATACTCTAACAACAATTTAGGCCCTCTTCGGTTTGGATGAATTTTGCAGGAATTTTTAAGGAATTAAACTGTTTCCTCTGAAATTCCTATAAAATTCCTATGATACGAAGAAGCCGTTAAAGATTAGAGTATGTGGTCAGTTTCTATAGTAGTATCGTCTAGTTTTCTGTATTGTCAAAATAAATTAACAATTAAGTACCGAATGGTATTTTTGTTGGAATTTAAAATTTGTATATATGTTTGTCTAATTTAATAATTTTGAAACCAAAATAGATAAATATGGAGTGCTGTAACTGATTTAGATTTTGAAGAATATTTAACTAGTCTACTTTATATTTTTATTTTTTTGAGGCTAGGAAGTTGCCACTCTTCCCCGACTCTCTCTTTTTTTAGGACACAGTATAACACAGACTCTTATAACGCACACACACTAGCGAAAAATCGAACCCATGACCTCAAGTGCTACTGAGCCCTTCTAGCTATTAGACTACCTGTCCTTTCCTATTCCCCATCTCTCTGACTGCGTGTAATAAGCTAGACACATTTCTGGGCCGGTGTGGGTAAAGGTCTCTCGTTTGATCGCAGCAATATATTAATAGGTAAAGAGAGTAATTGATATGGACTCTTGTTTCCATCTAAACCTGTTAACTAAAAGTTAAAGAGTTCAGTTATCTGTTTTTTTTTTTGATGAGAACGTTCAGTTATCTGTTTTATTCAATCAAGGACAAGATTTTCCTCGTAACCCTAATTAGTATCCGCATAGGTTGAATGTGAGTGTGGACAACGATTTTTAACATGCATGTATCCCATATATTCCTCTGAAAAGCTTTTGCTGGATTTTATGAATCCTCTATTATATATATAAAGTAATAGAAAAGGGAGTCTCCACGTTCGCTCTCACGGGCTAGAAAATCCCACATTAATCAAGAGAAAATAAGAAAAATGAAAAAGACCGTGTATTACAAGAGAAAAGAAAACATCAGCTTTTCGAGTCGGACACAGCGAAAAAGGAAAATATCAACCGTGTATTCAAGAGAGAGAAAAAAAAAAGAAAACATCAGCTTTCTGAGTCGGACAACAGCCAAAAAGAAAAAGATAAACCGTGTATTACAACAGAGAGAAGAAAATATCAGTATTTTTTATGAGCTAACAAATCTATGTTAATAAAAACCAAAAAAATCTGATTAGAAATACAATTTCAGTCTGTGTGTAATAAAAAAGAATCCGATTGGAAAGACAATTTTGGAATTAAAAATAATAATAATAGAAAGAGTCAAGGTGTAAATACAGTTTAGAAAAATCCAAATATCGGATTAAAACCCACATTAATTGAAAAAAGCATCCGATTAGTAATACAATTTTAGAATTATGAAATAAATAAACATGATAAAAAAAGTCCATGTGTAATAAAAATCCAATTAGAAATACGTATCGGATTTAAAAATAAAAAAGAGTCCATGCATCGATACAACTTAGAATAATCTAGATCTCAAATTAATTTTTTTAAAATAATTGATATTGAGGGAAGAGTCCGTCTATAAATAAAAAGAATCCGATCAGAAATACAATTTCATAATTAAAAATAAGAAAAATATAAAAAGAGTTTATGTGTAAATACAATTAAAAAAATCCAAATTTTGGTTTAAAATTTTTAAAATAATTGATATTGAGGGAAGAGTCTATATATAAATACAATTTGGAAACATAAAAAAATCCGGTTAAAAACAAGTAAAATTAAGAGAAATGGTCAACATTTAAATTCGAACTTTAGAAGTATCTAAAATCTGAATGACAAATTTAGTATTATGCAAAGAAATAGTTTATGTACAAGTATAGTTTAGAATACAGGTAAATGAGGTACGTGTGAAAATATAATTTAGAAAATTTTAAATTTATATTAACAATTAAAAATAATTATTATCAAAATAAGAGACCTTATATAGATGCAACTTATGAAGATACTAGCTGCACAATATGCATGGACCATCGTACTAGATTATGATAATCATCGTTGTTTTCAATTTTTTTATTAATAGAACATAAAAATATATATGTAATTATGTAAAAATATATATCAATACTAGCCACGCAATTTGCGTGGGCCACTTATAAGTAATATAGCTGCCAAAGCTCGTGCTACCTAGGTAGGCCTTACATATGATTGATCAGAGCAAACACATTTATATAACGGGGCTTTTTTTACTATCTTTAAGAATTACTTTGAGATAAAAAAATTTAGTATTTAAGATACAATGTAACTCGATATACTAAATATTTACAATAAAAATATGGTACATTAAGGTATTTTTTAAGTATGATAAAAAAATCTCATATAACTGTCGAAATTGGGAAACAAAAATACCATAAATATCTTGTTTTTCAATGTTTGGAGCAAATAGTCGACAGATGTAGGAACGTATACGTTGACACTTTGGCTAATTTGGCCAACAGTCTCTTTCATGGAACTAGTACTGTACCCTGCATTGGCAATTGGCATCTGTATAGAAATTAAATATACGTATGTGCTTGGTGCACGAACAAGGTGGTGATCATGATTAAATTAGAAATATAATTAAGCAAGTACTTAGTTGTCCTTTAAATTTCCCACAGGGAGACGGGCACACCAAGTGCCAGAAAGTAGGATTGCGACTGACATCCAACAATATTATGTCTAATATATAGCTAGCTTCGCCGACATGTGCTTCGATGGAGACAATTAATTAATCTTGACAAGACTAATAACTGTTTCCATCCGTTATAAATATACGAGTGAAGTGCACCAGCGGTCCCTAAACTTGTATGCATGTGTCATCTAGGTCCATGAACTCTCAAAATGTATTTTTGGATTCCCGAACTTGTCCGGAAGTGTCATATAGGTCCAAACGGGCTCCGACCCGCTCCATCCACTGACGTGGCATGCCACGGTGACGCTTACGAGAAGGGAGAGAAAAGAATAAGGAGAAGAAAGAAACTGACATGTGGGACCGTGGCATGCCACGTCAGCAGATGGAGCGGGTCAGAGCTCGTTGGACCTATATGACACCTTCGGACAAGTTCGAGGACCCAAAAATATGTTTTGAGAGTTCAGGGACCTAGATGACACATGCATACAAGTTTAGGGACCGCTGGTGCACTTCACTCTAAATATATATAAATATATATATATGCTCCCAAAATGAGCATATATATAAATTAGCACATAACAATTAAATGGAGACAAGTGATCATTAGTATATATTTATACTTTCGCTGAATTACTTATGCTTTTTCCTGGATATGCAATAGCTCTGTGAGATTCCATTTGCATACACAACGGGTCATCTTTAATTTGGGTTTTTAAAAGAATAAACTTTTATATACGTCTTCAAAACGATATAAAAACTAAGGCTATAAAATAAAATTCGGTGAAAAAACCTTAAAATTAACTCAAAATTTAAAGTTTTAAATTTAAATTTTGGCTTATAAGTATAAGCAAAAGTTAAAAATAAAGGTGAACTCTAATAGTCTAATAGATGTTAATAAAAGTGCAGTCGTGTCCGTTAACAGAGCAATCTATAGAAATTATAACAACTAATATGTGATGTTATAATCTTGGGCCAACAATAATAATCTAAGTGGCGGCCCACCAAAATAAAAGCTAGCAATTTCTAGTATGAGGAGAGTCACACATGGTACCAGTAGTTGATTTTCCGGTGTCATAATTATTGTGATGCTTAAAAACAATGAGTACCTACAAATTAGGGAGCAGGGATGTCACAAATGGTAATATTAACCTTTTCTACATGGTTACAACTCACAATAATCATTTACTCATATAAAAAAACTCGTGTGTAGGCCACGTCATCAATCTATTCTGGTCCACTAATGGATTAGTGGGCAGTACTGAGATAATCGTATACTATCATCAATAAGCTCAACCAATGGTTATAATCTGTACAATGTTTATTCTTGCCTATCATATTCAAATCGTTGTTTTTGTTTCATACGATTTACCAGGTGTTTTTTTTATAATTTTCCGTAGCAACATGCGCGATATTATAAAATTTTACTAAAAATTGCTCTCCAAAAGTCAGCTTTTTCTTCGTTTTTCTACATAAACAACTTTGGGGTGTGTTACTCATCCATAAAACTACTGTGCAACGTGTTGCTTGCACAGTACTACTAGTAGTACTCTTGCCATGCATTTTGAATGCACTCCAATAATTTGGTTGCCAATACTGCACAAACAGAAGTATAGAGATGGTTGCAAACTTGATATCACACTGCAGAATGATGTGATAATATGACCCACTCAATTTAATTGGACTCATTCTGTCTTTCCAATGGATGAAATCAAGCTAGATCGATTGTTATTACTTGTGCTTGTTCAAGCATGTAACATCACAATTCACACACATATATGACACTCTTAACATCTCAATCGCATCGCCTTCTGAAAAGTACAACAAAGGTATGATCTTTTCAAGCCTGAAGCTCAGTTGACAGCCCTGCAGTTCTTGCGAATCTGTCCGTCGTCGCCGGTCAGTGGGCTGATGTTGCCCATCTTCACCATGGATCTTGCAAAATCCCAGAAGAATCTATGGCCATTGGCGCTGTAAGTCTGCACCAGGTCCTTGGTGTTGGCGACGCCGTCGACGCTGGAGAAGAGGCCCTGGTCGGAGGACAGAAGGCCCCTCTGGTTGAGGAGGTTCTGGTAGTAGCGGTTGTCGAACACGTCGGCGGAGGTGATGTCCAGCGCCGTCGTCTGGTTGCCATCGCCGCCGTTGCAGAGGCTCTGGAGGTTGGCAGCCATGGTGGCGTCCAGCGTCGGGTCGGCTGAGCTTGAAGTGGTTGACAATCGGTTGCTGAACAGCTTGCACCGTGCTCGTCCAATCGTGTGAGCTCCTGTTCATGATCAAGGTATTTCAGATATAGCTCTTGCAAATTTCTTATAAAAACTTGAAATGGGAGACATATCACTGATATTTATAATCCAATCTATCTGACGGTTTCCATGTTTTTCCTGTGTACAGTTTGAAAATTCAGAACTGAGAAAGTTGCATGTGTCTTTGAAATATGCACCGTGCAGTTTCAGCAAATAATACAGTATAGGCAGCAGTTATCTAAGCATCTAAAAAGGATTCTGAATCAATTATTAACCATGAGATAAATTGATGAGTATTGTTCTCGATGTAACAATCATTGTGTAATTGAACAAATATTTGTAACAGTTTCCAGGATTAATTGTTTCTATGAAGAGCATGAAATTTCAGGATTGACAGAGTTGCACAGATTCTCATCTTTTTGCTCCTGCTTATACATATAAGCCGAAATTCAAATTTTTAACTTTAAATTTGGTGTAGATTTTGGAGTTTTTTTTATCATAGTTTATTTTTGACCTTGGTTTTTTGGATCGCTAAAAACACATATATAAAAAATGTATTCATAAATTATTTTTAATTTGTAAATACGCTGTTTTTTTTTTCCAAACAATCATTGGAACAGTTTTAGATAGTATTACAGAATACAGGGAGATTCTGAACCATCATGAAGCATGAGACAAAATGATCATTCTTGTTCTGAATGTAAATGTGTAGTAGTACTGTTAGTACCTGATAGGACAACAACATCAGTTGTGTCAAGGCCGACATCGCCGAACTTTCCTATGATGGAAGTGATGTTTTCGAACGGCGAAGGTAGACCATTGTTGGCTCCTGACTGATTTGCTAGGAGGCCATCCCTCCTACCCAGAAGAACGTCGTAGTAAGGACCTCCACTCTGAACCAATCATGCAACTTTCAGTACCTGAGTTTTTCAAACAGAGATTTCCAATACATAAAACTGAACTGCAAGGTCAGTGAGTAGACTGAACTTACAAATAGTACTCCATAGCCAGCTGCAAGAGCTACAATGTCGGCGCAGGAAACCACTTCAGGGCAGATGTTCTCGAGATCTTCCTTTATCGCGTCAATGACTTCGTACCCTCTGACAGAGTTCTTGTTGGGAATCGCAAATTTCTCGCCGTCATCACCATCCAGAAGGATGGAACCATCACAACCCTGAAATGGAGAACAGATTTTCAGTAACTGTGGCACAATTAGTAAACTGTCTATGAATGGAGAACATTCAGACAAAGCTCAATTATTGATGCATGTATACATTGACAAAGCAGTCATGGAAATGGAGCCTGAGGAGGGAGGCACCCATCCTCATCTCAGTTCTCATGGCAGAATAAACATGGTGCTGCACAATGTTGTACACATGAGGACATGTGTAGTCATAGAAATCGTCAGATAGCTGGCATCTCACACACCGAGTACTAGCACACAGCACAAGAACTGAGCATACAAGCATGAAACTGCAACTGTAGGAGTATTCCATTTCCATCTCTTACTGAACTTACTGCTCTGTTCTTTTGCTGCTTGCACAGTCCATGTCTTCTTGCCATGTTCTTATAGGCAGTTAAAGCGATCGATCCATGAATTATACTATTTCCGATAGCCGAAGTCGGCACGATAGTGGGCGGCTGCGCATGCAGTGGTGTGATTCTGCTAACTAGTTTTCTATCCGGATATCTGCACATTCTGAAAATGGCTGCTGAAGCTTTGCTACACTTTCTGCTCTGCAATGGTGAAGTCACTAGCTATACTGTAATGGACCTGCAAGTGCTAGCCAGCCTTTCCTTGTCTCAAGTCCAAAGTGGTAGTGGAGATCCAACCAGCTGACAATAAATTTTAATGTATTGGTTGCAGTTTCGTGTGGGATTTGGGTTTTGCAGATGCCTGAAGCATGATAAGATAAGTGGATGGTAATGTTCAGTTAAGTAGTGGGAATAGTGGCATGTTTGCATTGTGGGGAAATTAATCTGGCCTATGAAAACATTCAGATGAGGTTCCTATTGGACTTAAAGTGCATTTCGTGGTGCTGCGAGTTGCATCTGCATTACCCTTCTGAATCCAGTGCAATGATGTAATCATGCATTCATGCAGCTAAGCTAAAGTTTGTTCTTCAGAGTCAAACTGAGACTAGCATGAAAATGCCATCCTAATCAAAGAGCACTACAGTGAACTATTGATCAAATCCACTGGCAGGAAAAAATCAGATGGAGGCTGATTGTACAAGTAAACAAATGCTGTAAAATGAACATCTGAACAGTCTGTAAACTCTTCTTTTCTTCAATATGGACATAACAAAATAAAAATCAGTGACCCCGTTTTGCTTTGTGCAAGAGTTTCTTTTCCTGGGCAACTGAACTGTTTTGTTACTACTGAAGAAATCTTGATGACAGAAAGGGGACTGAATAATTAGAATAATTCAGAACAGACTAACTTACAGAATCTGTAAGAAAGGGCATCTCAACGTAGTTAAATGATATCTTTCTTGCAACTTTACCAGTTATGATACAGTTATTATGGTTGTCACCTCTTCGTTACAGGGGCCACCTTATTACTATTTTTTTTCTACATCACTGAATTGACAGAGCTATTATCTTTTATTTCAAAAAGGAAAGAAAAAGAAGAATACACAAATTTATCCTGTGTAGAGATATGAAGAACACATGAGCTGATTACAGTTTACAAATTAAAATTTTGGTCAATATTGCTGAGTTATAATCCGATACTGTAATAGTGTAATACCATTGTTAGTTAACTAATTGAATTATTGTCCTTTTTCATATGTTCATGTATTTTTCATATGTTCATCTTTATTTTGGAATATGGGATCATTTTAGGGGTCTAGGGCATTATTTTGTGGATCTAGCGCATCTTTGAGATATACAAGCTCAATTTAAGCTATATATATCATGTTTAGAATTCCACTACTACAAAACTGTAAATAGGGGATGCCTCATATGTTTCGGTGCATTTAGAACGGGCACCTATAAGGATTTTCTCTCTCTCTCAATGCTCCCAAACCTTTTTTTTTAAAGAACCTACACATATAATATGTTATACGTATTGGTTTATTGAAAGAACGGCGACCTATAATATGTTTTAGATATTGGTTTTAATTTAACCACCACCAATAATGAACCGAGCTGATCCGACGAGGAGACCGATAAAAACACTCGCTCTCCCCGATCACTGATGGCAGCTCTAGGGCAATGGCGGTGACTCAGCCTCCCCATCCTCCTATCGCCAGATTGTGGCATCGGTGGGCAACAATAAAGCACGTTCGACGCGATCACCGCCCCTCCCCCTCCTATAACCTCTACTGCCCCCTGTTAGGATGGATGGTGCATCTCCTAGTGTGGAGGTTGGAGGCCACCGGATACGGCCACTTGGAAGTCATTTGTTGTATAGAGTTTTGAACTAAATTTTTTTAAGGATTAAATAGGGTTGTGAAAGAACCCAGGGCCTTGGCCCATTACCACTTTTACCTCTAGCTACGTCTTACCTACATGATGATAGGTTAGTTGGGAGATAGGACGGCAAGAGTGGACTGAAAGTGTGACGGCATTGGCAGGTTGTAGGTGTGACGGCGTCGGTGGCCGGAAGATCGGCTATCTTGCACTCTTGTGATTGTTGATGTTTACTCATGTTCTTCTATTGATCTTAAGGATCTAGATGTGTTGTTCATCTATTGAATAAGGAGCTGGTGATTATTGGTTCTTGTTCGTGTGCTTTTCATATTATCATCTTCATTTTGGGATCTGCGGAATCATTTTGGGGATCTAGGGTATTAATGTATTATTTTGTGGATCTAGAACACCTTTGGGATATGCAAGCTTGATTTAAACTGGTTGAGATGCAATTTCTTTTTGGCTTCTGGAAACCCAAAGGTGCCTGTTCTAATTTTGTCATCAATACAACAATACTTGGTACCTGGTATCAGTGTAACTAAACTGGTGCCAGATGAAAACCGGACACAAATGGAGGATCTGAAAATACAAATGTAAAAATATATATGTAGGAGCAATTTTACGGTACTTAAGAAGGTATCGAGAGTTACCAAAATTTTAATGTAAATTTTGGTACGTCGGTACCAACTGGAGTGTCAGTGCAACACAACATTCTGGAAATGAGAAAAAACAAATGTAAAACAGAAGTGAAGTCAATCAATTAGCTAGGTAGCCAGCTTGCGTTTGTAGGAAGTAGCGCAGCAGACGAAGACGAGGAAGTTGATGAGATGCAACGCCGCCATCAACCAGAAGAAGCGATCAAGATGCCCCTCGTTCAGATTCTCCGGGATCCATCCGCCACCGCCGCTGACCGAGCTGATGATGCTCAGCATGGCGGACACGAGGTAGCTTCCGAGCGTGACCATGATGAGCGAGCATGCCTGGCACAAGCTCCTCATGGCGTCGGGGCTCTGCTCGTACGCGAACTCGATGTACCCGACCACGCTGAACACCTTCGCCACGCCGACGAACAGGTACTGCGGCGCCTGCCACATGATGCTCACCGGAGCCACGCCGCTGCCTCTCTCCTGCACGGCGGCGAGGCGCGCCGTCTCGACGGACGCGGCGGCGGCGAGCGCGAGCACGGTGAAAACCATGCCGACGCCGATGCGGTGCAGCTCGGAGAGGCCGCGCTTCACGCCGGTCAGCCTGCTCACCGCCGGCATGAGGACCCTGTCGTAGGATGGCGCCAGGACGAGGATGCAGACGCAGGTGAAGGTCATCAGCGAGGCCGGCGGCAACGCGAAGGCGTCGCCGTCGGTGATGTGGTTGTCCATGGCGCCGCCTTGCTCGACGAACAGCGGGAAGCATGCCTCGGCGGTGTTGAAGATGATGGCGGTGAGGAAGACGGGCAGCATCCGCGCCAAGATCTTGAGCTCCTCCACCTGTGTCACTGTGCACAGCTTCCATGGACTCGCTGATGCTTCCTCCGATGCAATCACAGTGGCAGCTCGGTCGAAGAATCTGATTGCAACAACGGTAAATTCATCAAAATTCAAAATTTGATCTTTTTTATCAGTTCACTGAACAACTTGATCAATTACTGATCAGCTTCTGTAATTCTGTAAGCTGAAGGTATGATAAGAGCAGAGCAGAGTTCTATGTTTTTTTTTTGTTAGAGAAGGGTATTTTTACTCGGCCTCCCTATCCAACCGGATATATGCTGAAATTCATGCTCCTATGGAGATTTAAACTCAGCACCTCTGCTGCTACTCAGGTCACTGTAACCACTAGGCTACATGCCCTTTCACAGCAGAGTTTTATGTTATGAAATCTCTAGGACCTGTGTTAGAATATTCTTTCGACCAAAGAATTCGATTTTTGTATGCAGAAAAATATAAATTTAGCCTTTTTTTTCCCCATAATATTGAAGCTTGTACATGACTAACTCAAATCAGATACAGAGCTGAATTGAGAGAATGTATTGTGTACCTGAGTCCATCAGTGTGCATCAGCTTCCTGCTGCCAACAATGGCAGACTCCTTCCCTGGAATTTCATATAGAAGAGAGCTGTCGCTTGGCACGTCGATGTGGAGCTTGCGAAACGCCGCCACGACAACCTGACAGATCCTAGTAAGCGCGCTGCCCGCAGGCTTCTGATACCTGTAGAACCTCATACTTGCAAGGAATCCGACAACGCCCATGACCGAAAACAGTGTAGGGATCCCAAAGCCCAGTGCCCATCCACAGTTGTCCTGAACCCACACTATGGCCGTGCTGGCCACGAAGAAGCCGCCATTGACGGCGAAGTAGTACCAGTTGTAGAAGAGCTCCTTCTGCGCCTTCTCCGAACTGTCGCTGTCGTCGAATTGATCGGCTCCGAATGTCGGAACACATGGCCATATGCCACCTAAGCCCAGAGCAGTCATGTAGAGGCCAAGGGAGGACAATGCCTCTTGGGGGGATATCACCATTGATGCATGAATGTTTGGTGGAATTACTGCTGAAAGTGTCAGTGAAACCATTCCCTGAAAACATACAGTGTGACACAAATGTTCAGACACCTCAAGTAATATTCAGAGAAACAGGCACTACTAACTGTAGTGATTCAGGTATCAAGTGTTCAGAGGAACATGACAATGTTGCTGTTTCTTACAAAGGTAAAGATGGTGAGGGAGACGACGATTGTCCGGTGTCTTCCCCAATATGAGTCTGCTAGGAATGCACCGAGTATTGTCGTCAGGTAGCAGTTACCCTGCCAAGAAGCGATGTTGCTAGCAGCCGTGACATTGCTCTGTCCCTGAACCTTGGTCAGGTAGCTCACCAGGTTGGTCCCTACTGCGTAGTACGCCAATGCGCCGCAAAATTCACCACCTGTATTCAAACAAAAAGTTGAATTATGCACAATACAAAGCAATAATCTATCCATACAAATGAACACCACCGTGTAATGCACCCAAAACATTTTTTATGAACTAAAAGTTGCAGAGTCCGAAATGATGCACCTAGAATTGAGTAGCAAGCCTTCCATTTCCCAGTGTGTGTTTTCGATGCTGGATTGCCTTTGACATCAACTGATCCATTGCCTGTGTTTGGACCATGCTCCTGCAACCATTACCAAGAATTCTACATTTGATTACTCAGTCTTGTGACCTCACTGTCCTGAGTTCAAATTTCCATAGGAACAAGAGGCTAAATTCTCAACTTAGGCTAAGTTCCCGAATTTAAAAAAATAGTTGCATATATTCAACCGGATATAGAGTCTGGGTAAAAATACACTTCTCTAAAAAAATGCTTGTAAATTCTTAATCTTGTTCTTAGTTAGGACACTTTATAAGCAAATGGGATCACAGAAAAGAACTTGTAATGGTGATTTTTCCAGGGCAAATTGAAGAAATGAAAGAAAAGAAAATGCTGGCAAAAACCGGCCGTGAGACAAGCTCCACCTCGTCCTCATCGTTGATCTTCCCTTCCATCCACTGCCGCTGCTCGTCATCTTCCATGCTCGCTCGCCGGCGGCGAATCCAACGGCGTTGGCGGTGAGAACAGAGCAGAGGGGAGAGTTCGCAGAGACAGAAGGCGAGAGTGCTCTGAGGTTTTATGTGCCTCGACAATTGTATCTGTGACTGAAATTCACGCCACATGGACGCCGACTTCATGTCGATACAATACAAAAAACGAAAGTAGAATGCTTTCTCTTCTCTATGCAACACCGGTTGACAGTTGCAACCTTTGCAGGGATTAAGGTTTGATTAAGTACTTTCGTAAAGGTCATTAAAGTGTAATGAGTCGATCCTGATACTCAGCTTTCACGCCAACTTTCAGTTATTATTTGCTAGCTTCTTAATTATCTGTCAGAAAAATGGCATAGATAGCTTTGGCTTTGGCTCTGGTTTTGGGCAGTTCATTTGACTGTTGATAATTCAGACAGCGATACGACCTATCAAACAGACTTACGACCTATATTTTCTCTTTTGCTTATGCTAGAAGCAAAAACTTAAATTTTCAACTTTAAATTTGAAGTTGATTTGGGGTTTTTTTCATCGTAGTTTATTTTTCAGCCTTAACTCTTTGATCGCTATGAATACGTATATAAAAGTTTTATTCACAAATTATTTTTTTCTCAAACGTACAAAAGATTTGCACGTCAATACATTAGAAGAAAAATAGTGTTGATATATGTCGCATATAGCTAGACCGGCCTCCAGCAGGGACCCCCAAGAAAACAACACGATGGGGGAGAGTCCAGAGGCTACAAGCTAATCTCCCAACAAAACGCCCAAGAGGGGGAAACACACGCTACGCTACGCTAATCTCTCAACATGGCACCAAGGGGTGCTACCCAGCGGAGGACCACAAAAGGCCCTCCGAATAGATCACTTCGAGCACATCTTGGAGGGAAGAAAGCTCGTGATCGAAAACCCAACGATTGAGTTCCAACCAGAGCTGCCAAGAGACGAGAAGGACAATAGAGTCAAAGCTGACCTTCAGATACTCTGGAAGGAGGGTTCTCGACGAAGGCCACCATTCCTGAAGGTAGGCACCCCTAGAGGGAGAGATGGAAGCCCATCCCACGACTGTCAGAACCTAGAGCCAGATCTGTCTAGCAAACACACAGTCGAGAAAGATGTGGTTCGCTATTTTAGAATCCTGGGCATAGAAGGGCAGGTGGAGTGGGAATTAATGTCGCGCCTAAGAAGTAGGTCCGCTGTCCAACAACGGCGCTGAAAGGCAAACCAAAGGAAGAATTTACACTTTGTTGGGCCTTTAGTATGCCAAAGAAGATCAGCGCAAGGGAGGTGCTGCTACAAATTATTTTTCATTTTCAAACATACGGTCACCCATTAATTTGTATGTGCTCCGTCATGTAATATGTGTCGAGCGTGTGCATGAACCAAATTCTAAGGCTATGTCCAAGGATGGGCCAGAATTTGATTTAGAAGATCCAAACAAGTACCAATATTGGCATGTAATACATGACAATAAATTGTAGTTCTCTATATATTTGTGTTCTTAAATTGTTATTCAAACAATTCCTAGAAGCTTTGAAAATGCCAGCATATATCACACATATAGATCTTCGTTGGGATGAACCAGTAAATACAAAAATGAATTAGTATACACATAAATAATTTGGAACTTCTATATAAAAGTGTGAATTATATTATGGAACACAAACATAAAAAAATCAAAATAAAAGGTAGAAATAAGGTCGTAAAGTAATGTTCTGGACCATCACATCGATCCCAGGAATGCCTAAAAAAATAATAGGCAACAGATTATGCCTTTCCCAGCACTAGAAAACTATCCTTTCTTCAGTCAATTTTTTTTGGTCAAAAAATCTAGATCTGCCCACCAAGAAAAAGGGAATCAAAGAAAGTAGCACCAACCTTCAACTTTCTCATATGAAACAAAAGAAGCTTTGGTTATAATCATATGCCTCAAACACAGCAGAAATGCCCATACCCGAAAGAAAAGGAGAAAAGATGAAACCAAGACATGGGAATGACCTGAGAAGGTGTGCCGTGGAGGAGAGGAAGAAGATGAAGCTTGGTCTCAGCAATGGAGCCTTCCATTGTGCAAGGTGCTGACCTCCTTGTGTGCCTACTCCAACAACAGCACTTATGTCTGCCTCACAAGCCTCCAGTTTTCATACCAAAATCTAGATTAATTGGAGGAGCAAACAATGGAAGTAGCTGAAGAAAACGCACTCCTTTTCTCCCTCAAAAGGAGGACATGAAAGAACAGGAGAGATCCATGCCATTTCCCAGCTGATGCTCCTGTCATTCATTCATTTCTTCTTCTTGTAATGATGAGTCAGTAGGGCGAAGACTAGAGCCTTCCATGTCAGTGTCACGTTAAAAATGAGGTTACTGTTTGGTGAGCAGAAATCTGTAACCACAGAGGAAACAGATCGATGGCATTAATTTGTTGTACAAAATCACATGTGTGGTGAAATCTCTTGTTTTTTTAATCTTTAGATGGAGTATGGAACATACATAACGAAATATTTATAAGTTGTTGTCTGCTTCCAATTCACAAGTAGTTGCCAAAATATTTATGAAGTATCTATGTGTGATACTTGACTGCACCAACATGGATCCCAAGTTGTTTCAAAATACTAGCTAGCTACATGATCCGTACAATATAGTAGTAGACCCTTGAGATTTTAATAGTAATTAAAATCTCCATAAGAAATAATTAATGACAACAACATGAAACCATTATTAGCTCACAAGTCACGCTGGACTGGCCATATGATCTTATAACTCATATAAGCAGCAGCTTGTCAGCTCACAATTAAGTCGTATTGCTGATCCCTCCGTTCTTGCTTTATATTTGTCTTAATTAAGTAAAATATTTTTAAGTTTGATTAAGTTTATATAAAAATATACTAATATCTATTATCATCGTCACCACCACCACCATCATCAATTCATCATCGTGATCGTTGTCATTATTATCGTCGTTGTACCACTGGTGTTTGCCGAACATAAACATGGTAAGTATGATCTTGCCCAATAACTATAATTTTTAGAGCATTCTCCGTGAGGAGGTATCATGAGGTACCACTGTTTTCTATATAAAATTTGGTACTTTCTATATCTAAGATACCAGGAGGTGCTAAATTTTATGTAGAAAACAGTAGATATTAGAAGGTACTAAATTTTATATAGAAAATAGTGGTATCTTCTGGTACCTTCTTAAAGATAGTAAAATTGTTCTGATTTTTAAATCAAAGGACAGTAAAGAAATATTATCAACATATATAGGTAGGTAGTTTCTAAGTATTTTATTTTCTAAAAAATAATCCGGTCATTTATTATTTGTCGGTACTCGGTACATATAAATCCACAGGGTCCTGATGTCGAGTTATACAGGGAAGACAGCACACGGGCAGGCAATCAATGTTGTAGCCAAGCTCATCGATCAACCAACCAAATAACCGTTCAATGAAATAGTATTCACCGCATTAACAGTTCATGCATGTTATAATTAAAAGGGTAAACCTGTCTGGGCAATATGTTTCAGCGAACTACATTCACAAATATCATGTATCAACTATCCAAATACCATCATCGAGTTTAGTTCGATCTCCTAAAGTGACATTTTGTTTTCCGATATTGGTTTTGGTTTTATAACCACTATTATATATCCGAGCCTCGACCTTGAGAAGGTGAGATATAGGTAACATGTTCCTACATCATAATCTAGCATGTCTGAGTAAATAAATGGTTAACAACATTAGCATAAATGGTTGACACATCAGCAAGGTCAGTTGTCATTATTTTACTATTTGGCTGATTATTATAATAACAGGCACTGTTATAATAGAATTTTGATAGTTGCGGCAAAAAAAACTTTCTAAATAATTTCATTTAGTTTTCCTTCAGTAGCCAAAAGATGAAATGCACTAAGTAATGGCTATCAGCAGCATATTTGGGAAGAACATAGTTCCTAGGAGAACACAAGTAAGCATAATTTTACCATGAAAAAAAGCAGACTACTTATATGTAGTGAGAAAATAGTGTATTTCATTCTATCGAACTATGTTTTCATAAATGATGCCGATAATTTCCTAAGTGCTTGAACACAGGTTTGGGAGACGATACATGTATGGGATGACATTGATATGGAAGGTCGATGGTTTCCAAATCAAACTTGTACAATTTTCTCATATTAGATACATCTTTTTTTTATTAACTTAGATTTGAGATTGGTTGCCTATAATAACCGGAATCATACTCATTTTTGCTCAAGGTATAAATATGTCCGTCCTGGGTCTTATAAAAGTGAATGGATCTCAATACAATTTCGGTGTGTCACCACCTTAGTTCGTAGTTTTCATCGGAGTGAGTTCTCTGCTGGGCTAACATCAATTCGGTTCGACCTCCAGCACGCGTGTGAGTTTGGCATATGGTAGTTTGTATCTGCAAAGTCAAGACTTTCTTTCTTGGTCCAGTCCAATATTTTGTTCAATCTTATACAACTACTAGTTATCAAATCAATTTTGATTCAAGTGATCCTTATATGTTTGTTATCTCTAGTAGATTGATGTGTAATCTTATTATATATTAGATAAAGACTTTCTTGCTTCAGCCTAATATTTTGATCGAAACCTATATTTTTGCATGTCATTATATCTAGTTTGATCTGACTTACATTTCTCTTGAATTGTACTGATCAATCGAGTACATTAATTTGTTTTGATAATTATTGTTTGTTATCCTTAATCTTATACTATCTTGGTTAGGCCTAGTCTAAAGGGTTATTTTGATCAAATAATATTTATCAAACTGTTTTATCTTCCTTTCTATTTCATCGGAGTTTTAACTAATAAGTTATCTTGTTACCATGTACTCTTAAGTCATCGGCTCGTTAGATTCATAGCTAAGTATACTCTTGCTAAGACTTTCCATCATTCTCAGTTAAGTGTAACATTATATTGTATCGGTTCAGTCTGATCTATTGAGGTTATATTAAACTAAGCTGATTAATTTTTAAGGCAAATTTATATTTGGTCCTAATGAACCACAATCGATGATTGCCATTATGATTTTATAAATTAATTTTGATTTATCTTTATTAGTCACAATTTGATATTGTCTTGGTTCGGTCTGATCCATCAAGATTATTCAATAAAGTAGATTATATATTTAATAGACAAATTGATTACTAACTAGTTATATCTGACCAATTCATCTACACTGATTATTATTATTATCGCAAAGCCATCAACTACATTTTTGTGCTTTTAGATCAAATTGGCTAGTTACCACATCAACCACTGGCCTAGAGGTCGATTGACTGATATATAGAGAGATATATATACATATACATAGGGCAGCACTAATACATACATCCCCTTAGTATAAGCTATTCTATATCTCCCTTCCTTCCAAGGCCTCCCAAGGCCCATCTCATCTCCCACCCTTCTCCCAAGGCCCAAAAAACACCCCCACCTCGTTTAAAGGCTGGTCGGTCAAAAGGTTAACCCTGTGGGTCAATCCTTTTATGGGTTTTCTCTCATATCTATCTAAGCTCACCCCTCGCCTCACAGGAATTGTGCAGTAACGCGACAATAAAAATGTATTAACATGACGACTAATTTACAGTAACAACGTCGAAACATACCTATGAGGGATCTACTTTTTTAAAACATTTTTTCCAAACAATATGGTACATAAGTTTTTAAAAATAATATATGAGGCGAGAGATAAAATTGTTTAAAGTTTGAAATCTTAAGAAATATCTTAAGTAACATTAAGACTTCAAACTTTAAATAACTTTATCTCTCACCTCATATATTATTTTTAAAAACTTATGTACCATATTGTTTGGAAAAAATGTTTTAAAAAAGTAGATCCCTCATGTGTATGTTTCGACGTTGTTACTGCAAATTAGTCATCGTGTTACTGTATTTTATCTTCATGTTACTGCAGAATTCATGTGAGATGAGGGATGGACATAGATAGACATGAGAGGAAACCAATAAAGGATTGACCCACGGAGGGAATTCTTTGAGCCACCGAGGTGGGTTGATTTTTGTGCCTTGAAAAGAGGGGTGGAAGGTAGGATGGGCCTTGGGATACCTTGAAAATGAGAGGTATAGAATAGCTTATACCAAGAGATACACATATTAGTCTTAATATATATATATATATATATATATATATATATGGGGAAAATCATTTGTTACCATATACATAATGTACTTTTGATCAATTTTATATTTCTATTATATATTATATGTTATATTTATTATGATAAAAAAGTAATATAAGTTGGACCACCCATAATAAAAATCATGGATACGTACGCCCGGTTTCGATTGGAGTGTTTGGACAGGTTGAAGCAGTTGGACTCGCGATGAGCTGTCACTTATGTTGATCAATATTTGTTCATTGAAGAAAAAATTTGGTAGGTCCCAACCATGCAAAACGTGACAATATTAAATATCCACGTTAATTTGGTACCAGTTTCATGACTATATACCCACAGTTGTATCAGTTATTCCTTGTAGAGTTCATATGGCAGCTTACTAATTAAAAGAAAAAAAAATGATACAAAAAAATGTTCAAATCAAATGATGAGATAGAATAGTTGAGGAACAAAGGGGAAGGGCACGTTTGCCCAACCAAACCACACCAAACATTTGGTATTGGCAGTACTTTGGCAAGGGCAAGCGAAACACACATTCTTAGGCCGAATTTTTGGCAAGGTCTAAATGGCAAAAAATCGAACAAAGCCCAAAGCTCATAAAACTAGAAAAAAAGTATTAGGTTTATGCTAATTTCATATACTATCATACATGTGTGCACTATCCATATATATTAGTTTCCTTGCTTTAGCTATGACTGAATTAGCAAGTTTAGCTAATTAAATAAGATGTCACGATTAATTACTAGATCAAGATAGCGCAAATTAACTAAAGCAATAGAAGTTAGCAGATGTACCTTAAGAAATTAGGGATATATAAATGACGACATTTCTCAAGTTACTAAACAGTAAAGGTAGAACGAATAAAAAATTGAATAATATGCTTGTTCGAATCAAATCAACAAGCTTTGCGTAAAGAAGAAAAGAAACGGTGAGGATCAGCAGATTGTTCATATAATAATGGACCAATTAACTACAAAGAGTTTTCTTGTCCCTATAATCTAAAGTACAGACTACTAACAAGTAACACAATTGAAGTCAAATGGGGATAAGGATTTATGCCTTACAATCTAAAGAATAGTATTGAAGTTTTAGATACTTTCAAAAATCGTTAATTGTCATATCAATGGGAGGATGAAAAGGGAAGATATAACAACATAAGCAGACATAACCAAAACTGAGGCTTTTTGGTTTTATTGTTCACACTATATTTATCGATATCATGACAAGTTTAATATGACACGATATAGTAGGGATTTTTTACTGTTCTTAAAGGGTATCTTGTGGTACCAAAATTTTAGTATAAGAGCGTTTTTCCCATCCTTGAGAAAGTACCATAAGGTATTTTTAATTTTTTTAAAAAAATTGGTATCTTCTAGTATCTAAGATATAAAAATGTACTAAATTTTATATAGAAAAAAATGGTACCTCCTGTTACCTCATTAAGGATGGTAAAATTGATCTTAGTATAAAGTTCTAGTATCTTAAGATACATTGTATCTCGAGATACTGAATTTTTTTTACTGAAAAATATGACAAATTGTTATATTTTTTTAAAGATGTTAAAAAAGCTCGATATAGTAAGTTTGAAACCACACTGTAATTGTAAGTTATCAGTCACTTATTTGCGTAGCAAAACTATCATACTGGAACGGCGAGTTACAGTTACACCTAACGAACATTTTGCATTAAAAAATGTACCTTTTGTCGAGATGATAAGAGTGTGTTAATTGTCAAATCCTTGTGCTTGAACCTATCCTACTGGATTCAGATCCTAGATTTGACGACAGTAGTTTACATATGGGCTCATTATTCTTTGACATATATAGTGTGTACGCGTTACGAGCACATCCATTTGTACTATGTTTCGCCAAAATAAAAAACGAAAAAGAAGAGTGTGTTAGTTTAGTCCAGAAATCTACTGTGATACTGCGACAATTAACTCTAGATTTGAGTATTCATCGTAGAAACATGCGACGAATTGGAAAAATTAACCAAACTAGAACTCTAGATTGAGTGTTCATCGTAGAAAAAGGCATCAAGATGCTGAGCTGCCTCTATAATTCCCTGATGCAGAGAGCATTGCAACAGCCAAATTGAGGGAAGTGAGAGCAGCCATCATCCAGAGATGGCCTTCATTCAGGTTGGACGGGATCCACCCATCACGTGACGATGCTGAGGATGCCTGAATGAATTGAGACAGCACTTTCCCAGCTGCCATGGAAAGCTGCCGCCGGCCAAGTGCAGAAGAAGGTCAGGCTCTTCATAGAGTGATCTGGACTTCTGGAGACTGGTCATTAGGGCTGGGCACAAAAAGATCGAGACCGGGAGACCGAACCAAAAAGACCGAGACCGAGACCGAAAAGATCGAGACCGAGAAATTTGGTCCTGTCTCGGGTGGAGGAGGTGAAAGACCGATAAATTCGGTCCGGTCTTCGGGTATAGAGCTCGGGTACCCGAAATACCCGAAAAGACCGAATTTATCTTGTTTTAGTGTACTGTCTCCTTGTCCTTGGTTAAACTGTGGTTGAATTTCTGATTGTACTTTGTTATTTGTGACTTGAGACTCTATTATGTACTTATGTGAATTAGTTAACTATGAATTGTACTGTGGAATATGGAACTATGCAATGAAATTTCCTGTGATTTTTGAATTTCACTAAAATTTTGGGCACTTCAGTCAGGACCGAGACCGAGACCGAATTTCTCGGTCTTGCGTTTTTTTCAAGACCGATCAGACCCGAGTTCTGAAAGACCGAATTTTCTCTAGAGACCGAAGACCGAGACCGAACCGAAGACCAAACGCCCAGGCCTACCGGTCATAGCACAACTCAATCATGCCAATGCATACCCAACACTTCAAGCCAGATGAGTATACCAGAATGGTATCATAGATGAGTGTACTGGCCTCATCAAAGCTGGAGAGAGAGGCAGGTGACAAACAATGGACCGATACACATGCTTGTTAGTGTTACGAAACGATCTGCAAATAAAAAATGAACACAATAGATCGATCCCAGAAGACACGGAATTTAATATGAAAAACCCTCCTAACGTAGGAGAGAAAAAACTACGAGCGTCAGCCAACAAATATCTTCACTGATCTAAATATTTGTAGGCTGCTAATTTTCAAACAAAATATTATCAGGGCACAATCAAGATTGATGGTCATTACCCTACCCCTCACTTTCTTTATGATTAGTGCAAACTCATGTTGGTTTGGCGATGCATAGAAGCACCCTATAAGTAACCACACACCACTACTTTGTACAACTAACATCCCACAGCATGAAAATCATTGTTCATGTTTGGGAAACTTTCTTGTTAAAACATGCAGTGGTGAACTGTATTTGGTATCAATCGAAGTAGCTGAATTCACTGGTATGATGAATCTTATAGTTTGCTTCTGGTGGTAATGGCAGCTCATGGAGGGCTGAGCAATCATCAGGCAACTTCAGACGATGATGATTTCTGAATCATCGGGATCGCAAACCCGACCCCCCAACCTAGCTATGTTGTCCTGCACACGGACAAGTGCAGTTGCTGACAGCAAGGATCGGATGTTGATTGAAAAGTAGTACCAGTTGAAGAATGAGCACTTGTTAACCCACTCTAATGGGTCAGCAACATCAAACTGATCAGCCCCAAAGTAGGCAACTAAATTCATTGCAACACCAAAGTAGGCAAAGGCATTCACTGAATTCAATACCTAACTCATGTTCAAGATTCAATAGCAATATAACTTAGTTTTGGTTATAGAGGGAAAATGAGGACCATAGAAAAGATAATCTTGAAAATCAATATTAAGTTTTACATGCTACCTAAAATAAAGAAGGGGATAATGGTAATATAATATTGTTTTCCTAATGCATATTATATATTTGTCTAGAGTGATTTTTTGATGTTTACGAGATACTTAAAGATAGACAAAGGTGGTGCTATGGAAGCTGTGCGAGGGGCAAGGTGCAGAAAGAAAAAAAATTATAATCAATGGTAATGATGTAAATATAATGATATTATGATAGCAAATGTATCTTATATTTATACCTTCCACATATGAAAAGTATGTACATGTATTAGCTAGGTTGATTGCATGTGTTCAATAGTTCTCATCTTATTGTTTACGTAGAGTTTAATCTATTACGAGGAAGGGGCGGAGGTGGAGGTGACCAGAGTTAGGGGGAATGGCGGAGGTGGGGCCAAAGGAAGGGACAACAGAGGAAGAGGGGCCAGAGGAAGGTGCACGACGCTGCCTTATATGGTCCCCGGAGAAAACGGTGGCGACAAGGTGTAGAAAGATTTTCGAAGATCACGCCAATATGATCTCTACCATGTTAATTAGGCCAAAGTTTGGAAACTGACTACAATATCACGCAATTTTTGTTCCCACCACGTAAATGATATTTTACTGGTGCCTTTCAATCCATTTACGCACTACGTTTTGTGTTATCTCTATAATTTGGTGGACATAAATGCCCTTATATACAATTACTTTTTAACTCTCAGTATATTTATACCTCTAATACCTTTTATAAGGTACCTTTTGTCGTAAGATATCAGATCTATGATATTTTAGAAATACAAATACCATGGCTCCTAGAATCATCAATCTCAAAACAAAAGGGAGAAAACAAATTACTACCTCTGTCCTGAAATAAGATCGTTTTTCATTTTTCCGTGCCCAACGTTTGACCATTCGTCTTATTTAAAAAATTTGTATAAATACTTAAAAAAATTAGTCACGCATAAAGTACTATTCATGATCTGGTAAGAACACAGATATTAATCGTAAATTTTTTTAAATAAGACGAATGGTTAAACGTTGGACACGGAAAAACGAAAAACGATCTTATTTCAGGACGGAGGTAGTATACCATAAACTCAATAACTAGAAATAACAACATAGCCTGAACATGTAGGACGTGTTACAATGAAGGCAGGCAATCCCATCCAACTTTAGGACCCATCAGATATATACATTGTCGACTCCAATAAAATGTGTGATTGTGCATTTATGCTTCTGCATCTCTAACAATGGCTAACTTGGGCTCCCAAAACTTACTTTTGGGAGATTAGGCTAAAAAGTGATCTCCAACGACCCCTAATACATACTTCATGTTTTACGTTATTCCTAATACTGATAAAAAAATGGACCAGATTTAGAGTTTTTTTTACTCATTGCTCCAATTGGTAAAAAAAATTGTCTTTTGTGCGCCCTTGTTTTTTCTTGGTGCACACTTTTTCCTTTCTCGCGCTTTTCCTCCGTCCTTGGTGACGTTCGGTCTCCTCCACTCGAGCCCATCCTTCCCGTGCGCGTCCTTCAGTTTCCTCTGCCCACGCCCAACCTTCTTTCCCTTCGTCGGTCGGCCACTGCCCCCGGTGCCCAGCCTCCTTCCCCTCGAAATTTTTTATTTTTTAAACTTTTTTAAGAAATAATTTTATTACTAAACCTCCGGAGAAAATATTTTCAAACCTAAACCTTTTGGCCACGCCACCAACATTGACGTGGCAAGACAACACTGCCACGCAGCCTAATCGGCGTGCCATGGCGTGATAGTCTTGCCACGTTATTATCGGTGGCGTGGTAAGACAATGCTGCCACACCACCAACAATGACGTGACGGCGTGGCCAAAAGGTTCATGCAGTGAAAAATATTTTCCACGGAGATTTAGTAATAAAATTATTTCTTAAAAAAGTTTAAAAAATAAAAAAATTTCCTTCCCCTCCATCGGTCGCCCACTCGCCCGCCGTCGCCGTCCTTTGCCCACTTCTGCCTATGCACTGAGGGTGCCGCTCCTGTCCAACCACCGTTGGAGTTAAAAAAATTTATAGGAGTCCTGCCTATGGTGTAGACTAACTAAATTTAGGAATTTAAATATAGGAGCACTGTTATATTTGAGAAAGATTTAGGAGCATGATTATTTTGGAACAACTCTCAATGCAGTAATTTTGGGAATCAATTTTTGGTAATCTCTCGGAGATGCTAACACCCCTGGTTTCGGTTACACTGGTACTAATACTAGGAGTTAGTAAGCAGAGCAGTCAGATCTTAATACGGGGCATTATTTTTTCATCTCATTAACAGTGTTAACTAGTCTCCTTGTCATCCAAATATAGAAATTCGCTTTTGTATTTTCTTTAATTTGACAACGATATATGAATTAGACGAATAGAGGAGAGGAGTGAGAGTGAATTGTTAATTGTTGCCTACGAATGAACGTGACAAGAACGATACATGAACTGCAGCAGGTTGACGACGCTGAGAGCAGCCATCATCCAGAAGAAGTAATCCAGATGCCCCTCGTCCAGCTTCTCCGGGATCCACCCACCCGCCCCGCCGCGTGCCGTGGCTGCCGCGACCACACCGAGCACGCCGGAGTTGAGGTAGTTCGCCGTCGCGACGGCGAGGTGCGCGAGCGATGTGCCGAGGCTCTTCATCGACTCCGGCGACTGCTCGTAGAAGAACTCCAGCATGCCGATGCTGGTGAACACCTCCGCCATACCCAGCACGAAGTAGGACGGCGCCTGCCACATGATGCTCATCGGCGCCGACGACGCACGACGCCTCGCCTCGACCTGCGCCGAGTACGCCATGGCCACCGCGGAAAGCGCGAGGCCGACGGCGATGCGCTGCAGGTGGGAGAGGCCCCGGGCGTTGCCGGTGACGCGCCGCGCCAGCGGCACCAGCACGGCGTCGTAGACGGGGACCCAGATGAGGACGCTGACGACGTTGAACGTGGCGAGCGACGCCGGCTGCACGGTGAACGGGCCGACGCGGCCGTCCATGGCAGCGCTCTGCTCGATCAGCGTCGACGACATCTGCGCGGTGACCACGAAGAAGAGGAGCAGCGAGGCCCAGAGCGGGAAGATACGCAGCAGCATCTTGAGCTCCTCCACCTGCGACACGGTGCACAGCCTCCATGGACTGTTGTCATCGGACGGGATGGCAGCCTTGTCCAAGAACCTGCAAATACTATGCATCATCCTATATTCCTATGAGCAATGCCTTTTCGGAAAAAAAAATGTTATCGAGCTAAATGAAATCTGTTGCAATAAATTATATTCCCTCCATTCCACGTTATAAAACTTTATATATATATCTTAATTAATTAGCATCCATATGAATTTAGACAATGCTGTAAAGTCTTACATTATGAAACGGAGTAAATATGAAATTTTATATAGAAAAAGTGGTACCTCTTGATATCTTTTTAATGTTTGCTCTTTAAATTAAGTTCATCTATAAGTGTCCCCAACATATAAGTTGGCTCTAAGATTAGCATACATGGTACAATTCTTAAATGCCGATTTGTCTTGCAACAAGCCAACATTGTGGCACTACCAACTACAGGTGACTAGTTTCTTTTATCCAATTAGTGGAAATTGTTCACATAAATTTAGCTAGTTTTTGTACGACAGTAAAATTTCTTGTTTCCATAACTCTTGCAGTAGCTAGCCAGTATTCTTTGATGCAAATGCAATGAGCAATACCTGAATTGAGTGGTATGTTGAACCCTATAGTGGTCACCATCATTCAATCTTGGAAGCTCATGCAGGAGTGAGCTATCATCAGGCAACTTCATCCTGTGGTTCCTCGCAGCTGCAACCACAACCTGAGAGACCCTCGTCAATGGACTCCCTCCCAGTTTCCTGTACCTGTACACCCTCCTACCGGCGACGAACATGGCGAGGCTGAACCCCATGAGCAGCATCGGAGCCGCGAAACCGACGCCCCAACCCACGTTGTCCTGCACCCACACAAGCACGGTGGTGGACAGCAGCGTGCCCACGTTGTTCGTGAAGTAGTAGTAGTTGAAGAACGAGCCCTTCGTCACCCTCTCCACCGGGTCGCCGCCGTCGAATTGGTCGGCGCCGAGTGCCGAAATGCAGGGCTTGATCCCTCCAGCCCCAAGGGCAATGAGGTACAGCCCTAGGTAGGCGACGACACGGCGAATGCCGTCGCCACTGTTGATGTAGGGATCATGCAAGGTCAGTGGAAGTGATGCTGAAATCGTCAGAACAAGCATTCCCTGATGAAATAGAGATGATTAGAGTTGCAAAAGGCACATGAAACAAAATATTGTAGTTGCTACTTGCTAGTGTGACAGATTGTTTGCACTTACGACAGTGTAAACAGAGAGGCATGTTACTACAGTCCTGTATCTTCCCCAGAATGTGTCAGCCATGAAGGCTCCAATGAGTGGTGCGAAGAAGCAAGTTCCAATCCAAGTCGACACACTTCGTGCAGCATCGACATTGCTTTCCTGGAGCACATTCGTCAGGTACCTGACTAAGTTCTTCAAAACCGCAGAGAAGCACAGGCATTGAGTGAATTCAGCACCTAGTGCATGTTCAGGACCCAGCAGGTTAACTGATGCCGGTTTATTTTACAAGGAAACTAAGCAGCATCAACAGAATAATTTTGTGCAGTTTTGTGAAACTTCTCTGAAATACCTAAAATGAAGAAGCATGCTCTCCAATTCCCTGTACTCTGCTTCGGTGCAGGCCTTCGATCAATATCAACCGTTCCATCGCAGGTGTATTCTGAACACTGTTCCTGAATGACAATACCAATAATTGTTATTACTCAGAACTAGCGTTAACTAATACTCCTAATGCACAGCACAGACCACATCTCTTGTTTCTTTGTGATAAACTGAATCCAAATGATCGACTTTACATGTCATGTGTCACATGGAGGTGCGATATATTTGGTACCTACTTAGGAAAGGAGATCTGTGCGACTGCGAGGTAATGGAATAATACATACCTGAGGAGGCAGGTAATGAATCAGTGGCCTCTCTTCATCTGTTCCCTCCATGTGACCCTTTCTTCCTCAGATTCCCTACCTTTTAGAGAGGAAAGCAAATACATATATAGTTTCATATTAATTGATCAGTGGTCTTAAAAAGTAATGAGCAGCCATGATTATATTTGTTACTCAACTACTATAAGATTTTCCTTGGATATTTAGGTTTGAACCGACCCTGTTTGAAATCCTATTGAATCTTGAAAGCAAAGTACAGACCATGAGTAACTAACAAGTGAAGTGTAAAACCAAAAATAGCCTTGAATAACTATCTTTTTCATCCCACATTTTGTGAAGTGGAAAAGGAGCACTCACTACTCAAAAAGAACAAAGCAGGATCCATTCAGTGCAAGTATACTCAAGTGTGCATGAAAAAAGTTAGATGTAGAATGAAATCCAAAAGGAAGAAATGGCGTTTGCCTGAAACATGCTACTCCCTGTAATGCTCTCAAACAGATAGAGACCTGGAATAAGCTTCACAAGAACTAGACTCTGCAGGTGGCCATGGATGTTGGATCCCAGCAGCAGTAGCAGATTCTGAGAGAGAACATACGCAAATACACACAGGAGAGAGAGAGAGAGAGAGAGAGAGAGAGAGAGAGCTGAAGAGAGTTAGCAATGGAGGCCAAGGCAGAAGAGGCTGGGAGAGAGAGGAGATGTTTTGTGGAGGCTGGCAGTAGGTGAGGTGAGGTGAGACAAGAGAGGTAGGAACCTAGGACAGGACGAATGGAATCAGTCACATTGCAGGTATTAATTTAATGATGGAAATGCTAAATGCCGCCGTTTGAATCAATTGGCATGATGATGAATGCCGATGGATGATCTTAGAATAGAATTCTCCTAAATTAGTGGGCATCTCTGTCGAATTTAGAATTTTGAACCAAACTTATCTATTCCATTCCATATTCTATTCCGGCTAGCACTTGGTATGGTACCGGTGCCATTTCATGGTTTAATCAAATCTATCTAGGTGAAAAGTTTTCCCTAAGATGGTAGCATATAATACTCCGTTGGATGCAAATTTGGACAAAAAACTAAAAGAGAAGAAGTATTGTACTACTCGAGGATCCCTACACGTCCACGGTCTCTAATCGTCTATTAATTTGAGAAACTATGTAAAAGTTAAATTTTTGCATCTCCTATCAATTTGATATAAAAAAGTGACTTTATTTGAACCACGGGGTATTACAACAAATTAATTCACTCCTCAGCATACACTTGGTCCTTATCTTTCAAAAGGGGATGATTCATTATACATGAAACTCTATGCTTCCTTTATCATCAATACATAGATAATCTTGTTGACAATTGGACCTTCAAAATCACTTATTGTTGCATTAAAATTATTTATTGTGTTCTTAAAATTCAAGTAAAAGTTAAGGAGCTATTTTAAGACATAGAGAATTTAAGAAAAACACTCCAAGTCACAATAGATTTTTCTTAGACGTATTTTAGTTTTTGAGGCTTTCTTTTAATTTTTTAATGAATTCTAAAATTGCAATTAGAAATGATTTTTAACTTGGGATGAATTTATATGGGCGTGGCAACTGGTCTGCTGGTTAGTGTTGTACATCCAACTACGGTCCATATGTAGTAAAACAAAAAAAAAACAAGTGACACCATAAGATAAAATACAACAAAATTTCCACATAACATAGTTTTGTGTGAATTTTATTACTCACACAATTTTAGATTTTTAGGATAAAAATCCGCCTCCTTTGGCCTCCCACCCAATTTACATAAAGTGCATAGTGTGGGATGAAGGTGCTAGAGAGAAGTGAGACATATTTTACCAGTTTAAAATATAAGACCAACAAGGATCACATTATTTTACCTGTGCATATTTAAAATGTAAGACCAACAAGTATGACACTATTTTATCTCTTAGGGGTTCTAAAGAGGAAAACTCGTAAGAGGTATTGTGTTTAGGTCTCAGGGCTGCTTCTTGAAATCCATCATAAGGTGGAAGACCTTCACCTGTCCCAGGTTTCCACTCATACCTGTCATAGGCGACTAATTATCTTTGATAGGTCTTGACAAGAGTCCACAAGAGATAACTTGTCCAGATCTCTGACTGGTGTGTTTCAATACCTGTCATAGGTAAAGACTTACCATTGATGGGTCAGACCATTGGACCTCATCTATAACAAACCATTATACTGTCTGTGAAAGGCCACACTATCTATAACGAGACACCATGGTTCGTCACAAGTACCTCGTCACAATTAAGGGTATCTATGACAGTGTATATTAAAAAGACCTTTATATCTTGAGACAATGATAACATTTACATCTGGAGACAGTTATAACAAGTATGGTAATGGAGGTTTACATATAACCAAGGTAATAGTGGTAGACTCAAATCCATGACATGTTTTACAATATATGTTTTTTTTCCTCTTTTAATGATTGTAACCATGCAATCCTATGCGTGCGGACTTCTTTCCTAGTAAGAGTAAAAGATTTGCTCTAGTCCAACAAAAAGTAACATCGCGGTATGAAATCGTTTCTGATCATTGGATCTAACAATGCACATCCTACTCAGCTAGATCCAATGATAGAAAATGATTTGGTACCTCGAGATACTTTTTATTGAACCGAAGCAAATCTCATCGGTAAAAGCTCCTACACTAGCCTAGATTTGCTTAGAGAAATCTGTAGTTTGCATTCTCAATTGGTTGCCATGACAGAAAAAAGAATCGGAGATCAATTTTGCAGCATCATTTTACTACGTTGACAGGCATGAACCCATGGATATTAACGTAGACCCATCAGTATATATATGTCAAGACGATAGCGTAGTGTTGTTGCCTCTGTATCTGACGGAGCAAAGCAGGAACTGCAGCAGGTTGAGCAGGCTGAGAGCAGCCATCATCCAGAAGAAGTAGTCCAGATGCCCCTCGTCCAGCTTCTCCGGGATCCACCCGCCTCCGCCGCCGCTCGTCGTGGCCATGGCGACGACGCTAAGCAGCGCGGAGTTGAGGTAGTTGGCAACAGCGATGGCAAGATGCGTGAGCGCCGTGCCGAGGCTCTTCATCGACTCCGGCGACTGCTCGTAGAAGAACTCCATCGCGCCGATGACGGTGAACACCTCCGCCATGCCCAGCACGAAGTAGCACGGCGCCTGCCACATTATGCCCACCGGCGCCGCTGCCGCCAGCCGTTGCGCCTCCACCGCCGCCGAGTACGCCATGGCCGCCGTGGACAGCATGAGGCCCGCGCCGATGCGCTGCAGGTGTGAGATGCCCCTGTCCTTGCCGGTGACGCGCCGTGCCACCGGCACCACGACGGCGTCGTACAGAGGGACGCAGATGAGAACGCCGATGACGTCGAAGGAGGCGAGCGAGGCCGGTGGCACGGTGAACGGGCCGATGCGTCCGTCCATGGCTGTACCTTGCTCTATCAATGTCGACGTCACCTGGGCGGTCACCACGAAGAACATGAACAGCGACGCCCAGACCGGGAGCATCCGCAGCAGCATCTTGAGCTCCTCCACCTGCGACACCGTGCACAGCCTCCATGGGCTCGACTGCGCCGCATTGTTCTTGTTGGGCAAGATGGCAGCCTTGTCAAAGAACCTTGACAAACATTACAAGTTGTGGAATAGTAGTGGTCATGATTAGTTGCTTGTGATGGACAAAAGATAACTCCTATTTAGCGGAATTCCACAATAGGTTTACTTTTTTTTAATGGAAAACAATCCAGCCTCTGCATCCAGTCCACAATGGTCTTGCTACTTTATTCTTAGAGCATTTTCCCTTTCTTGAGGGGTACCATGAGGTACAACTATTTTGTATATAAATTCTTTTTATCTTCTATTATCTAAGGTACCTCTTCAAAGATAGGAAAAATGCTCATTTTACATAACATTAGTAGAGAATCAAAGTAAAATTTTCTATGAGATATGCACTATCAGAAAACTAGAATATGAAACAGATTGTACATTTTGCATTTATTTACTAAAGTCTGTTTTACCGTTTAGTGGTATGTGATGACATATTACCTTCTACATGGAATTAAATCAGCTAGTGGATCATCTATATTGTATGGTCTTCTTAACAGCAGGAGTTTTTCTGGTTATTCACTTAAGTTTGTACCGTAGTAAATCATCAATACACATTGACTAATTGTGTAGACGACTCTGGCAGTATCTAGCATATACTTGGTTCAAGAGTTTTACTCCCATCCTTCGTTTTGTACATCGAGATACCAAATCGTTTCTTACTATTGGATCTAGCTAAATAGGATGTGCACTTTTAGATTCAACGATCAGAAACGATTTGGTACCGCGAAGTACCAGTAACTCGATGTACAAAAGGAAGGATGAAAGTAAAACTCTTGGTTCAAAGATCAATACCTGAATTGAGCAGTATGTTGAGTCTTGTAGCCATGTTCATTCAATCTTGGAACCTCATGCAGGAGCGAGCTGTCATCAGGCAACATCAGCCTGTGATTCCTAACAGCTGCAACCACAACCTGAGAGACCCTCGTCAATGGACTCCCTCCCAGTTTTCTGTACCTGTACACCCTCCTACCAGAAACAAACATGGCGAGGCCAAACCCCAAGAGCAGCGTGGGGATCGCAAAACTAACACTCCACCCTATGTTGTCCTGCACCCAGACGAGCACAGTAGTCGACAGTAGAGAGCCCATGTGCATTGAGAAGTAGTACCAATTGAAGAACGATCCCTTGATCACCCGCTCCACCGGGTCGGCGCTGTCAAATTGATCAGCCCCAAAGGCCGGAGTGCAGGGTTGCAGACATCCATGTCCAAGGGCAAAAAGGTAGAGCCCTAGGTAGACTGTCACATGAGAAATATCCCCATAGTAGTGAGAAGCATTCAGGAACAATGGTGATGATGCTGAAACCGTCAGAATGAGCATTCCCTGTAAAAGAAATAGAACTGTTCAGAGTTGCAAATGACACATCAAACCACAGATTGTATGTGTCAGTTCCTAGTCTGCTTGTTGGCCTTACAAGGACGACAACAAAGAGGGAAATTAGTATTGTCCGATATCTTCCCCAGTATGTGTCAGCCAAGAAGGCTCCAATGAGTGGTGTGAAGAAGCAAGTTCCAATCCAAATCGACACACTTTGTGCAGCATGGATGTTGCTTTCCTGGAGGACACTTGTGAGGTATGTGACTAAGTTCTTCGAAATCCCAAAGAAGCACAAGGATCCAGTGAATTCAGCACCTATGATTTGTGCAGGACTCAGCAGGTCAGTTGTGTATGTTAATCAAGGAAATTGAGCAGCATAAACAGAATAGTTTTGTGCAATATTTTAAACTTCCCTGGAGTACCTAAAATGAAGAAGCATGCTCTCCAGTTCCCTGAACTCTGCTTCAGTGCAGGCTCTTTATCAATATTAACCGTTCCATCGCATGTGTACTGTGAACATTGTTCCTGAGTAACAATGACAAAACAAATGTATGTTACACAGAATTTAGCATTAAATATTTGCAAAGATTCGCTGAAGAACAAGAAATTGCAAGAACAGATTTATTGCTTTGGTGTGAAAAACTGAAGCCAAACTAGCGACCGCACATGTCATTTGTTCCATGGAAATGCAATATTTTGTTACCTACCTAGGAGAAAGAGATTATGACAAGGTAATAGAAATATACCTGTGGAGGCAGGTGATGAATGAGTGGCCTCTCCTCATCTGCTGCTCCTGCCTCCATGTGAGCTTGTGGACTCTTTCGGCAATTTTTGTTGGAAGGAGCACAACAACTCTAAGGAAATTGCAGTCAGTTCAGTATAATCCTACTCCTCAAGGACTTTGTGCAAGCCATCCATCTGGACAGTGGTGACATAAGAAAACTTAAGAAGATAATTAAGCATGAAGATTATATCGAACAAATTGCATTATAATACCCAACAATCCGTTTGTCCTTTTTTGTTCTTTGAAGAAGACGTTGACACTAGCCAACAAATGATTCACTCTTTTTCTGATTGATTACTCATATCCAACTATCCATTAGATTAAAGCCTTCACGTACGGAATCTCACAATTTCAATACGGGAAGTTATGATGCAAATTAACTCCATATATTCTAATAACCAACCAATTTGTTGAAAGCAACAACCTTTCTGTCAGCTATTACTCTGTAGAGGAGGGAGAGAGCATCTAATAGTTGCTCTTCCATGGACATATTTATTTCAACTTTTACAATCTCTTAGTTGGATGTTTAGATTCAAAGCTACTCCTGTTTCTTTTTTCCATTCTTATCCTATTCAATCCTGGACAGTAATACACCAAAAATTAAGAAGTGTGAAATAAATCAGCCCTGAACTGCCTGTTCCATCCCAAGATTTAAGGAAGTGAAACTGACCTCACTACTCACAAAGGAAGAAAGATTCGCCTGCAACTAACAGAAATGCACTGAAACAGATAGATATATAGTCCTACAGAACAAGAACCAAACACTGCGACTCTGCATCAGCGAGAGAGAGAGAGAGAGAGAGAGAGAGAGAGAGAGAGAGAGAGAGAGAGAGAGAGGGAGGGACCTGAAGGACGGAAGCGGCAGCCGGAGTCGGGAGGGAAATGGAGATGGAGACTGCGCCCGCCGCTCCCCATCGCACTTATAAGTAGGTTGAGACGTAGCTGCCAAATGAATTATTTTATTGTTTGGTGACAGAAAATCAGCCATATTTATTGTTGGAACACGTGTGCGGCTGGGGCCTCTCAACAGTTTTTTTTTTAACTTTTTAATAAATAATTTTATTACTAAACCCGAAGGAAAATATTTTCAACGTATGAAAAAATCGTCTTTCAACCCTTATTGTTTAGCTTAAATTGATCATAAACGCAGCATACTTCATGAGTAAATATAATTTGTGGATAATTTTTTATATATATGTTATTAGCGATCATAAAGCAGTGGACGAAAAAATATTATAGAAAATTATAAAATCAATTCTAAAATTAAGGCTTAAAAAATTAAATTATGACTTGTAGTCATAAGCACAAACAAAAAGTTCGGGACAACAATTTTGTTGAAAACACAAGCATACATAGATTTAGTTTAGTCCATAAATAAATCATGACATTAATATGTAAACTAATAAAATAATCTCATATACATAAAATCTATACATGTACACGAAAAAAATGAACATCAATTGATCAAAAGTACCTAACATAATTAAAACATCCCAATGGTTCTCAATCGGATTTTGAACCGAAGCATCCACAATAGTGGGCGTTGCACACAAGTGCACGTTGATGACGTCGTATCGCACCTGATGAAGGAAAATTAACCGTGGTGGAGGACCAGCAAGCAGTCACATATAGCGCTTACCAAAAACATTATTCGTCAGTGCACGCCAGCAACTAAGACCGAGTAGACGACGTGTGATTGCATTTTACAAAGGAGGGGTGGTAAAGCAAAAGATTGTTTTCATGTTTTTTTGTGCGAAGGAAAAGACCTAGTATCGATAGAGAATTAAGACACATAATCAAAGCATTTGTTGAGGTGAGGATATCCTGTTATCCAATAGATTCGATTTAGTGATATGAAGATTTAGCAATAGGAAAATGAATCCTGACATACAATTATTGGAGAAAGGCGAGAATTGAAGGCTTGTTTAACAACACATGAAATCATTCAAGACTTTACTTGTTGCTGTGTTGTTCGTTTTTGCAAGAATAATACCACCTTGCATATGAGTACAAAGGTAAAGGAGTTATTACTTGGATATCCCAATGGCGTTGATTGTTTTCTTCCCTTTCAAGAATTATGCATTACTTTAATCACCATGTTAACAATACTTCAGTTATACCTGTGCAGACATTGCTAAGGAAGTGTCTCTATCTGCACCAACAAGGTGGTGGATGGTCAATCAAACATAATCGAGCACATCCTTGCCCCTCTAGGACCTTGGATCCCATCAAACAAAACCAAATAATTATTGTACATACTATGTATCTTCACCCGTCTTTACTTGTTGCCATCATAGAATTACGATACTAAGAGTGCAGGATCTTCCCCTGATTCATCTTATCGGACCACTAGGCAGCCACAAAGACCAAGTAAGCAGCCAAAAACAAGACAATGCTAACTTCCATCGCCGACTCAGCTGAGTAGGGTTCTAGGATCATCTTATCGGACCACTAGGCAGCCACAAAGACCAAGTAAGCTTGAGCTTGAAAGAGGAAATGGGTCCAACCCTAGTTTACTCAATAGTTGTCCTTGAGATGGTTACCAACTCCTCGATAGAATATTTATTTTCATCTTTATGTTCATCTTCCATGATAGCATAGGTATAATAGAATCCTAACCATGTTCTTGGATCTCAAACTTCTGTTCCCACTAAGTCCTCTAGTAGTAACCTCAAGATGAATAGCCCAAAGAAAAATCCAAACAAAGAAGCTAATCTGACAAGCTTGTCATAGGCTATTCTATTTGTAGGTGGATTGACTTGTTTGTCTTTTCAGGGCTTCCACTACTACCTTTGACCAGAATAAGGGGGGAAGTAAGAGACCAACTCACTATAAGTTGTTGCATTTCCTCCCAATTCCCTCCCTCTCCTCCTCTTGTGCCAAGCACCACCATCGTCTCTACAAATGCAGTCAAGTTCAACCAATCGTGACTAGTCATGCAGCAAGTTGGCAATCGAAGATAGGCCACTACCTAGCTAAGCTGCCAGCCTTTAGCAAGAAGTTCAAAGAACTCAAGGTTGAGCTATTAGCTATGCAGAGCAGCAACGACAACATCTAACTTCTAGTGAGGGAGAACGAGTTCATCTTCCTAGGGGATGAAAAGGCATTCATGATGGAGTAGAAGAAAAGAGGGGACTTACAGAAAGAATTAAAGACCAACTGCGAAGGACCTACGTCAAGCGGTGTTGTCTATGTAGTTTTTGGATGAGGCTACAATGAATGCCTAGGGAGGCTTCCATGCTAGCACTAAGCATGCCCTAGCTTGTGTCTTGTTCAACCATAGGAAGTCAGCCGGGAGTGCCTATGGAGGAGAGGAGAAGCTATTCGAGCGCCTAGATAAAGTCGACCAAGTTGTGGCTAAGTTCTTCACCTTTAACTAATAATAATCTTTCTTCCTTTCTGGTTATTCTCGTCGGTTGCCAAACTTTGAACCGTATTAAAAAACCATCGGATTTTTAATACATTAATTATTGCACATAACAATATTGTATTGTAGTGAGGATGATGTTGATGTGGTGCTTGATCAACCAACAATGTAGTTGATCCTAGGACACCCCCTTTACCTTATCATCATTATTGTAACCCTAAACATCGTGAAGATAACCTCCGTCGAGGCACAACTTGCTTTCTAACAAAATCAATTTCACAATAAGCCTAATAATTTTCTAACTCATGGCTCTTTGTTGGAACATGTCTTAGGAAAATCATAGTACAAAAGACTAAACAAGGGTCCGACCCGCTCTTGCCATCAATTCATTGGTCGAACTGCGGGTTTTATTTATTAATAGTATACTTGATTTGCATTATTTCTTGTAGAAGCATCACTAATTGGTGAAAATATGCATAAATAAACCATTAAATCTATTATTACATGGCCACGGCATAAAGAATGTAGTGTGGTAACATAATAAATTGATAATACCAAATTGCCACAGGACAAATTAAAAATCAAGTTGATTCTAAAAAACCGTCACCAGCTCGCCGATTCACCAATGAACCACTCACATCGGTTTTTTACCTGTTTAACAAGGATGGTCTTTGAGCAGAACCGAGCCACCAAGGTCACTGATTTTGGTTTTTTTCCTATTCAATCGTTGTTCTAATTTGGTTCTTTTACTATGCTCGGGACACTTGCAATCTTTTGAGCAAGCAGATGCGGTCTTTGGAAGATCAGGCCAGGGTATATGCATAGTAGCGGATGTTTGGTTTACCCGTACTCCACAATATGCCCAACACATCAGACTTTTCATATGCAATACGCACTGCAAGGACTGAGCTCTCACATGCACTACCTAGCTCCACGAATTGATAGTGGGGGAGTCCTGGGCTCCGAAGATGTCAAAGGCAAGGACGGATAGTCTCGCATGACACTGCGATGTGTCATGTGACAATTTATAACTATTCAAAACATCACATTTGTTGGTACCGCCTCATGGAGTGGCCTTAATCCACCATGTTTATACCCGCTCGAGAAGATGTGGTCATACTCAATTCATTTCCTATATAGCTTCTTGACTCGGTCCTCAATTCACTAGGATCACTTCTAGCTCTTCCATAGAACAACGCAATTTAAACCATTGCCCATTTTAGTAAGTTTTGGGGTTTTCATAGATGGTTTTATACATGAAACACAGAGTGGCGCTTACATCTCTACCCGCTCATCGAGAGCCACTCATCTCCAAGTAACCATCGCCTTTCCCATTCATAACAAATGATGAGCATATAGAATAATGTAAGCAACTAATTAGCCATGACTAAGTAATGTCAACAAAATGACTTGGACATTTCAATAATGACATGGCAATAAGTAATCATGGTAACGATATCAAATGAATGGGTTGAGCAAGTTTTAGGTTCACATTTTTAATAGAGCATGCAATTTAAGTTACAAACAAAATCATTTTAAAATGTAGGCGCAGCATCTTCTAGCCTTGCTCATGGTTGTCTGTTAAACTGCTTACTAAACCATCTTCTAGCCTTCTTGTCCTCAGATGGCACCTCAACAACTGTCTCAACAGTGATAAAACCTACTTACGCAAGATAAACACAAACAATGAACAAACATAAATAAAACCTAATTCGAGGGTAGAACCAAGTGCTTGCTATTTTGTATATTGCCTTGACAATTTCAATTATGTGTAAAACATGATGTATATGTTGGAAATATAGTCACATTTCGGTATATTTTAATCTAAAATAATAAGATCACATGCATGACAATCATAGGAAATAATCTAATGAACAGTAGCAGAACATCTAATAGCATACTTAATATATGATAAGCATAAACATCCATATCATGAACATGTAGCAATGAACTCATTGCTAATAGGCATTTCAATGCAGTAAACAGAATGAAAAGGAATACGGTATACCTTGAGAATGGCCCTCCGCTGCTGTTTGAGGTAGTATTGTCTCTGTTGGTGTTGTTCTCATCGCCATCATGCGCGACTCCGTTCTCGCCGTTGCCATGTGTACCGCTGCCGTCGCCATCGCCGTGCGCACAACTGTTGCCACCACCAGTTGACATGATGAGAGGGTGTGAGCAGTCGTGCAAGCGCACTCCCCAAAAACCTTAGCACCCGCCTACCCGAGCAGGTACTCTGGCGAGTGGTGTTTTGGAGGCCTGCTCGTCCAGGACACTCGTGTGCGCAAGCGTCAGGATCGAGGAAGCAAGAAAGCAGTGCAGAATTCGGAAACCAGAGAGGAGAGCAAAATCTATGGAGTGACCGCTATGGAGTGACAGGTTGCCTACTGCCTCGGGAAGAAGGAGAGAATGGAAACGAATCTCGCGCCCCACATTTCCATTGCGTGATTGCCACGCAATCAAATCGCGCAATTATCACTGCAAACGTTACGCCGACGTCCCGGACCGGACTGGCCGGCTCGGCGCGCGTGCCCGCGTGTAGCAGTCTTCCCTCCATCTCAACGAGTCAACAAGGAGTATATTTTGCCTCTCTATTTAAATTGAGATACTCTAACTAAAATCTCCAAGGTGGTATTATTGTTTCTACCATTTATTGTGGGCTAATGAGATTTTAATTAAACTTAATTGGGCCTATCCATTTGTTTAACAGTACATATGATTATATTAGCTAGCCACCCATGATTTATTAGGCAATTGCATTTTATACTTGATTACAGTCATTTTTGGAAATTCATCCATATTTTTATCAACAGTCGCATTTTAATGATATTTCTATGTTTTTGGGTTATAACTGTGTTAACATGTTTTAGAATCGTGGTCTTGTTATTTTAGTTAATTTTCTGTTAATGGCAACTTTACCATGGTCGTTAATTAACTGCTTTGGTTTATTCTGCGAATTGAGCCTAAAATGGATTTGTGACAATTTTTATTTCTGGTACGGATTGCAAACCTTGAATTTACAGAATTTAAGAAATAAATTTCACTCAACTTTGGAGCTCACTTGCAATTGTTATGAATTTTCTAAGATAAAATCAGATTTATCTTGATTCCTGCTTTATCCTCCTGAAGAAGAAGGCCATATCAACTTACAGGTGGGTCCCAATCAATAGTTGGTCCCCCAATTTTTTCGCTTAAAATTGTGCTTATACGTCACATTTTAGATTTTATAATTTGAATTTAGAGTTAATCTTAGGTTTTTATCCTAATTTATTTTCCAGCATTTACTTTTATAAACAACATATATATATACATGTGTATATATATATATATAAAGTTACTCTTATTATTTTTAATCATTAACAAGTGATCTGTCTACTTATTAAAAGTAAAATGATGAGGCTGAGCAATCAGTCGATCCGACATCCGAAAGAACAGGGCCACACGTCTTAAATATCTGTGCGTACGCGTAGAGGACTGAGGCGTCACCTTGACTTGTATTTGTACTATTATTCTCTTTTATTGGCCACGATCTTTTGTTCATTGTAAGGTTGATCCATATTGAAGACGTCATATGCTTGTGATTTTCTTTTATTTTTTAACCATTTTTAATAAATAATTTTATTTTCTAAATCTCGAACAAAAATATTTTCGTCGTTTGAGGTGTTGGTGTGATCGAAAAGTTCATCAGTAAAAATATTTTCTTTCGAGATTTAATTACAAATAGTAGAACGTGATTAACCTAATAAAAATGTTGGAAAAATAAAAAATTCCCTGTGCTTGTTATCTTGATATTTTTTCTACTCTCTTAATCGGTCTCTATAAGACTTTATTAGGAAAAATAGTAGAACGTGATTAACCTAATAAAACCTGAAAATTCGGGCGTCCTCCCGACACCCATAGGGGTGGGCATAACGAACTGAAACCAAAAAACCAAACCAAAATAACCGGACCAAAAATGAAAGAAACCAAAACAGAAAAAATATATTGCTACTTTGGTCAGCCGTTTGAATTAAGCAAATTATGCTGGTTGATTCGGTCGTCTCTCCTGCTTAATCGAAATGACCGAAAAAACCGAATAAGAAACTTGGCACAATAAATTAACAGCCAGTCAATCAGGTCCAACACATAAAACCCTAAATCTCAACAATTACCAGCTCAGGGCTTTTGCTTCCGGAGTCACGGAATAGAGCGATGCAGCCTGGCCTCGGTGATTCTTTTGCTGGCTCTTAATTTGTTTGTTTGTTTTTTCTGAATTCTGCTTGATTTTCTAATGGCATTATATGGCAGTGCTTCATCAATGTATCGATCCAGTTGTTTTGATTATTTGGTTCATCTTCGTATGTCTCCCATGAATTGTCTGGCCGTGAAAATTAACTTCTTCTGTTAGTTTGGTCATAACTGAATTTTCGAAATGACCGAGAAACCACACCGAATTTCTTGTGGTTAGACCGAATGCTCGCCCCTGCCTCTCGCTCTCTCCCATGCACGTCACTTTTGTGGGTGCTTCTATAATATCTTTTTAAAAATAATATCATTTTAATGGAAAGTCATAAAAATGAAAGTTGGATATCAAAAATTCCAAATAGGCTCTATCGAATTGGGCCAGGTCTATAGGACTTGTCGACATCTGCCTATTCAACAGGTGGCTTGTTGGCGCATCCTAGTTTGAATGGGACCTTTACTATCAATAAGTCTACCAGAAGGGAGCTTGACGAACTAGGGGAGTTCGATAGAGATCTAATAGGGAAGAGGCCTGTCAAATTGGGAGGTTCGACAGGGTCTGCACTGGTATAACATAATCTATAGGGCCATGTGACCACGCAAAGTTCGGCAGGACCATATTTTCATAATTTTTCTTACCGACATATATTTTGTAATTTTTATTTAAGTAATATTAATTTTTTTAAAGAAAAAACTATGAGCTCTATGACGCAGTCCATCCATCATTCTCCCTCGATCTTCTCTCCCTTTTTTAGCAAATTATAAATGGTTTTTTTTTCTTTTAGTTACTTATCCGATCCATGATTTGATTACGTTGTTACATTCGTTGCCAATAAATTTTTATAACAAGAGAAGTACCTATCATTATTTTTTATGTAAAATTTGATACCTCTCGGTACCTAAGCAACCTTCATATTTTCCGCTGAGATCCCAAGTCTCCAAGTGGACCCTTTTGGCCACCCACGACCTTGCTTTTTAGAGAATCCCGCTCCTGTGTCGTACAACTTGTAGCTCGGCAGTCCACTGTACAAAAGATACCAAATTTTACATATAAAATAGTGATACTCTTGGTACCTACTCAAGGATAGGAAAAAAGCTCAAAATCCACTCCCATGAAATTTGAGATTTGGGCGAGTCAAGAAGCGGCAACGTTGCCTTTGTATCGCATGGCGCAGTATATAAAGAAGGCCAAGTCGAGCAGCAGCAGGGCGGCCATGAGCCAGAAGAAGTAGTCCAGGTGTCCCTTGTTCAGGTCGTCCGGGATCCAGCCAGGCGCGCCGCCGCTCGCCGTGGCGGACGCCACGACGGCGAGCAGGAACGCGCTCAGGTAGTTCCCGGCGGCGATGGCGAGCTGCCCCAGCGCCGTGCACAGGCTCCTCATGCCGCGCGGCGCCTGGTCGTAGAAGAACTCCGACTTGCCGATGCTCGTAAACACCACCGCCGCGCCGTGCAGGAGCTGCGCCGGCACCTGCCACATGATGCTGATCGGCGCGGCGCCGGTGTGCGCGGCGGCCAGCCTCCGCTCCTCGACGAGCGCCGAGTAGGCCATGATGAGCGCGGCGAGCGCGAGGCCGACGCCGATGCGCTGCAGCTGCGTGATCCCCTTGGGCTTGCCGGTGACGCGCCGCGCCAGCGGCACCAGGACGGCGTCGTAGACGGGGATCCAGAGGAGGACGCCGATGGAGTGGAAGGTGGAGAGGGAGGCCGGCGGCACGGAGAAGGAGCCGACGTGGTTGTCCATGGCCATCCCCTGCTCCACTAGCGTCGACGACATCTGGCTGCTCACCGAGAAGAAGAGCACCAGCGACACCCAGATCGGGCACAGGCGCAGCACCATCTTCAGCTCCTCCACCTGCGTCACCGTGCACTGCCTCCATGGGCTCGCCGCCTTCTCCCCGCTCGACGGCGTCACCACAATCGCAGCCTTGTCCAAGAACCTGCTTGAAGTTATTATTATTATTATTTTTTTTTGCAAATCAATCATGTTTATTCCGAAACTTGCAGTAATCGAACAGAGCTTATACCTGAATTGATCGGTGTGCTTAATCCGGTGAGCAGCGGCAGCTTGATCCTCATGCAGAAGCGAGCTATCCTCCGGCAACTCCAGACGCCACTTCCTTCCGGCGGCGACCACCACCCGAGAGAGACCGGTGAGTGGGCTCCCCGCAACTGGCCTGTACCTGTACACCTTCGAGCCGGCGAAGAAGACGGCGAAGAAGAAGGCCATGACGACGACGACGATGACGAAGCTGACCCCCCACCCGACATTGTCCTGCAGCCACACCAGCACCGTGGACGCCAGCAGGGACCCGCTGTTGATCATGAAGGTGTACCAGTTGAAGAAGGAGCCCTTCCTCCTCAGCTCCGCCGCGTCGCCGCCGTCGAACTGGTCCGCCCCGAACGCCGACGTGCACGGCTTCACGCCGCCGTTCCCGAACGCCACCAGGTACAGCCCGACGTACACGGCCGCGCTGTGGAGCTGGTGGCCGGCGTCGGACGACGTCATGCTCGCCGGCAGCGACGTCGACACCATTAGAGCTACCAGTCCCTGACAAAGACAGAAACCAGCTCAATTATCAAGACAGAATTTTTTTTTTGAATTTTTTTATCAAGACAGAATTGTTCATCAGAGAATGGAACTCAATCCAGCCTCTGCATCGATCAAAGATGTGAACTTACGAGGATGTAAAGAGGGAGGAAAGTAAGAACAGTTCGGTATTTTCCCCAATAAGTGTCAGCCAAGAAAGCTCCAAAGAGAGGGGTGAGGTAGCAGGCGCCTGACCAAGCAGACGAATTCCTGGCGGCGTTCACTTTGCTCTCGCGGAGCACCTTTGTAAGATAGGTCACCAGGTTCTTGGAGATCCCATAGAAAGCCAAATTCTCGCTGAATTCCACGCCTGGTTTGGTCGGTTTGGTTAGTTTCTTTTTTTATCCAAATCGCATATCAAGATCGATGGATGAACTGCTTACCTAGGATCATGAAACATGCTCTCCAGTTGCCCGTGCTGCGCTTGAGAGCAGGCTGGTTGTTGATGTCCACTGACCCGTCACCTGTGTACTCTGAATCTGCATCCTCCTGCAAAATATCGTCCAAGTTATGAGCTGCAAACTGAAGCTGAAACTACTACAAGCTTATCTCAGTGATTTATTCACTTTGTTCCAGTCATATATGTACCTGTGGAGGAGGTTGAGGCTGTGGAAGAAGCAGGGGCGCCCTTTCTTCATCTGCTGCTTCCATGGTGACCAGCCTGACGATTACTGTACCAAGCTAGCTATGTAGTAAAGAGGAGGCTAATGCCAATGGCGATGAAGCTAGCTGGAGCAGCTCGCTCCATCCAATGGGTGTCTATCACCATTATTACTGCAAGGAGGACAGAGACAGAGACGTAGGGACAGATAACAATTTGTGTGCACGGGAAGGGATTGAGGCATCACCACAGGGTGTTCTGAATTCGTGAGCTGTAATTTGTATTACTATTTTGTATCGAGTCCCCAGCAGTTGGATATTCATACAACTAAATTCATCGAACCTAAAAAAGTTTTAAATGAAATGAGTGAAAATTCAAAACTCAGATTGCTTCATCCTATATGGGTTGCCTAGGACTCGAACCCGGAATGAGTCGGATGGGTAGATAATTATTTTTTGTTACAATAGAGAATAAACTCCTCTCCAAATCGTTCTTGCATTTTTCTAAGTTAAAATTTAAATTTTTAATCTTAAATATAAAGTTGATTTGAGGTTTTTTCTCATTGTTTATTTTCTAGTATTAGATTTTGGGTCGCTAAAATTACGTATATCGAAGTTTTATTTATAAATTATTTTTTGTTTATAAATATTTCATTTAGCATTTTGCTAAAAAGCCAAAACAATCGCTCCCTTCGCCTTTTCTGTTTGGGCATGATATTGTCATCGTTTATGAGTCCCTGTCGGTTCGACATTCTCGCCCTAGAATATTCAACAAGTTGGATATGGTAAACTGGTAAACTATAACAGCTCACGCTCTCTATTTTTGGTTTGATATTTCTCTTTTTTTTCCCTATTTGTTCTTTTTGTTAATATGCCTCGATCAAGTCAGTTAAGATTCCTGCCATGCGACTATATATATTTTTAATCAAGGTTGGTCTTAAAATAGAGGTAAATTCTGTATACATCTAATATTATGTCGGAGAAGTGGGCCCAGGGTATCCACTAAGGTTGGGTGGCACATGGCGACTGTGGGCCCACCAACTAAAACCCCCGGAAAAAGGGGAGGTCAGCCCCGACAAAGCTATGTGCGTGTTAATACCAAAATTTGGTAAAATTCCGTATTGTATTTGGATAAGGAAAGGTGCATTCACCGATAGAAATTTTACCCGGAAAAGTTCAAATTCAATAGGGAATCGTGAAGACCAAGGCTTGGCGGCGTAATTTTAACTAGTAGTTAGAGTTAGTTAGAATTTTATCTCTAAGAGATTAGGGTTTGATCGGGACTTATTTGTTTTCTTTTATCTAATAGAAACTGTGTCGTGTTAGAGATATAGTTTGTTATTTCTTTTTATCTATTAGGAGTCGTGTCCGACACGGCCTAGCATCTACCCGATGGTATAAATATGTATGCATGGGGTCATTGTAAACTATCTACACATTAATAGATCAATTACTCTCGGCGCATTGCTACCCTTCTAATGGAGGTTTCAACTCCGGAGGAACTTGGCACCTGACGCGGGGCTGCATCACTTCGATCTCTGACAGAGGAGTAAGTCCATCGTTCCGCCGGGCCACGTTAATCGCATCTGCTAGATTAGGACTATCTCGGTTCGGTCTGATCTTTTGATTTTTAGATTGTGCGATTGCTAGTTATCGTATTAGTTTCAACTTGAGTTACTTCATTATCTTGATCTGATCTGGTCGACCACTTTGGGCAATCTACGTGGGTTTGATATTTGTTGTTTGACATATTCAATCTAGTATTGTCTTGGTTAGGTCTGATCTAGTAGATTACATTTATCAGATGGTTTATATCAAATCAATGTATTTTGTTCATTGTTTATCGGAGTACCAGCTGATAAGTTACCAGTCATGGGCTCAGTGGTTTCATAGCAATTTATATCTGTTTAGTATCTATCCTGACGTTGCTAGGTTTAATCTTGAACTGTTTCGGTTGGGTCCGATCTTATATGATTATTCTTAGCAATCTAGGCTAGGTATTTTATAGATCTTGGTTATTTGTCAGCCATCTATAGCCGATGATCTTTGCCGATCTACATGCTTATCATATTTACATCAATAGAGTAGCCGATTGCCTTGTTGTGTTATTTTTATACCAATCGGCTTGATTTAGTTTAGATCGACAGTTATTTATGTTGCATCGCCTTATGAGAATTACACATAAATTGGTTTTAGCCGATCGCAGCACATGATTCATTGTTCATTCCAAGTAATTCGTCGGTTTATTTATTAGACTTATCGATCTTCATGTTTCCTATAACTATATCGTGCTCGACTGCATACTGTTTTGGTTAGGTCCAATCTCTGCACGTCTAATTCGATCTGGTTATAGGGGCTCGTCCGATCGACTAAGATTAATAAGTAACTTGGCAGATTATGTTGGTTTAATATTTAATTCAAGTCTGTTTCTATCAAGTTTCTAGCCGATACAAGCTTTTTACAGCCGATCGTTTATACTATCAGCTAAATGTTGCAGCATCAACATCTCATCGGCTGGATATGGTCACCTATTGGCTCGATAGCCGATCGGCTTGCTCTACAATTCATCTTATCAGTTGCAGGATCAAACTGACTGGCACGCCCACGCATTCTAAGAATTTAGGTCCTGCCTGGAGCTCTCAGGCCTTCGTGTATGACATATCGTCGGATCATTTTTGACATCAACAGCGCCCTCGGGAGGTAGCTGAGTGGACGGACGCCGGAGGGGTCGAGCCACCCCCTGCCCCTCGGCACTTGGACCACCTATTGCGGGGCCCACTCCACGTCAGACGAAGTGCCAACGCCCATTCACCGCATTTATTACAATGGAAGGGCGCCTGGCATGCCTCATCGCCCTCATGATGGGCACACGCCTACGCTGTATTGGCGCACGCCTCTCATCTACGCCTCTTCCAGGAAAAAGGGGAGGGAGATAAGGCCTCCTGACAGCTGTGACGACTCTATCACAGCAGAAGTGGATTGTCTCCCTCACGTCACCGTCGTGTTAAATGCAATGAATGACCGTAGGAGGGCTGCGGCCGCCCCATAACACATTTAATCTCATAGTGTGCAAGCAACAGGAGTAAAGTATTACGTCTTCCGACGGCCCGAACTTGTATAATCTCTCTGCGTTCATTCGAGGGGCCCGACCCCCGAAATCCTCTCCTCCATTACTTCTTTTACTCGGACAAGACTTTCGGGCCCTGTCCTCGCACCCTTGGGCAGAATTCAATAAGGGGGTCTCACGGACTCCCGCTCGAGAAGCTCACGCTACGACACATTAGTTGCATTCATAGTGATAGGATAAGGTTTGATGCAATTAATAGAGAAAATCTAACAAATGCCACTGACAAACACTTAATTCTAAGAAATGCCATCGACGAGTATAAGTTCTAAGAAATGCTATTGTACAAACGAATTTGTCTAAGAAATGCCATCGCCGTTAGGGTTCCATTAACTTTTTCCGTTAAGTGCTATAGTGTGAACAGTGTATTTAACGGCGGAAATGGACGGAACGCTAACGACGATAGCATTTCTCAGACAAATTCGTTTGTACAATGATATTTTTTAGAACTCGCATTCGTCGATGACATTTCTTAGACTTAGACGTTTGTCAATGGCATTTTTTAGATTTTCTCCAATTAATAATACTAGCCATCAGCCCATGCAGCCGTTGTTATTGATTTACATACATTAATTTTTTTTAATGTTATATGCTAGTCGGTTTGGTATTTTCCGAATTACAGTGAATTTGTATTAAAAAAAGGTCCAACTGAATATAAAAATAAAATAGTAATTGTAAATTTTTTAAATAAGACAAAAAGTTAAACACTATATCTAATAACTGAAAATTAAAAAATTGTGTTTATTTTAGAACTGAGAGAGCAGTATGTTAACGGAAATAATTTCGGCGGACGGAAACCTAACGGCAATGGTATTTCTTAGACAAATTTGTTTGTACGATGCCACTTCGTAGAACTCGTATTCATCAATGACATTTTTTAGACTTATATATGTTTATCAATAACATTTTTTAGATTTTCTCTAAAATTATACACCACGACCTCGGGTCGTACGATGTTATGGATCGGGTCCACAGTGGATCGGGTCCATCGTCGGTCCACGGGCCGTCGAAACAGAGGAGGGGGTTGGCTTGCGAGCAAGGTGGCGGAAAGCAGCGCGGTGGCGACGCAGCGATGTGCAGCAAGTGGCAACACTCGACAAGTGGTACGTGGTGCAACCGACAGCGGCGACGCACCCAGCAACAGCGGGGTAGTTGCAGCACAACACCTCGTGTGAATTTCAGCATCCCCTGCAAATCTTTGGAAATGGTCTTCAAGTACTCACTTTCTACCTTGATCTGTTCAAATCGTCTTTTTTATTTAACATGGAATTTTGGTGTATAGAATTGATTTTCTCAACCATCTTGTCTTTTTAACCGCAAAAGGATATTTCAAAATTTTGACATTTTGTGTTATATATATAGTACAATTATTATGTGTTTGACATTATACAAGCGAATTATAGGAATTTCAGGTCTAAATATTTTTTATACCCTAACATTACGAATACCCAAGATTTAAATCATGCGCAAAATTTAAATTTTTAACTTTAAATTTAAAAAATTTTGAGTTTTTATTATACCTTATTTTTTAGCATTGGCTTTTAGATTACTAAAAAAACGTATATAAAAGTTTTATTTACAAATTATTTTTCATTCGATGTCGGAGATTAAACTACTCTAGCGGGAAGAGCGGAGCCCTTTTTTGGTTTGGACCGAGGGTGCGGGTGAGAGTGTAAGAATCGAGAGGGGAATGAGAACGATATGGACGGGTTCGGGCCCATTGGGAGCAATGCTAGCTTGATTAGATTATACAGGTGCGAGCCATTGAGAAATATATACCTACTCCTATGTGTGGTTGCTTGGGGTGTATTAACGCCAGAATTTGGATAATTGCCGTTGGAGATTAAATTGTGATTAAAGATCGAATTGGACATGAAACATGACAATCGGATAGAAGACCATGCGGAATACGACTCGAATTCAGCCGATGAAGTATGGATTGGATAAGAAATAGAGTACGATTGGGCCTAGAATGTTACAGATAGATTCGAGAATAATCAGAGTCTATGTAATTTAATTTATTAGTTAGAGTTAGTTTGGATTTTTTTCTTTATATCTAAGAGAGTTAGAGTCCAATCAGGATTTGTGTGTTAGAGATAGAGTCTAAATATGACTTTGTTATTTCTTTTTATCTATTAGGAGTTGAATGTCGTGTCCAACACGGCCTAGCCTCCACCAAGGGTATAAATATGTATGTCCGAGGTCATTGTTAATCATCTACATCAATCAATAGATCAATTCTTCTCGGCGCATCGCTACCCTCCTAACCTAGGTTTGAACTCCGGCGCAACTTGGCACCTGATGCGAGGCTGCATCGTCTCGATCTCCGGTGGAGGGGTAAATCCTACTTTCAGCCGGACCACGGTAATCGTATCGACTAGATTAGTACTCTCGGTTCAGTCCGATCTTCTAATCTAGTTATGCGATTGCTAGTTACCATATCAGTTTCAACTTGAGTTACTTATGTTTCTTGAGTTGATCTGGTCGACCACTTTGGGCAATCTACGTTGGTTTGATATTTGTTGTTTGACATATTCAATCTAGTACTGTCTTGGTTTGGTCTGATCTAGTAGATTGTGTTTATCAAATGATTTATATCAGATTGATGTATCTTGCTCATAGTTTTATCAGAGTATCAGCCGATAAGTCATTTATCATCGGCTTGATAGCAATCTATACCTGTTTAGTATCTATCCAGTCATTGCTAGGCGTAATCTTGAACTGTCTCGATTGGGTCCGATCTTCTATGATTATTCTTAACAATCTGGGCTAGATATTTTATAGATCTTGATGGTTTGTCAGTCGTCTATAGCCAATGATATTTGGCGATCTACATGTTCATTATATTTACATCAATAGAGTAGACAATTGCTTTACTGTATTATTTTTATACCAATCGACTTAATATAGTTAGATTGATAGTTATTTATGTTGCATTGGCTTAGGATAGTTATATACAAGATGGGTTTAGCCGATCGTAACACATGATTCATTGTTTATTCCAAGTAACTCGTCGGTTTATTTATTAGCCTTATCGATCTTCTCGTTTCCTATAATCATATCGTGCTCGACTGCATATTGTCTTGCTCGACTGCATACTGTCTTGGTTAAGTCCGATCTATGTATGTTTGGTTCGATCTAATTATAGGGACTCATCCAATCGACTAAGATTAATACATAAACTTGTGGATTATGTTGGTCTGATATTTAATTCAAGTCTATTTCTATCAAGTTTCCAGCCGATCCCAGCTTTTTACAGCCGATCGTTTATCCTATCGGCTAACCATTGCAACATCAACGTCTGATCGGCTAGATTATTAGTTACCTATCAGCTCGATAGCCGATTGGCTTGTTTTATACTTCATCTTGTCAGTTGCAGGATCAAACTGACTGGCACGCCCGCACACTTTGCAAGAATTTAGGTCCTACACTGTAGCTGTCTTAGATTGACTCCTAAGCCTTCGTGTATGACACGTCAGATCACATTTTTGACGTCAATAGGGTACAAGGAATTACACCTTAGTTTAGCAACCTATTGGTTGTCTACTACTAGAGAAGCTCACCCTCTTTTCCCTGGGCAAGGGCCTCATTTTATACTGCAATGGGATACTATAGGTGTCTGGACCCATTCTCTAAGGAAAAGAAGACATTCTTTTATAGGCATTAATACCCATCAAATCTATGGACGTGTAGAAACGGTGCACGCCTTAATTACTGTGGCATCGGTCGGGTTCCATTGTGACGTGGGCAGAAAGACTCACGTCATTCCCCATGTAATGCTGAAGACTTCTGGCTACTCGGTTCCACCAAGCGGCGGCGGACGATGAACCTGGCAAAGACAGAGTTTCGGCTCACTCTTAAGGGAGGAGCAAAAATGACTCTCATTAATGGTCGACGAAATGGGGCTGACACAGGTCGTGCCTCCTACCAGGAGTAGGCGCATGCAGGCCCTGGCCTGGCTCTTTCCACCGTCACATCCGTCAAATATCCCATCGAAGACGGCTTACCATGCCTCAAGCATGTCGTATTCAATGCGGCGCCCTGCGAGCGGCAGAGCGCCATTAAATACGGCGGCAAGGCATCGTGCGTGCCTGCCCAGAACGCCTCCCGTGCCAAGTGCCCTCTTTCGCACAGGACAAAAGGTGGGGTCGAGTGGCCTAAGCCCTGGTGTGGGAGGGTAGATACCTCTCTGGTCCCAGGCCCAACCCATCTCGGGGCACACCATGTGGTCCAAGGGTGTCTTCTTACCGTTAAATGATATATCCCTGGGCCCATGTTGTTGTCGATGATTTATTTTTATTATTTGGACTGGAAGGAGAACTTCGGCACGTGACACGGCATGAACGTGACCACGATGCAGTGCGTCGGCCGTCGGCTATCGGGTGGGTCGGGGTTAGAGGCCGGGAGCCTGGGAGCACTGGAGCTGGTGACACCGGCTAGAGGCACCGGTGCGGTGCGGTTGATCGAATACTTGGGCTAATTACAAGGTACATGACAAAATGGATAGACAAATTTTCAGCGATACACAACTATGAAAATGACGTGCTACTTGACCAAATTTTGTTGTGAACATGTGCTATTTGACAAGTCATATAAAAATAATAGTTTAGACTCAATATGGACAGGGACGACAACTCCTATTATGTTCTCAGAAAAACTACTGCACGGTATCCTGTTCTGACGGGATAATTAAAAACTAGAAAGCTTTTGTCCAAAATATTCATGACGATCCCAAACATGAGCTCGATCCAACGGCCCTGACTCGCCAATTCGGCATTTGCCATGCCAAGCTCCCGTCCAAACAACACGACGCAGCAGCACACGCCCGCGAGCCGTGCCGGCTCCCCACGCATCGTCTCCTCGGCCTCTTCGCCGCGACGTGTCTTCCCGAGGTGTCATCCCGCGCCACCGTTGCCTAGCAATTTTCCTTACAAAACTGGTTACTGTTCCTCCCAAAAACCACTTCCAAAAATTATAGGTGCTATAAATTCATGCATGCTTCGTATCCCTCTTTCGTATCCCAAAAACCGCACGCCACCACCAGCCACCTCGCGCAGCACGTTGCCTCGCACCAGTGCCGGACATCCTCATCGCGATTCCTTGTCGTTCTCCCCTTCTTACAGGCAACTCGGCCAAATAACCATAGTACTATGTGATACCTATATTTTTTTGAGCTTTGTCACGCGACGTTATGATACCGGATGATACCGGTTGGTATCATCTGGTGCCAGATGATGCCAAGTGATATCACTTGCGGAGGCAGGCGGACGTGGGACGCATAGCGACGTGCGGACGCGGGGCGATGCAACGGATGTGGGCGACATATCTGAGCCTAATGCCGTTTTATGTAAAGTATCCCGTTTGACGGGATGCCGTGCTCTAGGCTCTCTCTATGTGGTTGTAGATCCAAGTGACCAGAATAGGAGTGGAGTATATGCTCATCCTTGGTCACTAAATTCTTTTGTTCTCACTCGTCCAGCAACCATAAGCACGGTGGTTGGAGCACAACACCTCGTGTGAATTTCAGCATCCCCTGCAAATCTTTGGAAATGGTCTTCAAGTACTCACGTTCTACCTTGATCTGTTCAAATTGTCTTTTTTTTATTTAACATGGAATCAGTCAAATTCATTTTAGTATATAGAATTGATTTTCTCAACCATCTTGTCTTTTTAAGAAAAAAATGATATTTCAATTTTTTGACATTTTCTGTTATATATATATGATATATATCGTATGATCACTATGTGTTTCATGTTATACAAGCCAATTATAGGGATTTCGGGTTTAAATTTTGTATACCCTAACATTATGCATACCCAAATTTTAAATCTTGCGTCAACCCCTGCTTATAATCCAAAATTTAAATGTCTAACTTTACATTTAAATTAATATTGATTTTTTATTATAACTTACTTTTTAGCCTTAGCTTTTAGATTGATAAGAAAAACATATATAAAATTTTTATTAATAAATTATTTTTTATTTACAAATATAAACTTTGGTTTTCTTTAAAAAAACAAAAGATCACCACTAGCGCCTTTCGCGGATACGATAGACGCGCACCGTGCAATTTCTCGCCCTTATCCATGTCAGTCTTATCCAATTAATTGTTGCTTCCAATTAAATTAGACAATAATCGGCATGTACGTAACTTGGATGGCGCCATTCTGGTTACTGGCCGGCGTCCTCGTCCTGCTACTTGTGCAGGCTTCCGCCTGTCGCGACTGCCCGACTGGATCTTGAGATTTGTTTTGGTCTAACGAAAAGTATCTCAACGCACTGCGGACTGACTTTGTACACAGATGGCTGGTCAAGGTATCTATGCATTTGGGGAAGACAATACGGAGTAGTCGATGGGGTCTCTATATATACACGCGGGATGGGGTGGAGAAGAAGCAAGTGAATTATTGGCGGCCATGGCATTCTTATGGTGGTCAGTGATTTCTTCTTCCAGCTGCAGCCTGCTGCTTGTGCTGCTGCTGCTTCTTGTGGTCTCCGGCACCGAGAGCGTGAGCGTCAACGACCGGCCGGCTGACTGCCAGGCCAGGTGCGGCGATGTCGGCATTCAGTACCCGTTCGGCATAGGCCCCGAGTGCTCGCGCAGCAAGGGCTTCGAGATCGCCTGCCTTAACAGCAGCGGCGTGCCCACCCTCGCCGGCACCAACTACTCTCCTCCCATCCAAGTGAAGAACCTGTCGGTGGCTCCCACCCCGGTGGTGCAGGTGATGCTGCCGGTGGCCTACAGGTGCTACAACTCCAGTGGCGGAACCACCGACTTGTTCCGTGGGCAGATAGAATTGAACAAGGACGGCGTGTACCGCATCTCCGACAAGCAAAACATGCTGGTCGTCCTCGGCTGCAACACCTTGGCCTACAACAGCAACGGCGACACCCAAGGCAAAGGCCCCTACAGCGGCCTCTACTACACCGGCTGCGTCTCCTACTGCAACGACTCGCAGATCGCGCAGGACGGCATGTGTTCCGGCGTCGGCTGCTGCCACGTCGACATCTCGCCGGGGCTCACCGACAACGTCGTCACCTTCAACTCCTGGGACCGCAGCTTCCAGGTGGACTTCAGCCCCTGCGACTACTCCTTCCTGGTCGACAAGAAGGAGTATCAGTTCCGGAGGTCGGACCTCGACAAGGACCTCAACCGGACGATGCCGGTGTGGCTGGACTGGGCCATCCGCGATGGCGACAACGTCTGCCCTCCGCCGGACGTGTTGAAGAAGAAGAAGCCGGCCGGGTACGCGTGCGTGAGTGAGAAGAGCCAGTGCGTGAACTCCACCAACGGGCCCGGGTACTACTGCAGCTGCCTCCCGGGCTACCACGGGAACCCCTACGAATACGATGATGAAAACCACGGCAAAGGATGCCTCGGTACGTACTCAACCATTGTCATTTCAAAAAGGATGAACGTACATACCGGTCAAATTTTATTTCAAAAAGGATGCCTTATGACTTATGCCATATTTACGATGGAAGCCATCCATTTGATTATTTTTCTTTTGGATGTAATTTTATATTGATTATTTTTCTTTAGAATTAAAACAATATAATTGTAGATTGTTTTGGTCGTCATATAGGAATGATTGTACCGAGAGATGAAAAGATTAGATTAGGAGGAGATGGGTGGCAATTTCATGTAATTACATCTAAAAACGTGAGGATGGTGTGTCTCTTGGCGTAGAGTGGATCGAGCAGAAAAACACATCTCCACCTCTGTAGTTCATTTTTTATGAGCAGCTTCACTAACTCCGCTTTAGAAAAAATAGAATATATATCGTTTGGCACAGCTCCGACTACAGTTAAGTTGGAGTTTGTTTACCGTACAGGTATACTGATAGTATGTTCCTAGCAATATTATCATCTGCTGAAAAATCTCAGCCTTTGATTTTAAAGTTCTTCTATCGGTAAGGAGAATTATTCTACTATCATTAATTAATGTTGTAGTATAAATAACTATAACCATTTAATTAGAAAAAATAAGCTATCTAAAGTAGTTTTGATATCAGTATCAATAGTAGAGATCATGGTAGCTAAAACACCTCATATGCAAATACATCATGATCTAAAAATAAATATGCAGATATAAACGAGTGCGATCCGTCCAACAAGTATCCCTGCTACGGTGTTTGCGAGAACATCATGGGAGATTACAAGTGCACGTGCCGTACAGGTTATCAGCCCAGTGGAGATGGTCCAAAGAAGCACGAGTGCAGCCCCAACTTCCCTGTTGCAGCACGACTTGCCCTAGGTATACTCTTCTCGTCCTAACATTACAACGTGTTTTTATACACCAATTTTTTTTTCTTTCAGTTTCTACTTATAAGTAATTTTTTAAATTTTTAAACTTAAATTTAGAGTTATTGTGGTTTATTTTTTAGACTTAGCTTTTACATAAGAATACATAAGCAAAAAAATTATTTACAAATTATTTTTTGTTTGCAAATATACCAACCAATCAACCATATGGTAAATATAGAATGGTAGATACCTAAAAGATATCACACAACTTCTCATCTTATTCCTAATCTATTCTATAGTGCATCAACTAAATGACTTGTGACTCATTTTTTCACGGGACAAATCCAATTATCTAGAATTATCTACATCAATCGAATGTCCCAGATCGACTTTACATCCTCCACTATCATGCATAGAGAAGTTCTTTATATATATTACAAACTTCCTATAAAATATAAATATATACACTTTCCATGTACATAGCTCCTATAATCATGTTATATATTGTGTGTCTATATTTCTATAATTAATAAAAGTGATAAAGTTATGGCTGGTTGAGTTTTAGAAATGTATACGATTAACCATTATACACACAATTAGATTTCTAAATTTTATATGATTTAGTTTTGTTTTACTTAACCTATTAGTGAATTTCTGTTAGATTATGATAAAAGAACGTTATTCAATAGGATTGTATGAATTTATCTAAATACTTTATTTTACATGAATTAGAAGATAGATCTCAATCATCTCGTACTAAAGAGTCATACATACGCCTTTAAAAGGATTTCTATTTAGCACATCTTTAATATGCACATGGTGGATGATATATATATTGCCATGAAATTCTTGTGGTTGAACATGACTATCATAAAATTGTGCAATGTCCAAAACATAAACTTTCTTTGAATTAATTGATTTTCATTATGAAATATCACCATTCATTAGCACATGTAAGTTTTAATCAAATTAAAGTGTAATTAGACCTATTTAGAAAATATAATTTAACTAACATGAAATTAAATGATGCATGAATAGAAATATTATGATACCAAGTGTTAGCACCAGTATATTGTCAGTGGTAATCAGAGTGGATTCCACGTGCACCCCAACCTACATCTAATGGTCCATATAATGATACTGTAGTTTTTATTAAGTTCCAAATAGGAAAATATACACCGAGGTAAACTTTTGAGACATGGCAAGAGTGCAGCGATTTGAGTTTTTTTAACATAAAGGTAAAACTTAAAATATTCTGAGCTAACATGTTAATCCTACATGCATAATACTAATATAACAACAGTTGATAGTAATATGCCTAAAAGAGAGCATATGCTTCGGTTTTTATTACTACCTCTATTTCACTGTTACTATCTCCGTTTCATAAAAAATACCTTTTAGAATTATGTAAATTCATATGTATGTTGATAAATCTAGACATATCTATAATACCTATACCTATATCTATTCTATATCTATACTATTATAAAAAGCAGTAACGATTCTGTCAGCGTTTTTCGTCCGTCAGTCCCTTAGGCTGACCAGGCCACGCGTGGGCCGTCGTCATGGGCCGGCCAATGGCACTCTCGCTCGCTGGCTGGCTGCGGCCACGCGTGGGCCGTCGTGCTAGGCTGACCAATGGCGCGCGCTCTCGCTCGCTCGTTGGCTGCTGCGTGGGACGAAGCGGATGGCACGCGGGGGTGGTCTGACCATGCCACGTGTGGACCTCTGCGTCTCATCCACACAGCGGGGCGAGTGGCGGATGCAACACAACTTTTTTCTTTTTCTTTGCTTCCTTTCCTTTCACCTCATCAACGTTGCACTGTCGTTGACAACGCCGAGTGCTATTTCTTCTTTATGGACTAGAGCAACAGCAGCAGTATAGTACAATACTCTCTTCTTCTTGGCGTGTTGAAAAATACATGCGCGTTGCAACGGGAGAAATATAAATTAATTCATAATTTTAACATCAGCTTAAATAATGATGAAAGCGATTATCACCAAGCGAAAGAATTCCACGCACACCTTCGTACAACAAAAAGGATGGCTCTGTGAACTAATATAGTCAACTCAGATGGGCCAGATAGGCTAGATCGATCGAAAGTAACCTAACCGGATGAGCTAAGTTTACTTTAGTAGATTATTTTTTTTTATTGTCCATGTAAAAGCCTCGATGCATTTTATACCATAGATGCGTTGAGACACATCTTTAAAAAAATTATAACATTTTTAGCATTTTTCCAGAATTGTTTGAATATATTGGCGATAGTATTGTACTGGGAAACTTAAAAACTATATTACGGTAATTTAAAAATTAAAATAAACAAAAGAAAATAATTTATGAGTAAAACTTTTATAATGTATTCATAGAGATCTAAGAAACAAGGCTAGAAAATAAATAAACTACAATAAAAAAATCTGAAAATCAACTCCAAATGTAAGGTTGAAGATTTGAATTTTCTCTTATAAACATATGCAAAAAGAAAAAAATGAGTGAAAAGCTATAGCATGATACTATAAAAAAACTATCACTGGAAAACACTATGAAAAACTATAGCATGGTACTGTAAAACAAAAACAACTATCTTTAAAAAAACAATATGAAAAACCACATGACTGTAAAAAAATATCTGTAAAAAAGCAAGAAAAACTAAAGCACCATAAAAAAAAGAAAAAAAATGTGTGCTCGGAAAAGATAGAACTTGCGTGGGCTGTCTTCAGAGTCATTGCCGATTACCACTTGGGCAAGAGCACGTTAATTCCTTTTGTTGTCGCCGTTGTATTGTGGGCTGACCTATCTAGCTACGGACGACGGATCGGTAGAATCCTTATTCTATAATAGTAAAGATTAACTATTTTTTATAAACTCCTGTTGCTCCCATGTCTTTGAACTAAATTCTTTGAAAGAAATTGAGAGAGTAAGTTTTAGCTTAAATTCACTTAAGATAGGAAATATGGGATGAATACTTTTTGCTTAAATTACAATATGAGAATGTTCTTTTCTTTTTTATTTTTCTTGGATGAGGTTTCCGTTTTTCCTGGTCAAGGACAGCGAGAGAGAGGACATGGCCACTATAAGAGTCCAACCTTCTTATATTTTTCATCTCTATATTTAAAACTGACCATTTTTCATGAAAAATTTAAGCTCGAATACAAAATCAAAAAGAGACATTACATGTTAGCTGTAATCTATAAACAAACATAGGTCAATCAAGCATTTTTATATTTTTTCAACTTTTGTTTAAATCCGTTGCAACGTAGGGACATTTTGGTAGTAGTTATAAAAAACGATAATGATTCTGCCCGTCCGTCGGCTGGCCGCGCGTGGGCCGTCGCCCTGGGCTGACGAATGGCGCGCGCGCGCTCTCGCTCGCTTGCTGCTGCTGTGCAGGAAGAAGCGTAAGGCGCGTGGGGCGGTCAATTGGTCCGGATGGATAAGCTGTTTGGGTGCGGTCGCGGTCGGTCGGTCGGGTTAATTTGCGCGTCGACCGCGAAACCGTGTGCGTGCGCGATTGCTCCTGACCTGGTTCAACCATGGCATGCATTTAGCTGGCCCAGCGCTGTATTTTGAAATATAAACACTCATTTGAAAAGCAACAAAAATTCACTGGAAGCATCCAGAATAACTTGCTCGCTTGATTTCACTCAGAAATCCACACTGCACCGTCCACGGCACGTAGCATCGGCGGCGGAGGTGGCACGGGGGCTGGGGGTGTTCAGCCCCCACTACCAATGCCAATCCCATGGAGAACCCCCTAAACTCCTTTTTAGATCCCCTATAAATTTTCTCTATGATTTTATGGGATGGGGGATGGAGTTCTTCAGTTCGTGGTTGGAGGCAGAAAATGAAGTTAGTTGGACCGTTATGAAAAGAAGTCTAGCAAATTTATTTACTTGGCCTAGCCCACTTAGAACACAGCCATCAACATTCAGCTATCCATTTTCATCTATTTCCATCCAAACCGTCCATTCTCATCCCAATCCACACCCCCTCCTACCATATTACACTAATCCTAACTCATACCCATCCAATCTCAGCGGCTGGCGGTGTACGATGGATGCACGGAGCGGTGGAGGCGGTCGTCAGCTGGCAGCCGACAGCGAGCGCGTAGGAGCGGGCCAAGCGACGAGTGGCCTAAGAACACGGTAGCGGTCGGCAGCGGCGCGTGGCATGGCAAGGAGCCCAGCACACGCGGCACGGTGGAGGGTGATAGGGACGCAACCACACAGGGCAGCCGGTTTGTTCAGCCCCCTATGATTTTTTTCTCGATCCGCCCCTGCATAGCATTTAACATATTCCACCCAAAAACACGTTACATTCGTTCCGTGAGAAAATATAATTTCTATACGTAAAACTCTACCAGCCAGGCTATGGATTATAGATTATAAAGACATGTTGTATGCCTCTAGGACTAAATTTATCGTTTTTCTTTCAAAAAATTGACAGATATAAGTATATTATAATTAATTGTAGTGTAAATTTAATAAATTACATTGTAAAGTTTATATAATCGAGTGCCATGGGCGGGAATGCGTATTGTGCTTTCTTAGTACCACGTTAATCCCCCCAAAAAAGATATATATTTAAATAATTTGGTTTGTATATATGGGCGTGTTTGTTTGGCTTAATAAGCTAGATTCCTCGTATTCCACGTGCATGCATCTCAAATTAATAAACAGTGTATTTTTAGTAAAAATTTTCTATACAAAAATTGCTTTATAAAATCTATCGATCTATTTTTTAAAAATTTTATAGATAATAATTATTTAATGATATGTTAATCCTCCGCTACTTTTTTTCGAATCGGTTACTTACCTAACCAAGAAGCCAGCCAGCCTCACTCTATAAAAGCAAGAACGGTTCCCGTCGTCCGAGGCATGACTTAAAAAGATTTCGTTCGCGATTAATCTAAATAACAAACGATTTGGTGGTCCAATGGATAAGACCTTCCGAGGCAAACAATTTGTCGTTATTTTTCTTTTTCTCGACACTATTGCTTTTTTAATAGATATATATTTAATTTGCATAATTAAAATTAACTTGTCCCGATGCAACACGCGAACATTTTTTCTAGTATATATATATATAAACAATATACTTTGCTATATAAATAAATTGAGACATAACCAAAACGTCCTGTAATATAAAACAGAGGGAATATAATAATATAATACCAACTCATAAATTTGTTAGGTTATTGCTCACACGAAATTGTAATCTTTTCTCTAAGAAAGGAATTTGTGACCTTTGTAGGCATCACTTTGGGATTTTCCTTCCTGATTGTTGTTGTTCTTGTCACGCTAATGATGCTTCAAAAGAAAAAAATGAATGAATATTTCAAAAAGAATGGTGGTTCAGTGCTACAGAAAGTTGAAAATATTGTGATTTTCTCCAAACATGAGATAAAAGAAATCCTAAAGAACAATTCTGAAGTTCTTGGTGAAGGAGGATATGGTAAGGTTTACAAAGGCAGACTTAAAGACAATACCCCTGTGGCTGTGAAGACTTCAATTGAGGTAAATGAAGATCGAAGGGAAGATTTCACAAATGAAGTTATCATACAATCGCAAATGATACACAATAACATTATCAAGCTATTGGGTTGCTGCTTGGAGCTGGATGTTCCAATGTTAGTGTATGAGTTTGCTGCTAATGGTAGTCTAAAAGATATTCTCCATGGTGATGCCAATCGCCTAGTCCCTCTCACACTAGATCTACGCCTAGACATTGCAATTGGATCTGCAGAAGGCCTAAGATACATGCACTCATCCTTAAGTAATACAATACGACATGGCGATGTCAAGCCAGCAAACATACTTCTAACAGACAAGTTCATCGCCAAGATCTCAGACTTTGGGACATCCAAGCTCCTTACTGTAGACAAAGAATTCACTGGGGTAGTTGCAGGAAGCATGGGCTACATAGACCCAGTGTTCTATTCGACTGGTCACTTAACACAAAAGGGTGATGTGTATAGTTTTGGAGTTGTTCTGCTAGAGCTCATTAGTAGAAGGCCAACAATATACGGTAAGAATTGCAGCCTCATCATTGATTTCCAAAAGGCATATGACCAAACAAATAGTGGGAGGTCATTGTTCGATAAGGACATTGCAACAATGAAAGAAGATGTCTTGATCTTGGAAGAGATAGGTAGGTTGGCAATGGAATGTATGAAAGGAAAGATCGAAGAACGACCTGATATGAAAGAGGTAGTGGAGCGCCTTGTGATACTACAAAGATCTATGAGGCTAAGACTGGAAAACTTTCACGTGAGTCCTCAACTATACTTGGAGAAAAACAACATCGAGGAACTCCATAAGAGCTTTGGTGATAGCACAACCAGCAGTGCAGCTAGCCCTTATGATGCCTTCCAATCTAGTAGCAAAGAATCTCTTATAACCTGTACAGAGTATAGCTACATCTGGTCATAGGATCTAATTTTCGTATATATATGTGTGTGACCCACATTTATGGATGAATGCAGTTATATTTGAAACAGAGAAGCAACATGTTTGTATCGAAAGATTATGTAATTTGTAGTGTTTATGTCAGTTCATATTTAATCTATTCTTGTATGGCATTTTTTCCTAGTGTACTCCAACTTTCTTTGGAACCATTGGTCTAGGTTAGATCTAAGCGTTGATATGTGTATTACACTGTGAGATGTAAGACATTGTTATCAGAAAATAAAAAATACATTTTGCATACCATTAAAACATTATTTTTAATTTGCAGGGTAACATGGTATATATACTTTATTGGAGCATGTAAAAATGGAAGTGTTCCATCAATAGAGAGTAGACAAAAAAACAACTAAAGTATTTGTTGTTGGCGAGCTACAAGCTTAATTTTTATTTTACTAGACTACAAGCTTATTAATATTTGATTTATATTGTAACAAACACGGCTAGGTTAATTAAGCTAAGTGTTGCCATCATCCAGAAGAAATAGTCGAGATGACCCTCGTTCAGATTGTCCGGAATCCACCTGGGGGCTGCTCCGCCGCTCGTCGTCGCCACCGACACAACGCCCAGTATGAAGGCGTGCAGGTAAGCTCCCCCGGCGATCGCCAGCTGCCCAAGCGCCGAGCACAGGCTCTTCATGCCGTCCAGCGCCCGGTCGTAGAAGAACTCCGACATGCCGACGCAGGTGAAAACCTCCGCCACGCCGTGCAGAAAGTACCCCGGCGTCTGCCACAGGATGCTCATCGCTGCCGGAGCAGCGGCATCATCATCGCCGACGATCGCCAGGCGCTTCATCTCCAGCGACGCCGCGGACGCCATCGTGGCCGTGGACAGCGTAATTGTCGGAGTCCATGATATCAACACGCTTATGGTCAATGTTGATGGCATACAAAGACCAGTGACTATTGTGTAGCATAGGTTAAATAATCTGGTGATGGGGGAAATGATATTAACAAATCAGCGTTTAATTAGATGACACCTGTTATAGGCCTTTAACAAATTAAAAGCCGTCCTAGCAAAGAAGACAATAGCCAATACTTGGCCGAGCAAAAAAGCGTGGAAATGCTTACTGGTTTTGTCTTTGATGTGTTGATCGCTTCATGAAAATCCTTAGGTTGCATGCCAGTGCTTCGGTAGAAAATTTTTCGGACTTTCCACTCACCTTGATAAGGTCGGTCGATGTTGAGTAGGTACTGCAACATAATATCACGAAATGTGTAACAACAGTCAGCCAGCATAACTAAATGGAGAAATGTGTAAATAAAGTAGTGTGGGTGTACCGATATGGATGTTGGGATAAAAATCCTCTTCCCAAATGTATCTGGCCTATAGCATGAATAATCCTTGAATAATATAGTGCCGAAGGCATCGATGTAAAAGCCCTCAGTCAATTTCTCATTTGTAAAAGATTCTTCGACGTCATAACCAACATTAAGCAACATGGCTGTCAAGCTCCACGAGCTTGATGCTGGTTTATTGTTTCACACCGATTGTAAAATTACATCACATATATAGTAAGACGGTTATACATGACAACACAATCATTTATTATGTGCTAGATAAAGATGTAAAGCCAATGAGGGTTTGTACCCGCCCAAACTGGTAGCATTCGTCAATGGGCAACTCTCCGGTATATTTTACTTGTAGTATTATACTACTAGTAGAAAAAAAGATAGTTTTATACTTTGTTAGTTATTTAATTAGTAATATTTTGTAATTTTATTTTTTTGCAATAAAGAACATAATAAAAAGGACAATATTACCCCATCAAATTTCTACTAAACCTAATATTGTTGATACTATAATTTAATCACAGTTGTCGGATAAAAATAGATCAACGGTATGGATTAAATTCTATTACCAATAAAATACACCAGAGTCGGCCATTTCGTCAATAGGTAGTCCCTAAGTTGGATGGAAACCTCATGTTTAGAAACCGATGGTTTCGTCCAACAACCACCGGCGAGACATACCTAGCTGGCTTCTGTACAAAGCGCTTGGGCCGTAACACTGGCGTCGAATTTAACCCGGCCCGCTATGTCGTCTGTCGTCGCGAACGTTGCGTGCTACATATTAAGATAAAAAAAATGAAAACCCATAGATCATTTGCGGGCAATGTTTTACTGATGTGAGAGCACGCTGGCAGTGTTTCGAAAATGTAGCGAGATGCATGAGAGCATCTGGTTCCTACTGCGTATATTTGGATTGAGTTAAATTTTGACTCGTGAAGGCAATGCATGGCATATTCTATGTAGGTTAGTTAAAAAATTACTCTAACATAATGTCACAAAAAACAATAAGTCCCTTCATGTAAGTATGGTTAGAGCATGCAAATTATAAATTAACAAAAAGCGGGGATGACCTCAGACATGTCATATCGGCAGCAAAATTTTGACTAATATGCTAGGAGTACGTGGTTGTGGGATGTGATTGATCGAAAGTTAAATTTTAACTTGCACTTAAGGCTAGTTCAAATTTGGTGGCTTGCGGAGGTGGTTGCTGGGATGTACAACCGAATAAAAAACAACTGCATTTGGTGGAGTAAAAATTTAACTAGTGAATACTAGATGGCACTTATCCGTCAAATGATAAAAAGAGATGGATGTGTTGCAGGGTAAAGTACATACCTCTGATAGTGAAGGAGCTCCCTCACACATGCAAATCTCTTCGATCATTTCGTTGAGCTGGGTTTCAGTCATGTCCGTGTCGGGGGGAGGTCTAATGACACAGTGGGAGATGTCTGAAGACTTGAGCACTTAAACACTGCAGCGGTGGTATCGAAATTGGGTTATTAACAAAAAAAAATGTAATGGGTTTCCAAAAGAAAAGGGGGTAAACTATATATTGACAATGAGTTCAATATTTGTAATACCGAACTGTCTTTTGTCGATTGTTTGCTCAATTCCAACCAACTGTTGACAGTGATCGGAGCCAGTTGCGTCGTCCTTTTGGCGCTGTCCAGACAGCTGCTGCGTTGGGTCCTCCACACTAACCAGGCCCTGCTCATTGTCCTGCACATTCTGCTCGTGCTCCCCCTCCGGCACATCCTCCCGCTGCTCCTGCACCACCTCCTGGACGTGCTCATCATGCCGCTGCTGCTTCTCATGCTCCTCCTCATCCTGCTGCTCATTCTCCTCCTCCTGTTGATCCTACTGCTCATGCTCCTCCTCATGCTGCTGCTACTGCTCACGCACCTCATTCTGTCGCTGCTCCCCATGTTGCTCATGCTCCACCTGCTGCAGTTGCTGCTCGATCGTGCTCCTCATGCTGCTGCTGGTAGCCCTCCTGCTCTGGGTGCTCGCTGATTAGAGAAAGATAGCCAGCAACGGGTCTCTCTGTTTCGGTAGCTTCATTCGGGATGACAGCGACCAGCTTCATGTTGTGACCCAGGTGGTTTTTGTGTCATCCTGCCGTTCTGTATAGCGTCAATGACTCGTTGACATATCATATGGTGTTTGTCAACAACGATCATAAATTGTCGCTCTATCTCAACTACGCATTCCTTGGCTTGCTTGTCGTACTCTTCAATCGACTGAAGCAGGCCAACCCTCTGCTCCTTTGGCAACAATTGAAGGTGGGGCTTGATGATGGACGCCATGTTAGGGAATGTGTACGATGGTGCCCTAATAACTTCGAACGCTGCCCCCCACTGCCGCTACGTTTGATGACGTAGCATGTTGTGTCGATTGCGTGCAGCTGCAAAGGAAGAGAGCACCACATCAAAAAAAATGATATATACACAACCGAGAAATAAAAAAACGGTTGCGCGTGAGTGAGTAAAAATTTCACTCTATAAACATTTATATGATACATTTATGAGTTTTTAACAAAATACACTGTAATGCTGAATCACACGGTAAAAAAATTAACACAATGCTTTTTCTTTTGAGCCAGAGTAAGTGTTGATGATGAAACAACGTATTGGACTTACCGGGAGGTTCCCATACATCGGCGCTCCTTTCCCACCAGACTTGCAGTCCGCCGTGACCAGCTCCTCCGCTATATCCTTTGTATACATATGTATACGCGGCGTGAACGACATGTCCATACCTATGTCTCACGGTGGGAGTAAGTTATTCACATAAAACACCTGCGCCACGTTGAGAAAAAACTTTAGTTTGCGGCTGGACTATAAACATATGAACTCAATGAAAAAATTCATCGAGTGTGGTAATGTAGTGCTTGCCGCCAACAAGACGACGCACGAGGTTATCGACGAACTAGGGGTTCGGCGCCAACATCTAACGCTGTCTCTAATGGCTTCAAAAACAACCCTTGACCAATCAATCGAGGCAACCCTCTGAAGATCAGAAAAAACTTAGACGTCGCTCTTCGAAACGTAGAAATAGTTGTCGGTAATAGTAGCTTTGACATCATCACCATCACGAAGAAACGTAGCAGCATCAGAGTCGTCTGTCTGGCTCTTTATAGCTTGGACCAGCTGTTTGACTGAAATGCGGAACTTCGATGAAACCCCCTACTCTTGCGTGATGCTGCCGTGTATGAGTCGCAAGATCTTGTTGGATGGGATCACAATATCCTTCCCACCTAGAGGGGTGCCCATCACAAGGTGTACTATGTAGGGTGTGATTTGAATCGTCCTCTTGTCATCTATGGACAGAAACATTGTGTCGAGGTCGATGCTGTTCATCAGCCATGTATGAGGTCTAACTTCTCAAGGCTTGATAAACTCATTGAGGCCAATGCATCGAGGCCAATCTCCTCCAGCTTTTCAATATGCGTAGGAGACAGCGCACAACAAGCGTCAAACACTATTGCGGCGCTACACCAGGTCAGATTGTCGCGTTTTGCGTCCAATACCTTCATGTGAGGCACGAAAAAAAATTTTCATTCTCTGGGAGGTTGACTTGGCAAAAACATATGAAGTGGTGCATCCAAAACATGTGTTATATGTTAATTTATTACCAGATCCCAAATCATACGCTACTACGCGCTGCATGGTTAAAATGATATGAATATTTGTCTGGAACACTTTAAATAAATTTCCTGATACGTTATGAGCCTCAGTTAAAAGATAACTGCATAAAGACGGTTGCGGTTTCTACCAGTCAAAAGTTTACTCAGTATAACAAACAAATTTCCCATAGACTTCACTCAACAGAAAAAAGATGTGTAATGTACGGCGTGTTGGTGCTTACATCATCGGAAGCTTCGGAACCACCAGAGGACGAAGAGCAGCGTCGCCGTTTAGGATACCTCTGTCCATGGTCGGCCGATCCCTTTGAAGACGATTGTCCACCGCTATACGTGCAATCAGCAGCCGATATGGCGTGAAGTGAATTAAATATGGTAAAACTGAATTACTGGACTAATCATCAGTATAAAACAATAGTAAACAACTGCATGCATGCTCACGCTAAATTAATGTAATTAATTTATACAGGGTTTTCTCTTGAACTTTAATTAATAAATTATTTCTAATGCATTATTTTAATTCAGTTTAGCTAAGGTAAAACTCAGGCCATGACAACAAGATACATTGATCGCATATAAGCTATTTAATAAACACAATCTAATAGATCGGACCGAACTGAGAAAATATTAGATTAAGAAATCAAATGACAAATATCAAATTAACATAGATCAACCAAAGTGGCCGATCAGATCAACCATAAGCTTAAATTGATACAATAACTAGCAACCGTACAACCAGATCAAAAGATCGGACGAAACCTGATCTAGCCGATACGATCACCGGGGCCGGCGGAGTGTAGGACTTGTCCTTTCGCCATAGATACAAGCGACGCAGTCCCACATCAGTTGCCAAGTTCCACCAGTGGTAAACCTCGGTGAGGAGGATGGCGATGCGCTGAAAGTAGTATTTGGTCTGTGTTATGTAGATGTCGATCCATTTATCCCGGGTGTGCATATTTATACCCATGGGTAGATATTAGTCCATGTTAGACACAACACACATTTCTTAAGAGATAAAAAAAGAAAAACATAAGTCCTATTACTCTAATCCCTATTGAATGCAACACATGTTTCCTAAAGATAAAAGGAAAGTTAATCCTAAGCGGACACAACACTTTCCTATGGATAAAAGGAAAATACTAAACACTACCTAATTAATAGATGGAATTAAACTGCCATGCCTTGGTCTTCACGATTACTTCTTAAACTCAGACTCTTCTGGATAAGCTTTCTATCGGCTCTGTTAACGCTGAAAATGACAACCAACGGTTACACACATAGGCCTGGGAATTAATCTTTGACCATTCCAGTGCAAGACCTAATTCTCAGAAATACTGGGCGTGCCAGTCAGTTTGATTGTGTAACTGACAAGATATAGCATGGAAAACAGTTAACCCTGAAATCGCCATCAGCCGAATAGCCGATACCGTCCCAGGACCCTAGCCGATAGACTAGACGATCGACTTTACAAGAATTTCATGACGGTGACCATAAACATGCCCAATCGGTTGAGTCAGAGGCATGATAACCGCTAAATAGATCAACCAACCAATTAATCTTAAAAGATCGGACCTAACCGAGACAGTCTTAAGATTAATCAGCCGATTGGACCACTTCAGTACTTATCACATGTGAAATTGTCAGTGGATACGGGACTAAGTATGGAACTAAAAATAAACTGGAATGCTATACTAATTATCAACATAAAACAATAATAACCTAATCGAACCAGATCTAGAGATCAAACCTAATCGAGACAATACAGATCTAAGCATAATCATACATAAAATCAGATAAATATTATAGCATGTGAATAAAAAGATAACAAACCAGCATAATTCGTCAACTGATTCATTAAACTCAGCCGATCGGAAAGACTTCTATGGACAGATCGTAACAAATATACATAAATCAGACCTAACCGAGACAATATGTAATCTGGTATGATATAACCATAGAAACATGAAGATCGATAAGACTAATAAACCAATCAACAGATTACTCAAGATAATGCTGGCTAGAACTCCAGCAATAAGCCCTCGCAAGTCCCCGATCTAATTTGATGACACAACCCTAGCAAGCCAAATTGATCGGACTAAACCGAGACAGAATCAGGTTAACCCGAATCATGCTAATAGATTAAACAGAAGAACCCACGAGGACTTCATCGAGAACTACTACTATCTTAAACTAGAACAGATCAAAGAAGCAACAGAACTCAGCCCGCCGATCAACTAATCAGGAGACTGGACTTAACCGAGATAGTCCTTTCCTAGTTGATCGACGGGTTTTGATGAGCAAAACTTATATTGCGAAGATGACAAACCTCACGCTGAGAGCTTAAGAAAGTCTAAGGTTTTGAGGCGATGCGCCAAGTTGAATTGATCTGAAGATAATTACAAAGACCTGGGCACTTATATTTATAGTCCCGGGTATTAACTAACCTATCCGCATAATAATCCGTTACTAACTAACTTGCTGAGTTCGGACTCTAATTAAATACAAGAATCTTAACTGAAATCTAAGATAAAGCCTAATTAATCTACACGGACACACAATCAAAACCGAATCTATCTCTAAACCTTGGGCCCAATCGGACTCCAATTCCTATCTGATTCGGACTCCATCGGCTGCAAGCACACCGCATCCAGTTTCCTTCCTCCAGCCGATTCGCTTCTCCTTGTCCGATTTGGTCTTTAGTCGTGCTTCAATTCATAACGACTATTTGCCAAAATCTAGCATTAACAGGTTGATCGTGCCCTTTTTATAACCGAATCCACTATGTCATTGTTAGGACTAATCACGATGAATCTGGTAGTTCGCCCATAACCGCTAGTATGACTATTCAAATAGTTTTACTCTGATCAGAGGTGTACCACTGTACCCATAAAATATGGCCCCACAAAATGTTACCATGCGCCGACATGTCACCACGACACATCGAAAAGGAAACCATCATAGAACCCATCGCATAACCCTCCCTATCCAATCGTACCATACTTCAGGTTCCATCCCTATCTTAGGCTAAGGTAGGCAGTCCTCTATTGTGCCTAAGCAAATCCAGAAGTAGCATAGGTCATCGCAGGACCCATCCATACTCCATTATGCTCACCCTTGCCTAGCTAGGTATGTCGGACAGAGCGAAGCTATATCTCAAGCCCCGTGGTTACCCATTTTGGCTAGTGGTTAGTACTAGAATTCTTCCAGGGTTTCCCCCGAACCAGTGCTTAATTGTCATGGACACGACTATCAAAACCATGCACCACGACCATCCAATAAACAAGTTTTAGTTCCATTAAGCCACGCGGGTTATTTAATCTTAGCCATTGACTAACAATGACTAGACGTTAACTAGTTGGTGTGCCATGAGCTAGTTGAACTACGCAAGGGTAAGCATAACCTAAGCCTAATTCTAATCAAATCACCCTGGTGTGACAAGGTAAATAAATAAGGTTCGACAACTAAACAATAATGCCCATAAATAAAGTGAAATAAAACATGCATATTTGAATATAAAACGTGGCATTTATAAACATGGGACCAATATGATCAAGATCAGTGTGCACTTGTCTTGCTCTCAACCTGAGGAAAGCTCTGCAACAACTTCGAAGTAAATTGGAGCATAGGCGGGGTCGGAATCTACACGACAAACAAAGTACACAAGCAAAATAACTTATAAGTCTACCAAACAGAGCTAGAAACTATTTTTAATGGACTCTTTTCAATTTTCTAGATTTAATGAAATTTGAATTGGCTAAAACGGAAACTAGATAAATTTGCTATGAATTTTGGAAGTTTGCCGTGTTTTTAGACTAAGTAGAAAAGACCTAATTATTGTGCAATTTAAAGGAAGGACGGCATCAGCCAAGGGGGCGCTAACATGTGGGCCCCACCCATAGGTGACTTTGGTCCACTGTGGACTGTGTCCACGGCCGGTCCATGGGCTGACAAAATAGAGGAAGGGGCTAGCTTGGCTCGGCTGGCGCGCAGGCAAGGCAGCGGCGCTGCGGCAACATGACGGGTGGCGGTGGGGGCGATGTGTCACGCCCAAAAATTTACACTAAATTTCTAAACAATAGCATGTATTAAATCTCGGTCCAGAAATCAGTCCGAGTACACACTATGATAAATTAATACACAGTTCCATGACTTAAAAATAAATAAAAACAATTATCTATCGAAATGCAGCAGAAAAGGAAAACAAACTAAACCATCTAATCTTCAGCTTCAGCTGGCGATGACGGCTTCACACCATAGGCATTCTTGATGGCGGACTGAACCTCACTTCAACCTTCAGAACAACCTTCTACTCTGGCACTTGCTCTTTCTCTGATGAGGAAAAATTAAGCAAGGCTGAGTACAAACCACCGTACTCAACAAGTAACACCCAAGAGAGGAAAAATAATGAGTGCAATACGGTATCAAGGATAGGCTAAGGTTAACTTCACAAAACAGCAGTAATTTAGCAAAACAGGTAAATAAAATAAACTGAAATAAAACCATAAAATAACATTTAAAATAATCATCCACTATCCAACATTACACCACGTTGCAACAGGCCTAAACCACTGTCTAGCGTTACATCACACTGCAACAGGGTCAACCCTCTGTCCAACGTTACACCACGTTGCGACAGACCCGAACCACTACCAATGTTACACCACATTGCGCAGGGTCAAACCAGTTCCAAATTAATCAAGTTATTAATGGTTCAACTAATCCCAGTGAATCTATCAGTTCGCCCAATAACTACGGGCACAACTATTCGAATAGTTTTACTCTGCAGAGGTGTACAACTTTACCCACAAGACATGGCTCCCAAGCATGATACCATGCCCCAATGTATCACCACGATACCTCAGTACGGAAACCATGATAAGACCTTTCACTTAACCCTCCCTAGACAATCGCACCGCACTTCAGGTTTCACCCCCTCCTTTACACCAAGTCGGCCAGTCCCCTCTTGTGCCTTGGTGAATCCGGAAACAGCAGAGGCTTTCGTTACACCACGATTGGCCGTCCATACTCCATCACACTCACCCTTGTCTTGGTACGTCGAATAGGGACAAGCTAGATTACATGTCTCACCGTTGCACCCACAGCCCACCAAAAACAATATTTTAGTTATATTAATCCACATCGGGAAATTAATAATGATGAGAACCATTAAAGGTCTATCAAGTCTAATCAATAATTAAATGATAACACCATAAGCACCGGTCCTTAACTGCCATGGGCACGACTCTCAAAACCATGCACCCACAGCCCACCATAAGCAATATTTTAGTTATATTAATCTACATCGGGAAATTAATAATGATGAGAACCACTAAAGGTCTATCAAAGTCTAATCAATAATTAAATGATAACAGGTGAGCTAGTTAAACTAAGCATGGCTAAGCATTGACTAACCCTAATTCTAGTCAAATTTACCCTGGGATAACAATAACAATGAGTGGGAATCAACGGGTATAAAGGTAAATGCCCATTAGATAAATAAAATAAATAGATTTATATGAAACGATGCATGTTTGAACGTAAAGCGGGGATTTTACAAACATGGGATCAATATGTTCAAAGAAGGCTGCCCCTTGCCTTCTTTAGACCCACGAGGAACTTCGGCGACGACTTCGGGAATGAACGACGCTTCAACAGGGTCAAAACCTACGACAAACAAGACAAAACAAGCAAAAACAGACTATAAAACTACTGAAACAGAGAAAGAAACTATTTTTAATAGATTCTTGGTATTTTTCTGGATTTAATGAAACTTGAATGGACCTAAACGGAGACTAGATGAATTAGCTATGAATTTTAGAATTTTAAATGTGTTTTTAAACTAAACAGAAAAACCTTAATGATTAATTGTGCAATTAATTAGAGGAGCTGACGTCATCCTCGGGAGAGTGAGGCTCACAACGAGGGCCATTAGCAGTGACTCAAGGAGAGGGAAAAGAGTATGACACGTGGGGTCCACGGGGAAAGAGAGAAAGAGCTGTCGGGCGGGGCCCACTGACTAGTGAGAGAGGGACAGATAGGTGGGGCCCTCGAGGAGAGAGAGGAAGGATGAGGGGGGTGCCGGCTGACATGTGGGCCCCGCTTGTCATCGGCCCCAAAACAGAGGGGGAGGCGGCTTCGGCCGGATGCAGGAGGAAGGCGGCGGTCGGTCAGGCGAGCGGCAGAGGACGGCGGCAGTGACAGCGACGATGACGACCGGCAATCGGTGGCCAGTGGCGAGAGCGGCGGCGAGAGATGGGCGACGAGGAGTGGGCCTGAGGCGGCTTTGGCCCGGGGAGATGGCGGCATGGCGCGGCCGAGCGGCGTGGAGGGGGAAGGGAGTGGCCGAGCAGCAACCGGTGTCGGTGGCGACGAGCGCCGGTGGCAGCGAGCTCCGGCGAGCGGCGGTGGTCGGCGACCGACGGAGGGCGACGACAACGGTGGCGAAGTGGGGAACGACGGCATGGAGACACGGCCGAGAAGGAGAGGGATTGGGGCGGCGCGGGCGTGCTCGGGTGTGGGCGGAGAGAGCTGGGCGAGCGACGGCCCCGTGCAGCGCGGTGACGGCGTGCGACGCGGCGGCGATGGCAGGGGAGAAAGAGGAGAGGGGAGACCGAGGTGGCGCCGAGCGTGGCCGGGGAGAGGAGGGAGGAGCGGTGCGCGACGACGGCTTGGCGGTGTGGCGCGTGTGCGTGGAGGCAGAGGAGGATGGAGGGAGGGGAAACCGTGCCGACGGTGGCCGGGGACTAGCGGTGGCGTCGGCGCGATGACGGCTTGGCGTCACACAGCGCGGTGGCAATGACCGAGGGGGCCCGCTGTAGCGATAGTGAGGCGAGGGAGACGGCGCCAGGATTGCGCGTCGGCGGCGAACAGCGGCGCATGCATATGGCGGTGGCACATGGGCCTGCGGCGGCGGCCGAAGGGGAAGAAAAAGGAGGGAGAGGGTAAGGGGTTGCTCACCGGCGGCGCGAAGGGTAGCAGCGAGTCGGCGTCGAGCGGGAATGGGCGATGACGCGGCTCCGTGACGGCGACCGGCGGTGAGGCGTGAGCTTGGCCGGTAGCGGTGAGGCAATGGGCGTAGCGGCAGCTCGGGCACATGTGGAAAAAGGCGGCGGCGGCTCAAGGAGAGGCGGATTAATAGGTGTCGGCTACCGCGCGTAGGGCAGGGAGGTCGTTTGCGCGGCGGCGCGTGGATCGCGGCCGGCGGTTGGCGACGGCGCGTCCGACGCGGAGGAGGCGGGGGAGGTTGTTAGCGGCGGGCACGGGAAAGGTGGCGGCGCCGGGAGAAGCGGGGGTGGTGGTTACGCCGGGCGACGTATTCGGCGGCGACCGGCGCGAAGAAATCGGTGTCAGCCATTGTACCGGCGCGGGGGCGGGGAGCACTAGGAGGCGGTGGCCAGTGGCGAGGTGTGGCTGGGGCGAGCCAACACGGCGGCGTGGCAAGGTGGTGCAGACGTGGGCATGACGCGCGTGAGGCGGCGGGGCAGCGCGGGCGCGGCGGCAACGAGGCGCGCGACGAGGCAGCAGCCATGGCGAGGGCACGACTGGCACGGCGAGGGGCAACGCAGCTCAGCGCGACGGCGAGGCATGGGCACAGCGGCGCTAGCGCGGGCAAGGCGGCGACCGGTGGCAAGGTGGCGGTGCGACGCGGCACAGGCGAGAGCGCAAGCATCGGCACGGCAGCGCTAAGCAGCACGACGATGAGGCGGCACCGCGACACGGTGCGGTGGCGTGGGCGGGACCGAGCGGCGGCGAGGCGAGCATGCGATGACCAGCGAGCGCACACAGAGAGGTCGACGCGGTGGCAAACGCGCAGGCGTGTGCGGTGGTGACGGCGAAGAGTGGGCGCGAGGGCACGGTGCGGACAGAGGAGGGAGACACCTCCGATAGGTGGGCCCCAGCTATCGGGAGGGATGTGAGATGGACTTCGGGCGCAGATTGGGCCACAACCTGGTTCGGCCCGGAGCGGGAGGGAAGAGAGAGGAGGGATGCGGGAGTGAGCAGGCTAGGGCGGACCGGCCCACATGGGCGAGAGGAGGAGGCCGCAGAGAGGGAGAAGGTGGAGTGGGCTGGGCCAGAGGGGAGAGCTGGGCCAGGAGGGACAATGGGGACTTGGAGCACGGGTAGGGTCGCGGCTCGATAAAATTTGCGAACAGCACAAGTATCCGCATAATAGATCCAAATCGTGCACGAATTGATGATTCATACGACGAATCAGAACTGAAACGCGAACCTATGAACTGTTAGCGGAACAGCGACATGTTTTAACGACTAGTTAAATAAAGATTTAACGACTCGCTAAACTGGAAACTAAACAACTTTAACGTAAAAATAAATCTACACGAACGAAATTAAAGTCCACACTGTAGATCAATCTCACGCTAGCTAATTAGGTTAGAAAAGCTAAGCAATCAAAGGGTAGATCAAAAATAGATTGATTCGCATGAGTAAAACGTACGCGAACCTGAGATTTGATGGAGAGATCAACGATGGATTGCTGTTGTTCCTCGCTGTTCAGATAGGAAACGTGAACAATTAAACCGTAGATGAATTTAGATTGATTCACAAGAATAAAATATATGCGAACCTGAGATTTGGTGGAAAGAAACCGGCAGACGGCTGCAAACAGGGATGCAGCAGGGCTGCTAGGGGCTTGCTGCGCAGCTGCTGGATAGGAGGCGGCTCGAGGAGCACGGGAGAGGGAGACGGGCAAAAGAGGTGAGGCTCTAGGGAGTATTTATAGGGGGAACTAGAGATAAATCTAGTTATCCATCTCCTATTAAAAAGGGATAGATAAGGTTTTAAAGGGATAAGAAATAGAGTCATAATTAATTGGGATTAGTTTTTATGTGAGAGTGGAGGTGGTGGGGCTGTTCATGGCAGGAGGGGAGGGAGATCGTACACGGGGGGTGAGGAGGAGAGGTTCGGCCAGGAGGAAAAAAAAAGATAAAGAGAAACATGGGCGAGTGGGGGAAACTGGGTCCTCCCTCCTGTTGAGGGGAAGTGGCCTATGGTTGTGGGCGAGCGCGTGGGCTCGTGGAGGGCGTGGAGACAGCGGCAGGGACCGGAGGTGAGGGATGACAGGTGGGCGCCACCTATCATCCTCACCAGCGGAAGATGGTGCCCGGGCAGACCTCCCGGGCTGGTGGGCCACGGCATAGGTCGGGCCCAGCACAGGAGAAGGGGGAGAAGGGGAAAGAGGGAGCAGACCGGGCTGAGAGAGGGAGAGGAGTTGGCCGAAAATGGCCCACTGGCCAGGGAATGAAAACAAAGGGAAAAAGAGATATTTTACCTCCTTTAATTGCTAATTTTTAATAAATATTTTATCCATTTTTCTTATACTAAAATTTCACTTTAAATCTTGTTAATATTTTTCATGCTTTAAGAAAATTATAAAATATCTCAAGAGGATTTGATTTATTTAAATTAATTCATCCAAGGTTTTGCTCCTGAGTAAACTTTAACAAATTGTTCTCGGCGATTTATTTTAATTATTTAGACTGGAAGCACAACTTCGGGGTGTGAGTGTGACTGCGATGCGGTGCATCGGCCGTCAGTTGTCAGGCGGGTCAGGGTTAGAGGCTGGGAGCACCCGAGCTGGCGAGGGCGGCGAGCGGCACCGGTGCATGACTATTAACGTCATAATTTGGATAATTGCCGTTGAAGATTACACTGCGATTAAAGACCAGATCTGATAGGAAACAGGGCAATTGAATAGAAGACCAGGCGGAATACAACTCGGATTCAGCCGATGGAGTCTGGAGCGGATAAGAAAAAGAGTTGGATTGGGCCTAGAATGTTACAGATAGATTTAGGAATAATCAGAGTCCATGTAATTTAATTTTATCTATTAATTATAATTAGTTTAGATTTTTCCTTTAACTCTGAGAGAGATAGAGTCCGATCAAGACTTGTGTGTTAGAGACAAAGTCTACATAGGAGTTTGTTATTTCTTTTTATCTATTAGGAGTCGTATGTCTTGTCCAACATGGACTAGCGTACACCCGATGGTATAAATATGTATGCCTGGGGTCATTGTAAATCACCTAAACATCAATTAGATCAACAACTTTCGGCACATCGCCACCCTCCTAATCGAGGTTTCAACACCAGTGGAACTTGGCACCTGACACGGGTTGCATCGTCTCGATCTCTGGCGGAGGGGTAAGTCCTATGTTCTGCTGGACAAGGTAATTGTATAGGCTAGATTAGAATTGTCTTGGTTCAGTCTGATCTTCTAATCTGGTAATGCGATTGCTAATTATCGTATCAATTTTAGCTTGAGTTACTTCGGTATCTTGAGTTGATCTGGTTGACCACTTTGGATGATCTACATTGGTTTAATATTTTCTATTTGACATATTCAATCTCGTACTGTCTTGGTTCGGTCCAATCTAGTATATTACGTTTATTAGATGGTTTATATAAGATCAATGTATTTTGCTTATTGTTTTTTCGAAGTACCAGCCGATAAGCTATCAATCATCGGCTTGGTAGCAATCTAGATATGTTTAGTATCTATCCTGACATTGCGCGTAATCTTGAACTGTCTCGGTTGGGTCCGATCTTCTATGATTATTCTTATTAATCTAAGCTAGATATTTTATAGATTTTGGTTGTTTGTTACTTGTCTATATCCGATGATCTTTGTTGATTTATATGTTCATCATATTTATATCAATAGAGTAGCCGATTGCCTTATCGCATTATTTTTACACCAATCGGCTTGATTTACTTATATCGGTATTTATTTTATGTTGCATCGGCTTATGAGAATTACGTGCAAATTGGATTTGGCCGATCGCAACAAAGCATTCATTGTTTATTTAATTATTCAAGTCTACTTCTATCAAGTTTCTAGTTGATTTGTGCTTTCGACAGCCGATTGTCTCGTCTATCGGCTAATTGCTGCTATATCAACATCTGATCGGCTAGATATTTTGTTACCTATCGGTTGAATAGCCGATCAGCTTGTTCTATTCTTCAACTTATCAGTTGCGGATCAAACTGACTGGCACGTCCGTATATTCTAAGATTTAGTTCCTGCATTGGAGCATTCTGAGAAACGACTCTCAGGCTTTCGTGTATGATACGTCTGCAAGCACATTATTGATGTCAACAATGACAAAATTGGTAGTGAACATGTCGTATTTGACTAGTTATATTAATAACAGTTTAGATGGTCAATATGGGCAGGGACCACTCCTATTATCTTCTTGGTTCTAATCCAAGTGACCAGAAGAAGAGTGGAGAGTATGCTCGTCCATAGTCAATAAATTGTTTTGTTCTCATATGTCCAGCAATGCTAAACTTGGTGGTTGGAGCACAACACCTCATCTGAATTTTAGTATCCCGTGCAAATCTTTGGAAATGGTCTTCAAGTACTCATGTTCTACCTTGTTTTGTTCAAATTGTCTTTTTCTTTATTTAACATTGAATCAATCAAATTCATTTTAGAATATAGAATTGATTTTCTCAACCATCTTGCCTTTTTAACAGCAAAAGGATCTTTTAAAATTTTGACATTTTGGGTTATATATGATGTATATCGGATGATCACTATGTGTTTGACGTTATTCAGGCAATTATAGGGATTTTGTGTTTTAAATCCTGCGCCCACCCCAGCTTATAAGCCAAAATTTTAAATTTTAAATTAAATTCAAAATTAAATTTGAGTTTTTTTGTTATAGATTATTTTTTAGCCATGGCTTTTATATTGCTAAGAAAACGTATATAAAAGTTTTATTTACAAATTATTTTTTGTTCTTAATCGGAGGGTAAACTCCTGTACCAGTAAGCCATTGGACCCATTTTATGGGTTCGAACCGGTGGTGCGGGTGAGAGCATGAGGATCGAGAGGGGAATGAGAAAGTGATGGAGGGGTCAGGCCCCTTGGGAGTAACACTGGCTCGATGGAAATAAACAGATTCGGGCCACAGAGAAGCGTAATACCCTACTCTTGTGTTTGGTTGCTTGGGTCACAAGAAATTACACCTTCGCTTGGCAAAGCGGAGAAGCACACTGAATGCCTATTGATTGTTTACCGGAAAAACTCTCCCTCTTTTCCATAGGCAAGGGCGTCATTTTATACTGCAAGGGGCTACCATAGGTGTCTGGACCCATCCTCTAAGGAAAAGAAGACATTCTTTTATAGGCAATTAATACCCGTCAAATCTATGGATGTCCAGAGATGGTGCACGCCTTACCACGGAGACGGCCGTGTTCCGTTGCGACGTGTGCGGAAAGACCCATGTCATTCTCCATTTAATGCCAAAGACTTTTGGCTACTCGGTTCCGCTAGGCATTGGCGACGATGCTGAACCTGACGAAGACGGAGCGACGACTCACTCTTGAGGGAGGGGCAAAAAGGCATGTCATTAATGGTCGATGATACGGGGCTGACACGGATCATGCCTCCTGCTAGAGGCAGGTGCATGCAAGGCCCTAACCTGCCTTTGTCTGTCGTCACATCCGTCAATCCCATCGCAGATGGCTTACCACGCCTCAAGCACGTTGCATTTAATGCGGCGCCCTGTGAGTGGTAGAGCGCTATTAAATACGGTAGCAGGGCATTGTGTGTGCCTGCGCAAGATGTCTCCCGCGCCACATGTCCTCTTCCGCACATGGCGAAAGGCGGGGATCGGGCAGCCCGACTTGTGCGAGGGTAGCTGCCTCTGTGGTCCCGAGCCCCACCCCTCTTAGGACGCGCCACGTGGTCTAATGATGGCTTTCTTTCCTTTACAAAGTATACCCCGGGCCATATTATTTTCAACGATTTATTTTAATTATTTGGACTAGAAGCAGAACTTCGGGGTGTGACATGGCATGAGCATGACCGCAACGCGGTGCGTCGGTCATCGGCTGTTGGGCGGGTCGGGGTCAGAGGCTGGGAGCACCGGTGCGGTACGGTTGGCCGAATGGTTGGGCTAATAACAAGGTCCATGACAAAATTGATAGACAAATTTTCAGCGACAGACAACTATGGAAATGATGTGCTACTTGACCAAAATTTTGTAGTGAACATGTGGTAGTTGACAAGTTATATTAATAATAGTTTAGATGCTCAATATGGAAAGGGGCCACTCCTATTATATTGTTGGTTCTAGATCCAAGTGACCAGAATAAGAGTGGAGTATATGCTCATCCTTAATCAATAAATTGGTTTGTTCTGACATGTCCAGCAATGCTAAGCAGGGTGGTTGGAGCACAACACCTCATCCGAGTTTCAGCATCCCGTGCAAATCTTTGGAAATGATCTTCAAGTACTCATATTCTACCATTTTTTGTTCACAAATTGTCTTTTTCTTTATATAACAATGAATCAATTAAATTCATTTTATTATATAGCCTTTATTTTCTCAACCACCTTGTCTTTTTAATTAACAGCAGAAGGATATTTCAAAATTTTGACATTTTGTGTTATATATGATGTATATTGGACGATCACCATGTGTTTGATGTTATACAAGCCAATTATAGGGATTTCGGGTTTACATTTTTTATACCCTAACATTACGAATACCCAATTTTTAAATCGTGTGCCCACCCTTGCTTATAATTTAAAATTTAAATTTTTAACTTCAAATTTAAAATTAATTTTATTTTTTTTATTATAGTTATTTTTTAGCTTTTGACTTTTAGATTGGTAAGAAAACGTATATATAATTTTTATTTATAAATTATTTTTTGTTTGTAAATATGACCTTTGGTTTTCTCGAAAATAAAAAAAACCAAAAGATCACCACTAGCGCCTTTCGCGGATACGATAGACGTGCACCGTGCAATTTCTCGAGATACCGGTGACTGACTTTGTACAGAGATGGCAGGTCAACGTATATATGCTTTTGGGGAAGACAATACGGAGTTGTACACGATGGGGTCTCTATATATACGCGCGGGATGGGGTCGAGAAGAAGCAAGTGAATTGGCGGCCATGGCTTTCTTATGGTGGGCAGTGATTTCTTCTTCCAGCTGCTGCCTTCTTCTACTGCTGCTGCTGCTTGTGGCCTCCGGCACCGAGAGCGTGAGCGTCAACGACCGGCCGGCCGACTGCCAGGCCAGGTGCGGCGACGTCGACATTCACTACCCGTTCGGCATAGGCCTCAAGTGCTCTCGCAGCAAGGGCTTCGAGATTGCCTGCAACACCAGCCTTAACAGCAGCGGCGTGCCCACCCTCGCCGCCACCAACTACTCTCTTCCCATCCAAGTGAAGAACCTATCGGTGGCTCCCACCCCGGTGGTGCAGGTGATGCTGCCGGTGGCCTACAGGTGCTATGACTCCCAGAACACCATCACCAAGGAATTCAATGGGACGACAGACCTGAACAAGGACGGCGTGTACCGCATCTCCGACACGCAAAACATGCTGGTCGTCCTCGGCTGCAACACCTTGGCCTACAACAAAAACGGTGACACCCAAGGCAAAGGCCCCTACAGCGGCCTCTACTACACCGGCTGCGTCTCCTACTGCAACGACTCGCGGAGCGCGCAGGACGGCATGTGTTCCGGCGTCGGCTGCTGCCATGTCGACATCCCGCCGGGGCTCACGGACAACGTCGTCACCTTCAACTCCTGGAACCGCAGCTTCCAGGTGGGCTTCAGCCCCTGCGACTACTCCTTCCTCGTCGCCAAGGACGAGTATCAGTTCCGAAGGTCGGACCTCAACAAGGACCTGAACCGGGTGAAGCCGGTGTGGCTGGACTGGGCCATCCGCGACGGCGGCAACGCCTGCCCTCCGCCGGACGTGTTGGAGAAGAAGAAGCCGGCCGGGTACGCGTGCGTGAGTGAGAAGAGCCAGTGCGTGAACTCCACCAACGGGCCCGGGTACTACTGCAGCTGCCTCCCGGGCTACCACGGGAACCCCTACGAATACGATGATGAAAACCACGGCAAAGGATGCCTCGGTACGTACTCAACCATTGTCATTTCAAAAAGGATGAACGTACATACGGGTCAGATTTTATTTCAAAAAGGATGCCTTATGACTTATGCTATATTTACGATGGAAGCCATCTATTTGATTATTTTTCTTTTGGTTGTAATTTTATATTGATTATTTTTCCTTAGAATTGAAACAATATAACTGTTAGATTGTTCTGTTCGTCATAGAGTAATGATTGTACCGAGAGATAAAAAGATTAGATTAGGGTAGATGGGTGGCAATTTCGTGTAATTACATTTAAAAACTTGAGGGTGGTGAGTCTTTTGGCGTAAAGGGGAGCAGCAAAAATCCATCTCCACTTATATAGTTCATTCTTTAGGAGCAACTTCACTAACTCCGTCCTAGAAAAAATAGAATATATATCGTTTGGCATAGCTTCGACTATAGGTAAGTTGGAGTTGGGAGCTGGAGATATGCCAAATGAGACCTTAGTTGTCCAACAAATTTAACTCGAAATGATCACCAACCAATAGGCGCGGCTCATATACGTATATGCTCCATGTATATGTATCCATATGAGTATCTTTACTGTACTGGTATACTGATAGTATGTTCCAAGCAATATTCTCATCAGCTGAAAAATCTCAGCGTTTGATTTTAAAGTTCTTCTATCGGTAAGGAGAATTATTCTACTATCAAGTATAACCATTTAATTAGAAAAAATAAGCTATCTAAAGTAGTTTTGATATCAATATCAATAGTAGAGATCATGGTAGCTAAAACACCTAATATGCAAATATATCATGATCTAAAAATAAATATGCAGATATAAACGAGTGCGATCTGTCCAACAAGGACGAGTATCACTGCTATGGCATTTGCAAGAACACCATGGGAGGTTACGACTGCACATGCCGTACAGGCTATCAGCCCAGTGGAGATGGTCCAAAGAAGCAGCAGTGCAGCCCCAGCTTCCCTGTTGCAGCACAACTTGGCCTAGGTATACTCTTCTCCTCGTAACATTAGAACATGTTTTTATACACCAATATCTTTTCGTTTATGTTTCCGCTTATAAGTAAATTTTTTAACTTAAATTTAGAGTTATCGTGGTTTATTTTTTAAACTTAATTAGCTTTTAGAGGGTAAGAATACATATGCAAAAATTTTATTCACAAATTATTTTTTGTTTGCAAATATACCAACCAATCAACCATATGGTAAATATAGAACGGTAGATACCTAAAAGATATCACACAACTTCTCATCCTATTCCTAATCTATTCTATAGTGCACCAACTGATATGACTTATGACTCATTGCTTCACGGAACAAATCCAACTATCCAGAATCATCTATATCACTCGAATATACTAGATCGACTTTACATACTCCACTATCATGCATAGAGAAGTTCTTTATATATATTAGAAACTTCATATAAAATATCAATATATACACTTTCCATGTACATAGCTCCTATAATCATGCTATATATTGTATGTCTATATTCCTATAATTACCAAAAGTGGTTAAGTTATGGCTAGTTAAGTTTTAGAAATTTATGCGATTAATCATCATATAAACAATTAGATTTCTAAATTTTATATAATTTAGTTTTTTTCTTAACCTATGATTTGCAGTGAATTTCTGTTATATTATGATAAAAATCATTATTCAATGGGATTATACGAATTTGTTTAAATACTTCATTTTACATGAATTAGACGATGGATCTCAATTGCATTGTACTAAAGAGTCATACAGACGTCTTTATAAGGATTCCTATTTATCACATCTTTAATATACACATACTTTAATAGCATGGTGGATGATATACGTATTGTCATTAAATTCTTTTGGTTGAACATGACTATCATAAAACTGTGCAATGTCTAAAATATAAACTTTCTTTAAATTAATTTATTTTTATTATCAAATGTCACCATTCATTCGTACAGGTAAGTTTTAATCAAATTAAAGTGCAATTGGACCTATTAGAAAAAATAATTTACCTGACATGAAATTAAATGATGTATGAATATAAATATTATGATACCATAGTGTTAGCACTGGTATATTGCCAGTCGTAATCAGAGTGGATTTCAAGTGCACCACACCCTATCTCTAATGGTCCATATAATGATAGTATAGTTTTATTAAGTTCCAAATAGGAAAATATACACCGAGGTAAACTTTTGAGACATGACAAGAGTGCAGCGATTTGAGTTTTTTAACATATAGGTAAATATTAAAATATTCTGAGCTAATATGTTAGTCCTACATGCATAACACTAATATAACAACAGTTGGTAGTAATATGCATAAAAGAGAGCATATGCTTCGGTTTCTATTACTACCTCCATTTCACTTTTTAGAATTACATAAATTCATATATATACTACTAAATCTAGATATATATTAACAGTATACATTGATATATAAATAAATTAAGGCATAATCAAAATGTCTTATAATATAAAACGGAGGGAATATAATAATGTAATGCCAACTCATAAATTTATTATGTTATTGCTCACATGAAATTGTAATCTTTTCTCTAAGAAAGGAATTTGTGACCTTTGTAGGCATCCCTTTGGGATTTTCCTTCCTGATGGTTGTTGTTCTTGTCACACTAATGATGCTTCAAAAGAAAAAGATGAATGAATATTTCAAAAAGAACGGTGGTTCAGTGTTACAGAAAGTGGAAAATATTGTGATTTTCTCTAAAGATGAGATAAAAAAAATCCTAAAGAACAATTTTGAAGTTCTTGGTGAAGGAGGATATGGCAAGGTTTACAAAGGTAGACTTAAAGACAATACCCTTGTGGCTGTGAAGACTTCAATTGAGGTAAATGAAGATCGAAGGGAAGATTTCACAAACGAAGTTATCATACAATCGCAAATGATACACAATAACATTATCAAGCTATTGGGCTGCTGCTTGGAGGTGGACGTTCCAATGTTAGTGTATGAGTTTGCTGCTAATGGTAGTCTGAAAGATATTCTTCATGGTGATTCCAATTGCCCAGTCCCTCTCACACTAGATCTACGCCTAGACATTGCAATTGGATCTGCAGAAGGCCTAAGATACATGCACTTATCCTTAAGTAATACAATACGACATGGTGATGTCAAGCCAGCAAACATACTTCTATCAGACAAGTTCATCGCCAAGATCTCAGACTTTGGATCATCCAAGCTCCTTACTATAGATAAAGAATTCACTGTGGTAGTTGCAGGAAGCATGGGCTATATAGATCCAGTGTTCTATTTGACTGGTCACTTAACACAAAAGAGTGATGTCTATAGTTTTGGAGTTGTTCTGCTAGAGCTCATTAGCAGAAGGCCAACAATATACGGTAAGAATTGCAGCCTCGTCATTGATTTCCAAAAGGCATATGACCAAGAAAATAGTGGGAGGTCATTGTTCGATAAGGACATTGCAACAATGGAAGAAGATGTCTTGATCGTGGAAGAGATAGGTAGGTTGGCAATGGAGTGTATGAAAGGAAAAATCGAAGAACGGCCTGATATGAAGGAGGTAGTGGAGCGCCTTGTGATACTACGAAGATCCAGGAGGCTAAGACAAGAAAACTACCACGTGAGTCGACCTCAACTATACTTGGAGAAAAACAACATCGAGGAACTCCATAAGAGCTTTGGTGATGATAGCACAACTAGCAGTGCAGCTAGCCCTTATGATGCAATCCAATCTAGCTGTAAAGAATCTCTCATAACCTCCACAGAGAGAAGCTACATCTAATAATAGGATCTAATTTTTGTATATATGTGTGTCACCCACATTTATAGATGAATGCAGTTATATTTGAAAAAGAGAAGCAACATGTTTGTAGCGCAAGATTATGTAATCTGTAATGTTTAAGTCAGTTCATACTTAATCTATTCTTGTATGGCATTTTTTCCTAGTGTACTCCAACTTTCTTTGGAACCATTGGTCTAGGTTGGATCTAACCATTGATATGTGTATTACACATTGTTATAAGAAAATAAAAAATACATTTTGCATACCATTAAAACATCATTTTTATTTTGCAGGGTAACAAGGTATATATACTTTATTGGAGCATGTAAAAATGGATGTGTCCTCCATCAATAGAGTAGACAAAAAAACAACTAAAGTATTTGTTGTTGGCGAGCTACAAGCTTAATTTTTATTTTACTAGACTACAAGCTTATTAATATTTGATTTATGTTGTAACAAACACGGCTAGATTAATTAAGCTAAGTGTTGCCATCATCCAGAAGAAATAGTCGAGATGGCCCTCGTTCAGATTGTCCGGAATCCACCTGGGGGCTGCTCCGCCGCTCGTCGTCGCCACCGACACAACGCCCAGTATGAAGGCGTTCAGGTAAGCTCCGGCGGCGATCGCCAGCTGCCCAAGCGCCGAGCACAGGCTCTTCATGCCCCCGTCCGGCGCCCGATCGTAGAAGAACTCCGACATGCCGACGCAGGTGAAAACCTCCGCCACGCCGTGCAGAAAGTACCCCGGCGTCTGCCACAGGATGCTCATCGCCGCGGTGAGGAACTAAGGAGGTTTAAGCAAATAGTGCTTAACAACAGGACCAGTTTGATTATAATTGCAAATAGTGCTTAACAACAGGACCAATTTGATTGCCAGCATACACTTTATACACTCCAACACTTTCCCCTCACGTGAGGAATATTGGAGTGGGCCTCCCCTCAGTCAAGACTTTATACACTCCAACACTCCCCCCTCACGCGAGGAATATTGGAGTGCCTCTGACTCTATTGCACCCTCACCCTTTGAAGTTGCATGCACCAGCAGTTGCAAATTCGAACTCGAGACCTCTGGCTCTGATACCATATTAAGTTACATGTACCATCCAGTTACACCTCAAAGTTTAAACTTACAGGAAAAGATGAGCAATTCACTTTATACCATCCAACGGTATGAGTGAACCATTTGTTTGAGGACAACCAAAATGTTATTATGTCCTTTTCTTCCAACAAACTACAGTTCACGTGGTCTCGGCAGGAGGGGCAACCGCCCAGGGCCCCAACCTCCTGTCCAGTCAAACTTATATTTATATGTTCACCTCGTTTGCATTTTCATCTATTCTTCTGAAAACATAGATAATTAATCAACTTACAAAACCAATATACTATAGTAGTCTATTGATTAAGGTTACTAGCTCTATCATTTACTTGTTGGCTTCTTTGCCATATCTAAAATTTGAATTTTCAAACTTCATATTAGACTTGATCTTAAGGAGTCATTATTGCAGTTTATTTTTTCCAGCACCTCCTTTAAATCGTTAAGAACTCAAATAAGAAAGAGTTTTAATCATAATTTATTTTTTTGATTCGGTTCATTTTTTTCATTTATTTTGTTTCTTTAAGTTCTCAATCTAGTGTCAACATTATTTCTCAAAATTTAGAACAAAGACTATATTGCAAGATACTCCCTCCGTTTCGTAATTTAAGACTCTCTAGCATTGCCTAGATTCATATAGAAGCTAATAAATGTAGACACATATATAAATTATATACATTTATTAATGAATAAATTTAAGTAAGACTACAAAGCTTTACCATATGAAACGGAGGTAGTAGCTCTTAAGAGTTAATAATTTGTTTATCATGTTAGTGATATTTTATCACTTTATATGGTAAATGAATATATAATTTATAATACAAGTAATAATTATTTAGTCTATCACACTGAGTTCGTCTAGTGCCCTCGAAACATTTATTATCAAACATTTCCCCACATTACCATTAGTACCTCTTTGGTACGGCTATGTACTAGAGCTTCCTCATAAATAATAAAGATTCTTCGCACGTTTCGCAAGCTTTTACGAGAAAAAAAATGGGTAACCATATACTAAGTCCCTGTTTAGTTTTCAAAACAAAAATTTTCACAGTATCACATCGAATATTTGGATATATGCATGCAGTATAAAATATAGGCGAAAACAACCAATTACACAGATTGCGTGTAAATTGCGATACCAATCTTTATGCCTAATTGTGTCATGGTTTGACAATGTAGTGCTATGGTAAACATTTGCTAACGATGGATTAATTAGGCTTAATAGTATTTTTAGATTTTCTCTTATTCAAATTATAAATGAGCTTGGACCGAATAGGTGAAATCAAAATTTTGAACCTAGTTAAGATTGTCAGCATATCTTTTTGCTTATACGTATACTTATAAGATAAAATTTAAATTTTCAATCTTAAATGTTGAGTTGATTTTGGAGTTTTTTAATAAAGTTTATTTTTCTGTCTTGACTTTTAGATCGCTGAGAATACATATGTAAAATTTTTATTTACAAATATATTGTTTGGTTTTTTAAACACCCAAACAATAACCCCCACCCGTGGTACTATCTGATGGCAGCACCAACCAAATGCACTTAGGGATAAAAACGGTTGGAACGGTTCAGAAATGGTATCAACAATGTCGATACGGTCTGAAAATTTTCATATTTATGAATTTCACTATTTAGCGTGAAATTCAACAGACAGAAACTAAAAATATTAAATTTTAAAATAGTAATGCTCGGTAAGATATTATTTTTATATTATTATTCTTGGAAACTATATCGGTATGGTGGTAAATTTACATACCGTCGTCCATTTACAGGGTGACAATTAATCTGCCAGCCATAGTATTCATCGACCACTTATTTGATATTAATAACTAGGGCAACTGCAACTGCACGCTACCCATGCAAGATTTCACTTTAAATACCGACGGCCATTTGATATTTTGGTGTCTAGGAGTTCAACCCACTAGTCAACATCCATAGATGTTAATGGAAATAATTTCGGCACACTGGAAGTTTGACGTTGACTAATTAAATTATACACCACAACCTCAGGTCGTACGCTGTTTTAACATTGTCGATGGGATTGAGATGGCAGAACCGTTGAAAATGCCTCAGGAAAACATTCATATGTCATCAGATCGCTAGCACTACCTCCGTCGTAATATAACTATACATTTATGGATTACCCCGTCGTAATATAACTATATATTTATGGATTACCCTTCCAATGTTTAACCGTTCTATTTATTTAAAAAGAATTATAAATTACTAAAAAGTAGTCACATATAAAGTACTATTCATATTTTATAATCTAATAACAAATAAAATAATAACCATATCTTTTTTAAAATAAGAAGGACGATCAAACATAAACATAAATGGTAAATATATATTTATTGTGAGACGAAGGGAATATTACATTATATCAAATCTACAGTTTGGATTTTTAACTTTAATACCGATGGAGTATTGGAGTATATACTAAGGCCTAGTATTTCCATCCGTTCTCAATTATATTTCTTGTTTTCTCGTGCATACTATTTCTACACTGCTAAATGATATTTTTTAAAAATAATATAAAAAATTGTTTTAGAAAAATCATATTAATTATTTGTTAAGTTTTTTACTTAATTAATCATATGTAATAACTCGCTCCGTTCTGCGTGCGTGGGAAAGAAGTTGCTAACTGTACTTGTTGCTATCTTATCAAGGACGGTAAAATTACTTAAATTTTTTGCTGCAATTAATAAATTTTTATCCGAGTACAAGAACATACATGCACACGAGGTCTGACCTCACCTTTCTTTTCCGAGGACAGTAAAAATACGATGCTCCTAAATTCTTGTCGAAAATTCAACCACCGTATGTACTCGATCCACGTCTTGATAGATAATATCGTTGATTTTTTATCATATTTTTGATTATTTATTTTATTTAAAATATTTATTTAAATATATATAAATTTCAGTAACATACATTTGGTAATAAAATCTAACCATAGCAAAATAAATAATAATTATAAAATTTTTAAAATAAGATCAACAGTCAAACACATGTCAAAACTTCAAATAAAGAGACTAGTACACTGAGCACAGAGTCCAGTGAATGTAGTTATATATCTACTTATATTTGCAAGTAGTAGTTGGCTAGTTGCACCGCTGTACCACTGGTTTGGAGTGATATGTACGGGCCTGTATATTTGGCAAGGTTCTGGCTTCAGCTTTATCTTTTTTGAAGCTAAGAGTCTAATCAAATGATTTTAAACAGGAGCTAAAGTGGACTAGACGGAGTTATCTGAAAACATAAAGCTGTATTCGAGTAGCTCCGCAACTCCATTCCATACTATAACCCTACAAAAGTTAGAGCACCGCCAAACGAGATCTATAACGACGGTGTACGTGTCACTAACATCAGCAACAATTGGATGGAGTTACGGATTGTATAGAATATATGCAAGCACCAGCTACAAATGCAGATGTCAAGAACATAAATTACAATGAATATATTTACAAATATGTATGAATAAATTTAATTTGTACATGGCACAGACAACACAATTTTGACAGTGAATAATTAGTCAGAACCAAATTTGTTGTTTTTTCTCCTTGGATATATTACATCAAATTTTGCAAGATGTTCTATACTAACGGATCAAAGTGAATACTTTATGATAACTATTGGAGGACATAAGTAAATGAATTAAATGTTGGAAAGGTGAGGTGATTAAAAATAAAATGCTTATGAACCTAGCTAGATTTTGGTAAAAAAAAAGGGGGTCATTTAGAAGATTAGAAAGCATGCCACGATAATCTATAGTCTCGTAATAAAGGACCTAATGTTACTGATATTTCCTTAACGAATTATGATTTGATATTTGATCACCAAGATGGCTATGGGGGTGATTATTTGGCTTATTCTATAGCTATACTTCTATAAACATTCCTGTGACAGTGAATATGCTATCACCATCACCAACTCCCTGTTTTTTAATATATACTTTGTTTTGCTCCATATTGTTTTTTTATCTATACTCCGTTTTTTTAAGAAAGAATGACTATGGATCTCACATGTCAATCACTCTCACTAACTCTATTTGTTGTGAGAAGAAAAAAGATTGTGGAACCAATAGGCCCACATTGCCATAAGAAATATATGTAGCAATCAAGAGATGACACATAAAAAAGAATAATGTTAATAACATGTTGATGATATTTTTTAAATAAAATCCCATTGCAGTGCACGGGCAGTATTCTAGTAAAGGAAAAACCAAACGGCATATTTACAAATAAAAATAATTTATAAATAAAAAATTTGTATATGTCTTAGAGATCTAAAAGCTAATGCTAAAAATAAACTACGATAAAAAACCCAAACTCTACTCTAAATTTAAGATTGAAAATTCAAATTTTAGTTATAAGCATAAAACGAAGCAAAAAGATAGGGCTATATGTTTTTTCAGCTTTGTCACTATATATTATTATTAATTTGACCATCTCATCCCCTCCCACAGACGTCATCTACTAGCTGTCAAAATATTGACAGTGTCCACTCGTCTTTTGTGGGTCGACGAGTAGGGTCTAAGAAAGGGGAACGAGGTGATCGAGAGGGTTTGAAAAAAGAGATGGGGGAAGCGGTGAATCTGTTTTGTCTACTACTCCCTCCGTTTCACAATGCCTAGATTCATATGGATGCTAATGAATCTAGACATATATATAAATTATATATATTTATCAATTGATGAATCTAGACAAGAAAGTCTTATAATATAAAATGGAGGTAGTAGGATTTTGGAAGATAGGCATAGATTGTAAGACAGATCAGGAGGTAGTAGGATTTTGGAAGATAGGCATAGATTGTAAGGAGATCATGTATTGTGTAGGGCTAACTACGTACCAATGACTAATCTGTATTTATCCCAATAAGCAAACCGATGGGCTTATGCTGAAAATCGTCAGCCACACCAGCGAACTGATGGAGCCCATGTTTGTCCTAATACAACCCCTTAACTGGATTTGGTGGGTGTTGGATATACCCGGTCTTGAAGTTGACAAGTATATTTTAGACGAGCACAAATTGAGAGAGGATAAATAGACTTATACCTTTTAACTTATATGTTCTATCGTGAAACCTTCTTTTATTAGTATTTCTTAAATTAACCGCGCGTTGAAAGCTATTTGTTATATTCATTAATGAAGTAGAAAGTCCAGAATAATAATCCTGTGAGCAGTTTGTTTAAAACAATGCCTTGATACATAAAAAAAATCCAACCCCACTCTTTTATAAAACAAACAGTAGTTCATTACGAGGTCAATGCCAGTGACAATCTTTTATCTTTTCGTTTTTTTTATATTTATAAGCCAAAATTTAAATTTTCAACTTTAAATTTAGAATTTATTTTGAGTTTTTTATTATAGTTTATTTTAGTCTTAGCTTTTAGATCGCTACATATATATATATATATGATATATATATAAGTATTATTTAGAAAAATATGTATATATATAAGTATTATTTAGAAATTATTTTTTGTTTACAAATACGACCTTTGATTTTCTCAGAAAAAAAACCAAAGGATCACCCCTAATGTCTTTTACGGATATGATAGACGCGCACTCTTCAATTTCTCGCCCTTATCCATGTAAGCAAAATAACAATAATACCATATACATTTGAGAAGTGACAGGTTGATAATTTCTGGCCTGCATATAATGACTGGATCTGGTCAATTTGCTTCCAATTAAATTAGACAATAATCGGCATGTAGCTAAGTAACTTGGATGGCGCCATTCTGGTTACTGGCCGGCGTCCTGCCACTTGTGCAGGCTTCAGTCGTCGCCGGCGACAGGCCTGCCGACTGCCCGACTAGATGCGGCGACGTTCGTATCCCCTATCCGTTCGGCATCGGCGCCGGCTGCTTCCGCAGTGACGGCTTCGAGGTCATCTGTAATACCAGCAAGAACAACGGCAACAGCAGCGTCGTCGTGCCGACCATTGCTGCCACGAGGCAGCGGGCCATCCAGGTGCGGAAGCTGTCGGTGTACCCGCGGCCGGAGGTAAAGGTGATGCTGCCGGTGGCGTTTCGGTGCTACAACTCCAGCGGCGGCGTCACCCGCAAGTTCAACGGCGAGGTTGAGTTCAACAAGATGGGCGTGTACCGCATCTCCGACGAGCGCAACATGCTGGTCGTCCTCGGCTGCAACACCGTCGCCTGGACACAGCACGGCAAAAGTGAGGGCATAGGCCTCTACATCAACCTCTACTACGCCGGCTGCGTCACCTACTGCAGTGACTCTGGCAGCGCCAAGGACGGCAAGTGCGCCGGCATCGGCTGCTGTCACGTCGACATCCCGCCGGAGCTCACCGACAACAACGTCACTTTCCAGCTATGGCCGCGCGGCGAGCAGGTGGAGTTCAGCCCCTGCGACTACGCCTTCCTCGTTGCCAAGAACGAGTACCGATTCCGGAGAGCCGACCTCAAGATGAAGCTGAAACGGACCATGCCGGTGTGGCTCGACTGGGCCATCCGCGACACCAACGCCTCGTCCTGCCCGCCGCCGGACGTGCAGAAGACGACCGCCGGATACGCTTGTGTTAGCGCCAATAGTGAGTGCGTCAACTCCACGAACGGCCCGGGATACTACTGCAGGTGCAGCAATGGCTACCACGGTAACCCCTACCACAACGATGGATGCCAGGGTAAGTTAATCAATCCTTAACTTCATGTATACATGGACACTTAGCCCGTTCAGTAGGACTCCAAACTTCAGCTCCTAACTTCAAACTCCACTTCAGTGGGAGCTAGCTCGAGGTAGAGAGCAACGCAAAACAACAGGAGCTGAAGAGCGGCGTAAAACTGTTTGACTAGTTTGGTCAGCTACATAACACCTAAAAGAGATGTTAGAGAGTACTAGTTTTCAAGAAGTGTTATCGCCTCTGCTTGAGGCCGCATATATTTATAGATATGAGTTGGAAACAGTCTCCAACGTGGCTTACAAGATCTTAGGAGATTACAGTTGCAAATCATAACAAAATCTATTCTCTCTTCAATATCCCATGTGACCAACAACTCTATCTTCGGCTATATACATGTGTGTTTTATCTATACGCACAAACCTGCACACATATGCACATATACATGCACGATCATATCATATTTCTAACAGAGAGTACGCTGACAATAATCGTGACTTATGCTGTATTCATGATGGAAGCCATATAATTTATTATTTTCTTTTGGATGTAATTTAATGCTAGTTATTTTCCTTTAGAATTAGAACAACATAATTGTAAGATTGTTCAATTGGTCATAGAGGAATGATTGTACAGAGAGAGAAAAGAGAATATATTAGGAGTAGATGGGTGTCAATTTCATGTAATTATATCTAGAAACTTGAGGCAGTGAGTCTTTTGGTGTAGAGTAGAGTCGTAGGAAAAATCCAGCTCCACCTATATAGTTTATTTTTTAGGAGCATCCGTTAACTCTGCTCTAGAAAATTTAGAATACATATCGTTTGGCACAGCTCCGACTATGGATAAATTAGAATTGAAAGCTAGATCTATGCCAAATAGGGCCTTAATTGTCTAACAAATTTAACTCGAAATGATCACCAGCCAACACATCCGGCTCATATATGTATATGCTCCCATGTATATGTATCCATATGAGCATCTCTACTGTATGGGTATACTGATAGTATTTTCCTAACCGTATTATCATCAGCTGAAAAATCTCAGCCTTTGATTATAAAGTTTTCCTAACGGTAAAGAGAATTATTCTACTATCAATAATTAATGTGGTATTATAAATAAATACAACCATTTAATTAGAAAAAATAAAGTATCTAAATGAATTCTGATATCAATATCACTAGTAGAGAGCATGGTAGCTAAAACACCTCATATGCAAATAAATCATGATCTAAAAATAAATATGCAGATATAAACGAGTGCGATCTGTCCAACAAGGACAAGTATCCCTGCCATGGCGTTTGCAACAACATCATGGGTGATTACGAGTGCAGATGTCGTACAGGTTATCAGCCCAGTGGACGTGGTCCAAAGAACGACGAGTGCAGCCCCAAGTTCCCTGTTGCAGCACGACTTGCCCTAGGTACACCCTTCTCGTTCTAACACTACGAGTGTTTTCATCCACCCATATCTTTTCGTTTATAAGTAAAATATTTAAATTTATAAACTTAAATGTAGAATTGCTGTAGTTTATTTTTTATTTTTATACTTATTTTTAGATCGCTAAGAATATATATGTATGTAAACATTTTATTCATAAATTATTTTTGTTGCAAATAAACCAACCAATCACCCATATGGTAAATATAGAATGGTAGATACCTGAAAGATATAAAAGCAGAACTTTAGCACACAACTTTTCATCCTACTCCTAATCTACCCTATACTGCATCAACTGGTGTGACTCATGACACTCGTTGCCTTACGGTACAAATCCAACTATCCAAAATTATCAACATCAATCAGATGACCCAGATCAACTTCACATCCCCCACTACCATGCATAGAAATGTTTTTTTCTATATTTTAGAAACTTACTATAAAATATAAATATATACACTTTTCATAGCTCCTATAATTATGTGTGTATATTCCTATAATTACCAATTTGTTAAGTTTTAGAAATTTATACGATTAATCATTATACACACAATTAGATTTCTGAATTTTATAGGATTAAGATTTATGATTAAGTTGTTTTACCTAGCCTATCATTTCTAGTGAATTTCTGTTAAATTGTGATAAAATAATATTGTTCAATGCGATTGTACGAATTTGCCTAAATACTTTATTTTACATGAATTAGAAGATAGATCCTAATTGCATTGTACTAAAGAGTCATATGGATGTCTTCAAAAGGAGTCCTATATAGCAATATTTAGTATACACATGCCTTAATAGTATGGTGAATGGTACATATATTGTCATGAAATTCTTTTGGTTGAATATGACTATAATAAACAAAATTGTGCAATATCCGAAACATAAAATTTCTTTCAATTAATTGATTTTCATTATCAAATGTCATCATTCATTAACACATGTAAGTTTTAATCAAATTAAAGTGCAATTATAGCTATTTTAGAAAAAGACTAATTTAACTAACATGAAATTAAATAATGTATGAATATAAATATCATGATATTGTAACATTAGCACGGGTCACCGGTATATTGCTAGTGGTAATCAGAGTGGATTTCACATGCACCCCACCCTATCTCTAATGGTCCATATAATGATACTCTAGTATTTTTCATTTTGCACTTTCGTTTTGCACCTTAATCTTTAATCCCTTCAAAAAGTACCATGATAGCCATATTCTAGGATTGAGAGAGCACTTGTTCATTACGTACTTTGACTAAAGTAAATTATTTTTTTAAAAGCAAAATGTACTAATTTATGCCCTTCTATACTTCGCTCATCACGTACTTTCATAGTACTATTAAAATATTGTTCATTTAACTCCTGAAACATCATCAAACCTATAGATTTTTTTTTGTCTCATAACCTATGTGTCTGAAAACAAGGAGTCTTATGAGTTCCACTCATGATTTAATTACAATAGGTTCCTTGAATTCAATAACTGCAAAGCTATTGCAAAATAAAACTTATTCCAGTATATACCCAGTTTAAGTGATGAAATATAACAAATTAACTTCGAGTAAAAGAGAACAAGGTACACACACTACTTGGCACAAAGTGCGATTTACTCAATTACTCTGTTTCAAGTTTGAATTTACTCAATTCTTTGTTTCAATTTTGAAAATCTGAAATTAGCTTAGGAAGTTTATAAAGAGAATCATTATGTCCTTCGACACTTTGCTAATCCCTTATCATAGTGTTTAAAATCTAGGGAGATAATAGAAAGGAAGGATAAATAAAATTTTATTGTAAAATTCTCGCACTAATGGCAGTGGTGTATTTAGTATTTCTATTCTGGGTGATCCAACTTTTATATATATATATATATATATATATATATATATATATATATATATATATATATATATATATATATATATATATATATATATGTTTTTAATTGTCACAAATATAACACATGATATATAATAGAAATATAAAATTAATCAAATTTACATTTTGCATATGTTGATAAATGATTTTTTTCTCTTATTTGATTTCTTCAATATATACGCACTTAAGCTGAGATTTTTTACTCCAATGAATAACTCAGAAGTTGAAACAAACAAGAAAACCAAGACATAGCTAACAGACCACAAGGTAAAGTTGTTTAAACAATCAATAAATTGAATAAAATTTATTTTAAATTTGAAGTTTTTATTAAGTTTGAAATAGGAAAATTTACACCGAGGCAAACTTTTGAGACATGACAAGAGTGCAGCGATTTGAGATTTTTAACATATAGGTAAAAATTAAAATATTCTGAGCTAACATGTTAGTCCTACATGCATAACATTAATATAACAACAGTTAATAGTAATATGCATGAAAGTGAGCATCTGCTTTGGTTTCTATTACTACCTCCATTTCACTGGTACTATCTCTATTTTATAAAATAAGATTTTCTTTAGACATATATATATATATATAAACTAAGGCGCACCTCCATTAGAATCAGCTATTCTATGCACTCCTCCCATCATAAGGCCAAAACCCACCTCTCACCCCCTTCCAAGGATCTAAAACCTTTCAACTAGCCTGGTCAAAGCCCTCCCCCACTGGTCAAACCCATCCTTTGACCTTCCTCTACACCCCATCTTTGTCTAGTCCTGTCTATCTAAAAAATGTAGTAACACGAAGACAAAAATACACTAACATTTCTTATAAAATATAGTAGCAACATCATGACGGATCAGTTTTTAAATCATTTTTTTTACCCATGGTAGTGAAAATGGTTTTAAAAAATAATATAAGACACATGAGATATTGCTCTCTAAAGATTGGGAATATAACATTTTAGCTATCCCACATGTATTAGTTGTACTATAGTAATAGTATGCAGTCACACCTCGTGTTACTGCACTTTGATCATGATGTTACTATACTTATATCTTGATGTTACTGCAATTATATAGTAACAACGTACATGTTACTGCACTTATATCACCAATGTATATTGTTACTGCAGCTATTGCCACAACATTAGTGTATACTAATACAAATTATATAGATATTTCCTAAGACTTCAAACTTTAAACAACTTTATCTCTCACCTCATATATTATTTTTAAAAATGTTTGTACCACATTGTTAGAAAAAAAGCTTTAAAAAAGTAGATCCCTCATGGATATGTTTCGATGTTGTTATTGTAAATTAGTTGTCGTGTTACTGCATTTCTGCCTTTGTCTTACTGCAGAATTCCTATGAGACGAGGGGTGGGCTTACATAGATATAAGAGGAAGCCCATAAGGAGATTGACTCACGGGGTGAACTATTTAACCAACTCTTTAATTGAGGTGGGGATGATTTTTAGACCTAGAAAAAAAAGGTGGGAGATGGGATGGGCCTTGGGAGGCCTTGGAAGTGAGAGGGTGTACAATAGCTTATACTAAGATGGGTTCATGTATTAGTCTTGCTATATATATATATATATATATATATATATATATATATATATATATATATATATATATATATATATATATATATATATATATATGAAAAATTGGATCCTACTATCAGGTGTAGCTACTCCCTTCACGTCCACGATGAGAAATAATTTCATAACTGTTTCTGCTCCCACCCAACAGAAAGTACAAACACTGTTAAATCTCATATGAATGATACAACTATATGTATAGAGTTTGTATTTTCTGTTAGAAGAGCAGAAATATATATGGAGGTGTTTCTGCACCTTAAACGTGAAGGGAGTAGCTACAACTGGTAGTAGGATAGAGGCTTCCTATATATAGATGTATGTATGTATGTATGTATGTTATTGCTCAAACGAAATTATAATTTTTTTTCTCTAAGAAAGAAATCTATCACCTTTGTAGGCATCACTCTGGCATTGTCCTTCTTGATTGTTGTTGTTCTTGTCACACTAATGATGCTTCAAAAGAAAAGGATGAATGAATATTTCAAAAAGAATGGTGGTTCAGTGTTACAGAAAGTGGAAAATATTGTGATTTTCTCCAAAAAAGAGATAAAAAAAATTCTAAAGAACAATGCTGAAGTTCTTGGTGAAGGAGGATATGGCAAGGTTTACAAAGGCAGACTTAAAGACAATACCCCTGTGGCTGTGAAGACTTCAATTGAGGTAAATGATGATCGAAGGGAAGATTTCACAAACGAGGTTATCATACAATCCCAAATGATACACAATAACATTATCAAGCTATTGGGTTGCTGCTTGGAGGTGGATGTTCCAATGTTAGTGTATGAGTTTGCTGCTAATGGTAGTCTGACAGATATTCTCCATGGTGATGCCAATTGCATAGTCCCTCTCACACTAGATGTACGCCTAGACATTGCAATTGGATCTGCAGAAGGCCTAAGATACATGCACTCATCTTTAAGTAATACAATACGACATGGCGATATCAAGCCAGCAAACATACTTCTAACAGATAAGTTCATTGCCAAGATCTCAGACTTTGGGACATCCAAGCTCCTTACTGTGGACAAAGAATTCACTGTGGTAGTTGCAGGAAGCATGGGCTACATAGACCCAGTATTCTATTTGACTGGTCACTTAACACAAAAGAGTGATGTGTATAGTTTTGGAGTTGTTCTGCTAGAGCTCATTAGCAGAAGGCCAACAATATACGGTAAGAATTGTAGCCTCATCATTGATTTCCAAAAGGCATATGACCAAACAAATAGTGGAAGGTCGTTATTCGATAAGGACATTGCATCAATAGAAGAAGATGTTTTGATCTTGGAAGAGATAGGTAGGTTGGCAATGGAGTGTATGAAAGAAAAGATCGAAGAACGACCTGATATGAAGGAGGTAGTGGAGCGTCTTGTGATACTACAAAGATCTAGGAGGCGAGACAGGAAAACTACCACGTGAGTCCTGAACGATACTTGGAGAAAAACAACATCGAGGAACTCTATAAGAGCTTTGGTGATGATAGCACAACTAGCAGTGCAGCCAGCCCTTATGATGACTTCCAATTAATCAAGGAGCAAAGAATCTCTCATAACCTATAAATCGACAACTGAAAGAGAAGAAATTTAATATATATATATATATATATATACATATATATATATGTATATACATATATATATATATATATATATGTATATGTGTGTGTGAGAGTGTGTGGCCCACCTTTATAGATGAATGCAGTTACATTTGACATAGAGAAGCAACATGTTTGTAGCACAAGATTATGTAATCTCTAATGTTGTAGATTTAACTCAGTTCATATTTAGTCCATTCTTGTATGGCATTTGTCTACTGTACTCTAACTTTTTTCGAGAGCATTTTTTCTATCCTTGAGTAGGTACCATGAGATACCTCTGTTTTTTATGTAAAATTTGATACATCTTGGTACCTTATGTAAAATTTAATACCTCTTAGTAGTACCAAGAGGCATCAAATTTTATATAAAAAATAGTGATACATCTTGATACCTTCTCAAGGATGATAACTCTCGAACCATTGATCTAGCTTGGATCTAACGGTTGATATGCGTATTACACCATGAGATGTAAGACATTGTTATAAGAAAATAAAAAATACATTTTGCATACCATTAAAACAACATTTTGAATTTGCATGGTAACATGATATATATGCTCTATTGGAGCATGTAAAAATGGAACTGTTCCATCTATATGCATATATTCCACTTGCATTTTTTTTTGATAAATCACCCGGGGGGGGAGGGGGGGGGTTGAGAGCCCCACATGAATTGCATTGAAAAAAAAAGAGATAGTACAGCAAATGAGAAAAAGAGTGGTTACAACAGCAGCAAGGCAAGAACTGAAAATAAGAACTACAACAAGCACGAGATGGCTGAGCTAAAGATTGCCCTCCAGGCAGGCTCTACAGCGGCGATATCATCTTGTTTGAGCCGTTGTGTCCGAAGAGTGCAGTCGTCTATTGCAGCCCGCAGGTTGCGATGCAACGAAGTTGATTCGTTTCTGAAGACAACAACTTCATGTCTGTGATTCCAGAGAAGCCAGAAGCATAGAATGAAGAAAACTCTAAAATGTTTCGCTGGTAGCGGCGCGATCGGTTTTAGCTGGCAGAAGTTTATAGTAGACTTTATCCCAGGGTTGATTCGGATGGTTCCCCAGAACGCTTCTGCAAACGGGCATGAGAACAATATGTGTGCCGCCGTTTCCACTTGCATTTTTTTTTTATGAAAAGAGTAGACACTAGACAACTAAAGTATTTGCTGTTAGCAAGCTACAAGCTTATTTGATTTATGTTGTACCAAGCGTCTCACCATCTCCGCGTGTACCTCGTTGAGGAACTCACAAACATGACCAGATTAATTAAGCTAAGTGCTGCCATCATCCAGAAGAAATAGTCGAGATGGCCCTCGTTCAGATTGTCCGGAATCCACCCGGCTGCTCCGCCGCTCGTCGTCGCCACCGACACAACGCCCAGTATGAAGGCGTTCAGGTAAGCTCCGGCGGCGATCGCCAGCTGCCCAAGCGCCGAGCACAGGCTCTTCATGCCGTCCGGCGCCTGGTCGTAGAAGAACTCCGACATGCCGATGCCGGTGAAAACCTCCGCCACGCCGTGCAGAAAGTACCCCGGCGTCTGCCACAGGATGCTCATCGCCGCCGGAGCAGCGGCATCATCGTCGCCGACGATCGCCAGCCGCTTCATCTCGAGCGACGCCGCGTACGCCATCGTGGCCGTGGACAGCGCAAGGCCGATCCCGATGCGCTGTGGCTGCGAGAGGCCCCCGCCGTCCTCCCGTCCGGCGAGGTGCTTCGCCAGTGGCACCGCCATGGCTTCGTAGATAGGGACCAGGACGAGGACGCTGACCACGGCGACGACGGTGAGGGATGCAGGAGGGATCGCGAATGAGCCGACAAGGTTGTCCATCGCCATTCCCTGCTCAATATACGTGGAGGACATCTGCCCGCTGACTGCGTTAAAGATGACGTAGGATGCCCAGGTTGGGAGCATCCGCAGCAGCATCTTCAGCTCCTCAACCTGCGTCACTCTGCACAGCCACCATGAGCTCATTGCCTCCGTGCTTGTTTTGTCCGATGGAGGCAGCACAATGGCAGCCTTGTCAAGGAACCTGAAGACCACAATGACATGTAAACAATCTTATCAAATTAGAGATACCAACAATCAGAAACGATTTGGCTCGAGGTATTTTTCGTTGCACTGGAGCAAATCTCATCGAATTATATCTTTCTGTTTGGACATTATTTTCTATTATTCAATAATTGAAGTTCAAGTACCTGAATTGATTGGTATGCTGAATCTCATGATTTCCTTCAGCTGCTGAAGACGAAGTGGACGGTTCATACAGATGTGAGGTGTTCTCCGGCAATTCCAGATGGCACTTCCTGACAGCTGCAACAAGCACCTGGCAGAGGCTCTTGAGGGGGCTGCATCCGGGTTTTCTGAACCTGTAAACTCTTGACCCAGCAACAAACACAGGGAAGCTGATGATCATTAGCACAGTTGGGATCGCACAACCCACTCCCCACCCAACGTTATCCTGCAACCAAACGAGCACTGTGCTCGACAGCAAGGAGCTGGCGTTCAGCATGAAGAGGGACCAGCTGAAGAAGGAGGCCTTCTTGGCTAGCTCCCCCGGGTCAGTGGCATCAAACTGGTCAGCCCCAAATGACGAAGTGCAGGGCTTCATTCCACCACTCCCAAGGGCAGCAAGGTAGAGCCCTAGATAGACCACTGAACGATGAGCATTGCCATGTTCAGAAGATGCTGAGAACATTGGGAGAGATGCTGAGACTGTCAGGATGAGCATTCCCTGAGAAAATGGAGATCTTCAGAGTTGCAGAAGGTAGCTCACAGTGCAGAACAGATCAGATCTGAGATCTATTGGCTGTTTTACAGAACTTACAGTGATGTAAACCGGGAGGAAAACAACAATTGTCCAGTATCTGCCCCAGTAGGTGTCTGCCAGAAAGGCACCAACAACTGGTGTGAGGAAGCAGGCACCAACCCAGGCGGAGACATTTCTTGCGGCATCGATCTTGCTTTCATGGAGCACAGTCGTAAGAAAGGTTACTAAATTCCTCGCGATTACATAGTAGGCCATGTTTTCGCAAAAATCGACACCTGGGAACCCATTTATGCATTCACAAATCACAAGAGAAGAAAGAACAAGAGCAGTTTGAAATTGATGGTTAATTATCTGTTGCAATGAATTGCTCCCTGGCACCTAAAATCAAGAAGCATGCGCTCCAGTTCCCTGTTCTGTGCTTCAGGGCAGGCTGCTTGTTGATATCAACTGAGCCGTCCCTTGTGTATTCTGATCCTACATCCTGTGTTATAACATGAAAAATCATTAGTTTGCAGTGGGAGAGTGACTGTCTTTTCAGATAACTTGAGAGTAAAAGTAGACCATATATTCTTGTTTCTTATTTTGACCCACAATAACATTGATGCAATCCTTTATATGTGATAACTGAATCGCTCTTTACTTTTTCCTATGAGATTGATTTGATACCTTAAGGTCATCAGATGTTATAATTCCAAAGAGAAATCTTATAATTGATGGATAAATCCTATTCTCTCCTCAAGTTGTCAGCTGAGGCAATCTTGAAAGCAAAGTATATATCTTGATAGAGGAAGTGAGGAGAACAGAATACCTGTGAATGGAGATGAAGCAGAGGCATATCCTCATCTGCTCCATCCATGGCTTCAGGCTAGCTAAGAGAGGAACTAAGGAGGTTTATGCAAATAGTGCTTAACAAGAGGACCAGTTTTATGGCCAGCATAAAGAAATGTTGCAGACTGTGGTCTCAGTGACCCATTTTGTTTGAGGCTTTTGTGGACAACATAAAGAAGTTATTATGTCCTTTTCTTCCAACAAACAATTGTGAGAATAACATACGACAAGTCATGCAACGATGACATAAACTGAAGTACCTCCGGCTTAATTTCGTACTCACTCAGTCCTAGAATAAAGCTATTTATACCAACTATCATCATTTATCCTAAAATAAGCTAATTCTCCATATACCTTGCCATTTTAACCAAACACAATTATTCACCGTCCCATTTTCTCACATACTTTATTTTCTCAGCTAATCACGATTTTTCTCTGATTATTTCTAGCTACTTTCTTAACTCTCATGCTCAGCTCTAGAAATGGGTATATTTTGATGTGGACCAAGTACTCCCTTCCCTTCACAGGGCTGGCTGAGGGTCTAGGGGCAATCGTATAGGCCCCAACTGGGAGGGTCGAGTCAAATTTCTATACTACTTAAATATTGGTAGTGGTGATGGCAGTGAAGTACCACTACTTATTTTTTATCTATACTCTATTTTTTTTAAAAAATAATGGTGAATTTTATATAGTAACCGTCTCCACTAACTCTACTTATTATGAGAAAAAATAACCGTGAGATTACTATACCCATATGTCAAACAATTAAAATATGACATATACAAAAATAATATTAGTAACATGTTATGCTATTTTTAAATTAAATCTCGTTGCAACGCATGGGCAATGTGCTAGTATATTTATACGTTTACGTGGTTTGATTTTTGCATCTATTTTTAATAACTTATGAAACTAACAAATGATAATAATCTATTGGTTAGGTTTACTATTATTTACCTGTTGGCTTCTTTGCCATAGCTAAAAATTTAAATTTCGAAACTTAATATTCCACTTAATCTTAGGTGTTATTATTGTAGTTTTTTTGTCTTTTAAGTCGTATTTAATTTCGTGTCAACATATTTATCAAAATTAAGAACTAAGACTATAGTGCACGTTAACTCTAAGAGTAAAATAATTTGTTTATCATGTTATGATATTTATTTGTTTCACTTAATAGGTTAAATGCTTATATAATATGTATTACGAGTATAATATAATTATCCTATGGCACGAACTAATCTAGTGCCCTCGAAATATTTATTATGAAACATTAATTGCCCCACATGACCATTAGTACCTCTTTGGTACGGCTTTGTACCAGAGCTTCCTCATAAATAATAAAGATTCTTAGCACGTGTGGGCCAACCGATAGCTGACGTTTCTTCGTGTGGGCCATGTAGGGATAGTTCAAAAATAAATCACTTTCCAGTGTTTAAACTTTATTCCAAATAAATTAATTCATATATGTCTTAACCCTTCGTCAATATAGAGTGTTGCAACCAATTTCTTCCCCCTATACATGGATGGCGACATATGACTAAGAACATTATTAATAGATTAGCTAGATCTTACTAACTAAATAGTTTTATAGCTGGTTAAAAACACTATATCTCTCAGGCACACCAAGACAATATCATCCCCATCTTTTCGCTTCTGCCTTTTCTTATAACTAAAATTAGTATTTTTAACTTTACATTTGAAGTTAATTTTATTTTCTTATCAAGGTTTTTTTTCAGCCTTGACTTCCATATCGCTAAGAGTACGTATATAAATTATATTTACAAGCTATTTTGCATTTTCAAATATATCGATTGATTTTTTGCACGAAAAAGGAAACTATCACCCCTAAATCTATCTATAGTTTATACTTTTATGTGGATGCTAGTATTAAACGAGTAGAGGCAAAGGTTGACTAGCCAAACTTAGCTAACTTGCCAACCCATTTAGCTAATGAAATAGCTGGTCGAGCAAAATAGCTAGACTCTTAAAGGTGTGTGTTTGTGTTTTTAGTAGGCTAGTCAAAATCTGTTATGACTATTATAATACATAGTCTACCGGAGATGCTCGAACCAATTCATTTGTTTCATTCCTCTGAATTATCTTGATATGGTAAGATGAAAAATCTAACGGAGTCATTGTTTTACTGAAATTAAGCGTAAAGCAAATGAGTTATTAACGATTTAAAATAGTTTGTAGGTATATATATTTTATATATATATATATATGTTCTTAGTGATCTAAAAATAAAGATTAAAAAATAAAGTACGATAAATATATCACAAAACCAAATCTAAGTTTAATTTTAAAAAATTAAAATTTGGGTTATTAGCATAACCCAAAATATTGGGCTATGTGCATATGTAAGTAAGTATGTAAGTAAGAAAGAGATTGAAAAAAATTTTGGGACCATATCTATATCTATTCTGTCGTCCGTCGTTCTCGCGTCGTCCTTGTTTCCGTGCGAATCGCGCTGCCGACGCATCCGCGCGCTCCCTCCCTCCCTCCCTCCCGCACCTCTACGCTACGATTGGGTCCATTCACCTGCTAGCTGGTCCCGGAGTTGTTCGGCACCGCGGCGCTGTCTGTCGCCGCCGAGCCCCATCAGGAGCCGCACCTGGCCAGGAGCTATATATACTATTATAAAAAAAATCAAAGGATTTAGATGATTAAATTCCTTTTGAAAGTCATTCGATGGATAGAAATGAATCATATGAAAATCAAATAAAATTTTTTTTCCTTCTTACTAGAGAGAGAAAACATAGAAAAATTTATATCCACTTAAATCTCTTGGAAAAATTCGTATAGATTGGTGTTACCATACATTCATATTTTTTCACTTTTTCTATTCCTTTAGATTGAAATTTCTCCAAACCAAATAAGCCATGAGTTTATTAATTGTCGAGGATGTTGTTGGAGTAGAGTTTCATTGCTACTTTACTGTTGCAAAGGGGCAAGTTTGATGGATTGATATAGTAAAGGTTCCAATTGCACTTAATAATTAGTGATGCCAATTAAAAAGCACTGCATAAAATTTATCACGCTATTTCCTCTTAACTCGTTTCAAAGCACGGTCCTATATTTCTACTATTATCGAAAAAAGTAATGATTCTGCCAGTAATTTTTGTTCGTCGTCCGCGTGTCATCCGAGCACGCGCATATTCAAACCGCTCATACACCACACTCTTCCTCACCTGGGCCGCACCACCTCGCCCTCACGGGCCACGCTTGCGTGTCCACACCCTTCCCCACTTGGGCCATTATGTTGGAGACTTCAATAGTCATCTACGAGTTTGAACGATTTTGTATTTGTAGCTCATCAACTCAGCCCGTCTGGCTCATCTAAGTCAACTTGGGCCAAGTTCAGCCAGCCGGGGGTAAGTTAATTTATGGTGTCACGGAAAATATGGTAATAGATTAGTACATGATTAATTAATTATTAATTATTTAAAAATATAAAATAGATTAATATTATTTTTTAAAAAAACTTTTCTATAGAAAACTTTTGTAAAAAATACACTGTTTAACAGTTCAGGAAACGTATGTGTGAAAAATGTGGAGGGCTTAGTCAGCGTAGAGGGGGGTCGAACGCAGCCTAGCTCGGTCCGCAGAGCCATCGTGTTGTTGCCTGAAGGGCATGTGAAATTCTCTGTTTGTTGGTGATCACTTATGTTATTATTTAAACAGATATTGAAATTATAAATTAATTTTATTTCTCCCGTCGTAAGGCATGGGCTTTTTCTATTACGTACGTATGTAAGAGAGAGAAAAAAAAATGGAGGCATCCGACTGGGCCGTACTCGTGGGTGGGCCGGGTCGGCTACAGAACGGGTCGGGCCAGCTATATATGCCACGTTTGTCGTGGGCTCGTGGCCGTCCAACAAAAAGGCGAAAAAGGAAAAAAGAAAATAAATGAAAAGGAGAAACCATTTGTGATATTTCCTCTCCCTGTCATCTCCGTCGTCGTCGTCTCCTTCCTCCGCCGATCTCCATCGCCGCCGTCCTCCCTCCTTCCTTCCTTTCTCGGGTCACGGTCAGCACCGCATTCTCCTCTCTCTCTTGTCGCTCTCCCTGTCGGATGAATTCTTCTTCTTCTTCTTGTCGAACGGATTTCCGTGCCTGCGTTAACCCTAGATAAGCTTCCCTCGTAGATCTGGATCTGCAACCCTTCGAATCAATGCTAACTAAGCAGTTGGTTTCTCTGTTTGTTCAGGAGAGAAGGCAAGTTTGGGGATGTCAGATCCGCCCCCGTGAGTGAGTTGGTAAAGAAGGAAAGGAGGGAGATGGACGACGACGCCAACATGGGCATGAGGGGCTGGGGGAGCTTCTTCGACTCGCCGGCGAGGAACCTCGGCCTGCAGCTCATGTCCTCGGTGCCCGCTGACCGCGACACCAAGCCGCTGCTCTCCGCCACCCCCTTCCTGCAACACCACCACCACCACCACCACCATCCGCGCGACTCCGTGCCCAATGCCGCCGTGCCCGCCGACCCTCCGCCCATCAACTTCGTGCGCGGCGAAATGTGGATGCACCCGCAGCATCATCCCCGCGAGCCCAAGGTTCTTCACACTCTCGCCGTCGGGCATGGCGGGCACGTCCCGCATCATGACCCGGTGGCCTACGGGATGATCCCTGGCACGCACGCCGCGCATACTCTGCAGATGATGCAACAGCCCGACCCCCAGCCGCAACAACCCCCGCCACCTCCAGTGCCAAAAGAGGAATGCATTTCCTCCCCGATGATCGAGGAAAATGTGCCCGTTGTTAATGAGCAGCCACCCCCTCCCAAGAAGAGGCAGCAGGGCCGGCAACCTAAGGTACCAAGGCCTAAGAAGCCCAAGAAGCCTGCCGCTCCACGCGAGGACGGTGCCCCCAATCCACCGCCAGCACCACGGAGAAGGGGTCCCAAGAAGGCTATAGGGATGGTAATTAATGGGATTGATTTGGACCTCTCAAGGATACCAACGCCTGTTTGTTCATGCACAGGCTCACCGCAGCAGTGCTACCGCTGGGGTGCAGGTGGTTGGCAGTCTGCATGTTGCACCACCACCATCTCAACATACCCACTTCCAATGAGTACAAAGCGCCGTGGCGCACGCATCGCTGGAAGGAAGATGAGCCATGGTGCATTCAAGAAAGTGCTTGAGAAGCTTGCTGGTGAAGGGTACAATCTTAATAATCCGATTGACTTGAAGACCTTCTGGGCCAAGCATGGCACAAACAAGTTTGTGACCATAAGGTAAAAGACTCAAAAAGTTTCTAAATTCCTCGGCTTTGTAGGTTCCACCTCTGCTGTTTGGTCTGAGTAATTGTCTGTATGTACTCTAGATGACAAACTGCAGATTCCTTTTAGGTTTAGGTTTTAGCCATGCCCTGTCCCTTTGCAGTAGTTTACATGGCTCATCTGTGACCTGGGTGCTGACCTGTATGGCGCCTATCTGCGTGTATCTTTATCATTATCTTTACAAGCAGCAGTGTAATGCGACAGTCTAATTTAGATGGCATGATGAAAGTTAATCTATTCAATGTTTCTCATTATGCTTCAATCATCTAGTATACAATGTTTCATTGCAATGTCTGGATGTTTTACAGAACGCAATATAGTTGGTATCACCTGAAATAGAAATATTATGTTTCATGCTGTGTTGTGTGCTCATGCAAAGTTTATATAGCCAATATATACAGGTTGTCCATCTTTTAATTAAACTAATGTTTCACATGTGGGTAAAAATCTTCTATATCCACTCTGTAGTGCTCAGCCAGTGCTATTAACATCTACGCTGTTAACACAGCATGGTTCTTGCCAATTTCATTTGATGCACCCAAGTCTGTCAGATTCTATTCCAAAGTAATCAAGAAATTTTAGAACAAAGGCTGAGGCATGCCATTTGGTGCCCTTGTTCATAGACAGATCTCTGGGACCATTGAAGTCAAATCTTAGAGGTTCATTGATGACTCTTTTATGTCCATGTGTTATTATTTCCACTTCTTTCATAGGCTATCGTTGACAAGTACTCTAAGTCTTGGTTTCCAAATCGCCGCTTCATTTAAGCTGCGCCCTGGACAGCAGCCAAATTATTGCAGTTATGTGCTATTGATTTCTGTTCTGATGATTATTTTTTCAGATAAAGAAAGTTACCCGTGTCTACAGTTTGAACATATTGCTTTTTCATTATGCTGTAAGTTTCCAAGCTATCTGCAGTAATATTGTCATCTCAAACCTGTCACATGTTATGTGTTTGAAATGTTGATCCTGTCCACTTCGGAATTTAACTCTAATGAGGCCATACTTCTTTAGCTGTCAAGGCTAATTGCATTATAAGGCATGCATATTCTTTGGGTTTTTTCCCATCTCTAGATTGCAAGGGAGGTGGAGCCATTTGTAATTAAACATTGTTTCCTGTATTCAGCAACTTTTATGAGCTATAATAGGTAAATAATTAGAATGCTGATATGAACATTAACGACAGTGGTTAATGAGCTGGATGCCATGATTTGTTAGATAATTAATTATCACAAAAACTAAGTTCTTACGAATTTCATAATATGCTGACCTGTGGTTTGCTTCTAGTTTTGTGCTATCTAAATTTCACAAAGTTACATTAGAATACTGAATGTTTGCACATAGCTTCTTGACTTACTGAGGTCTTCAGGGTGAAAAACGGTGGATAATACCTGTTATAAGCAGTAAGTACTGAATAAAGTTAACATGTAGACTGTTTTGATAATCTATGAAGCCATTCGGAAGTTAGTGTAATTCTTAGAAGAGAGTAGAAGCTAATACTGCCAATAACAGAGCTATTCTGACTGATAAAGTGCACTGATAAGTGCGAACTGGTATAACCTGAGCTATTGTTGTACTAGAGCATGCTACTACCTCCGTTTCATATTGTAAGACTTTTTAGCCTTGCCTAAATTCATCAGTTGATGAATGTATATAATTTATATATATATGTCTAGATTCAATAGCATTCATATGAATCTAAGCAAGGCTAGAGAGTCTTACATTGTGAAACGGAAGGAGTATTTATTAGTATCATCATCCTACTTTAGTAATCTGTACAGACACTGATGCCATATATGCTGGCCCAGCAGCCCACTGCTGTTCTACTTGATCTCTGCTGTTTTTGATGTGCATATGTTGTATGAAGATCTCTTATCTGCACCTGTTTATTTCTTTTATTTGTTTAGAAAGTATGCTATGTTTACTTGTGCCTGCTGAGATGCAAATGCAATTTATCCGTCAGTCTAGAATTGATGGTGAGCAGGGCAAGATGTACCTGCAAAAATAAAATAGTTTTACTGTGAATCTGTGATCTCTCTAACTGGTCGTCGTCCCTTTCTGGAGATCCATGTTCTCCGAGCTACCATGGAAGCAGCATTATTCCTTTATCAATGTTATGGAATTTTATATATGATGTGGCATGGTTTTCAGCACTGTCCATACTTTGATGTGTTCCAACATTGATATATTGAAACTGCAAATGATCAACATTGTGCCCGTTTTTATTTTTTTATATGTGCCTGTTACTGGTTATAGTACTGGTTCCATTTGTTCATTTCATTCTCATGTGGGTCTTTCATGCCTTTATTGCTACTTCTGCCTTTTGGTGTCAACATTGACTGAAGATCGTTGTCCTGTGAGAAGCAGCAGAATTCCAAGGTGCAAGGTATACATTGCTGCTGCACAGAAGTAATTAATCAATATTAGATCTGAGATCAAATATTTTAATTTGTGCCAAGATATATAATCTAGGTGAGGTGAATATAATTTAAGAGGGAGTGTGTAGAGTTGGCAACGGGGACATGGCTGGAACGTCCCTAGCTCTGGCCTCAAATTGAAATAGGGGGAGATCCAGTCCCCGTCCCCGTCCCTGAATGGGGCCCAAGATTCCCTTAATTCTCTTAGGTCGGCAGCGTCGTGCCGAGGAAGGCAGAGGAGGGCCCAGTGGTGCAGGTTCATCGGCAATGATGCAGGCCTTTGGCTTTGGGTAGATCAGGAGGCGGTGGCGGTAAGAGCATCCCCAATAGCTTATTCATCCCATTTTCTATTCTAGAAATAGAAGACGAAAAGTAAAAGTTGTTCTTTAGCAGAACATTTATCTTATCATTTATTTTTAGATGTCATCTATATTAGGAGAGAGAACCTCCATATTTAGATGTTCTCTCTCCAATCATCTAAATAGATTTAGAAGATGTCATATATAGATGATCTGCTGGAGTACAAAGGGATATGAATGATGAAAGTATTTTAGATGATCATCCAAATAAAAATATTGATGACCAAATTTAAATAAGCTGTTGGGGATGCTCTAACATCGGGTAGATGGGAGGCAACGTGGGAGGTGGCGTTAGGCAGATAGGGTTTTTCTCCGCCGACAATCGACGTGGTCATGCGGGTGCTAGTCGTGAGCAACCTCGGCAAGGAGCTAATGGCGAGGTAGGGAGGGTACTAGAGGGGCGGCATCAGTGTCGAGCATATGGTGATGGTGGTGGAGGACGACTCCGTGGCAAGGAGGGGAACGATAAGCGAAGGGCATCTTTTCCGGGCCCAATCGGACTTTTATCTCCTGATCCAATTCATTTTTCATCGGCTTTATCTAATTCTATCTCAAGCCGGTGAGTCCGATTGCCATTATTCTTGTCCGATTCGGTTATCTTCTTATGTTTTTTTCTCTCAAACGGCTACATCCTAATTTTACTGTTAACACGTATCCTCCAAAATATGAATGGTCATATCCTATCCCACCTGACCATCAACCAAATATACCCTAACTTTGCACGGCATGTAATGACTGTTGTGCTCATTGCATTAACCTGCTTTTTTTTTGGTTTGGATTGTTTCGCAAGCGCTATTTAATAATTTTAGTCTAGTTTTTAATTTGATTATTTTCTACACTTGTATTATTGCCAATATTCAAAATAAAAAATTGCTCCATACCATATAGGCTCTTTCTTGCTGGGTCTTGATCTGGTTTATTTTGTTAAAAAGATATACAGAATAATGTACAACCATTATATATCCGTGAGAATGTAAAGTCCCATCTAGCATGATTGTGGAAACAAATTTCGTACTCCAACAGACCGGTAATTAACATAGTTTTTTCGATTACAACTTGACACGGAAGATAATGAAATATGACTACAAAATTGAAGGTGAAACGGCTATATATGTATTGCCATTTTATATTCCTGTACATACATGGGGTTTACAGAAATTAAATGGTAGCACACGCGTGTAATAATAGATAGCTTGTGTATTGCTTAATTGGTCGAGATGAACAGCGATGGGTTTAATTTTGATATAAGCTAGCGAGTCATTCCTTCCATCGCTTGGTGTTGGGGAGGAGTCACCATCATCCTCCGCGAGTTGACCTCCCATCCTTCATCAGTCAAACATCAGTAACCATCGTGCAGATTAATACAGTGAAGCTTTAATTTCCTATAACCATTTCAGCTATAAAATATCCTATACAAAGTAACACTAAAAGCACAAATTTTCTTTGTAGAGATATGTATTTTCGTGACTAAATTAGGCTGGAACATTGTTTTAAAAGATCGAAATGAACGGCAAAACAGCCTCTTAATTGCCCATGTTTTTGACTGAAAGGAAAGAAGACATGCAACAAGAATGCCTTTAAGTCACACGTCTTAAGAAACAGTACTCTCTGAAAGAATCGAACATTTGAAACAAATTAAGACCCAAACATATAAACATTATTGAGAAAAGGGGTGATTGTTTATGTTTTTAATCAAATAAAGCAAAACAACGTATTTACGAACAAAAAATAATTTATGAATAAAATTTTTTATCTATTCTTAGTGATCCGAAAACCAAAACGGAAAACTAAACTTTGGGGAAAAACCTCCAAATCAAATCTAGGCCTTGTTTAGATCCAAAAACTTTTGCTACAAACATCACATCGAATCTTTAGATATCTAAACAGAGCATTAAACGTAGATGAAACAAAAAACTAATTACACAGTTATGGAACAAATCATGAGATAAATCTTTTAAGCCTAATTAAGCCATCATTAGCATATGTAGGTTACTGTAGCACTTATGGGTAATGACGGCTTAATTAGGCTCAAAAGATTCGTCTCGCAATTTATTTCATAACTGTGCAATTAGTTTTTCATTCTATCTATGTTTAATACTCTATTTAGATATGTAAAGATTCGATGTGATGTTTGTGCGAAAAAAATTTTGGGATCTAAACAAGGCTCTAATTTAAAATTTAAAATTTGGCATATAAGTATAAGCAGATATAAATTAAAAGACGAGGTAAAACTAAGGGGTGGCCGGAACAAAGAAAAGTAATAGAATGAAAAGTGGATGGAATAGGAAGGAATACCAAGGGATGGGTCGTAGCCGCGGTTTTGGAGCTCCCGGTGCATCTGAGCAATGGAGCAGGTCTGGCAGCAGAAGTTGACGACGCAGTCGGAGCAGGGCGTCTCCGGCAGCCCGTACGCCGCCCGCAGCTTCGCACGGTAGGCGCACGGGTACAGCCACTGGCACATCCCCCCCGACACGTGGAACACCAAGCAGTACAACACCCCGTTCAACGGGCATGCTGTTACATTCACATTTTTTTTTGCCAAATTGTAACTCGAAGATTTGGAGAACATTATTGATATGAACTACAGCATATGAAATTTAAATGATCGGAGAATGAATGAATTTGCTTGGATCATTCATACATGATGAGCCCTTGTCGACGATCTCCGCGATCTGCCCGACTGGGATGCAGGGGCACCAGCACGCCATGCAACCTGCAATTACATTTTACTTAACAAAGGTTACATATAATTAATACGGCGGACCTGGTGTATTTTACTAGTAGTAGAATTTAATCTATACCGTTGATCTATTTCTATCGGACGGTTATGATTAAATTATTTCTACCAATAATATTAATATTAGGTATAATAGAAATTTGAAAGGTTAATATCGTCATTTTTATTGGGATCTTTTTGAAAAAAACAAAACTATAAAATACTAATAATTAAGTAATTAACAAAGTAAAAAATATTTTTTTTAATACTTTTAGTAAAATGCACTTTGCCCACAATTAATTAATCGTTTCACAGACTTTCTATGAAGATGCATGGTAATTAAGCTCTTATTTTCCCATATCGGGAAAAAATACTGGCCGTTGCTTAATTACTGTATGGTTTACTGTGTTGGTTGATTTATCCTGCGCTACCAACAACGAAAGTGAGGCTATTCTCAGGATCAATTTTTCTATAGCGATTCCTAAACTCTAATCGCCCAATCGACCAAACACTAGAAAGGAATAGTGAGGCTAGCTATTCTCAGCACAGTATTGGTGTACACTGAAAAGGCCATCGACATCAAGCTAGAAGCCAGCGATCAGAAGCTCATCAAGTCACGGCTTCTCCCCAACGGTGTCAGTAGACGAAAAATAAGAAAGAAGAACAGATCGAGGAAGACACACAGCAATCACATGTTAATCAATCGACTTTATTGAATTCACTGGATCAATTTATTCCGCATAAACAGACGATTAGGCTAACAAATGAATCAAAACCAAAGTCCAGCACACAACACCTCTAGATGTATGGGCTAATTGCAATGGTGGTGACTTACATGTGTTGCAGTCGTCGGAGCAATCGCAGAGGCCGGTGGTCCACGCACCTCCGGCCGGCCCCACGCGGCAGGACACCACACGCTCCATCGGCGGAGCAGGGTAGAACATGCCCACGGGGATGCCGGTCACCGGCTCCCCTTCCGCCGCCGCCGCCGCCGCCGACGACGACTCGCCCTCCAGTTTGGACGCCGGAGGATACATGCTGCCCTCCATGGGCGTGGAAGTTTGACTAACTAGCTGGTTGGTGAGACGTCCTACTTGAGATTTCATTCATTCGCGAGGTGATGGAGAATGGCCTGCGCGATATATATACATGATTTAGGATGCGTTTATTTCCACTTAGGATTAATGTGGTTTTGTCATTTAGTGCAGTATATATTAGTAAGGCTGCGTTCGGTGGCTGCATATAAACGGCACGGAAAACATCGTAATAGATTAGTACATAATTAATTAATTATTAGTTATAAAAATTAAAATAAATTAATATGATTTTTAAAATAATTTTTCTATAGAAAAGTTTTGAAAAGGAAACATATTATTTAGTATTTTAGGAAGCGTGCGCGCGAAAAATCTGACAGTCTATTAGAAAGACGGAAAAAGAATGCAGCCTAAGTTAGATTATTATAAGTTGTGCGTAATAAAAGCAAACGTGGGTATTTACTTTAAAAAATCCAATAGGAATGGGTCTTTATTAACCTAATAATCTGAAAAACATCCCCGAAGAGACTTATTATATTGTACTAATAAAAGCTATAGATTATAATAAACGGTCAGGATAGTCTAATCATTTATTTTAAATTATTTTTATAATTCAGATTATAATGATCCTAAACTATAACGAACATGGTCTAAGTAACCACCCATATTGTTAGTTAATTTGATTAATTGACTATAGTTAGTGATTAGTAATATGAATCAGAGGTAGTTGCCACGAAAATGCTGCGTGGTTTGACCGCAGAGGGATTGATTGGCCAACCAACCTATGTCCTGATGAAACTGGAGTAGTAGTAGTTTTAACAATTAATCTTACATGGGAATTAAATATATGTCAGCATTGACTTGCAGCAGGAGTATTAGTGGGCAGAGGTATGTGTTTCAATTTTGCTTACGTGTGTGGTGGAGAAATAATCGTGCGATGACTACTTCCCCCTGAAGGAACGAACACAGGTATACTCCCTCCAAATTTTTTTATATAGGTCCACGTTTGATTATTTATCTTATTTAAAAAATTATATAATTATTTATTATTTTATTATAATATGATTTATTATTATAGCAACTTTAAGTATGTATTATAATTTTATATATTTGGATATAAATTTTAAATAAGACGAATGGTCAAATGTAATCCTAGGTGTCATACATAAAAATATGAAGGGAGTATATGACGTTGTCCTTGTAAAAAAGTTCAATTGTATACAAATATTGTATCGGCCATGTTGCATATTGAAAGTTGTTTATTCAATTGAAGACCAGATGGGTAAATCCATATGCTTAGGGTATTTAGTGGGGGAAATGAAAATTTTTGGATGTCATATCAGACGTTTGACCGAATGTGGAAAAGAATTTTTGATATGAATGAGAAAAACGAATTTCAAGGCTCGCCTACAAACCGCGAGACAATCTTTTGAGCCTAATTAATCTGTCATTAGCACATGTGGCTAATCATGGACTAAGGGCACGTACAAAGGTGCCTATTAGCTGACTCTCTCAATCGCCACGTAAGCAAATTTGGTGATGTGAAGGAAAAAGAGGAAAGAAGAGAGAAAAGTTGTTGTCATGCATGGCAACGGCTTAGAGTCGACTCTTAGCATTATTAAAGAAAACTTTTTCTTGCATCGGAATGTATAAAAAGGAAACTAGCTTAATAAAAAATATTTTATTGCATTAATAAAGTGACCACACATGACTCTATCTTTATACGTATAATTTTAAAATAAACTCTTATCACTGACATGGTTAAAGAAAACTTTTTCTTGCATGGGAATGTATAAAAAGAAAACTAGCTTAATAAAAAATATTTTATTGCATTAATAAAGTGACCACACATGACTCTATCTTTATACGTATAATTTTAAAATAAATTCTTATCGCTGACGTGGCTTAAGATAGAGCCTATAATAGGCTCTACTGTTGAACATGCCCTAATTATGCTCAAAAGATTCATTCTCGCGATTTCTCACGTAACCATGCAAGTAGTTTTTCGTTTTATCTATGTTTAATGCTCTATTTAGATGTTTAAAGATTTGATGTGATGTTTTGAGAGAAATTTTTGGCAACTAAACAGGGCTTATGCTATAATTTGGCCCCCTTCCAATTTGGGCCTCACCACGCGCTGTTTTGCTGGGCTGCGCATTAACCCTGCAGGGCGCGTACACAACTACACCAGCATTAGCATCTACCCAGGATTTTATGAGTAATACATGGCCGATCTTTAATCTCGTGGCGCGTTACTATTTAGGTCTATAAACTTAAAAGATGTACATTTAGATCCATAAACTCATTTTAACGTCTAAAGTTATGGACTGGATGGCACATTAAAACGAGTTCATGGACCTGGACATCCATAAAAATGGTGGTTTTTGCAAATTAATCATCACGAAAAATGAAAGAGAAGGTGGGCCTACATGTCATTTACACATTCTGTCTCATATATTGATTTTGACATTCCTGCCGCTAGACCCAAATTTGAAATTTTCACAAATTTTGGGATATTTTGGTCCGAAATAATTTCAAGTTTGAAAATATTTATTTTTAAAAAATTAAAAAAAATAGAATTTTTAGATAAAATATTTTCATATGCGGGAAGTCTTAAACTTCATTATGAAATTGTGGGTCATGCTCCCAATGAGTTCTTGCCAACATTTGTATGACACTCTGTTTGGTTAATATCATAATCGTAAGTTGTCACATTTTTTTCTATATGACCCTAAATATCATATATATTGTAGGTTAGTATTGGATAAGTTATGGTTACCATGTTCTTAGCCACACTTTTTGTGACAACGATATTTTTTATAAAGCATGGTTTGGTAAAGCTAGAACAGAGAATTTCCCATCCTTAACAGTAAGAAGGTATCAAATTTTGGACCATTGATTCAAAGAGTTGGACGGCCTAAGATGGCCATGCTTGTATTGCACCATGTCCACCAGGGACCACGTTTCTTTTACTAAGCTTTAGACTTAAGAGCATAGTTTTGCATGTAGGCTCGTCTCCCAACTCTATCCCATCTGGTGGCAATCCATTGAATCGAATAGAAGTTAAAGTCGAAGAGGAATCGAGGAGCTAGGAGGGGCTACGTCTATCCCCTCAATTAGACATTGGAAGGAGAAGGATGCTAGGTTATGGTGGCCAGTTGACGGAGGCTTGCAGGAGCCAGCAGCTAGATTTGGCGAAGACAAGCAGGCGACGGCCTATAGTCTTGAGGGTGTGCCCTAGTAGGCATATAGGTTCACCTGGCACCATGATATCTTGTTGGCTCTAGCTAGTTCTAGCTTCACTTGGTCATCATGTGCCCCCCTGGCTACAAACGCAGCCGCTGTCTAGCTGAGTAATCAGGCCTGCCATCTTCAATTGGGAGTTTTTCTAGTACGCGAACCAATTTTTTCCTATCCCTATGTGTCTACAAATCGAACAATCGGATTTCAATGGTATTTCGTGATACCTCCTTGAATGATGAAAAAAATATGTATCCATCTGTTGTTCGTGGCTTAATTCTTGGCCTATTCATCAATTTAAGAAATTACTTTTCTTTGCTGTTTGTTTTTGTTGCGTAGGAGATTGTTATATTCACTCTTGAAACATTTTTCGGTCCTATACAGCCAACAAATCAATCCATTGGTTTTCTCTATCATGTCCCTCCACCCAAAAAAAAAGAAACACCATTTTCTGTCACTACGTGTAACAGTATGAAAAATTCGGGGATAAGCAGCATTATAGTCGAGAGGTGAATTTTAAGTTTAAGGACGTAAATGGCACCGACACGTGTCTTTTTTAATATTTATCTGGTAACTAGAAAAATGTCCTGAGGTGCAAATCGTCTCTCTTGTCACTTATGCTTACAAACTAAAACTTAACCTAAATGGTGTTGATTTTATGATTTTTAATTGTATTTTATATTTCTATTGTTGTTTTTTGACCATTAAGAATACATATATAAAATTTAACTACAAATTTTTGTTGTCATTAATAAATTATTTATCTTAATCGCTTATGTTTATTTTGAGTGAAATAATGAGCCATGTATGATGCCGAAACAGATGGGGACATTTACTTAATTAAGCCTGCCGTCTGGTTGGTGGCCTGTGTGGCTCTGATGTTCCCACAGGGACCAATGCAATTTCCCCTATTGCAGCTTGCACATTTTTTTTTTCTGTTATGATAATAGAAAGCACAGTTATATCTCCATCGTTTGATATGGAGCTTTTACTGCAGAAAGAAAAATAGGCATATGTTCATGAAATATACCACCATCAACCCCCTCACAAAAGAAAAAGCCTCTATTCTCAAATACTCCTTCTCCATTTGCACGGCTTGTGTTATTTAAAAAAGTTTTATGATTAGTATTTTTATTGTTATTAGATGATAAAACAAAAATAATATTTTATGTGTGACTATTTTTAAAAAATACAAAATTTTCAATAAAACAAGCGGTCAAATGTTGGACACGGAAATCCACAAATATAGTCATATTAAGACGGATGCAGTAGATTTCATAGTAGAATACAAGCAGTGCAATATAAAAACCTTAAGTAATTAAACAATATAGAAATATTAGGATTTCACATGAAACATGATATTGATAAAATTTGCATTAAAGTACTTCTATATGGGCATATTTTAATAGCTTTTATTTACTAAGTAGCGGTGAAATGTGTATAAGAGATAATATCAGAGACAAGAAAAAAAAGTTAGTAAAAAATAATTCCGGTAGTACATCACCCAAGTGGAGCTATGGCTATCAATTTTAGAGGTACAACCATCGGTACGGGTGGATAACGAGTCGGCTCGGTTCGGCTTGGTCTAACTCGTTAAGATAATGAGTTGGCTCAGCTCGTCTCGTTATAAAGCTCGAACTGGCTCGTTAGGCTTGTGAGCCACGTATGAAAAGTTAACCTAAACAATTTTTCAATAGATTATATAAGCAAATTTTCAGTTCAAACATGCAAATCATATAAAATTGTATCTAAATATTAAAGTTTGAACTAACAAATCACATGGTGGACCTATAAAGTACTGAACCCATGTATTCCGGGGTGGAATCAATGGACGTCGGGAAATCATGTATTTTTGGTCTAGCTCGTTAGGCTCGCGAGCAACTTATGAGCCAACTCGAGCTAGCTCGTTATCTCTAACGAGCTAGCTAGCTCGGCTCGTTATAAAAATCAAACGAGCCGAGCCGAGTTTGTCATGAGTTAAACGAGCTAACGAGTCACGAGCTTTTTGTCCATCCCTAATCATCGGTCAATCTTCCAACTTCAAAAGGCTGATATATGAGTTCTATATCTTTTATGAGTCCACGCGTTAATAACCTATGTTAGAGCATAGTATATAAAAATGATTTTTTTATCATGCTTATAAGCATCAGGCACCAAAGATTTCAGTACAAAATTACCATACGTTAATCTATTTTTATATTTTGAGATAAAAAGATGGTGTAAAAAAGAGAGACTCATCTCGCACGAACCTACAGGGCGCTACCTCCATTTATTAAACTGGGCCTTACACTCTCCAGTGTCAAATTCCCAAAATTATTTTGGGCAATTGCAGCTTGCTCATATACCTAACTCCTCTCCTCAATCCAGTTCTTCCGTTTGCCCCTTTCTTCAAATTTATTCAAAAGCTGAATGGAAGCAAGAGCAATGGCAAAGGAAGAGGAGGAGGAGGAGAGGAGGCCTCTGCTTGGTGGTGGCAAGGGCGGCGGGTGGAGGGCGTGCGTGCTGATTCTGGGCACCGAGCTGAGCGACTGCCTCGCCTTCGCCGGCGTCGCCAGGAACCTGGTGAGCTACCTCACCGGCGTGCTCGGCGAGAGCAATCTCGCCGCCGCCAGGGACGTGTCGGCGTGGACGGGCACCTGCAACCTCACCCCGCTCCTCGGCGCCTTCATGGCCGACTCCTACTTGGGTCGCCGCGCCACCATCGCCCTCTTCCTCTCCGTCTACACCATCGTATCCACCCCGCCCATCTTCCTCACTTTCTTATCTTTATCTTTGGGCTGCGATTTCAACTTGTGTACAAGCAAACCCCAATTTTAGTCAATTATTACTCTAGAAAAAATATATTCTTTTTTGCATAAATAATTTCTTGGATTAGAGGAACAGTATATGCAAACAAGAATTTCTTAAAGGAAAACTAAATTCTTGGAGAAATTTCCTAGTTTTTAATGTGATAATTTGAATATCCAAGTCTTTTGTTGGATTTCTATCATCTGAACTTTTTTTGTGAATGGAGTATTGTTTTTAAAAGATTCAGAGAATGACTGAAAATATCTGCATATGCCAATCAAGAAATTCTGCGAAACATCAACCATAAAAAAGGGAAATCTTAGTGCTTTTTTCATAAATTAATTTGGTCAGTTTTTATGCTATATATATATATATATATTGATTTAGTGATGCATGTAAAAAAGGACCGGAATTTGAGAAATTTTATACTCAAATCAGATGTCGAACTGACAGGGCATGATCACATTAACCCTGTCGGCGTCGTTTACGACGTCCTCCTCCGCCACCGGCGACGGCGTCCTCCACACCACCGTGTACCTGGGGCTATACCTCGTGGCCCTCGGTGTCGGCGGCATAAGGCCATGCGCCTCGCCGCTGGGAGCCGACCAGTTCGACGACGCGGCCCCGGAGAGGGCGTCCTTCTTCAACTGGTACTACTTCTGCGTCAACGTCGGCTCGCTGCTGTCGGCCACCGTGCTGGTCTGGGTGCAGGACCGCACCGGCTGGTCGCTCGGCTTCGGCATCCCGGCGGCGGTCATGGCCGTCTCCCTCGCCGTCTTCTTGCTCTGCGCGAGGATGTGCGGCCTCCGGAACGCTCAGACGCCGACGGGGAGCCCCCTCACGCGCCTCTGCCAGGTGGCCGTCGCCGCCGTGAGGAAGCGCGCCGTGGAGCTGTCCGGCGACAGCTCACGCCTGCATCAGCTGCCGGATGGCGACCACCGGATCATCGAGCACACGGACCAGTTCGCGTTCTTGGACAAGGCGGCGGTCCTCGTCGACGACGACGCCTCGCCGGAGGCGACCAGCCCGTGGGCGCTGTGCACGGTGACGCAGGTGGAGGAGCTCAAGATGCTGCTGCGGCTGTCCACCGTCTGGCCGCCGGTGGTGTTCTTCTTCGCCGTGACGGCGCAGATGCCGTCGACGTTCGTGGAGCAGGGGAAGGCGATGGACACCCGCGTCGGCCCGGTCGACGTGCCGCCGGCGACCATGTCGACCTTCGAGGTGGTCAGCATTCTCCTCTGTGTCCCCGCCTACGACGCCGTGCTGATGCCGCTCGCCCGCCTCGTCACCGGCAACCGCCGCGGCCTGTCGCAGCTGCAGCGGCTCGGCGTCGGCCTGGTGCTGTCGGCGCTGGCCATGGCGTACTCGGCGCTGCTCGAGGCGAGCCGACGCGCCGACGAGCATCATGTGGCAGGCGCCGCCGTACATCATGCTCGGCGCGGGGGAGGTGTTCACCAGCGTCGGCTTGATCGAGTTCTACTACGACCAGGCCCCGGACACCATGAAGAGCCTGTCGACGGCGCTGAGCTTCGTCGCCGTGGCGGCAGGCAGCTACCTCAACTCTGCCGTCGTGGCAGTGGTGGCGTGGGCGACGGAGCCGGAGGAGGGAGGCGGCGGCGGGTGGATCCCCGACGATCTCGACCATGGACGGCTTGATTGCTTCTTCTGGTTGATGGCCGGGCTCAGCTGCCTCAACCTGCTGGCCTTCGTTTTCTCTTCTATCAACTACACCTACAAGGATTCTTCCAACTACTGACAATGTCTTGTTTTTTCATTCATAGGAAATAGTATATCCGTACTACTCCCTCCGTTTTAGTTTAGAAAAATATTTTTTTTCCTTTGAGTCATCTATGAATCCATATTCATAATATCCATACGAATCTTGAGAAATTAAAGACATCTTGTAACCTGAAATAGAGTTCAGCCATTGCCCATTGTGCTTTCACCCTAAGAAAACAAAACAAAATCTAACCGTGTGAAGTATCATAATTTGCAAGAAGTGAGTGGCCGAGGATAGTTCCATTCACTATGGTTTATTTAATTCGGGCTGTTCAAATTGTGAACTAAGAATTTCTCTCATCTGAATTCTGACAACTCATCAGCATTGTTTCCAAACATCAAAAGAATGGAATAGTGTAAAATGCTAAGCATGGTTTCCGCAACATTCATTCAGATTACATTGACATAATACATAAAAAAATTCCGTCATAGAAACTAGAACATATTTACTGCTAAATTGAAGTTCATAGAATAATGTCTAGAGAATTACATTGCAGCAGCTGCCTGTGGATTCTTTCAGCTAACCAATAGATTGACTATGGTGTACTCATATTCGATTGATTTGCACGTTGAAGATGCTACACGTCAATTAATATACAGTTTCGAGGACAAAGTTGCCATTTGTTTATAGATTAATACTACTTTCGTTTCATATTATAAGATTTTTTATCCATATATCAATATATATGTTTTATAATATATTTAGATTAATTAGCATACGATACAGAAAAGACAAAAAAGATTATATACGGAATAAAGGAAATACTCGGTACGTCTTTGATGACCATCACATAAGCCCGTCTCTCTCTCAGTGGTTAGGAGGCGGTGGGAGGTTGCGAGGGACAGTGTGATTTGGCAATGAAGGCAGCACATGCCTTATTATGATATGATAGGGGAAAGAAAATGAAAATCACATCAGTGACGTGTAGCTAGACAGACAAATGGCAAATTATGAACAATTTTCTCTCAGCTAGAAGCTTTTGATTGGTATCGACGAGAAAGTCTTCGTCGTCTCCAAACGTACAGCACAGCTCCTCCATCTCTGTCTTGCTCTCCCTCTCCCTCTCCCTCTCGTGTCATCGTCTTGAACAAGTTGTTCTCTATTTTCGTTGCGGATCCGACATGATATGGTACTTATTACCTCTAACTAACATCAAACACAATTCTATTCTACCAGACAACATTATCCTTTAGCCCCGATACATGTAAACATTTAAATACCTTTTACTTTCTTCATGTGCAAATGTTTGATATTGGACGTCAAACAAAAATGTTGGGAGTATTACGAAGTGTTGGATTTTTACCTTTTTACGCAGACACTACAAACATTCTTGATTTCTTTGTTTCTCAAAAAAAATTTACCGTGTGACTGAATATCGTCTTCGAATTGGAACAGAGTAACAGCAATTTGCTGCTGCTACTTTAAATTTTGTAAGATAGGTATCCCTAGATTCATCATGAAAAGTACTTTTATGGTTTAAAATCATCAAAAATGTACTCTATCAATTTTTTTTATCTCATTAACTTTTGGATCTATGTTTAATCACAAAAAATAATTAATAATTATGTAAATTTTTAATAAGATGAATTTTTAAACATACATCAAAGATCAACGATATCAAGTTAGAAAAGTTAGAAAATTCAGAGATTGTACTAGAGTTGTCATTTTTTGTTACATGCCCCGTTTCCATAAAAATTGCTAATCTAAGCTCCATGTTGAACTGTCGTAGTTCAATGGGCCCCATATCGAACGGCCAGCAGTCGACTGAGAAGGGGATTAGACGGCTACGAGTTCGACAGGGCTGTCGAACTTCCCTTGTTCGACAGGCCCTGGAGCAGTTCGACAGGGACGGTGGGAGGACCCAATCGGCCTGCAGCAGTTTGACAGGGACGGTGGGAGGGCCCTATTGACCGGCAGCAGTTCGACGGGGGCGGTGGGAGGACCCTACCAGCTGGCAACAGTTCTAACAGACCTCGCGACGCCAGGTGGTGGGCTGAGTCAAATGTTAGGTGTTTCATAGGAGCATCTGTCGAACAACAACAGTTCGACAGGGCCTAACCAATTACTCTCCATTCAACAGGGAACTAAATTTAAGATTTCACACAGGCGGCCTCTAATTTTGTGATTTTCCATTAAAATAATAATATTCTTCAAAAAAAATTTACAGTTATATATATGCATAAAAGTATATTTAACAATAAATGAAATAATATAAAAATAATTAATAACTATGTAAATTTTTTTGAATAAGACGAATAGTCAAACGTGTATAAAAAAAGTCAATGGTGTTAAACATTTATGGTCAGAGGTAGTATTATCTTCAATGTAACTCAAGATCATCCCTTGAATTAGAGAAAAGATAGTTGTGAAATTTGCCAATGAAGAAGTACAAACTGCTTGTCAGGGATATATTGATAAAGAGGTTTTTTTACCATCTTAAGATGGTACCTTAAGATATCACATTTGTATATATAGTATAAAAACTTATACCTCCGGTTACTAAATACCTAGAGGAAACAAAACTTTACACTAAAAATTTTATACCTCAGTATTTTACATAGGACCATAAACTTTCTCTATTGATACAGGTAAATAAGAAGCCATAAGTTGCATCAAGTGTTTACAGAGACTAGAGTGGTGAAGGCCTGAAGGGTAACAGCAGATAACATAGTTTCTGTCAAATTCCATTTACTATGGGTTTTTTGTTTGTTCTGCATCAATAATTCAGTCTACATATTCAAGAGGTTGCTCCTCTGAATTCTTACAATTCATCAGAAATGTCTCTCAACATCAAAGGAATGGGATGGTGTAAAAATGCTAAGATGATTGCTGCAACAATGGTGCAGATTACAAGGACCATAACACATAAAAGAGCCACAAAATTACCACATCAGTCATACAAAATGGAGCAGGTTTTCTGCTCACTACTTCGGCTATGGATAATGGCTAATTTCTAGTATTGCATCAGCTACCTCTGGTTTCTTTCATCTCTGGTCTTCACCAATAGATCCAACTATGCACAGTTTACTCACATTTAATAGATTTGTATATGTGGCGAACGAACAGCAAGGAGGCACGGAAACCCACCATGCCCAGCATAAGGAAGAAGGCATAGCAGATGCATGCCATGTAACCAAAGAAGAATGATGTCTGCATGAACCCAGACATGTCAGACCGTTCATGGTAGTAGTATAAGCAGTAGCCGAAGACGAAAAACCCAGTTGATCCACCACACAGGAATGACCTGGATCAGAAAAGTATAAATGCACTTGAACTTGCAAAGCATAGCATAGAATGGCAACTTCAAGTCCTGAGAGAACCAAATGCCAACAAACACTGGGATATCTAATGAAGAAGACAACTCTGTTTTGATGCTAGTATGGAAATGATGTGAAATCCAGCAAGAAAATAGAAACATAATTGATCCAATAAACAACTGCAGGAATCTCAGATGCAGTGAGGTACTGATGTTATAGGCAGAACAAGAAAATGGTACTATAGTAGAAGGCTAAGGAAATATACCTCCACCACCACTCGTGGTCTTCAGAAGTAAGTTGAAAGTAGGTTAAAGCAACAGTAATGAAGGCAGTAACGATAAGGAGGATGATGAAAACTATAAACAGAATGCTGTAAATTGTGTAGATCCTGTGTCCCCAGATGCTTGCAAAGATGTAGTACAGCTCAATGTAAATGGCACTGAAAGGAAGAAAACCAGCCATTGCCATCTGTGGAATGGTTCTCCGGTACCAGGCAAGCGGTGGAACCTCTCTTGGGAATTTGGTGGTGCGACAAGGTGCCTGGAACTCATTTTTACTGTTCTTCCCAGCAATACCTCCCAAAACAAGTAAAGGAAATGTAACCAGTGTCCATATGAGCATAATGACACAGATAGTACCAAAGGGCAATGCTGCAGTTGAATTATAAGCAATGGCAACAGTGTTCAAGAAACAGAATGTCAGAAAGAGAGGTCCACAAAACAGGCATCCAGTTAATAGCAGGTTCCTCACCTGTAAATACAAAAGCTAAGAGGTCAATTGCAGTCCTCATACACGATGACAATATCGCAAGCAAATTGGAATACCAAGATGATACAAGCCCTGATCCTAAGGCTTTTATGCAATAAAAATCTGTACTAGTATAGAACATACCCAGTTGTTTCCCTCAAGCTGACAGTAGAAAGAAGTTGCACTGTACCCAGCAATGCCTGAAGTGAGTGCATAAATGACAACGAGTGCAGTAAAGAGTGCACCCCGGTTGTAAGGATAGAATACTCCAACCAGTGCAAGTAGGAATATAAATGTTGTGCTGCAGGGGCCAGCATATGAATTGTTAGATAAGTGTATATGCTCTGTCAAAATACTAACACCACAGGAAAATTCAGGGAGTAAACACTAATCAACACTTACAGAGCAAACAGCTGAGTGCCTGTACCAATAGCAGCAGAAAACAACGACTTGTTATTGGGGAACCGAAAGACATCCCCATGAATATACTTCCATCCCGTTTCTTCCTGCTCATCAGGTTCCTCTTCATCATGGGAATACCTTCAAAGGGAAGAATAATAGTAACCTTGAGAAATCAAAGCTATGAATAAAGCTATATAAGTAATGGTCTAGGAGACTTTGATCTTAGATGTGACTGAAGCTAGAGAATTTCAATATAAAACATATCTGTGGTCATTAGAACAAACTCTAATCTTAAAAATCGAATCAATCGCCACACAGCATGGATAGAAAATGATAACTTACTTGACAAAATCATTCTTCAGTACACGCATGAGGATCGTTGCCAGAAATCCTAACAAGAGGAGAACTGTGACACAAGAGTTTATAATCGAAAACCAGTGAACTTCCAAGTGATGTGGCATAACGGATGAGCTTGAGTACTTCTCCATCCTCTTCTCAAATGGTGTCTGTGTCTCCTTCCACTTGGCTGTATAAAGGAATTCAACATCGACTTCCTTATCTTCTGTCAAGTCCACTACTGTATTCTGATCAGTGTGCACATTGATTTCAATTACATGGTCATTATTGTAAAGGATGTCAAAGATGAGGTGCCTGTAAAGATAGTACTTATCCCCTCCATCTGCTTTTTCTGGCTTAGTCCCAATAAATCCCCAAAGGGGAAGGTCATCATAGTACATCTGGAAGTAGTAATCCTTGGAAACTGCATGCCGGAACTTGATAACATCATCCTTGGTGAGCTTTTTAGAACAAACAAACTTTGCATCATAATCTACACGGAAATCAAGCTTGTAAGGTGCATCAACCAAACGATCCCCATTGAGGACTTCACCAAGGGCTTCAATCTTGTCCTTCACTTTATCTGTAATTGATGACAACACAGATAACTTGAGTAACAAAAGAACTGAAGTTTTAAGTCAAAACTTGAGCTTTCTGCAAAATTACGCATCTAAGCATCAGAGAAACAAGTCTAGTCTTGCAAAAGAATCTTTCTTGTGTACAGTAAAGAAGTCATTTATTTCATCCAAGTCAATGGCCCACTTGGGAGATTACAGTTTACTATGAAAACATAAGGCGGATTACAGCTAGCAAAACATTAATTAATTAAGGAGAATCTAACCTGGGGCACAAAAGGGCAAGTCAAAATACCGGTAAGTCTCGCTGCAAGTGGAAAAAAACAATGTTAGAATAAGATAAAGCTGAACCTTACATCTACAAGTGTGATTCTACAATATATACAAACTAGAAGTTATCTATAACTCTGCTTCAAGCATTTGGCATTTGACAAATCCAATTCGCTACTAGGGCAATAGTTGCAGTCTTAGTAACTGTCAGGTAATGAGATCCATTATATCATCAGTGCCTTAATAATGTATGAGATTTTGTTTTTTATTAAGCTCTTCTTTTAATGGTATTACTTTTATTTAGGCTAAAATGGTAAATTTTTGTGGTGCTTGTCCCGGGAGAATTGACTATCATAATAGTTTAGGGTACATTGGTTACAGTGAAAGCAAAAGGAGCACGCATTTAGTCCTAAATTCGGAATTATTTGGACGAGTATTCTGCAGGTTCGAACTCATCAACTGTGCTATATAGTATGTTGTTGCAGAACGGCCGCAGTACAGTTTCAGGAAAGAAAATAATTAATTATCGCTTATATACTTTGAGGGTGGTAGAAAAAACAAAAAATAGTAGCAAAGATTGGTTCTGGAATTGGGCCAGGAAAAGATTGAGAAACTGTAATTCAGTGTAGTGGATATGGATCGATAATCTGGAAGGTGGCAACCGAATGAGGGTGGAATGAAAGGGGATCTATCAACATCATCGACACACATAAACGCAAGGGGATAATAAGAGAGAAGAAGTAGAAGCAACCAACCAACCTGGGGTTGTGGAAAGGGCCGACCTTGTTGGCGTAGAGAGGCACGGCGTCGCCCGGCCTGAACCGGTGGCTGTCCGCCGTCGCGCAGCCGACCAACAAGGCTAGGGCGAGGCCAGCACCAAGGAGGAGCTTCGCCGCCGCCATTCCCCCCGTCCCGTGTGGTCTTGAGAGCTGGAGCTGGAGCCAGGCCCAGGGGAGAAGGAGCCAGGGAAGTGAAGGGATTAGGAAACGCGTTGCATTGGTTTACTCCATCCCATTTATTAGTACTTGTGATGCAACTGTAGTAAGCTTCCACTCGACCCCCTTTCATTGTCGGTGGCAACGTATACCATCGTACCCTACCACCCAATGATCTAACAGCACATTTCGAGTAAAATCCACCTAAACAGTTTGTTTTGCATTTAATTTAATTAATTATCATGGTTATGAAGATTTGACTAAAATTTCTACTAAACGATAAATATTTCTAACCCAAGAAAGAGAGCATTCGTAATGAACTAAAACCAAAACGTCGAAAATTAAAACACATGTAATAGTGTAACGATAGGTTTCTTCGGAATAAATATATCGTGGAAAAGTGTGTGCGTGATTGGGATGGGTTGACCGTGGGTAATTTAGGGTCAGCTCTAGTTTTACCATAAAATAAAATTAAATTTACTTAAGCTAGAGTCGACACTAAAATACCCGCGGATCGATCCACAGTCGTCCCCAGTCCGTGCTAAGAGACCTACTTCCCTCTATTTTAGCAAAAATGAAATTTCTTGCGACAAATTTAGACATATGCTATGTCTAATATCCCTTCCTAGAAATAATTGATTAGACATAATGTGTTAATCGATGCGGTTTAAATTAAGACGGGTGTTTGTGCACAAATCTTATATAAAGACAAGTTATGGACAGACAAAGTATTTATGTAAGTTGATAATCTATATTGATGGTCGTGTTACTCTGATTTTTTTTCTTCTTAAAAAACCATGTAATTGAGTTAGTGTTGAAATTATATATGCCGACATTTTACAGCAAAATCCTAATAGATCATGCATGATTTTGGAAACTGCTTAGCTCACTGCCTCTTCCAACTCGTTGTGCGGTCATACCGAACCGTATTTTTCAGCGTTAGTTTCTGGTTCGGCAAATTGCCACTATTTTCTTTCTACATTTTCTTTTGTTTCATCTAATTAGCTAAAGTACTCTACTTTCCTACCAAGCGTGGTGTTCGATCTATTAAAATTAGTGGAATTTGGGGTTTTCGCCTTGATGCAAAGTTTGGCCACCCAAAAAAAATGTTGCTAATTAATACGTGTGCTGTAGCTAGTGTGGCGTTAGTGGGAATGGCACTGTCACGCGTGCATAGTCGATCAGTGCATGACAGCCTAACACATTAGATTTTCTAGTGTCAAACCACGATTCATTAGGGCTACGTGTAGCTATTGCTGGCTTTATTTGGTAAATATATATTTTTTCCTTTATAAGAAATAGGAATGATTAATTGATTTACAACGAGACTTTACCTTGCATGCTAGGCCGCCAGTGTCGCTACTGTTGGATCTCTTAGAGAGTAGAGTGGTCATGCCCCTCCTCCCTCTGCTAAAGTTATCTTTTGTTTCTTAGTCGCGCGTCTATTGTTTTGTATTTTATCTTTTTGGGTCTTAGCCTTAAGCATATCAGGTCTTTAGGTGTCGTGTATCAAAACTTTTTTCTGCTAATATTATATTAACGTGCAAGTGTTTTGCGCGTTCAAGAAAAAAACTAAATACTCTACTAATTAATTAATTAATTAATTATGTATGCTACTATTTTGGCGAAAAATATAACATATAGTAGATACTAAAAGTATATATACCGAGCCAGGCCGCGTTCAGATGGTATGGATAGTAATAGATTAGTACATAATTAATTAATTATTAATTATTAAAATATATAAAATAGATTAATATGATTGTTTAAAACAACTTTTCTACATAAATTTTTTACGAAAAATACACCGTTTAGTAGTTTGAAAAACGTGCGCACAGAAAATGAGGAGAAAATGAAAAGAGATAAGTTAACTAAGCCGGACAGCGAACGCGGCCTCACTCCCATTTTGATTTGTGCCACGGTGGCGCTGACGGGAAAATGGTTAGGTCCCTTCATCTTTTTTTTCACCATTAACATCGTATTATCACTAGGATGGAAAAAGTCTACTGAAAAAAGTCACTGGAAGTCCATAAACTTAAAAGACAAGTTTGTTTCGTCCCTTAACCGCAATACTTAAAAATATATACCCTTAAACTCATATAATCCGTTAAAAAAAATTCCCCTTGACAGTATTGACTTATAATTTTTTTTTACTGGTTTGGTGAGGCGCACAGTGGTCTCACATATCAGTTTTTTTTAACTTTTAGAGGATTGACAAACAGGGATTTTTTTTTGCTCTATGAAGAATGCCACCCACACGTTGCTCACCCAGAGCACGACCACCGTCCACGACGCCTGTGCGCACGCCGGCAACGCCTCCCCAGCGTTGTCCACCGCACAGTAGAACCGCACCATCCTCACGAACCACGCCGGCGCGAGCACCGCCCTCATGGCCGTGTACGCGGCATAGAATGAGAGCGACATCCTCGCGTGCGCCGCGGCGGCCACCAGCGAGCGTCCACAGGTTCTACGCCAGGCTGGTGGCCTCGGCGAGCACCTCCATGGTGAGCAGCGCGTAGGCGCCCCACCGCGCCGCGGCACGGCCGGTGGCGAGTGTAATCTTGGCTCGCCGGCGCTTGCCGCAGGAGTCGAGACAAATAACCAGGATCAACAAGTTTACGCACGCGAAACACAGTAGAAAATACGAGAGAGATTTTTGGTGCCGCAATTTGAAGCAGCTGTTGGTTGATTTATCGGTTAGCCGATATTTAGGAAAGGATATAACCACCGTAATCCTATCCGTAATCCATCTCTAACTCTGAAATTCGTAACTCTTATGGGCCGTAACTGCGATCGGTGGTTACGGGTCAGAATCGGATTAGGAAAAGCCCCCGAGGCCCACCAGTGCTATATAAAAAGAAGAGGAGCCCACGGAGACGCTCGTGTCGCTTATTCTCTAAACCAGAAATTCGAAATCAAGCTCTCCCGATCAGAGAAGCGCTGGAAGGGTTTCGTGCGGCGATTCTAGGGCAGTGCCGTTGCAGACCCGAAGGTCGGAGATTCAAATCAGATCACCGGCGAACTAATCTCGCCAGAGACGAAGGAAAGAAGACGGAATTGAAGAAAAGAAAAGAAGGGAATCAGATGGCTTCACCTGCAGGTTATTTAGTTTTCCGCATTTGAATTAATCGGTGATCATGTGCTGATTAGGGTTTAAATTCGTAATCTATTGTTTATGATTGAATTGAATTATCTAACATTGTGGTATCAGAGCAATCCTAATCGGATTTGATCCCATCACTGATTGATTATGAATCAATTGATTGTTTTTCGGTCTGTTAATTAATATAATCGGTGAAGGATTCGAGTTAGCTGCATACACTGTTGTTGATTCGAATTCCAAACCGAGAAATCAAAACCTCAAACCCTAGATCAAATTACAGTCAACCAATCTATTCGATCCGGCTTCGGATTGAAGAAAGCTCACCGGAGCAATGCCGGTCGTCGCCGTCGCCGTCGGGTGGGCTTCGCCCATCCGTGCGTGCGCCGGTGCCGCCGCTATTTGCGCCGGGGATCGGCCGCCATCCACCGCCGCCGCCGCCGAGCGGGATTCGACCCGTGCGTGGCACGCGCGCATGCGTGGTTGCCGCGCGCCGGCGCAAGGGCGCCGCCGCCTCCGTTCTCCTCCTCCGGCCACGCCGGCTCCGCCGCACGTGCGCCGTCACCGTCGCCGGACCTCCGTACCGACGGGAAACGGCCGGCTTGGGCGCCGCTGCCTTCGGGCGCGTTCGCCCCCCCAGCCGACGGGCGACGGGCGTGCGCCCTCCCCGCCGGACCGCCGCCGCCATCTAGCGCCGGGCGCTCGCCGCCCGCCCCCAGAGAAAGAGGAGAGAGAGAGGAATCCGAAGAGTGAAAAGCGGCTAGGGTTAGGGTTTCGGTCGCGGGGTTTTTTTTTTGATCTCGTCGCACCAAATCCTGGCCGTCCGATCAGATCAGACGGCCACGGGCCGAGCGCCCTTATTCCTGGGCCACCGCCATCATAAGGGCCGTCGGCGCTCATGGGCCGACTCGGCCGTGTGGGCCGGTGCCCCTACGCGCGCGCTGCCTAATGGGCCGGCCTCTCGTGGGCCGGCCCGATAAATGGACAGGCTAAAAAAAAATAAAAAAAATGATTATTTTTTTATTCCATAAATTAGTTTATACCTTGTTATGGGCTGTTTAAAATTAAAAAAAATTGATAAAATATATTTTATTGCTCACAAAATTATTTCTAGTCAAATGGAACCAACGGGAAGTTTGCTAGAAAGAATTTTATGATGTGAAGTTATTTATTGACCAAAGTTATTTATGATTTCACGTCAATTTAAATTTAATTAATTCTTCCTTGATTATTTCTGCCCAACGGTGATATAATTAAGGATTTATTTTATTTTTCTAAGTCTTTTCTGTCCAACGGTGATTAGATTTGGAGAAGTATTATACACATATTATTTTATTTTTTGATCAAATGTTTTATAGTATAAATTGTCATCTGCAGCTTTGTCACAGCTCAAAAGGATTGAGCCACTTGATGGGGCTAATTATGCTGAATGGAAAAACAACATGCTCCTGAATTTGGGGCTGTTGGAAAATGATCTCGCACTTAGAGAGGATCCACCCGTGGAGCCAAAATTAGCTGACTTCATGGATGAGAATGATGAGGAATACACCAATCTCAAGTGGGCTTACGATGAAAAGTGGCCCGCTTGGGAGAAATCAAACAGAGTGTCCCTAATGTACATCAAGAGCAACATCTCTCCTTCTATTATAGGGGGGATTGCTGACTCTGACAATGTTAAAACGTACCTGGCAAACATTGAATCGAACTACAAGGCGTGTACCAAAACCTATGCCAGTACTCTTATCATGAAAATGGGCTCTTCTGTCTATGATGGAAAGAAAGGCATCCGACAACACATCATGGAAATGTCACACATGGCTCATCAACTAAAAACGATGGACATGGAAATTTCGGAAGCCTATCTTGTCCATTTCATCCTGAACTCACTAAACTCTGATTATGATCCGTTCAAAATTCACTACAATACTCAAAGAGAAAAGTGGACCATTTCAGAGCTTATCTCCCACGCAGTGGAAGAGGAAGAGCGTCAAAAGGCCAAAAGGCAGAAACACATTGACCAGCTCAACCTCGTCAACTCTAAGGGCAAGAGGAAGTTCCATCAAGAAGAAGCCTCTGGATCAAAGAAAAAAGGGCAAGCCACCTCATCCTCCGAAACAAGGAGGGAGTAAGGCTGCTGTCACGCCCAGAAATTTACACCAAATTTCTGAACAATAGCATGTATTAAATCTCGGTCCAGGCATCAGCCCGAGTACACACTATGACAAATTAATACACAGTTCCACGGCTTAAAAACAAATAAAAACAATTATCTATCGAAATGCAGCGGAAAAGGAAAACAAACTAAACCATCTAATCTTCAGCTTCAGCTGACGAAGACGGCTCCACACCACAGGCACTCTCGACGGCGGACTGAACCTCACTTCAACCTTCGGAACAACCTTCTGACTCAGGCTCTGGCACTTGCTCTGGTGGGGGAAAAATTAAGCAAGGCTGAGTACAAACCACCGTACTCAACAAGTAACACCCAAGAGAGGAAGAATAATGAATGCAATAGGGTACAAGGAATAGGCTAAGATTAAATTGCACAAAGCTGCAGTAATTTAGCAAAACAGTAAATAGAATAGATTGAAATAAAAGCAAAGCAACATTTAAAATAATCATCCACTGTCCAACGTTACCCCACGTTGCAACAGGCCCAGACCGCTGTCGAACGTTACACCACGTAGTGACAGGGTCCAACCAGTTCCAAGATTAATAAAATTATTAAAGAGGTTCCACTAATCCCAGTGAGTCTGTCGGTTTGCCCAATAACCGCGGGCACGGCTATTCGAATAGTTTTACTCTGCAGAGGTGTACAACTTTACCCACAAGACATGGCTGCCAAGCATGTTACCATGCCCCAACGTATCACCACGATACCTCAGTACGGAAACCATGATAAGACCTTTCACCCAGCCCTCCCTAGACAATCGCACCACACTTCAGGTTTCACCCCCTCCTTTACACCAAGTCGGGCAGTCCCCTCTTGTGCCTTGGTAGATCCGGAAGCAGGAGAAGCTTTCGTTACACCACGATTGCCCGTCCATACTCCATCACGCCTACCCTTGCCTGGGTACGTCGAATAGGGACAAGCTAGATTACGAGTCTCACCGTTGCCCATTCTGGCTTGTGGTTAGTACGTGTAAGACTTTCAGGGTTTCCTGAGAACCGGTCCTTAATTGCCATGGGTGCGACTCTCAAAACCATGCACCCACAGCCCACCATAAGCAATATTTTAGTTGTATTAATCCTCAACGGGAAATGAATAATGATAACAACCATTGAAGGTGTACCAAAGTGCAACAATAATTAAATAATAATTGGTGAGCTAGTTGAACTAAGCATGGCTAAGCATTGACTAACCCTAATTCTAGTCAAATTAACCCTGGGATGACAATAATAAATGGGGATCAACGGATATATAGGTAAATGCCCAATAAAGTAAATACATTTGAATACAATGCATGTTTGAATGTAAAAGCGAGGGATTTTATAAACATAGGTTCAATATGATCAAAGAAGGGTGCCACTTGCCTTGCTTAGACCCACGAGGAACTTCGGCGATGACTTCGGGAGCGAACGGCGCTGCGACGGGGTCAAAACCTACGACAAACAAGGCAAAACAAACAAAACAAGCTAAAAAACTACTGAAACAGAGAAAGAAACTATTTTTAATGGATTCTTGGCATTTTTCTGGATTTAATGAAACTTGAATGGACCTAAACGGAGACTAGATGAATTACTTATGAATTTTAGAAGTTTTCTGGGTTTTTTAGCTAAACAGAAAAGTCCTAAATCAATTATTGCGCAATTAATGGGGCTGCTGACGTCAGCGAGGAGAGAGGAGCTGACGGCTGACAGGTGGGGACCACCTGTCGGTGAGAGAGAGGGGGAGGTGGGCGGCTGACACGCGGGCCCGGGGAGGAGAGAGAGGAAGGGGCTGGCGGGGTGGCGGCTGACGGGTGGGACCCGTCGGTCGGCGACCGTGAAACAGAGAGGAGGGGAGCCGGGTCTGGCCGGGAGAGGGAGAGGGGCGGCGACGTCCGACGGCGATGGACGGCGACCGGCAGAGGACGGCGCCTGGCGACGAGCGGCGCGAACCGGCGGGCGGCGGCGAACGGCGACGGCAGCCGGGAAGCGGGAACATCGGCGTGCGAGCAGCGGCGGCGGGAGCGGCGGCGACGGCGAGGGCCGAGGAGGAAAGGGGAGGTGGCGATGGCGATGACCGGCGGCACGAGGGCATCGACGTCGGCGACACCGACCGGCGACCGAAGGGCGACGACGGCGTCGGCGAGGAGGAGGCAGAGACCGCGGCGGGGTGGCGCGGACGAAGACGGCAGGTGGAGGGCGACGGCGGGCGCAGGCAGCGAAGGCTTGGTGGCCGCGCGACGATGGTGGCGAAGGGCGGAGATGCAACGGCGAGCACCGGCAGCGCCCGACACCAAACGACGGCTCGCGGGATCGGGTGGCGGCGGAGGACGTCGGCCGACGGCGAGCGGCGGGGCGCACTTGCGGTCGCACGAAGAAACAGAGGAAGGGAGGAGAGCGGGCTCACCGGGGTGGCGCGGCGACGACGGCCGATGCGATGAGATCGGTCGGTGCCGGGCGACGGTGGCGCGACGGCGCTGCGGAGCGGCGGCGCAACCGGATGCGGCCAGAGGAGCTAGGCGGGAGCACGAGGGAGGAGTGGGGTGGAGTCGGCCAGGCAGCGACGCAGCTTGGCGGCTGAGCGGCGGACGCGACCGGAGCGGCGGCGCAACCGGAGCAGTGGCGCACGGTGACGATGGCGAACGGCACGGCAACAACGGCGTGACGGCGACGACGAGAAGGCGACAAGCGGGTGACGCGGCGGACGGGACGAAGGGGCGGCGACGAAGCTCGGCGACCACCGGTGGCGACGAGGGCCGGCGGAAGGTCGGCGAGGACGAGGCGGAGGTGGTGACGCGGGTGGGCGGCGACGTCCAACGGCCGACGGGGAAAACGGCGGCTGACGGCGACGGAGGGAAGCTTCGGCGGAGAGGGGGAAAGTGGCGGCGGCGGGCTGGGAGGCGAATTTTATAGGGGCGGCCGGCTAGGGCGGAGGCGGCGGTTAGAGACCACGTTGCACACGCGGGCACGGCGGACGGCGGCCGTTGCGGGCGCGGGAGTTGGAGTCAGCGGCGGCTTCGGCGCGGGAAATCCGGAGAGCGCGGCGACACGAGGCGGCGGCTGGCTGCCGGGAGAAGCGGGGCGGTGGTTGCGTGCGGCCGTTGCGGGACGCGGGCGGGGCGAGGCGGCACGGCTCGGGCGACGGCTCGTGCTCGCGGTGCTCACGGGCGGGGTGGCGTGAGTAGGTGGCGGACGGCCGGAGAATTCGCGGTGGCAGTTGGTGGCGCCCGGGGAAAGCAGAGTGGTTGTTGCGCCGGCGTGAGGGAGCGAGGCGGCGGCGCACACGTGACGCAGCGCAACGGCGGCACACGGCGAGGCGTGGCCGACGCGGGCGACGCGACGCTGAACGCAGGCGAGGCGCGACAGAGCAAGTCTGAGGCGGTGGGCGTAGGCACGACGCAGCGGCAGCGGAGAGCCGACGCGGCGCAGCCGACGGGCACGTGGCGGCGCAGGGCGGCAGGAAGTCGGCGCCGAACGGGGATGGGTGATGACGCGGCTCCGCGACGGCGACCGGAGGTGAGGCGCGAGCTCGACAGGCGGCGGCGAGGCAATGGCGCAGCGACGGCTCGGGGACGACGGCGGCATGTGAGAACGAGAGGAGATCGCGAGGGAAGGCAGGAACGGCACCACGATGGCGTGGCGACTAGGCGCGGCGACACGACGTCGGGCGGCGCGGAGCGACGCGACGGCGGGCTCCGAGGGAGAGATTGAGGAGGAAGGGGAGAGTTCACTGGGTGGACCACGACGACGGGGGGCGGCGGACGACCGACGATGGCCGTTGACCGGCGGGCGCAGGCGCAAAGGTGGAGACCGGCAAAGATGGCGGCGCGGCGATGCAGTCGCGGGTGCGACGCGCGCGGGCGCAGGCGCCGACTGGAGGTGGAAGATGGGGCTGACTGGTGGGGACCACCTGTCAGCGTCCCGGGAGAAGAGGGGAGGCGGCCTGGACTTGGCGCGCGCGTGGTGGCTATGGGCCGTGGCTCGGCCCACGCACGGGAGAGAGGAGAGGCGGATGGGAGAGAGGCTGAGGCGAGCTGAGCGGGCCGGCTGGCTGGGCCGGTGGCCTGCTGGCCGGGAGGAGAGGGAGGAGGAGTGGGCCGAGGGAGGCGATGCAGACTTTGAGCGCCGGTTGGGACACGACTCGGGAAATTGCAGACAGTACACGCATTCACACGACAAAACCAAATCATGCACGAATTAGAGATTCGTACGACAATTTAGATCCGATACGTGAAACCGTGAACTTTTAGCGGAACAACGGCAGGAGTTAACGACCCGTTAAATTGAGATTTAACGACCCGCTAAACTAGAATTAGATGACTTTAACGTTAAACCAATCTACGTTTACGAAATTGAATTCCGCACCGTAGATCAATCTCACGCTAGCTAATAGATTGGAAAACCTAAGCAATTACACGGTAGATTAACGATAGATTGATTTGCATGAATAAAACGTATGCAAACCTGAGGTTTGGTGGAGAGATCAGCAACGGATTGTGGTTGTTCCTCGCTGTTAGGCTAGAAAACCTGAACAATTAAACGGTAGATTAATTTAGATTGATTCGCAAGAATAAAATAGATGCGAACCTGGGATTTGGTGGAGAGAGACCAGCTGGCGACGTGCTACGAACAAGGATGCAGCAGGGCTGCTAGCGGCTTGCTGCGCAGCTGCTGGGATAGGGGCGGCACAGCTGTAGCGGAGACGGAAGGGGCGACTGGAGATGCACGGGAGAGGGAGACGGGGAAAAGAGGCAAGGGTGTAGGGGGTATTTATAGGGGGAAGCTAGAGATAGATCTTGTTATCCATCTCCTATTAACAAGGAATAGATAATGTTTCAAGGGGATAAGATTTAGAATTAATTGGAATTGATTTTTTTGGTGGAGATAGAGATGAGGCTGCATGGCTGGGAGAGGAGGGGGAGAGGATCGTACAGGGAGGAGGAGGAGGAGGAGGAGGTGCGACCAGGAGAGAAAAAAAAAGGAAAAGAGAAAAGAAAAAAGGAAAAGGGGAAAAAAGGAGAAGAGAAAAAGAAAAGAAAAAGGAAGAAGGGAAAAAAAAGAAATTGCCTCCAATTTTGCCGATTTTTATTAAGTTTATTAGACCAAATTTTATTGACTGCAGTTCAAGTATAAATCCTGTTAATCATTTAAAATGCTTTCGGGACATTTTTAGAATATCCGAAAAGCTTCCAATTAATTAAATTAATTTATTACACTGAGTTTTCTCCTGAACTTTAATTAATAAATTATTTTTAATGCATTATTTATTTAATTCTTGGCTTGGGTAAAACTCAGGGCGTGACAGCTGCTCAATCAACTGCTCAACCTTTAGCTGGGCCAAAATTCAAGAATCCTCACTGCACTTTATGTGACAGTGATGGACATTGGCACAAAGACTGCCCCCGCTTCAAGGAGTGGTTGGCCCATAAAGGTATAAATGAAATTAATGAAATTTCCAACGTTAATGAATCCCTATATATTGAGTTTTGCCGGAATTCTTGGTGGGTTGACTCAGGTGCCACCGTGCATGTTACTAATTCATTACAGGGATTGAATGGCGTCCAGACACTAAGAAAAGGGGAGCACATCCTAAGAGTAGCTGATGGAGCAGAGATTGAAGTGGAGGCTGTTGGAGACCTCGCACTCAAGCTTCCCAGTGGCTACAATTTAATACTTAATAATGTCTTAGTTGCTCCTTCCGTTAAAAGAAATCTTATTTCAGTCAGAGTCCTAGCAGAGTCAGGATATGACTGTTATTTTTCCAAGAGAACTTGTTACATTAAGCATCTAAATAAAGTAATTGGTCTTGCCTTCGTGCGAGACAAACTCTACTTGCTCTCTTTGGATCATACTGTGATGAATGTCATAAATGCCTGCAATGATAAAAATGAGACTTCATCGAAATTGTGGCACTGTCGCTTAGGCCACATTTCTAGGGGGAGAATCGAACGTCTCATTAAAGAAGAATTATTACTCCCCTTAGATTTTTCTGACGCTGATCATTGCATAGATTGCGTTAAAGGAAAATTTGCTAAATCAATTAAGAAAGGAGCCACTAGGAGCACGAGTCCACTAGAAATAATTCACACTGATATTTGTGGACCGTTCCCAGTGACATCTGTAGATGGTTTTGATTCATTCATTACATTTACGGATGATTACTCCCGTTATGGATATATTTACCCCATAAGCGATCGTTCTGAATCTCTCGAAAAATTCAAAATATTCAAAGCAGAAGTTGAAAACCAGCACAACGCAAAAATTAAAATAGTGAGATCAGACCGTGGTGGTGAGTACTATGGGAAACATGCTTCATTTGGGCAAAGTCCTGGTCCATTTGCTCAATATCTTCATATTCATGGGATTATTGCACAATATTCCATGCCTAGGGAGCCTCAACAAAATGGAGTGGCAGAAAGACGCAACCGCACACTCATGGAGATGGTGCGGAGCATGCTTAGTCACTCCAACTTATCAAATAAATTATGGATTGAGGCATTAAAAACGGCTGCACACATACTAAACAGAGTTCCAAGCAAGTCCGTGCCGAAAACTCTGTATGAACTGTGGACCGGAAGAAAACCGACATTAAATTATTTGAAAGTATGGGGCTACCGTGCAGAAGCGAAATTATTCAACCCCCAACTGAAGAAACTAGACCCCAAGACTGTGAGCTGTCATTTTATCGGTTACCCGTCACATTCTAAGGGATATCGATTTTACTGTCCAGACCGTGTCACTAAATTTGTAGAAACCAGACACGCTGTCTTCTTGGAAAATTATGAAATGGGGAGCTCACAGGAAAGGGAAATTAATCTCGAGGAAATTCGGGTGAGTGTTTCTTCTCCTCTGGAAATCCAAGAGAATAATGTCCCTATTTTTCATAATGTACCACAAACTGTAGTTCCCACAGTTGGCACTACGGCTACTGCTGAGGAAAATATTGAAACCCATGAAAATAATGAGCCTCAACAGAGTCCTGTGATACATAATGAAGAAGAGATTCCGCAACCTGATCCTGAACCGTCTGTAGTCAATAATGAAAATCAAGAATTAAGACGATCACAACGGAACAGGAGATCTGCCATCCCTGATTATTATGAAATTTACATGGGAGAAGATATTGGGAAGGTAGACGACCCCACCTCATTTAAAGAAGCCATAAGCAGTAAAAATTCATCCAAGTGGGTTCAAGCCATGGAAGATGAACTCAAATCAATGAGCCAAAATAAAGTGTGGGATCTAGTAGAAATTCCTAAAGGAGTAAAAACAGTAGGCTGTAAATGGGTCTACAAAACTAAATTGGACTCCAAAGGAAATATCGAACGATTCAAAGCAAGGCTTGTGGCAAAGGGTTTTTCGCAGAGAGAAGGAATTGATTACAATGAAACATTTTCTCCTGTCTCTAAGAAAGACTCATTCAGAATTGTTATGGCGCTAGTGGCACATTATGATTTAGAACTCCATCAAATGGATGTGAAAACAGCATTTCTAAATGGCGACTTAAATGAAAATGTTTACATGGCTCAACCGGAAGGTTTTGTTATGGAAGGAAAGAGCCATATGGGATGCAAGCTTAAGAAATCCATCTATGGACTTAAACAGGCGTCAAGGCAATGGAACCTCAAGTTCGATGAAATTATCAAGAAATTCGGATTTAAGGAAAATAAGGTGGACAACTGCATTTATACCAAAATTAAAGGTGGGAAATTCATTATACTAGTACTCTATGTAGATGACATTTTATTAGCAAGCAGTGACAAGAATCTGCTGCGAGAAACCAAGGAATTTTTGTCATCGAAATTTGATATGAAAGATCTCGGTGATGCATCATACGTTTTGGACATTGAGATTCACCGAAACAGGTCCAAAGGGGTGCTAGGTTTATCACAGAAATCATATATTTCCAGAGTATTGGAAAGATATAATATGAGCAAATGCTCGACATCACCTGCTCCAATTATGAAATGGGACAAGTTTGGTTCATTCCAAAGTCCGAGAAATGAATTGGAAGAAAAAGAAATGACTAAGGTACCATATGCTTCAGCTGTCGGAAGCTTGATGTATGCTCAAGTCTGTACGCGACCAGACTTGGCGTTTGTAACCGGGATGCTTGGCAGATATCTGTCTAAACCAGGTATGGACCACTGGAAGGCAGTAAAGAAAGTATTGCGTTATTTGCAAGGAACTAAACATTACATGCTCACATACAGAAAATCTGATAAGCTTGAAGTTATAGGCTATTCGGATGCTGACTTCGCAGGGTGTTTAGATACCAAGAAATCTACTTCTGGGTATATATTCACTCTTGCGGGGGGGGGCATTTCATGGAAAAGTACTAAACAAACACTGACTGCATCGTCGACAATACAGGCAGAATTTGTGGCATGTTATCACGCAACGGGGCAGGCTGTATGACTTAAAAATTTTATCCCGGGATTACAAGTGGTTGATAGCATTGAAAGACCACTGACGATATACTGCGACAATGAGGCCGCAGTGTTCTATACGAGTAACAACAAGTCAAGTAAAGCTGCCAAACACATTGACATTAAATACCATGTTGTGAAAGATAGAGTACAGGATCAAACAATTAAAATTGAATACATAAACACTAAATCAATGCTTGCGGATCCGTTAACTAAAGGCTTACCTCCCAACTTGTTCAAAGAACATGTGGCCAACATGGGATTGTGTAATGACCTTGAATAAAGATCCTGGAAACTGGGGCAATTAAGTTCAATCAACACCCGCTTAATTAATCAAGGGTTTATTCGTATGATATTGTGAACTATAAGTCTTGTCGTCTCAATGATGCGAAATGTTGTTGTGACACATTGCTTTAGGGAGCTGTATTGTATGATGAACTCGTAATTAACCTTTAAATCAAGGGGAGAATGTTGGTTGATTTATCGGTTAGCCGATATTTAGGAAAGGATATAACCACCGTAATCCTATCCATAATCCATCTCTAACTCTGAAATTCGTAACCCTTATGGGCCGTAACTGCGATCGGTGGTTACGGGTCAGAATCGGATTAGGAAAAGCCCCCGAGGCCCACCAGTGCTATATAAAAAGAAGAGGAGCCCATGGGGACGATCGTGTCGCTTATTCTCTAAACCAGAAATTCGAAATCAAGCTCTCCCGATCAGAGAAGCGCTGGAAGGGTTTCGTGCGGCGATTCCAGGGCAGTGCCGTTGGAGACCCGAAGGTCGGAGATTCAAATCAGATCACCGGCGAACTAATCTCGCCGGAGACGAAGGAAAGAAGACGGAATTGAAGAAAAGAAAAGAAGGGAATCAGATGGCTTCACCTGCAGGTTATTTAGTTTTTCGCATTTAAATTAATCGGTGATCATGTGCTGATTAAGGTTTAAATTCGTAATCTATTGTTTATGATTGAATTGAATTATCTAACAGCAGCATTTCTGTTTGTCTGTTGAAACTATAAATACATGCTACTACAAAGCAAACAAGTGACCACGAAACAGCCACCACGCTGCGATCTTCATGCTCCACTTTCACGTGATAAACATCTGGAGCAAAGAACGAGCCGTGGCACCGGCGGCGGCGTGGTGCGGACTGGGGCGCAGGCTGCACTGCAGTGCGGGCAACGGCGGCAGGCGGGCTGGGCCTAGGCCGCTAGGCGGTAGCATCGGTGGCGGCGACGAGCGTGGAAGGCGTCGAGGACGGAGCCGAGAGCTGACTTCTCGCCGTCCCCGCTGAGCTCTGTCGCACGCCGCGTGCGGGGACTGCTGCAAGCCACCACACGTCGCTGCCACGGACATCGCCACCCCGCGTCGCGAGCCACCTACAAGGGCGACGGTACGCCGCCTGCCGACTCTGCCGGGTATTTTTCGATGTACAGAGTACAGACCACCTCGTCTGCCGTCGCCCCCGTCTGGCTCCGCCGCTGGCCACCTGACCGCCGCCTCTAGCCTATGGCTATGCCCCAGCGATCGGAGGGAGGAGAAGAAAGGAAGAAGAGAGAGACGAGAGTACGGGAGAGAAGGGTAAAGAAAAGAAGGAAATTGAACAAATAAAAAACTGACCGTGGGATTGTCACGTCAGTAAACTTAGTTAAAAAAGTCAGATAATATTACCGAGGGATTTGTTTTTACCGGATTGTATGAATTTATAGATTCGCATTTCTCATATTATAGCTAAGGGATAAAAACAAACTCGTCTTTTAAGTTCAAGTTTAGACATCTTTAGTAGACTTTTTCCTTATTATTATCCTATCTTCGAGGCCCAAGTACAGGGGAGAAAGCCCTGATAATTTAAGCCCATTTAGCGAGCATCAATCACTCACATAACGAATTAAGGCCCACGCGTACTTGGGCTGTCAATCTTTGGAATTGAATTTTGTTCTATATTTGTATGTAAGCATGAGCTGAATTTTGTTATATCTCTTATTATAATATGCGCACACTCATATTTATGAAAACAGATATATGTATATAAAGTCATATCTATTAATTATGCATTATTTAAATTGTAGTCCTATATTTATGCACTATCTATATTTATCTATATTTTAGTAGGAGATAACCATGTCCGTTGATTTCAACGTAGATTAAATGTGACATGTTGGTTATGAGGGGTGAGGATCGTAGAAACGAGGACTCCACATTTATGCTATAGGTGGACTCAATTCCATGTGGACTGAAATACGTGGCTATTTAGGGGGTGTTTGGATCCCTATGACTTTTTTTTAAGTCTCTGTCACATCGAATGTTTAGACACTAATTAAAAGTATTAAATATAGACTATTAATAAAACTCACCTCATATTCTAGACTATTTCGCGAGACGAATCTATTAAGCCTAATTAGTCCATGATTAACGAATGTGATGCTACAGTAAACATGTGCTAATCATGGATTAATTAGGCTTAAAAATTTTGTCTAATAAAATAGCATTTATTTATGTAATTAATTTTGTTAGCGGTCTATATTTAATACTCATAATTTACGCCTAAACATTTGATATGACAAGAAACTGAAAAAAGTTTCTGATCCAAATAGCCTCTTACCTAGCTAGACTGAGAAATTTATGACCGGCGGCTATAGTTTTGACACACAGCAGTTATTGGTGAAACTGCCACGAAAGAAGCAACCAATCCGATCAGCATATATCCATCTTCGTTGGGAGTTGGGAATTAATGTTACTTGACGAGCATTTTGGGTCAGCCAAAGTGGCTAACTGCCACGAGCAGACGAGCTAGCATACTTGACGAGCTGGACTTATAACTGACATAGATCCTGACAAAAACAGAGATTGTCACTCTATTTTTTTATAAACAGTATAAGATTTTTTTAGTCCTATTTATACTAATATAGATATAATAATTTAGTTATATATAAAACATATATTTTCTACCCTAAAAGCGTAAGTATACTATTAAATATGACACATCCTAGTGTAACGAATCAGACAATGTATGTGTAGATTCGTAGTACTACAATATATTATATCGAGTTCTAGGTTAATTGGTTTTTTATGAGACAAAGAGACTATATTGATTCATAAATAAATTTAATTTAAATCTAAAAGTCTTGTGATATGGAATGGAGAAAGTTATTATTTCAGTGATAGTTCTCTCATTGACCTACTTGTGATAATAAATTTTAGCACATAGATTATGTTATTGATTATATTATAACGGGCTCTCTTACCATTCGTCTCAAAATTGATGTGAGGCAGTGAGGTAGTCCTTATACTACCTCCGTCCCTAAATATTAACGCCGTTGACTTTTTAATACACATTTGACGATTCATCTTAATTAAAAAATATACATAATTACTAATTATTTTTTATATCATGTTATTTATTGTCAAGTATAGTTTTATGCATATATATAACTTTACATATTTTACACAAAAATTAAATAAGACGAATAGTCAAACGTGTATTAAAAAGTTAACGACGTCAAACATTTAGAGATGGAGGGAGTATTTTATAGTACAAGTCGTCACCATCTTCGTCACCCGACTATATGGATCGCTTTTAACTGGGCATAACCCAACGTGGCTTTGAATCCTACATGTACAGGTGTAATTAATAAGAGTAATTTTATTATCCTTGAAAAGGTACTATGAGATACCACTGTTTTCTATGTAAAATTTGGTACATTTATCAAATTTTACATAGAAAGCAGTGATAATTAAGATGTATCAAATTTTATATAGAAAACAGTGATAACTCATGGCACCACCTCAAGCAGAATACACATGCCATTCCTTATGGAAGTTTTATTATTATTCATATGGTGTCACGTAAGCGATAAAATATTTTATTGGTGATTGAAATAGATCATATGATAATTTTTTTTATTTTATTGTTTATATATGCAATACATGCAAGAGACTTGCAGTATGAGAAACAATTTATGCACGGTTTTATGGAGATATAAAATCTGTTCGTTACGAGTATTAGTAAGAACAAATTCCATTGAAAGTGACCTAAGCCATTATGGGTACGACATTCAATGCGTGTGCTGTGTTTGTTACGTTGCTGAATGCAGTCATACACTACCGTCCGTCTATTTGCCTATGTTTATGTCTATAAGCTAAAATTTAATTTTTATTTTGATGTTTTTATCGTAATTTTTTTTCAGCCGTGACTTTTAAATCGCTAAGAAGAACATTTAATCATAAATTATTTTTCATTCACAAATATGCCTTATCTATCGTCAGTGTATTCATGCACACATGCATAATTTTTTATAAATATGTATGGTATGTATGTACACAAAAACGTAGCTCACTCTCCAGCGCGGGGCCATGGCGAGCAACAGCTTCCCGAAGGTGCCGGCGAGCGCGCTGCTGCCGACCATGCCGCGCATCGGCATGGGCACGGCGGCGTTCCCTTTCACGTCCTCGGAGGAGACCACGGCGGCGCTGCTCCGCGCCATCGAGCTCGGCTACCGCCACTTCGACACGGCCAGGATATACGCCACCGAGGGGTGCGTCGGCGCGGCCGTGGCGGAGGCCGTCCGGCGTGGCCTCATCGCCTCCCGCGCCGACGTGTTCGTCACCTCCAAGCTCTGGTGCAGCGACGCCCACGCCGGCCGCGTGGTGCCGGCGGCGAGGGAGACGCTCCGCAACCTCGGGATGGAGTACGTCGACCTGTTCCTCGTCCACTGGCCGGTCAGCCTCACGCCGCCGGGGAAGTACGAGTACCCGTTCGCGAAGGAGGAGATCTCGCCGTCGTTCGACATGGAGGGCGTGTGGCGCGGCATGGAGGAGTGCCACCGGCTGGGCCTTGCGCGGGCCATCGGCGTCAGCAACTTCTCCGCCGAGAAGCTGGAGAAGCTTCTGTCGGTCGCCGTGGTGCGGCCGGCGGTGGAGCAGGTGGAGGTGAACCCGATGTGGCAGCAGAGGAAGCTGCGGGAGGTGTGCCGGCGGGAGGGCGTGCAGCTGTGCGGGTACTCGCCGCTGGGAGCGAAGGGCACGCCGTGGGGCAGCGCGGCGGTGATGGACTCCGACGTCCTCCATCAGATCGCCGGATCCAAGGGCAAGACGCTTGCTCAGGTACCTTCATTGTACTTCACTGCGTAAATACAAACCTATGCTTTGCTATGAAAAAACATGAATCATACGTATGCCATTATTGATTGAAACTTGTTTTTTAAGATAAAAAATAGAATAATACATTAGACTATTTTGAAACAATACAGTCAGTGGACGATAGATTTCGCTGTTACCGCTGTTACCTCCTATTAGAATAATATAGATACTTGTATGAAGACGCCATGTTTCATTTTTTTTCAAAAAATATTAGGACTGACTCTGATGTATTTTACTGGTAGTAAAATTTAATCTATACCGTTGATCTATTTTTATTAGACGGCTGCGATTAAATTATACTAACAACAATATTAGGTTCAGTACAAATTTGAAGGGGTAATATTGTCATTTTTATTGTGATCTTTATTAAAAAAACAAAATTACAAAATATTGCTAATTAAGTAATAACAAAGTAAAAAATACCCCTTTTCTATTGGTAGTGTAATACTACCAGTAAAATATATCAGAGAGTTGCCCAAAATATTAATAATTAAAGTATATATTTATATCACAAATTTTACCAAAAAAGCGTGATGTATTATATTTTTTAAAGTAATTTGATGCTGCAGATTTGCTTGAGGTGGTTGTACGAGCATGGTGATGTTTTGTTGGTGAAGACATACAATGAGAAGAGGATGAAGGAGAATCTTGAGATATTTGAGTGGGAGCTGAGTGAGCAAGAGAGGGAGAAGATCAGCCAGCTTCCCCAGCAAAGAGGTCTGCCTGGATTTCAGTTCATCTCTGATTTTGGCCCTTACAAGTGCGTTGAAGATCTGTGGGATGGGGACGTGTAGCAGCCTACTTAATTAGCTATATACATCAATAATAACTTGGCATTTGATTATCTTCCTTTGGTGAGAAATAATTAATGCCAATTGAGCGCTATATTGACGTGCTCCATTGTGATAATCAGTAATCTATTTCTATTCGATAAGTAAAATAACTTTGTACCATAATAATGTAACTTGCCGGTGTCGTTGACAGGTGTAATTAATAGTGCAAATCCCAGAGAAATCGTAATGGGAAACCATGGAGTGTGACCATATGAAATGTATCGGAGAAATGATTAATTATTTCGTTGTAGATGAACTCGGACAAAAACACTGTTTTTTTTTCCCGAAATTGCAGAAACAAATGAGGATCCTGTCACGAGTTGCTCACAAGTTGGACTCGTACGTATGTCCAGTATTGAGAATCAACGAGAGTCTCGAGCGACACGCGAGACACGTTTGATATAATTAAACTAATTGCATACAACTTCGCCGTTCATAATATATGGGAAAAAATTGCAAACAACTCCAAATGTTACGTTTTTTTTGAGATTCCCCTACAAAACGATTTTCTACAAATATCAATTCCTAATTCAACTTGCTTCGAAATTCGATCCCTCCTATCATCACTACAGGCACAATCTCATGATCCTTTTATGCATGTTCTTATGACCTAGCATATCTTTATGAGCAACTGCATTAGTCAAGTTTAGTTCGGTGAAAGCACAAGACATGACTTGAATGACAACAATGGCTACTCTCGGCCTATTTGTATTCGTACAAGCACGTGCGAGGGTCTACGGTCACAAGGATGTGTTTGTAGCAATAATAGGGGGCAATCTTAAATCAAACTAAATTAACAGTGGGTCTCGAGCTCAATAAGTTGACAAATGAGCCGAGCCGAGTTAGCTTGTTATTGTAACGTGCCAGGCCGAACCGAGCCAAGCCCCTAAATAAGAGCAATATAGTTTTTAATTATTGTTCGACACGTATGTACTTGTTACTTTGTTGGTCGAGAAATATAACACTTATTAGCTTTGGATACATCTCTAATCTTGGTTTTAATTTGAGCATTACATCATTAATTCACAATATGTCAACAACAAAAAAATTTACAAAAATAAATATTTCAAATACGAATTGAATGACTCCACTCAAGCCTCTGTTGGTTCAGTGGGATTTAATCCCTAACAAGAAAAACATATATATCCAGACAAATATTGATTGAGTAGATACGTCCAATGCTGTCTAAAACCTTCTTCCAATCGTTCTTTTGAGAAGTTGTGGAATAGATACAGCAAAACAAGAAAAAAAATGGTTCTCTCCCAATCGCTCGGTGAAGAAGTTGTGGAATTTTTACAGTAAAAACAAAACATTTGGTTCTCTCCGCATGTCGCCTTCCCTCAATCCCTCCTCACTTTGATGTCAAAGGAATTACTCACCTTTTCTCAGCGTAAAAAAATTCTCTTTGCCCGCTCTCTCTTCCCTCCTGGTGTAAAAAATAATAATTAATCCCATCATTCGTCTTTAGGTAAAATAATTACTCCTTCCCTAAAAAAAAAACTTCCTCATGCTTGGTTTTGTTGGCCGTAAAATAAATATTTTACACCATGACATATATATTTGAGTATTTGTTTACTTATAGATATTCTCATGAAATGGATCACATGCGTAAAAGAATTACACATAACACATTAGGCCACACAATGAGTCCTCATTTACAAATTTCTTAATCAGGTACTAGCATATTTTATTTATTTCTTAAAAAAGATACTAAGAGATCTCGTCTTGGTCAGACTTATATCTCGATCGCTTTGAACACAGCACAACAGCCTAGGCGGCTTTGGGCCCTAGATGTAAAAGGTGTATTTAATCATTGTGCAATATTGCATGCCTAGTAAATAAATAGTATTGCAATATAAAATACTAAAACTGAATTATTATTAGTGCTAATTAAGCAGATCAGCTCGCATGTGCTCTAAGGCTATTCTCCGTGGTACTTTTATTTAGCATTAATTAGGTGTCACGTCAGATATTTTAAAGATATGGTACGAATTTAATTAGGAAAGAGAATAGAACCTTTCATCCTAGTGAAAGGCTTGTGGTGTTATTTCCAAACAAATAAAAGTCAAATGAAAGTTTATTGAAGCCAAACCTTTCTCTCATGTAGATCTCGTGCGGGGTCTACCTTCTATTTTCCTCTATGTATATCAAATCTATGATACTGTAAAATAAAATAGACCACTGAGAGATGCCTTTTTATTTCATAGAAAAAACTAGAACGCTTAGAAACTATAACGAAAAGGGGCCACTCAGAATGGCCTAACTATCACATTGGTACTGACCAGATCAACATCGATACCTTCGTTACTACCCAATCCGTTTAAAGATACAAGCGCAATTAATGTGAGGAATATAGCCAATAGCTAGATCTAAAATTATCATTTTATCTATAGTTAATATCAATAGTTAAGAAAGGCCACCAACACACAAAGTGCTAGATGAGTAAAGTTGGGACTATATTTCTACCTTACGTCGAGTAGAGATAGCAACGGGGACGCATGACCCGAGACCCGATGGTTATTTACTCTATTAGAGTACGTGTATATGAACTAAATATATCACTCGTGGGTAAGCAATCGGACAAAAACCTTCACCCGATGAATACACACGTATGGAAACGTTCTTATGATCCCCATACCCGTTTACCCATGGGTAATAAATACCCACGAGTTTAAATGCACGTTATGGTCCAATATTAAATTTGCCTAGCCCAATTAACCAAAACTCTAGGTATTTAAACCATCCATATATTTTCACCACACTATATGAATATGTGATATCTTAAGTATTAGTGTCTACTGTAATATACTATATAAAAACTATGCACTTTAGATTCTTTTAAACTATTGTGGGTATATGAGTAACCCGACGGGTAAAGTTTAGCCAAGTGGGTATGGGTCTGGGAAAATCTTTCTACCCGTGACGGGTATGGATATTTTGATAGTATGAAATTTTGTTGGTGAGTATGGGTCTGGGGTACCAATATCCAATGGGTATTTACGCATTGCCTTCCCTAATGTCGAGTGTGCATGCTGCTACAAATTAGTAGCCAGCTTTTCCTTTGTTAACAATCTTTTTCATTCTTTCACCATATATACAACATGACTGTCCTTATAGGTTGCTGATGCTGCTCCTAAACATGTAGGATTAAACACACATCAAGCGAAAAACGAAAACTTAAATATGTGATGTTATGGGCGGTAGAAATGATATCATGAAACGGAGAGGAAGGTTACAATTGGTTAACAAAAGAACATAGACGCGTAAAAATTTATGTCTTATGACAAGGGCATCGCTGCCCTATCAGGGTACCTGCTCGCATGCGCGTCTGCACGATATTTAATGCGGTGCAGGCGCACGACTTGGTCTACCGCGAGGGCTGCACGTGTCCCCGGCCCTCTCCCATCGCAATAAATACGGTGGTTTAGTCCGTAGGCTATGTCCTCCTACCACATGGGCACCCACAGCACGTCTAGGGCATACCGCGGGGGTCGGGGGTGCCCCGACCCCATCCCTTGGCTGGCACTCGTGGATCCCAACCCCGGGGGCGCGCGTTCCCTGGGCCCGACCCCTTTCCCCTTGGGGTCTGGGAGTTTCTGGGACCATAGTTGCCATGTCCCAACCTCACGGGATACCCGAGACCCATATCTCCGACAACAATTAATGTCAAGAATATAGCCAATAGCTAGATCTAAAAATTATCATTTATCTATAGTTAATGTTAATAGTTTAGAAAGGCGACCAACACACAAAGTGCTAGATGAGTATGGTAAAATATTATTGGTTAGCGAAAAGTTGGGACTATATTTCTACCTTATGTGTCGAGTGTGCAGACTGCTATAAATTAGTAGCCAACTTTTCCCTTTGTTACCAATCTTTTTCTTCCTATCACCATATATACAACATGACTGTCATTATAGGTTGCTGATGCTGCTCCTAAACATGTAGGATTAAACACACATCAAGCGAAAAACGAAAACTTAAATATGTACATTGTGAGCGGTTGAGAAATGATATTATGAAACAGAGAGTAAGGTTACAATTGGTTAACAAAAGAACATAGATGCGTAAAATTTTTATGTCTTATGATAAGTTTTAATCTGTGAAATTAATGGCTATCAACTCCATCTTTTTGCTTGAGCTTATGTTTATAAGCCAAAACTTGAATTTGTAACCTTAAATGTGGAGTTCAGATTGCTAAGAATAAGTATATAAAAGTTTTACTTATAAATTATTTTTTTATTAAAAAACTAAACAGTATATTTTGGAAGGGAGCAGCAGTTGTTTCTGTGCAAGTGGTGCACTACCCACGTATTACGACCGATGGTGCAGCATGCAGCAGATCCACTCGTTTTTCTACAAATGAAGCCACACACCCCTCGTGGTCCGACCATCACACTCAGCAGAGGTAGCAGCACACTGCAAATGGGGAGCATCCCGGAGGTGCCGACGAGCGCGCTGCTGCCGACCATGCCGCGCATCGGCATGGGCACGGCGGCGTTCCCCTTCACGTCCTCGGAGGAGACCACGGCGGCGCTGCTCCGCGCCATCGAGCTCGGCTACCGCCACTTCGACACGGCCAGGCTATACGCCACCGAGGGCTGCGTCGGCGCGGCCGTGACCGAGGCCGTCCGGCGCGGCCTCATCGCCTCCCGCGCCGACGTGTTCGTCACCTCCAAGCTCTGGTGCAGCGACGCCCACGCCGGCCGCGTGGTGCCAGCGGCGAGGGAGACGCTCCGCAACCTCGGGATGGAGTACGTCGACCTGTTCCTCGTGCACTGGCCGGCGAGCGTGATGCCCGGGAAGTACGAGTTCCCGTTCCCCAAGGAGGAGATGGCGCCGTCGTTCGACATGGAGGGCGTGTGGCGTGGCATGGAGGAGTGCCATCGTCTCGGCCTCGCTCGCGCCATCGGCGTCAGCAACTTCTCCGCCGAGAAGCTGGAGCAGCTGCTGTCGCTCGCCGCCGTGCGGCCGGCGGTGAACCAGGTGGAGATGAACCCGATGTGGCAGCAGAGGAAGCTGCGGGAGGTGTGCCGGCGGGAGGGCGTGCAGCTGTGCGGGTACTCGCCGCTGGGAGCGAAGGGCACGCCGTGGGGCAGCCCGGCGGTGATGGACTCCGACGTCCTCCATCAGATCGCCGGATCCAAAGGCAAGACGCTTGCTCAGGTAATTTAGTTCATACTATGCAATATATGTGCATTGTAATACGTCTATAATTTTAGAGTTTTTTTACTATACTTAAAAAGCGTTTCGAGGTAAAAAAAATTAGTGTAAAATTTTAGAGCTTTTATAGGATCCTTAAAAAGTATCATTCAAAGTACCATATTTTTAATAGAAAAAAATTAGGCTGTATTATAAGGCACTAAAATTTTGCACTAAAATTATTTTTATCTCAAAACACATTTCACAGATGATAAAAGACTCAAAATTATGGTAAGGTACATCATACCTCAAGTACTAAATTGGGTACATTTGAAGGATGCTAAAAAATTTATATAATTAATGATGAACTGCACAAAGTACAGTGGACTATAGATAAAAAAAGAGAATTTTTAATGAAACTACTATAATTCTTCCTTTTCTATAATCAATAATTTTTAAGTGACGTGTGATGGAAAGAGGACAAATGACTCGGCTTTAAGCAGTAGATATATGTAGCACTATGGTTTCACCTGCCAAATTCAATTAAAAGTTCAGTTCAGTTAGATAAATCAATCAATCTTGCATTATTGCGGAAAAATTAATATATTGATCTTTTAGAAAACATATTTGGAGAATAGACCATGCCAAAAATTAATTGCAAAAATAAACCATCATCTCAGCGTCATCTAGATTGGCACTGAGATATATGGCATTGAGCCTACGGTTTATTTTTTAATTAGTATTTAGCAGGATCTATTCTCCAAATATGTTTTTAAAAGGGTCAATGTATCAAATTTTCGGGCATTTATTGCTGGTAGTGCAATTACACCAATTGTCATGGTATGTTTTGCAGGAGCTTGTCTCCGAGCATCCAAACGGTAAATTTCGTTCCTTCCAAATTAGGTGACTATCTTCCAAAATAAGTGACTATAAGTGACCATCTTGATAAAAAAAAATTGTATGTCAAAACAAGTTATTAGTTAGTACCGTAAGATGTTTAACTTTTTTGGTTGTAACGTTTGACCATTCGTCTTATTAAAAAATTTAGTACAAATATAAAAAATAACAAGTCGTGCTTAAATTTTTTGAATGATATTTTCATAATTCTTTGAATAAGACGAATAATCAAACATTGCAAGAAAAAAGTCAAACATCTTATATTATAAAACGGATTATAAAACGGATGGAGTATTACTCTATAATTTAGAAGACAAGAAAACTAGAGAAAGCAAGGATATACACAACTATTGCACCTGTTGGAAATAACGTTGGCACATCTTTCCATCGCTAGTACGAAATATGGCCATGAAGATTATTTTTACTCAACTACTAAATTATCTAAAATTAGTCAACGGATAGTGCGAGTACTAACTTTAAAAATCTGAAAAGACTGATTAATTAGTATGATTTTCTAAATCAACTTTACTTATATATTTTTAAAAACTATATATATTTTAAAAAACTGTTTTTTTATTTTAATAAGCGTGCACACAGTAAATAAATAAATAAAAGATGGTAGACACGAACACGTGCGACTTGACGGGAAACTATTTTAAGCTCTTTAGGTGACGTCCCTTCGTCTATTGCATGCCATAGTCACCAAAAAATATAAAAAAAATTATGAAGATAGATTAATATGTGATATATTACTACATAAACATGCAAGTTAAAATATGACTTCTATAATTCATACAAAAAATAACAAATATACAATTGTGAGTATATGTATATTATTCACAGTTTAATTTATTATTTTTGTTATGGATTATAGAAGTCATATCTTAACTTGCATGTTTGTATAGTGATATATCACATATTAATCTATCTTCATAAAAAATTATATTTTTTATGACTATTTGAATGATATGCAATAGATGAGAAGCCGACTAAGGGATGGCCCCCGAAGAGTTTAGAATGCATGCTCCGGCTGTACGAGAAGCATGAGTGGCTGTCGTCAAGGATAGGATGGTCCTTAAATCAATCAGTAGGTTGTGCGATTTGCGTCTGAAAAATTTACGGACAACGTTACAAATCGATATGGGGCTATCTTCAGAGGTTGGTATCAACTTTGATACTGCCAGACACTTGTGACACTTGTTGTTTGTATCTAGTATCTTTTTCGACCTATTTTAAAAATAACATTTTGAACAGTTCATTTGTAAAATATGTTTTATAGAGGCCTAAGATGCAGATATTACACCTACGGCTATGTGACTCGACATGGCATCTTCATTTTGTAATAATTCTAGTCTTTTTCTTATGGTTTTTAACCATTTCATAAATTCTTATCGTAGATTATTTATCAGGTTTTGCACATGCATTTTCCAAAGTGATAAATGATGTAATTTTTAAAAAAAGTTTATGTACAGAAGTTTATCATCAAATATTTATAGAGTAAATTTTTAATTTTATTATAGTCTAATACTTTATACTATTAAATAGCTATAAAAATTTAAATAATATTTCATCTTTTGTTTTTTATGGAGCAAACCAACACATCCTTACGATATGGCAAGGTCTGACATGATTGTTCACAAGAGAGCCATTACATAGATGAAGCCTGAACATATACTGAAGCCCAATCAACATGGTGCTTAGTCTGTTTTGAAGCCCAATCTATATTGGGCCTAGCCCATTTTACATGAAAATTTGTAGCACGGGATGCTCCACTGAATTGTCCCATTATTCAAGGGACAGTATTAGTATGGGCTTACAAACTAAATAAGTTAACTAACTAGATAGTGGGCATGTGACTTATTCCTAGAAAATTCAATAAATATTCTAGTTGTCTTTATCAATATTAGATAACAATGGATCAAAAGTGTTCAAAACTGATCAGAAGTTAAGAGCTTAAATGAACATAAAATAGTCAATATATATATAGACCATGTAAATAAATGTTTCAATATTCAATTTGTGATGCAGATTTGCTTGAGATGGATGTACGAGCAGGGTGATGTTCTGTTGGTGAAGACATACAACGAGAAGAGGATGAAGGAGAATCTTGAGATATTTGAGTGGGAGCTGAGTGAGCAAGAGAGGGAGAAGATCAGCCAGCTTCCCCAGCAAAGAGGTCTGCCTGGATTGCAGTTCATTTCTGATTATGGGCCTTACAAGTGCGTTGAAGATCTGTGGGATGGGGACGTGTAGCAGCCTACTTATTTATATAAATCAATAATCATATATATCCTGAGGATATATATAGCTTGATTATTCAGAATAATTTTCCATTCAGTTTAAAATGTCTTTCTCCCAGTAAAAAAAAAAGATAACGCAAATAGGGCACCGTATGTACTCGATTTTTCATCGTGTTTGTATTCCATAATTATGAACCTATTCTATAATAAACTGTTTAGGATTTTCTGTATTTAGCTGACTAATGTGAAAATTTAAAGCAATCTGTTGAAAAGGGTTGTGCCGGCGAGGTAAAAAAGGCCGGCACAACAGGTCTAGTGCTCTGTGCACACAGGCCGCGTCGTGTCGGCTTGAATAAGACACTTTACAACCTTGGGATGGATAGACTTGCATCACTTATGGAGCCGATGCCGTCCTTGATATCCAGCTTACAATGCGGTAACCGCGGGTAATGCAAAAACATCGACGAATTCGATCTCCAAAGTTTTAAATTTAAAATTCACAGGAGGGATGGTTTTGTCACCGTTTTGTAACGGTAAAAGAACTGTTTAGTCACAGTTGCCACGTGGTTTTCGATGAATCAAGAAACGATTAAAAATCCACGGTAGAAACGGTGCGTAGTTTGAAGTGAAAAGCCGATTGGTATAGTAAGTAGAAGAGTGAGTATGAAAATATGCTAACACATAAAGTCACATGATGATCTCATTTCAGTTTTCTCAATGGAACTTTTCTATCTTAATTGAATTTAGTTTGATCCCTTGCGAGATTTTAGTTATGGCCCAATGGGGCTGCAATGGATCAAACCATGGGAATTTCACCTGGTTGGATGAAGTGTTGACCGGTGGGCTTATGGTTCCTTAGTAGGTCTATCACTGCCTGGGTCACGCTTCATGGTGGCCAGAACGGACGGCCCTAGCTTCTTCCTGCCTCAGTACGACTGGCCACTGACATATGGATCTTATAATCAAAACAAAGTTAACCATACCTATCAGAGGGGATAAATGGTCGGTAGAACCAAAACGCAAAAATCTTTAGCGGAAATAAAAGATTACCTTTAGTTACGTCGTTCCTATGCCGCCGATCAGATCGTCAGAATCCAGAAAATCACTAGTAGAAAAAAGCAGAAGACATAGATTGAATGATCTGAATTTTATTTCATCAACTGGTATTTACAAAGCACACCAACAGCAATCCTCTCAAAATTATCGATCTAGAATCAACAACTATTCTCTAATTTTCTAATTCTAAATCTCACAAAAGGAACACCGAGGACATACCCCTCGATGCTTATTTATATCAAAAAAAGTTCTATCTGTTAATCAAATGGGCTAGGCCCAATTAAGGTTAATTAAAATTCTACTAGCCCATAATGAATGATAGAGACAATAATACCACCTTGGAGAATTAAAGTGGAGAACATCAACTTAAATAGAGAGGTAGAAGAGACTCTCTGTTGACTGGTTGAAACGATAGGAAGGCCGCGACGCGCGCGCGCCGGCCGGCCCGGTCCGGGACGTGGCGCGTCATCGGCGTCGGCTCATCTGGCCGCTGCGTCCGCCCCTTCCTTTTTGCAACGGCTGGTAATTTAAGGAAAGAATATGTTTTCCTGAGTTCTTGCACTTGGTTCTGATCGCTTGCGCGCGCGCACAAGTGATCAGAACGAGCAAGCCTCCGGAACCTCTCTCACCAGAGTAGCTGCACGGGTAGGCGGGTGCTAAGGTTTTTGGGGAGTGCATTCGCACGACTACTTGGATCATTCCACCATGTCGATTGACGGAGACAACAACGGAAGCGGGAGCTGTGGCGTGCACGGCGGCGGCAACGGCGGGAACGGCGGCGGCAACGGAAACAACATCAACGGAGACAGTGCTGCCTCAAATACCAGTGGAGGACATTTCTCAGGTATACCATGCTCCTTACTGTTTTAGAGTGCATGTTAGCAATATTTTCATTGCTACATGTATATAAAATGGATGTTTATGTTTATTACAGATTAAGCAAGCTACTAGATGTTCTATTCATATATTTTAAATTATCCCCTAGGAATGGCATGCATACTGTTATATGATTTTGAATTAAAATATGTCGAAATGTGATCATATTTCGAACAATATCTCTAACTATAAATATAACTCTTATCCTAGTAGAACTCCTCTCTCTAAAATTATCACCAATTAGAATCCCACTTTCCAAAATCAAGCCTATGTGCTACAGTACCCGCAGGCGCCAGAGTATCCATGGCGCTACAGTAATCCGACTGCTACCGTGATCCGCATGCTACAGTACCTGTCTATGATTACTGTACCAGCTCTTTTTCCTTTTCCTCGTCCAATTTTGATCTGATTTACTTTGCAATTTTCTCGGTGCTTACGCACACAATATGTGAAGCCCGTTATACATCTATCTCCACACGGTATCAATCTACCATGTGTCCCCTCGTATTCAACATCGTTACCCGGCATTCTTGATCATCCAGACCTTAGTTTCTCCCTGAGCCTAGTTATGATCCCACCGCTGTTGATCGATATTGACATTTAAGGATCACGACTCTAGTCTAACCATGTCATACGGCATCCTGACCATCCAGAATTCAGTTCCTCTCTAAATCTAGTCATGGTCCTCACAATTGACTACAATTGACTTCAAATCACCTGTGCATATAGAGACAAACCAACCGTTTCCAGACACAAATATTACAATCTGACTCATGTTAGTTACACACATCGACACCAACATCACAATTGTTTCTAAACCAAATTCTATCAATTTAAGTCAATTGTTTATCACAAAATATTGATCATATCTATGATCTTATGGGAGTGTGTTTGGAACCTTAATAAAAAAATATTTAGGCTAGAGCAGTACGAGTGGAATCGTGAAGTTTGAGCTTGCTGACTTGTCCTTCAGATATGGTAAATTTTGTTTGATTAGATTGTATTTTGTAGAAGCAAAAGTACGTATATGAAATCTGTCTTGTGATCACTCGAGCGGATCAGAAATCTGAGCTGACCGAACGAGAAGATGTGCTGACCATGCATCACTCCGGCCGGCAGTATACAGGAGAATATATTCCAGAGAGCAAAAGACTTGTAGCTAGGCTTTTTCGTTGAAAATTAAGTTGAAATATTAGTGATTAGTTCAAACAGATGTCATGTTGCAGAAACTAGGTGCACTTGAAGTGACTGCCAGCCCTGTTTCTCGTGGGCCGTCGCATCTTATTTGCAAAACAACCACTAACACATATAGCATCAAAAACTAATTAATGTTCTGAGACTTTCAGCTAGTACGTACAAAATGTGATGTGGTCTGACAATGCAGCTAGCTAGCGACGTGAGTTGACTGTGGACGATACATATATAGCGATGTCTCACTCTGTATCGATCGATCTCGTCAAGCTAGGTAGCTAGCGAGCCCGGCCGGCGTTCCAATGGCAACTGACGGTGGTGGTGCTCCGGCGAGGAGGATGCCGCCGGTGCCGGAGGCGGCGCTGCGCTCCGGCAAGGCGATGCCACGGGTGGGCATGGGCACGGCGACGTTCCCGCTGGGCGAGCCGGAGCCGGCCGTGGTGAGGGAGGCCGTCCTGCGCGGCATCGAGGCCGGCTACCGCCACTTCGACACGGCGGCGCTGTACGGCACGGAGGGCGCGGTAGGGGAGGCCGTGTGGGAGGCGGTGCGTGCCGGCACGGTGGCGTCCAGGGACGAGCTCTACATCACGTCCAAGCTGTGGATCTCCGACGCACACCCCGGCCGGGTCGTGCCGGCGCTCAGGAGGACGCTCCGGTAAGCATGCACCACCTCGCTAGGTACCTCCAGTTTTAACGGTACTTATTTGCATATACTTCGTTTAATAATAAGATGACAAGGCGAGAGTTAATTATCTCGATAGTTGATTTAGACACATGTTTAGATCTTAAAAAAGTCTCTAGGACTTATTTGAAAAAGTTTCACTTCTTCTAAACAGGAGAGACCTTTTTTAGGATTTTTTTATAGTCCCTTAAAAATCAGTAGTCTTTTGGGAGGGACTTTTACAGATTTTTTCTTCCTCTTTCCACACGTTGCCTCTCTTCTCTCCCCTCAGCCGACGCCCACCCAAGCTCCCGACGTGCACCGTCCCGCCCGCTCGCCTTCTCGATGGCACCGCCCCAACCCCTGCCCGCTCGCCGGCCGGCGCCGCCGCCGCCGCCCGCTCGCCCCCTCTTCTCCCCTCTCCCGACGCATGCTGTCCCCGTCTTAAACTTAACCTTTAAAAAACATTCTACAGAAACCTCAAAATGGAGTAGATCGAGCTGTACCTGATTCACTTTCCGGTGAGCCTGGGAGTTCCGGAAGGGCCTCCATCGTTTGCGTATGCCAAAGAGGACCTCGTGGTGATGGACATGGAGGGCGTGTGGAAGGAGATGGAGGAGTGCCACAGGCTGGGGCTCACCAAAGCCATTGGCGTCAGCAACTTCACCTGCAAGAAGCTTGACACCCTACTCTCATTTGCATCCATCCCTCCTGTAGTCAATCAGGTAATTCATAATTTATACCAGAGTTTTACTTTCATCCTTCCTTTTGTATCTCAAGATACCGGTATCTTGCGGTACCAAATCGTTTCTGATCGTTGGATAAACAGTGCATATCCTACTTAGCTAGATCTAAGGGTGAGGAACGATTTAGTACCGCGAGATACCGGTATCTCGAGGTACAAAAGGAAGGATGTGAGTAAAACTCTTTATACAAACATAATTAGTAATTCAAAACTTTTAAACACACATATATATACTTATGCGTATGGGCGTTAATTTCTATATTGTGATATATTGGGAGTGTATATATATATGTATGCAGGTTGAGGTAAACGCCTATTGCCGACAAGACAAACTGAGTACTGCAAGGAGAAAGGGATCCAGGTGTGTGGCTACTCTCCTTTGGGGGCAAATGGAACTTCATGGGGCAGCAACGCTGTCATGGATTGTCCTCTTCTCAAGAAGATTGCTTTGCAGAGCGGCAAGACGGTTGCTCAGGTACACATATTGCTGCAGTATGTATTAGGCTGTGTTTAGTTTGCAAAAATAAATATTTTTGCAATCACATCTAACGTTTGATCGAATATCGGAACAAGTTTTCAGACATGAATGAAAAAATAAATTTTACGGCTTGCCTAGAAACCGTGAGACAAATATTTTAAGCCTAATTAATCCGTCATTAGCACATGTGGGTTACTGTAGCACTTAGAGCTAATCATGCACTAATTAGACTCAAAAGATTCGTCTCACGATTTTTTCCATAACTATGCAATTAGTTTTTGATTTTATCTATGTTTAATGGTTCATTTAGGTGTCAAAGATTCGATCTGTTCCATATCTGCATAACAAATTTAGCATGTTGTAATGTAAAATTCAATAGCCAAGATCGAGTATCTGGAACCTAGTTAGGTTAATAGATATATGTGTGTTGTGGGTGAATCTGTGGTAGTGAATAGCATATATATATACCTATCCATGAAAGATTTTTTTTTTCAAATAAGCAACTATAATGTGCATATGTATATGATGCTTAACTATATGTATATGAAAAAAAATTCAAAATTGTAGGTATGCCTAAGGTGGGTGTATGAGCAAGGCGATTGTGTAATCGTCAAGAGCTTCAACGAGAGGAGGATGAGAGAGAACCTGGAAATCTTTGATTGGGAACTCAGTGATAGCGATTGCCAGGAGATAAGCAAGCTGCCGGAATGGAGGGGTTGCCGTGATTTCTACGTCCACGAGTCTGGTCCATACAAAACCACCCATGAATTTTGGGATGGCGAGATTACTGGTGAAGCACAAATTACCGTTCAATGTGGGTCTCGTCGTTTATGAGCTCATATGTTAGTGATATAAGTATCTCTGACTTAAAGTCAGAGAATCCCGGTCCGATATCTCCTGCATTAATTCTTGGTCCAACATATACTCTTGTATTCCTCTTATTTCCTGATGCGTATGTTTATGTCTCCTTTGTGTGTGTTATTATTTAATGGAACCAATCTCTATCTAGTATTGTATCAATTTAACAGTAATTAATAGGCTTTCTTCTTAGAATAATCTGTATAGTTCTTTTTAGCGTTTGATTATGTATGAATAACTAAAGGTCACTCTGTATTGTAATAGATGGTATAATACATGTCCTTAAAATGGCCATGAAAAACTTCTAGAAAACTCTACAATAGTACAATACACTATTAAATCTTAAATTTTAATCGACACAAGTTGAAAGGATATAAATATCAATACGTATAACTACTAAAACTCCGTTAGGTGATACTATATGCATGCATGACTGTTTTATTGAACATAGGGGGTGATAATGATATATTTGCAAATAAAAAATAAGAATAAAACTTTTATATATATGTTCTTAGCAATCTAAAAGACAAGGCTAAAACAAATAACTATAATAAAAAAATAAATCTACTCTAAATTTAAGGTTTAAAATTTAAATTTTGGCTTATATAAGGAAAAGTGAAAATATGGGGTTGATAATCATTTATAGTGATTTTTCCTGTGAACTTCAATTTTGATTATCCAAGTACTTCAGTGTCAAATTAATGATCAGATATTTTTATTTTTTTCTTAGAATTTTTCTTAGTTTATTTGAGATGGCACGTGGTGGCTTAAAAATGCTCTACATAGCATTTAATGGGCATTATAGTATTGGAAAATTTACACCCATGTCATTATGATTTTGAAAAATTAGAGATATATCATTCGTATCTTACTGACATGTGAGGCACATATAAATTAATGACACGTGGGTCAGAATGATAAATCTCCAATCTAGCAAAATTATAATGGCAGTCTTGTAATTTTCCCTATGCTATTTCACATCACGCTATTGAAAAGGGTAGGGTTCATGTCCAAATGGTATACTTTTCACATATGAAAAATATGGGCAATATATATATATATATATATATATATTGAATAATATTTTAATTTTTAATGAAAAATGCAAAAATGGATACATACCCCCTCCATTTTTATATTATTAGTCATTTTAGATTTATCTTAAGTCAAACATTTTTAAATTTGACAATGTTTCAGAAAAACATATCAATATTTTAATCACAAGGTAATTTAAGTGACTAGTGCATGTGATGGTTGCTAAACTAAAAGATTAAGAATTATGGTTCAAAATCCCTTTACTCTCTCTGCATCGTGAATAAATTTCATGCGTCTTGGTTAATACACCAATTAGTATATCCGAAGATGCATAAGCATTTGTGTATTAGTTAATACGTACACCAATTGGTTTATGCATTAATCAAAAGAATCAAATACATATTGCACTAAGAAATACTATACTCATTCCAAAATATAGACATTTTTAAGTTATTTAACATACAGTAAGGAGATATTAAAAAGATTCATATTTAGTTACTTCAATGATCAATTTGAAATTTTGAATTGGTTAAATTCTCTTTCTAAGCATCCGATTGGCTCTATAATCATTGTAATAATTGAAGTAATGAAAATCAATGGATAAAGGCTTATATTGTAATACAAAATTTAAATCGATCGTAAAAATACTTATATTTTGAAATGGGACGAGCATCAGCCATGCATGCGTCGGTGTGATGCAGGTATTTGCATTTTAAATACAAGGTTAATATGTTATGTTTTTCATGGCATTAAGGCCAATTAAAGACCAATTTTATTGCTAGTTCGTCTATGTCTCGTAAGTGCATCTAGTATATAAGCACATAGGAGAGATGCAAAGGAAGATGACACAATAATAGAAAAGAAACATGCGTACTTTTGTTCTTTAATCATGGGTGCTTTTGCGAGTAAAGAGACGCGGTTCCATCACCATTGATTTTAATGGGTATCTTTATCATTTTCTTAAGTAGAGAGAGATAAATTAGTCTTTTTTTTATTTGCTAACCGGGCCGACGTAGCAGGACCATCCGTGCGGCCAAGAAAGAAAGAAACAAAGGGAACGCAGCTGTAAAACAACTCAGATGAGAGCAGGAAATCGTGTTGATTGATTGTGCGCTGAAACACGCTGTTTAGATGTGTATATATACGCATGTGGAGACATCGGTTTAGAGTCCTAATTACAAGGGATTAGTTTTCTATCTTCTATCTATCTGAACCAACAGTCATCCGTGCATATCTGTTCTCGTACGATGACAAGATAATTAATCTAACAAGCTGGTGGGATCGACAGAGAACGCACGCAGCAGAGAAGAACACGCGCAGCTGGTGGGATCACGTCCAATCGGCGGCCAGCCCTCCGCCGCACCCCGGCCCTTCGCCGCTCGCCGGCGCCGCCTTCATCCACAAGTGGGCCCTCTGTCGCCGGCCTCGTCTCCCATCCGTCTCCATCGGATCCGCCTCCATCCCTTATCCCCACTTAGTGCTATACCCTTCAAACACTCGCAAATTACAATAACATCACAATAATTTTTACCCATATTACTCTTTAACTACACTACTACCTGATTTAATCACCACACTATTAACCTATGTTAGTCTTAATAGAAGACTCACATACAAGGTGTTGACATGGCACAAGGTAGACATATTTGTTTTTTTTTTTAGCTTGTCATGTGTACCACTAGCTTGAGAAATGAGAAGATGAGACAAGAACTCAAGGCAGCCACACGCGCGTGATCAATATACTCGTATATCAATATATCACCATCATCTTTCTCTGACCTCTTTTTCATAGCATAAGATTTTTCTAGTTTTATTTTAGATACAGTGAATGCTAATATATATATATATATATATATATTGATCATCAATAAATATAAAGAAGACTAAAAAATACTCCCACCATCCCTAAATATTTAACACCGTTGACTTTTTGATATATGCTTCACCGTTTGTTTTGTTCATTTTTTAGGAAATATATAAAGCTATATATATATGCATAAAAGTATATTTAATAATAAATTAAATTAAATTAAATTAATTAATAATTATATAAATTTATTAAATAAAACGATAGTTAAATACGTAAAAAAAATCAATAACCTCAATCATTTAGTAACAGAGAAGTACTACTTACGAAATCAAACGGTTATCTCACTCACTCTAATCATCCTCTTCACTTCACCTCTTTCTCTTTATCTGTCAATCACTTCCATTCCTCTCGCCAACCCGTCTGTAGCACTAACAGTTATAGCTCTAACTCGATTATTTTCTAATAATTGTTGTACCTCACGAGTTACATTAATTTGTTTATCGTCAGCGTCTCGACTCTTAGACTACCAAAGCGTTATAAATATAAGTTAACTTGCTCGATAATTTGATCGATATCTTTGCTTTGCTCGCGCCACCGTTCATGGCCGGCCCTGGTGCGGCGGATGCAGCGGCGACGAGGATACCGGAGGCGCCGCTGAGCTCGGGCAAGCCGATGCCCCGCGTCGCCATGGGCACCGCGTCGTTCCCGTTCGACGCGCCGCAGCTGCCGGCCGCCGTCAGGGACGCCGTGCTGCGAGCAATCGAGGCCGGCTACCGGCACTTCGACACGGCGGCGGTGTACGGCACCGAGGCGCCGCTCTGGGAGGCCGCCTCGGGGCCGTGCGCTCCGGCATGGTCGCGTCGCGGGACGAGCTCTACATCACTTCCAAGCTGTCGCCCGCCCACGCGCACCCCGGCCACGTCGTGCCGGCGCTCAGGGCAACACTCCGGTGACCATGCAGCCATGCAACTGCACCATGAAATCTAGATAGATAGCTACAGCTTAATTATTTTGTTAATTGAACTGCAGGAACCTGCAGATGGAGTACATCGACATGTACCTCATTCACTGGCCACTGAGCCTGGATGTGCCACCAGCGCCGCCATCGCCGGTGTACAGCAAGGGGGACATTGTGATGATGGACATGGAAGGGGTGTGGAAGGAGATGGAGGAGTGCCACAGGCTAGGTCTCGCCAAAGCCATTGGTGTCAGCAATTTCACCTGCAAGAAGCTTGGCACCTTGCTCTCCTTTGCAACCATCCCTCCTGCAGCCAATCAGGTTAATTTCAATATGTTGTACAAAATATTAGCACATATGCTTCATCCCAATTTGTCTAATACATTTACATATAAATATACTCAAATTAATCACAAAAAATTCGCAGGTTGAGATAAACCCCAATTGCCGGCAGAACAAACTTAGGGAGTTCTGTAAGGAGAGAAATGTGCAGCTATGTGCCTACTCTCCTTTAGGAGCAAGTGGCACTATATGGGGCAGCAATGCCGTCCTCAACTGCCCTCTTCTCAGACAAATCGCCTTGGAGAGGGGCAAAACGGTTGCCCAGGTAAGTACACATCTTATTATTAAAATTTTTTAACTTTTCGTCACTCTTACATATTACTGGGCAACAGATTTATCATTCTCCTCTCGCAAGCATTGTGAGAGCTATTAAACGTTTCCGGTAAAAAGTGGCAAAACTTAAAAACCCCATTTTACACGAGATTGGTCATAATTCTTAAGAAAAAATTTAAGACACGGTAGGCCGTTACATATTTTCTATCTAGCGTAAAACTTGATATCTCATATATTTAGTATCTAGAGGTATATACGAAAATGTTAGCATAAAATTTTGCTACCTCCAAGCACTTTCTCAAGTATCACAAAATTTATTTTATTATAATATAAAGTTTGTAGTTGGTAAGATGGATGACATGTTAAAGTGTAAAGACTACCAGGGTTACCCAATAGTATAAATTTTATAAAAGAGATAAAGAACCGTATTTAAAAGATGGATGATATGTTGAGCTTTAGGAATTCTAATGTGTGCATCGATTATGTATAATCGAAATTGTAGGTATGCCTGAGGTGGGTATATGAGCAAGGCGATTGTGTGATCGTAAAGAGCTTCAACGAGAGGAGGTTGAGAGAGAACCTCGAAATCTTTGATTGGGAGCTCACCGATGGTGATCGCCAAGCGATAAGCGGCCTCCCAGAATGGAGGGGATGTCGTGATTTCTATGTCCACGAATCTGGTCCATACAAAACCGTTGAAGAGTTTTGGGATGGTGAGATTACTGGCCAGCAACTGAAGATTTAATTGTGTTCTTGGTCAAGAACAATTAATGATTTGTGTTCTTTGTCCAACATACTAATGTTGCTCATGATGATGCATTGATTATGTGCTTTAGCTTTATACTGTAGTGATTAGAGTAAGTACAACAGCAGACTATAAGCCAGCTATAAATATATTTTAAGGAAATAAGAGAGCAGAGAGATCAGAGCAGGGAGCTATAGATTTGTAGTCAGCTGTAGCACGGACTCCAAGACACAATATATGTATGACATGTGGGACATGGCAGTATATGTTTTATAGGTAACTATTGTATAAATTGACTATTGAATTAACTATATACGATTTGAAGCTAATAGTTGGCTATAGTATTGAACTTTCTCTTATTTCAGGATATATCGTCACCTGATGTGTGGTATCGTTCGTTTCAAATAATGTTTTGTATTTTCTGATATATTACTTCAAATTAAGTCTTTACAACTGAAGTGTTTTCGTGTAGTCTATTTGAACAAGTCCTTTATTTTTTATGTGTTCCATAATCATCTGTGTTGTACTTATTTTCCTAAAAAATATGTGTTTTTCTATTTCTATATTATTTTCTAATCATGCGTTTCATAGGAACCATTGCTTTTGCTGAGTTGTCAAATGATCATTTCCTCAAATCAGTGCCAAGTTGATTCAGACATGTCTGTACGTCCGTTCAATTTGTCGAATGGCTGAGGAAATTTGTCTTCTTAACCAAACCTGACTTAATCATTCATGAATAGCTAACGAGATCAGATGATCTGGATGCAACATTTTCAGAAATGTAGTTCAGTAACTGTTTAGAATATGTTTAATCATTTATCTTATTCAACAAACTTACATAATTGTTATTTATTTTAGAGTGGGTTGTACTTGGGCTACATTTTATTAGCTACTCCTTCCGTTCCAAAACAAATCAACTTTTCATTTTTTAGATACAATGTTTAACTCTTCGTCTTATTAAAAAAAATTTACGATTAATAATTTTATTTTTATTAGATGATAAAACATAAATAGTACTTTATGTGTGACTAATTTTTTAAAAATTTCTTGAATTTTTTTTAAATAAGACGGATGGTCAAATGCTCGACACAAAAACCAAAAAGTTGGTTTTTTTTGGGACGGAGGAAGTAAGTTTCACTTTGAAGTACCCTAAAACATATCTTTTCTATTTGAATTGGATAAATTTGTTGTTGTCGTAACTTCAACCACCCCAAACAACTTTTAATATATATATCAGTGACCTTAATTAAACACATCGGTTCGGGTATACCGACAAACTTTCTAACCAACCATATATAGTCTATATATATTTGCTTGAGGGGAAGCTATGTATGGCTAGAAGTTGGAGTTGCATGGTCCAAACCGGTTAAATAACAAATTTATTCGGTCCAAAACGAAAAGATGGGTACAATAGTGGTCCCAAGTGAAACATAGGTAATAAAAGATAACTCAATCTACAATTTACTCTTTATGTTGAGTAAATTGTATCCACAGTATACAAACTTATGAAGTGTGTGCAAATTAGTAAACCAACGTAAATAATAGATATTTTCCAAACAACAATTTATATGATGTGTGCATACTAACGCAAAAACAGCCCATGCTAATAAGAAATTAAGCAAATTGTATCTAGATAAATATATTTCTACAAGTAACTTGATTGATTGGTACATTATAGCTAGTACCGTTGTTTCCCTAAAAAGATTGCAGCATTATCGTCACAGATCTGAAAAAAAAATTATAAGTAAATTTCAAAGCTTTTGTTAACCATGGTAAATAAATAATGCAAGAACCGTATGATCTCAGGGAATTAATAGTTTAGAAACATGTTTCCTTTGCTCTTGTCATCATTACCAATTTTTGGACAATTGATTTAAGAAAATAATAATTATCTTGTGTGGTTGAACTCCAATTCCACACCACAAGAAGCTCTCATATTAATGGTAATATGGTTCTATAATTCCCTATTTATTGTCACAACAAATAAAGCAATGCATTGTTTTCAATCATCTTGTGGCACGTCATTAGTATAACTATAACAACAGTACGTGTGCATAGTTAATTATGGTTTACACGAACTAGATAAGTTATCATACTGAAATGAGCATTGTACAAGTTGGTGTATCTATCTCACAAGTTCATGTATCGTCGGTGTAGAACTAATTATATCTTACATTTTTTCCATTAGTGCACAATTATTTAATAAAACGAATAGTCAAATATACACTAAAAAGTCTATCGTATCGTTTATTAAAATATAAAGAGATGGAGTATATATCATCCAGTGGTGGAGCCACCTCCTAGGCATGTTGGGCTTGGGCAACTGCCTGAGCTCCGTCATCGGTATTTTTATTATATTTATGTCATAACATATGTAAACAAATTATATATGGATAGTACACGTACCTAATCGCCCGTGCTACAAAATGTCACTGGCTCCGGCACTGATGTCATCATCCAAAACATTCTGGATTTGTTTGTGAATTGTGATCATGACATACAAAGTAGTAGTACCGTAGGTCGATTAATCAATCACAAGCTCTCTGCAGAAATCAATTTATGGGGAGAAATTAATACTACACTGCCGTTGCGTCGCCGGCGTTGGAAGCAGCAGCGGCAGTCGGCGGCGGTGGCGCGTCGAGCTCCCTCAGCATGGCTACCACCTGCAGCATGTTGGGCCGCTTCGACGGGAAGTCGTCCACGCACTGCAGCGCCATCTCCAGGAACCTCGCCATCTCGCTGTTCGTCTCGCCGCCGTCGTCCGCCGCCTTCACGAGCACCGGGTCGAGCACCTCCTTCCCGGCGCCCTCCCTGACCTTCATCTTGACCCACCCGACGAGGTTGGTGTCCCCGAAGTCCTCCTTGTCGGTGGGCCGGCGGCCGGTGAGCAGCTCGAGGAGCACGACGCCGAAGGAGTAGACGTCCCCCTTGACGGTGCAGCGGAAGCTCTGGTAGTACTCCGGCGGCACGTACCCCGGCGTGCCGGCGAGCGTGCTGACGCTGAGGTGCGTGTCCAGCGCGCTGATGAGGCGCGCCATGCCGAAGTCGGCGACGCGGGCCTCCATGTCGCCGTCGAGGAGCACGTTGCTGGACTTCATGTCGCGGTGGATGATGTGCGGGATGCAGTTGTGGTGGAGGAAGCACAGCCCCCTCGCCGCGCCGCGCGCCACCTTCTTCCGCTGCTCCCACGACAGCGACGCTCCGCCTCCGCCGTCGCCGCCGCCGTGCAGCGTGTCCTCCAGGCTGCCGTGGCTCATGAACTCGTACACCAGCAGCCGCTCCTCGCCGATCTTGCAGTAGCCGAGGAGCGGGACCAGGTTCTTGTGCTTGATCTTGCCGAGCGTCTCCATCTCCGCCATGAACTCGCGGTCGCCCTGGTAGCTCAGGTGGATCAGCTTCTTGATCGCCACGCACGACCCGTCCTTGAGCGTCGCCTTGAACACCTCGCCGAACCCACCGGAGCCGATCAGGCTGGCGGCGGAGAACCCATTGGTCGCCTCGATCAGCTGCGTGAAGGTCAGCTTCCGGAGCTGCCGCTGGAACGTCGCCACGTTGATGCTCAGCGCCTCCTTCTCCGCCTTGCCCAGCTTCCACGTCGTCGCCGTCCGCGTCCCGTCCTGCAGGCTGCTCAGCATCATCGCCTCGCGCACCTCTCGCCGCCGCGCCCGCGCCGCCACCGCCCATATCGCCCCCGCGCACGCCAGCCCGGCGGAGACCAGCACGGCGAGGATCACCCCGTTGGCCCACGTCGCCACGGCGCGCCGCGGGGGCGCCTCGGTCGACGCTGCGGCGGCGAGGCCCGACATGGTCGCCGTCGGCAGCCTGTCGCTGCAGGGCTGCAGAGGCATGCCGCACAGCCCCGGGTTGCCGGCGTACTGGCTCGCCGGCAGCGTGCTGAGCTGCCCCCGCTGCGGGATCTCGCCGGAGAGGTTGTTGTCGGAGACGTCGATCTGCACGAGGAAGGAGAGGTTGGAGAACGAGTCCGGGATGCCGCCCTGCAGCCTGTTGCGTGACACGTCGAACACCCCGAGGTTGCGGAGGCGGCCGAGCGACGCCGGGATCTCGCCGGTGAGGTTGTTCCGCGCCAGGTCGAGCACCTGGAGCACCACCATGTCGCCGAACTCGTCGGGGATGACGCCGTCGAGGCTGTTGTACGACAGGTCCAGGTACTCCAGCGTCTGGTACCGCGTCCACCCGCTCACCGCCGCGCCGGAGTAGAGCCGCGTGAAGTCGCAGCTCTTGAGCGTTGGCACCTGCATCAGCCGCTCCGGCCGGATTCCGGCGAACTCCAGCAGCCCACCGACGCCCTTGCAAGAGTTGCCGACGTTGCGGACGAACGCGAGCGTGTTCCCGGACAGGATGCCGCTCAGCGGCGTCGACCCGAGCTGGCGGCCGAGGCGGCGCGGGATCTCGCCGGTGAGCCGGTTGCTGTTGAGGTCCAGCCACATCAGGCTACTGCAGTTGCCGAGCTCCTTGGGAATCCCGCCGGTGAGGCTGTTGTTCGCCAGCTGCAGCACGGCGAGCCGGGACAGCCGGCCGAACTCCGGCCGGATCGTGCCGGTGATCTGGTTGCTCGTCAGAGACACCCACTCGAGGCCGGTGCAGTTGAAGAGCTCGACGGGGATGTCGCCGCCGACGAAGTTGTTGTTCAGGATCAGCGTGCGGAGATTCCGGCATTGTCCCAGCTCTGCCGGAATCCGGCCGTCGAGGCCATTGAACCACATGACCAGCTTCTCTAGGACGCGGAGCCGGCCAAGCTCCGGCGGGATCGGGCCGCGCAGGTAGTTGATGCTGAAGTCGACCACCCGCAGCCGCGAGCAGTTGGACAGCCCCGGCGGGATCGTGCCGGTGACGAGGTTGTCCGGCAGCCGGAGCTCTTCCAGCGCCGCGCCGGGCGAGCAGAGCTCGGCCGGGAGCGCTCCGGAGATCTTGTTGCTGCTCAGGTCGGCGACGCGGAGGTTCTTGCAGTACGCAATGGTCGCCGGAAGCGAGCCGGAGATGAAGTTATTGCTGAGCAGGAGGCTCTCCACCGCCGTAAGGTTGCCGAGCACGGCGGCCGGGATCGCGCCGGACACGTTGTTGTTGGCGACGTCGAGCAGCCGGAGCGCGTGGCACGACGACAGCGACTCCGGGATGGAGCCGGAGATGTTGTTGCTCGAGACCCTGAGAACACGCAGCGACGCGCACGCGTTCCCGAGGCCGGCGGGGATCGCGCCGGTGAGGTGGTTCGACGAGACGTCGAACACCTCGAGGCCGGCGATGGCGCCGACGGACTCCGGTATCGCTCCGGCGAAGCCGTTGTACGACAGGTTGAGCGTCTTGAGGCCCGCGCAGCCGGACAGCGACGGCGGGATGACGCCGGTGAAGTGGTTGCCGGACAGGTCGAGGAGAGTCAGCGTCCCAGGGAACGACACGCCGGAGATGTCGCCGGACATGTTGTTGCCCGACACGTCGAACGACCGGATGCTCGGCGAGCTGGCCAGCATCGTCCCCGGCAGCTCGCCGGTGAGGTTGTTCCTCGCGAGATTGACATCAGTGAGGTTGGGGCAGCACGCCAGAAAGCCGTCGGGGAGCCGGCCGGCGAGGCCGCCGTCAGAGAGGTCGAGCTGCAGCAGCGCGCGGGGGAGCTTAACCAAGTCACCGGCGTCAGCACGCAGCTCGCCATTGCCGGAGAGGTTCAACCTGCACAGCGTGTCAATGCCAGAGAAAGCACCAAACTCCACACGCCCAGCGAGGCCGCCGCCAGCGAGGTCGAGCTCCGTCACCCTGCCCTCGCCGTTGCACGTCACACCACGCCAGCTACATGGACCATTAATACTAGGGACCTTCCAAGAAGAGAGGACTCCACTAGGATCCTTCCGGACGAACACCTTGAAGCGGAGGAGCGCCTCCGCATCGGTTTCCGCCACCACCGGCGGCACGATCACCGATGATGACACGCAGATTAAGGAGAAGAGGAGAGCGATGAGCATGTCCATCTGGCATGTGGCTGCAGGGAGAAAATGAGAATGGAGAAGAGTGAGTGAGTGCAGTGAGAGCAAGTGTTTGTTGCCACAGTCTGAAACGGTAATCTGATCAGTGGTTTACAGAGAAAGATGATGGCTGATGGTGTGTAATCCTTTGCTTTTGAGAGATAAAGATGGATCTTTTGAGAGATGCACTTTTGTGTTTGTGAGTTGGTTTGATACTGTCTCAAGGCTCTCAGTGTAGTGGGTTTTATAGGGGCTTTATGGTCGAGGAAACATTGCTTTCCTCTACTTTCCATATTTAAGGCTCGTCTACATTCTATAATGTGGGGGTTTTTTTTCAGTATTGCCTGAAAATGAATTATTTTCTATAAAATTCTTGCATTCCAAAGTACTCTATAGAGATATGTTGCCTCGATACAATAATGATATAGTCAGAGATAAATAGACAGAGGATCATCAAATGCCTTAGATTACTTTTGTTTCTTTGGGAGGCCTTCAACTTAATATAGTTGAGTGAATTGCTGGGAAATTTTCACAGCCAAAATGAAATTTGGTCCATTTTCACTAATGGTATGGATGATACAAATGCATTTTTAGCTTGATACCATATGGAAAACCTTCATTAGAATTAGGACAGATATCTCTGTACAAATAGATCATATTGGTCATGTACAGTCAGAATGTTTAGCATCAGTGATGTATTTCTGGTTGAGTGGGAGATCTAAACAGATGTGATGTTAGAAAAAAAGAATTTTTAAAGGTCTTGCAATATAATTTGTGTGCATATCAAGGTTGCTTTGCTTAGGGATCAATGGGGAATCATGTGTGTGCATGAGAAAGGCAGAATTGTGCTTCATGCACTCACAAAGTGAAGGAATTCAGTGGTCCATCACAGACAGGAGGGCTACCAGGGGGGACATCACATCAACTAGCTCCTCCTTAATAAAAATTCCTACTGCCATTAGAGATGATAATGTTCTCCTCTTTTCCCTGCTTCTTAGGGCCCTTGTGATTTAACTTTAATCTTCATTTGTATTGTATTTTATATATGATAAGACCATGCAATTTTGTCTGTTATGTTTTAGTAGTGATGGAGGACAGAATTAATCTGATAGTATTTATGTGGGTATTTAGTTACATCTCTAAAGAGTTATGTAATCTCCTCTATGAGCTAATTAGCAAACTATGGCCTTTTATATATTATTATCGAATTTGTTGTTATCTTCCCTCTGGAAATTACCTTATCTGGGAGTTTATTTTCCCTCTGGATATATGTTGCTCATAACAGCATCTGGCACCACACTTACTAATCTTTGCCGACATCAAGTTGTCTCTTGTTCTTATTAATTCTTTCTAGGGTGCAGATCAAGATTTAATGAAGTAGATGTTAATTAGCATGGTGGAATCATGAATTTTCAACATGGCAATTATTTTTTCCAGTTTTGAACAACCAGATGCTGCCTAGATATAGATATGGGCTTTTACAAATTTGTCACTGTTTTTTTCTAAATTCGCATTTAGAGTAAAAAAGGAAAAACTTGGCAGGTCAACATCATTAAACTTCATGATCCTATGTGACATGTATCATTGAAACCGATGCATCAATTGATACTAGACATGGTGATGGTGATGTTTATGTGTACATGGTATACTTAATTTGCTCAAATAATTAATTAACATGAACTTGCCTGTGTGTATGCATGTCCTATTATGCATGCCATACATCGATCGATCCCACTAATGGTGGTAAAATACAAGTAAATTAACAAGGGTGGTCATGTCCCCTTGAGTGCTCAAAGTCACTTTTGTGCTTTGGCGCCGCACGTGTAATCATAATTACCCCCACAAGCATTAGTGTTGGCAAATCCAATTAACAAATGCAATTTTGCTAACTTGTGACGATTTGGATGTCGGGATTGATGTTGTGGAAGAAACCTATCTAATCATCATATCAGTATGGAGCATCTAAACAGGAGACTACTAATATGGTACTTTGTGTTTGTGATGTTTCTGAGATCCACGCATGGAATGGCATGTGTGAGCTTCAATATTTTTTTAGAAAAAATGCTAAAGAAGATCAGGTAGGTGTTGTTCATAACTGGTAGCCAGTCTCACCAATTATAGTGAGAAATTAAATGGAAATTAACAAAAAAAAATGGTTTAGGAGTGTGCAAGAATTTACCATTTTTGTTGTTGAGGCTAACAATTCCTAACTAGCCTGGGGTTTCTTTTTGATAATGGATATAATTCGGTTTTTACTTCAATACAAGTTATAACCACTTACTACAAAGCTGTTGGATAGACCAAATGCTAATGATCAAACAAATATGTACGACGATAATTAATCCTATTACTAAATATCCATCCAAAGATACAACTAGAGTGGATGCCCAGAAATATGTAGCAAAAATGAAAATCCTATAAGTAAAACCTGTGTGTTGCTACTGGTTGTGCTTTCTTGGTTACATCTCAAGAAAAAGCGTTTGTTTGTTGGCATATATCTTCAAATTATTGGGCAAATACAATAAAAATTCTAGTTATATATTCACCTCACCTACATTATATATCTTGGGCCAAATTAAATATTTTACCTGCAGATGTAATATGGATTAATTTGCTTGTGCAACCGCAATGTTTACCTTACACCTTCTTGGAATTCTGCTGATTCTCACACAACAACAATCTTCAGTCGTTGGACTGCGAAGCTGAAGTTGACACCAGAAAGTTGAGAAAAAAAACTTTAAAAAGATTAGTAATTAATAGATGAAAGGGAATTGCGTCCATGATGGCGCCTCTCTCCGCATGCATGATGCATCACGTCCACAAGCTAAGATGCCCACTTTTAATTACTTTGATGACTAGTTTACTGCTGCTATTATAACCTTTGTGGTTGCAAAGCACCTTTGATTTTATCCACCCATGTGCCTATGCATACTTTTTACTACTCTGTCTCCATGCTTTCCCAATGCATAGACAATTATGCTAGCTAGCACGCTATATATTCTCATCTACTACGAACAATTACTGCTACGGCTGTGTTCTGTGTTCGTTTCGGGATAGATTTAGGGTAAGTTATCTGGTGCGAAAAAATACTAATTGTAATAGATTAGCACGTACTCCTAATTAATAGATTAGCATATAATTAATTAATTATAAATTATAAAAAAATTAAAAATAGAATAGTGTGATATTTTAAAACAACTTTTCTATAATTTTTTTTGCGAAAAACACAGTTAGTAGTTTGAAAAGTGTGCGCACGAAAAATGAAGGAATCTAGATAAACAGTAGGAATATATAGCCGAACGCAGCCTACATCTACCTTTGGAACTGAGAATTTTTACATGAATTTGATGAAACTTGTATAATTTCTGCATCATTCTCACATGATTCTCATATTGAGGGATGCCTGTAAGAATCGTGCCGAATTGTACAAGATCATGGTCTATCAAATTACCTAGCAACATTTGAGCTCTGCAGGCGAGAGAATTGACCATATAGATCACTCAGAACAGTCCATGATCCAATCAGTTTCAATAAAAATGACATTTGTGAGGAGCACTTTTTTTACCACACATTAATTAATTAATTAATTACAATATTTGGCCGGTTGATTGATCGACATGTTACTGGTATTACCAAAAGCGAAAAGGAAGCATTTGCTTTAATTACCTTTGCTAGCTTTGGTCAAACAACATTATCATAATTTCTTTTAAAAAGTAACCTTTCTGCTGGTATATAGGTTTAGTTTGTTCTTACCAGTTTGTAATTGCCTCTTTTTGGCAATCTTAAGTGCCATCTCAAAAGGAACAAAATTAACCTTTATTACAGCACCTCGAAGCAGCATTCTTTGACCTACCGTATATAGTAAACTGTCCTGATGATGAGTAACAGTTAGCATCAGTGGATGTCATGATCATTAGTCACCTGTCAATTAGTTCAGTTCATGAAATAACTTAGTTCAATTAACAATGAAAATTGATCTCATACCATTATCTTCTAAGCTCTATATACACCATCACTGTTTATCTTAGTGATCAGTCAAGCTCAGGCACACAAGCTTTGGTAGTTTAATATTATTAACTTGCAAGATAAGTTTGGCCATCTACGGAAGTTATTACAAATTCCAGCTCCTTTTTAGAGGTTGGAGAATGGAGATCCACATGGCAATACATTATTAGTAATAAGGTTGAATGATGTGGTGCATACATGTAAATTTAATCATGATTTGAGCCTAAAAAAACAATGTTTGTGTGTCTTTTCACTTTGTTTTACAGGAAGAACTATGATTTGGATCTTGAAAATTTACAATTGCAACTCCAGTTGTGCAACTGCATAGTGGTGCCTAGATTCTACAATATGGCTCTATAGACGTGTAGGAACATAGACCATTACTACTTTCATGTGATATTTGATCCTAGTAAGAGACTTTTCTATGTATGTTCTTTACAATCTAAAAACAAATGTTGAAAAATAAACCACGATGAAAAAAACCACAAAATTAACTGCAAATTTAAGTTTTAAATTTAAATTTTGGATTATAAGCATTAGCGAAAAGATGAGTGTTATATTCAAATGTAAAAAACAAATAACAACATGAAAATCACCCCCAGTTTCTAGACAGCTATTGTTCACCTGATTAGTACTGCATCTGTTATTCTATTGTACTATGATTAATGAATAATAATCTTTTGTACAAGAAAATAATATGCATCCAATCTAAACTTCTGTGCAGAGACATGTCTGCTGGAGGAAAATGCATCAGAAATTAAGAATGGATGATTGATGACCAAAATGGATTTGATAGAACTCAGCAGAGCTAGCAATAAAGCCACATGAAAGCCCTACATGAGACGAAATGAACAAATGGAACCAGTACTATAACCAGTAACAGATCACATATAAAAAAAATAAAAACAGGCACAATGTTGATCATTTTGCAGTTTCGATGTATCAATGTTGGAACACATCAGATTATGGACAGTGGTGAAAATCATGCCACATCATATATAAAATTCCATAACATTGATAAAGGAATAATGTTGCTTCCCTTCTATGGTACTACCTCCGTTTCATATTGTAAGACTTTCTAGTCTTGCTAAATTCATCAATTGATGAATGTATATAATTTATATATATGTCTAAATTTATTAGCATCCATATGAATCTAGATAAGGCTAGAAAGTCTTACATTGTGAAACGGAGAGAGTAGCTCGGAAACATGGATCTCCAGAAAGGGATGAAGACCAATGAGAAACATCACAGATTCACAGTACAACTATTTTTGCAGGTACATCTCGCCCTGCTCACCATCAATTCTAGATTGACGGATAGATTGCTTTTGCATCTCAGCACGCACAAGTAAACATAGCATATTTTCTAAACAAATAAAAGAAATGAACAACAGATGCAGATAAGAGATCTTCATACAAGGCACAAGCACATCAAAAACAGCACAGATCAAGTAGAACAGCAGTGGGCTACTGGGCTAGCATATATGGAATCAGTGTATGTACAGATTACTCATGTGAACATTCCCAGACATAGGACGATGATACTGATAAATAGCATGCTCTACTACCACAATAGCTCACTTTATACCATTTCACACTAACCAGTGCACTTTATCTGTCAGAATATCTCTGTTATTGGCAGCATTAGCTTCTACATTCTAAGAATTACAGTAATTTCCTAATGGCTTTAAAGGTTATCAAAACATTCTGCATATTAACTTTATTCAATATTTACTGCTTACAAAATGTGTTGTCCACCGTTTTTCACCCTCAAGACCTCAGTAAGTCAAGAAGCTATGTGCAAGCATTCAGCATTCCAATGTAACTTTGTGCAATTCAGACAGAACAAAACTGGCAGCAAACCACAGTTCAGCATATTATGAAATTCATAAGAACTTAGTTTTTGTGATAATTAATTTTCTAAACAATCATGCTATCCAGCTCATTAATCACTGTCATTAATGTTCACATCAGCATTCTACTTATTTACTTATTATAGTTCATAAACGAAAATTGTTGAATGCAGGAAACATTGTTTAATTATAAATAGCTCCACTTTCCCTCAATCTAAAGATGAAAAAAAAAACAGAGGATATGCATGCCTTATAAAGCAATTAGACTTGACAGCTAAAAAGCTAAAAAGGTATGGTCTGATTGGAGTTAAATTCAACTCCCAAGTGCATAGGATCAACATTTCCTACACACAACATGTCACACTATAGTATTTTGTTTACAAAGGTTCAAGACGACAATGTTAATGCAGAATTGCAGATAGCTTGGAAACTTGCAGAATAATGAAAAAGCAATGTGTTCAAACTGTAGACACAGGTAACTTTCCTTATCTGAAAAAATAATCACCAGATCAAAAACCAAAGTTGGCTGCTGTCCAAAGTTTGAAGAAGAAAGCTTAAATGAGTCGGTGATTTTGAAACCATAGGATATCAACAAGGACCTATGAAAGAAGTGCAAATAATGACACATGGACTTAAAAGAGTCATCAATGAACAGCTAAGATTTGACTTCAATGGTCCCAGAAATCCGCCTACGAACAAGGGCTCAAAATACATGTTATATTAGACAAGTGGCAAATAGCATGCCTCAGCCTTTGTTCTAAAATTTGTTGATTCCAAAAAACTTTGGAATAGAATCTGACAGACTTGGTTGCATCAAATGAAATTGGCAAGAACCATGCTGCAGTTAACAGATTGGGTATAGAAGATTTTTACCCACATGTGAAACATCAGTTCAATAAAAGAATGGACAAGCAGTATATATAGGTTATATATGTGAACTTTGCATGTGTACACAACACAGCATGAAACAAATAACACTGCTACTTCAGGAGATAAACAGCTATATTGTGTTCTGTAAAACATCAAGACTTTGCAATGAAACAATGTATAGCAGATGATTCAAGCATAATGAGAAACATTGAATAGATTAACTTTCATCATGCCATCTAAATTAGACTGTCACATTACACTGCTACTTGTAAAGATAATGATAAAGATACACGCAGATAGGCGCCATACAGGTCAGCACCCAGGTCACAGATGAGCCATGTAAACTACTGCAAAGGGACAGGGCATGGCTAAAACCTAAACCTAAAAGGAATCTGCAGTTTGTCATGTAGAGTACATACAGACAATTACTCAGACCAAACAGCAGAGGTGGAACCTACAAAGCCGAGAAATTTAGAAACCTTTTGAGTCTTTTACCTTATGGTCACAAACTTGTTTGTGCCATGCTTGGCCCAGAAGGTCTTCAAGTCAATTGGATTATTAAGATTGTACCCTTCACCAGCAAGCTTCTCGAGCACTTTCTTGAATGCACCATGGCTCATCTTCCTTCCAGCGATGCGTGCCCCACGGCGCTTTGTACTCATTGGAAGTGGGTATGTTGAGATGGTGGTTGTGCAACATGCAGACTGCCAACCACCTGCACCCCAGCGGTAGCACTGCTGCGGTGAGCCCGTGCATGAACAAACAGGCGTTGGTATCCTTGAGAGGTCCAAATCAATCCCATTAATTACCATCCCTATAGCCTTCTTGGGACCCCTTCTCCGTGGTGCTGGCGGCGGATTCGGCGCGCCGTCCTCGCGTGCAGCGGCAGGCTTCTTGGGCTTCTTAGGCCTTGCTACCTTAGGTTGCCGGCCCTGCTGCCTCTTCTTGGGAGGGGGTGGCTGCTCATTAACAATGGGCACATTTTCCTCAATCATCGGGGAGGAAATGCATTCCTCTTTTGGCACTGGAGGTGGCGGGGGTTGTTGCGGCTGGGGGTCGGGCTGTTGCATCATCTGTAGAGTCTGCGCGGCATGCGTGCCAGGGATCATCCCGTAGGCCACCGGGTCATGATGCGGAACGTGTCCGCCATGCCCGACGGCGAGAGTGTGAAGGACCTTGGGCTCGCGGGGATGATGCTGCTGCGGGTGCATCCACATGTCGCCGCGCACGAAGTTGATGGACGGAGGCTCGGTGGGCACGGCAGCATTGGGCACGGAATCGCGCGGTTGGTGGTGGTGGTGGTGGTGGTGGTGGTGGTGTTGCAGGAAGGGGGTGGCGGAGAGCAGCTGCTTGGTGTCGCGGTCAGCGGGCACCGAGGACATGAGCTGCAGGCCGAGGTTCCTCGCCGGTGAGTTGAAGAAGCTCCCCCAGCCCCTCATGCTCATGTTGGCGTCGTCGTCCATCCTCAATCCTTACCAGCGGCTCATAGGGGCGGATCTGACATCCCCAAACCTCTCTTCTCTCCTGTTGATGGGAACAAACAAACAACCAGACAAACCAACAGCTTAGTTAGCATTCATTCAAAGCAAAATCAGGGTTCCAGATCCAGATCTACGAGGGAAGCTTGTCTAGGGTTAACGCACGCACGGAAATCCGTTCGAGAAGAAGATGAAAAATTCATCCGACAGGGAGAGAGGAGAGATGAGAGAGAAAGAGAGAGAGGAGAATGCGGTGCTGACCCTGACCCAAGGAAGGAAGGGCGGAGGATGGCGGCGACGATGGATGCAGATCGACGGAGAGGAGACGGAGACGACGACGACGACGGGGAGGGGAGGGGAGGGGAGGCGAAGGGAAAAATGAGTATCCCAAATGAAATGATTTCTCCTTTTTCTTTTATTTTTTTCTTTTTAACCTGTTTGTTGAACCGCCGCGATAAATCTGGCTTACAGTATATAATTGGGCCGCCCCCTACTGTAGCCAGCCCGGCCCAGTACACCACTTTCGATGCTTTTTCTCTCATTTTTACCGGAAATTTAACATTCTGTCACCCTTACGATTACGAGTGGTTAAAACAGATTTGTCACTTCGCTGTCTATGACATATGAGTTCTTATGAGTTTATGATAGATGGGTCCAATGGTAAATCTGTTATAAGCATTCGTAATAGCGGCAAAAAGTTAAATGCCCCCATTTTTACATACTCTAGCAATAGATCCGTGTGTTACAATATATACCCTCAAGTATATATAACATTTACATACCCTCAAGTATTTATAACATTTATACTAGCACATATTGATCATGGTAACACTTATAGCTAATCATGCACTAATTAGACTTAAAAAGATTTATCTCACGATTTCCCCCATAACCATGTAATAATTTTAATTTTTATCTATATTTAATGCTCCAGTTTGGTGTCCATACGAGTGAGGGACTAAGTATAAAAAACATTTTGCATAAGAGCGACAACATTATAACCCTAATAATGAGGGATCAAGTACAAAAGATATATTAGGGAGGAAGTTAGCACTATAATCCTCTATGACCAGCCTTTGAGCACACAAACCTACTAGAAGTACTGGTCCATCTACTGCACTCTTGTTGTTATACTGCTTCCTAACATCAAAGCCAATCTTACCACCATAGCTAACCCAAAAGTTCCAAGCCTCATCAACGTTGCTAAACCTCATTCCAGTTCTAGGCATCCAACATGGTGTATTCACCATTCTATAAATAAAGAAGAACCATTTGTCACACACTTATGTTTGATTCAAATATAACCTAAAATTTGCTACTGGAAGCAAGGAGACAATAAGAATAAGTGCAGGCAACAATCTTCACTTAGGCCCCGTTCGTTGGTGAGATGGATAAGATAACTTATTCGGTACAGAAAACGTAATAATAGATTAGTACATGATTAATTAATTATTAATTATTAAAAAATATGAAATAGACTAATATGGTTTTTTAAAACAACTTTACTATATAAATTTTTTGTAAAAAATACACCGTTTAGCAGTTCGAAAAATGTGCGTGTGAAAAACGAAAGGGATATGATAACTTATCCAGCTCCCGAACGCGGCCTTCCTTATCTAAATTTTGGTCGATGGTGCTCTGTGGTTGGCTCGTCTTCGTGGAAGCATCTTCCGTGGTGAGAGAATATAGAGAGAAGTATGGCTTGGGAGATTGTAACATAGCATGTGATTTGCTCCTGGAAGCCAAGGAGATCAGAAAAAAAATGCAAAAACAATCTTTACTTACTTTTCTAAATTTTGGTTGATTGTGCTTTGCTCCATCCTGTGTTCATTGATTTTCATGGATCCATTTTAGTGGTGAGAGATTAGGATGGAACTATGGCATGAGAGGAAGTTGGGAGAGATAGAGAGCGAATGAAAAGACTTATAAAAGGTAAAACTAGAAAAAAATGAAGGAAAATGAAGCAGCACCAGCAATTTTTCACGCCTAAACGTGACTGTTGCTAACCCCTGGAGACCCATACGTTGATCTTGCCTAGGTAAGCAAATATATCCTCAACCGTTGGATATAGATAGGATAACAGCTAATGCCAACCCTCTGCATTAGCTTCTCTGCGATTCCAAATCTAAGCATGCAAATGTTCGTAATTCTACTTCTAATCAATGTGCTTAGGTGCCCGCGTTAATTCTCTCGTGATAAGATGCCCAACAAATAAATAAGCTAATTGTGTTTTGCCAAATGTCCAATAGATAAAAAGGCACACTTATCTGTTGACATTTTGGCAAAACAAAGAACCCATATATTTGTTGGGTATCCTATATATGACCTATCATGAGAATTGATGTGCACATCTAAGCACATTGATTAAAAGTAGAATTCGAACATTATGTGCTTAGATTTGGAATTGTAGCTCTACATGTGCTTACATGAAAAAAAAATCGGCCAGGGTATGTCAATAAATGCACTAGCAATATATTTAAATAAAAGAAAAACTGCTTGATGATAAACATGTTATTCACCTTAGAGTGTTTTAAAATATACCATAGCAGTACCTTGTAGTAATAAAATTACTTTTACATGACTTACTGTCTGCTCGGTAGTATAGTGAAAAATTACTGGACAATTTTGTATCTCGCGTTGACAAACCAGTGTGCATCACACGGCCATAGCCCTGCTACAACGTAATAGTTTCGTTCCTAAATATTTAACACCGTTAACTTTTTTATATACGTTTGACTATCTGTTTTATTCAAATTTTTTTGTCAAATATGTAAAACTATATATATAAAAAAAGTATATTTAATAATAGATAAAATGATATAAAAACAATTAATAATTATGTAAATTTTTTAATAAGACGAGTAATCAAATGTATATGAAAAAGTTAACGGCGTCAAAAACAATTTAAAACGGAGGGAGTAAAAAAGTTTATCGACCATTCTAAATTTTAAACGGGCACTTCACTTTGTTATCCACGGAATGATGCCGTAATTAAGAAAGTAACAAGATTACTCAGCTTTTCTGTTTACTCACGTAAGGCGCGTAGTCCTACGTGACAGTTGGCGCTACACACCTAGTAAAATGTAAAAAAAAATTACTTGGGCTGCATAAGGCCACCTTCAACTATATTTAATAAATATAGTATGTTATCTCTAAGCATTATAAAAGACAATATCTTTAATGGTCTAGTTCTTAGCAAATAGCTCATAGTACAAATGATCCTACAATTCATTCTCACTTGACATTAAAATATGTGCAAGAGACTATCTCTTGATTAAGAGATAGATTTTATCTCTCTTCTATTAAAAAATTATATAGTATACTTTATAGATAGCTTATAGATACCCATTGGAGGTGGCCTAACAGTAGTTGGGGGCGTTGTGAGGAGCGCAAGATAAATAAACAATTAATGCGCTAAGCGTGTTATATGGAGTTTATATCCCGCATCTTTTCTTATGCTTATAACCAAAATTTAAATTTTATAACTTAAATTTAAAATTAATTTTAGGCTATTTCTTTTAGATCACTGAAAACATGTATAAAATATGTTTACCTATAAATTATTCTTTAATTATTAATAAATCATTTTATTTATGCTTTATTTTAGGAGAAAATTCCTTCTATACCCTTGAAAAATTTAGCCAATCCCATGTATATTTCTGAGTTTTTGTCACTCTCCTATGTACCGTGAGTATTTGTTTTGATCTCTTTTATGCCCCCTCCCGCTAGTTGACCGTTAAATTAGTGTAAAATGTCAATTTTATCCCTGGACATGTAAGGAATAAGGAAATAAAGCATTTAGACATTAAAAATATAGTACTTTCTTTTTATGGTAATAAGTTTGACGTATGAAAATGTAATATGGGTAGCATAATAGATTTTTAAATGGTAACCATAATAAATTTAAGTTATAGTATTTATACATTAAATTTTTAAATATATATTAAAAAATATGTCTAACATTTTAAAATGGTAACCATAATAAATTTAAGTTATGTAGCATTTTTAAGTTATACAACATGTAGCAAATCTATTGTACTACTATCACAAAAATATGTTACATATATTTTTAATAAAAATGATATATTTTTATTATTATAAAATATTTGTCATAAATAATACCTTACACGGTAAACAATACAATAGTCACACACAACGAATTTATAGATTTTAATACTATATTTCACATTTTTCTATTGTTTTTTTCAAGCATAAAGGGCAAAATTGACATTTTAAAAAAATTAAACTGTCAACTAACAGCCCATCAACCAAAAGGGCATGGAAGGCATGAAAATCAAAATTCAAGAGCATGCAAAAGATTTAGCAAAATTCAGGAGCACTTAGAGGATAGGATAATATTTGAAGGGCATACAAGGAATTTTCCCTTATTTTAGTGAAACAGCGACTCAAAAAAAAAAACAGCTACTCTGCGAGACGCTTGTCGTCTGAGCATATGCCAAGGAGAGGATGGAAGAAATTGAGGGGAGTTCCAGGAACCCGAATCAGAATTTTTTTTAGCTAGAAATTATCTAAATTTCTTTTCCATGTAGAACTTATGATATTTGTTGTAATGTTGAGATGCCTACAGTGTATTAATACATGCATCGGTGCACCAGCATGAAAAATAAAGATCTCCAAATTGTTCTAGCCAAGATTTTATATCAACACGTACAATCAATGCAAATCGTAATATCAGGTTGTATGTTGCAGTCAATATTTTGTGCGAATACCTAGGATCATTTTATCAACATGCATGACAACTCCTAGATAATTCCAGATTGTATATTAAGTATATAATATTTATATCATTATGATCAAATCTCCCAAATAATTCCGCCCAAGATTTATGCAATGAATGAGCGTTTGGAAATGATCCAGAGATACCTCACATTTATTTGCTCTATAAATGCAAGTTATTTGTACTATATATACCTTCCCCGCCAAGGAAGTTATCTCCAAGAAATTGTTGTTGTGCAAGAGCCAAGAAATAGTTGTACGAAGGAGTAATGGCTCCAGCATCAAGCTCTCTCCCCATTGTTTTCTTCTTAGTCGCAATGTCATTTGTGGTAATGCATTTTTCTGACTTGTTTTATTTGTCTTCAAACAACCATTTTGACCAAACCATATACAGTTTAAGACAATATTCTTTGGTTTGTTCATTTCCTGTTACAAAACATTCATTCTATCAAAGTATTGGTTATGTTTATTTTCATCACAAAGGATGTCCTTGTTTTGTTTTTCAGGTTGTGGTCTCCGGGCAGAAGAATGGAGCAATTTACCATTTGGTAAACTTATAGCATTGTTCTTTTTTGTTGGAATACTAGTAAATCGTAACATAATCATTCATTTATTTGCATTTATTTTTTTATTCTTTCCACTAAACTGACGTACGAACTTAATTGCAGTTTGGTGGTGAAGGCTCGGTCACCATAGAAGGTATAGTATATAAGCTGTGAATTTTCTTATTCAAACGACACAAAAGTAAAGGTGCAAACAATGAACTACGGTCAAATTAACTAAAATACTATCTAGGAGTAGTATAATTGGATAAATACTCATCCCACAAAGAGTTGGTCTTTAGTCTTCAAAATTTGTCCCATAAGTAATTGGTTTTTTTTTTTTTGAGGTGTCCACCAAACATGGATCACCAATCACGACGGCTTAATGGAGATAGCATCGATGTCCTTCTACCACAATGCTAATTCTTCTAAGTTTTTCAAAATAAAACCAACTCTTTATGGGATAGATGAAGAAGCAGCGAGTTAAAAATGCAAAATGCCTGACTTGAATATCTAGAGTTTTTCACTGCAATCATTTTTGAAAGTCAAGAAGTAACTAGTAACAAAATTTGACATGGTTTTCTCTTGTGCTGTATGCAGAATGCCCAGACAAATGCAACTACCGTTGCTCGGCGACATCTCACACGAAGGCGTGCCTTACATACTGCAACTACTGCTGCGAGAGATGCCTCTGTGTTCCATCCGGTACATATGGGAACAAGGAAGAATGCCCCTGCTACAACAACTTGAAAACCCAGGAAGGCAAACCAAAGTGCCCCTGAAGATGAACCATAGCTTACAATGTCTCCTGCTACTAGATTCCTATACTTTTCTGTCATTTTAATTGTTGGGAAAGATCAACATAATAAAAGTGATCCATTTTGTAATTGAGCTTTACCTTTGCATGCTTTTTAAGCCACTACTAGCATCATAAGACTATATATGTATTGACATGGAAGGAAATTAGAGCATTGGTCTGGAACAAATTTAAGAAAAGTGGTCCATTTTACAATCAATAATTCAACGTGCATATCCAAATTAATCCTGAGGATCTTAAATTAACGTGCATAGCCATGGTAGAGGGAAAGATGTCAGGTTGCATCTGAATGCAACAATGACGTCAGAGGAATCTAAGACTGGTTTTCCGTATGTTTGGAAAACAAATTAGTACAAACCTCACAAAAAGGATATGTCAATATTGGAATTCCATACGAAATAACTGGACTCCATGTACTTGAATTACAAAACCTTCCTGAACGGACGGAGTACTGAAGCAAAAGGATGAATCTGAAACAAATTCTAGCGTCTGTCATACAATACAGGTGCAGGGGTGTGCGAAAACTGAAATATCTTAATCCCAGAGAAAAAAAAGGAACAACAAATAGTAACACCAGTATTACAAATCCAGTCTTGCAAAGCCGCATGGCTGAAGCGCCAGACAACCACAAGTAAACATCCTTCTGCCTTTTTGGCCAACAATGAGGAGCACCGAGAACCGTTAAAGCAGCTGAAATGGTGCAGGTATTTAACAGACATCATTAACAATAGAAGAAGAAAAAAGTATGAAGACTAGTAAAGAAAGATGTTGTGTCAACAGACACTTACTGCAGCGAACAAATTTCAGTTATTGTGCTCATCAGCTTGGTGATACTGGTAGTCACCTTCCTCATATGCCTCACCCTCTTCAGGGCCTTCAGGTTCTGTGTTGTTAGGTTGCATCTGATAGTACTCATGCTCATGTCGCTTTGAACGCTCGGTCTCATAAGCATCATGGCTTTTGTGTTGCTCATAGTTATAGGCATATTCTTGATCATAACCAGCTAAATTTCTGTCATGTTTTGGCTCACCATTGGCATAATCAGCGTCTCTCTCATGCAAGTGACCACGGTCCCGTTCGTGACTTGCATGCTCATAATCCCTCTCGCGGTCCCTGCCTCTCTCACGATGGCGATCATGACCACGCTCACGCTCTCTCTCATAATCCCGACCACGATCCCTGTCCCTATCTCTATCACGACGATCACGATCACGCTCACGGTCACGGCCATGATCTCTTTCCCGGTCCTTTCCTCGTTCCCTGTCCCGAGTCCTGTCCCGATCCCTATGGTGGTGTCTATCTTCTCTTGAATCACGCTCCCGAGTACGGTCATGGGAGCGTTCACGGGTTTCGCGGGTTTTTTCATCACGTTCTCTTTCCCGTGGCCTTTCACGAGACTTCTCCCGGTCCCTGCATGAAAACATGAGTAATAAGCATAATACTCACCACAACTAGATGATAATGCAGGAATTCCATTTATTTGATAAGATCAACCTATCTGCATGGCGATCATCCCTTCTAGGCTCCTCCGATCTTGGGCGTCCAGCATGCGGCTGCTCCCTGAAAAAAATGCATGTATTGAACGTTAAATACATGGAGGATACCTAAACATATGACGAACAAAAATTATACCCCAAAACCTTCACTCCACTAACAACATATGCACCTATTGGAGTTAATCTCCATTCTATCAGTATCAAAATTCAAGGTACCAAAATGTCCCCTCTGATAATATATTACTAAAGAAGCACTAAGAACAAGAAAAGGCAAAAAAAAAAAGAAAACAGGTAACAAACAAACATATCCAAGAGACTAAAGCATTTTTTATCATTACTACAATGTTTAGTGTTCACATCACCTATTAGTTGTTGCGTCAATACAAGATCAGACAAAAATATTAGCTTCTTTCATCCATTGAAATGGAAAAAGAATAAATATACCTAGCGGAGAGCTTCTGTTCAGCATTTTGACCACCAATTCTGCTTGATCCAAGCCCACCACCCAATCTCCTAGGACGCCAATTTGGAACAGTTCTACCACGCTCCACATCAACCAGCACCCTTCTGTTGTCCACTTTCCTCCCATCTGCTTGCTTGTAAGCATCTGGTGAAAACACAAATTAGAAGAGAAAATGTAAGACAACACAGCACCAGCAACTACACCAAATTAGGCTGTACAAGAGATATGCTAACCAGAAACTTACTTTTCATGTCCCGGGTGTGCATATACTCGATGAACGCATATCCTCTAGGTTTATTTGTTTCCTTGTCGGTCACAAGCCGTACCTGCAAAAACTCACATATACCAATTATGGTCTTTCCGGAAACAAATCTGCACTGAACTTAAGAATATTGCTGGTTATCATTACAATTGTTTGTTTGTATTAGCATATATTCTATGCTGCACGACAGACAGGCATAAAGCCTAAAACAGCCGTGCTAACCTTGCATATGTAGATCCTTCATTACGAGGAGAGAAATCCAGCACAGATCAACACAGTTGGAGGCAAAAAGCAGTCTGACTGGTTGGCGTTTGTGGAAAAATACAATGATACCCCCTTACCAGGGAATTTACTAGATTAAAAAAGAATATGTCGGTGGACTAAATACAATACCCAGTTACCCTCTCCATTGCATAAAGTTCATACAGCCTTCATCGGTAAGACCAGCAAAATAGACAACGGTTACATAAATTAAGGTGACAAATAGCAAGTCAGTGATGTCTATTCCTTACGCTGTTACGCATCAGAAAATGGAACAATCCTCAACTCTAAAAGTTGAGAGAAGCCTTTTTCATTATATTTTGCTGTGGTTTCCTCCATGAGAAGCATCATTTGGAAGCAGAACTAGCTTTTGCTCAGGGAAAGTAACCATAAACACTGTACTCACCAGCAACCTAACAGATCCCAGAATGTAGAAACCCCATGCCTGCAGATAAGCTGCTTTTTAAAGCATAAAGTCATCTAAGCTTACTTGTGCCATCACCAGCATTCTTCAAGCTTGTTTGCTCCAGTTAAGACACACGGGATGCAAGTTCATAGAATGGGATAACATATCGAGAAAAAATATCTGTACATTGTGCTGTCTACTATAGAAGTAAATGGTTTAATCTTTTCCTAGAGACATTACTAAAAACGGAAAAAAGATTATTCTAAGAAAAAGAACATCAGGGCTGCATGCAGTAAAAATACCTGATTGTACATATTTTTTCCCAGGATTTTTTAGTCTTGAAATAATTGTACCAAGTACAAACCATTCACAAATTAACTTGGTCAACAGTAACTCAGTTCATATGGCTAGTAAAATTACCAGAAGACCTGCCTGAAATCTATATTAGACCACTAAGTGCATCAGCAATCCCCACATATTTAAAGATGGATAACAAAGAGAAGATTGTGTCAGAACCCCCCAAACCAAGACATGTCAATACAAGGTAAATAGGTTGTTTAAATATTTTGAAGAGATTATTTGATCATTGTTTCCTTGGATTACTAAAATGTAACTATCAAAAATTATTGAGGAGCAAACAGAAATGCATGCTTACACACAAAACACTGAATGTATTGCACAGCTTGAAAATTAGAGTTCTACAAACTGTGAAAAAACAATTAGTAGTAAAGAACACAGAAAAGCCAGACATTAATGTTCTTTGCAAAAAGCAGACTTGAAAGTGCTTTGTTCAATTTAGAAAAAAATACTACAAACAATCCTGATAACTGAAAATCGTAACAAAATAGTGCCTTGTGAAATTCCAAGGATAAATAATGGCAGTGAACCAACTTTTCTTAAAAACATGTTTTCATATATGAATAGAACAACCAAACACCTTACCAAAGAGGAATAACTCCACCTGCACTGGGATTTACCACATGTACTTACCCTTTTAATAGGCCCATAAGCTTCAAACTCCCGCTTGACTCTGTGCTCAGACGTCTCATAATTCTATAAATGTTTAGTTGAGTCAATGGTCAATAACATACAAAAATAAATTATCAATAATGCATATTTCAAAGGAATAAAGAACTTGTGAACGATGCAATAAAAAAGAAACTTACGAGTCTTGCAACAAAGAGTGTTTTGTATGGATCTCCAGTGGCATTGGGGTCACTCTGTGGGTCATCTGTCCAAAGAAAAAATATCACATCAATGATGTTATAACAACTATCAAGCACAGCTAAAAAAGACTTACATTTCTGAAGCTCTTCAGCAACCTTTGCTGCACCTTGCTCAAGCTTACTGTTGCGAATCCTATCCTTCTTTTCAGCCTGTGTAGATAAAACATAGCTATCAAGTCTTGAACTAGAACAACAAAATGACAAACCAAAAAAAAGAGTAAATCTGCAAATAACAATAGACAGTCAGGCACACACACACCAATAATGGTCTTATCAATAGAAACAGTAACTATATGATTGTGGAGTCTATGCAATATTACTATATGGCCACACACAAAATATATCATTGATTCATTGGCATCTAAGTAATATGGTTATGACCACACAACAAGGAACAGCACATGGTTGTCAAGTCGTAAAGTCAAGTTGAGGTACCGCTGGACCAACTTGGTGACTTGATCGAGAGTCCAGGACTTGGTCGTGCAAAACCAGGGGATGCACTATATAATATTTACTACTAGGCACTATATATATATAGTACTATAAAATATGGACTATGAAGTAGCCTGAGAGACAATAAGACAACAAGAAATAAAATTAAAGTACTAAACACAATAAGCCACTTAGTATGGTGATTTGGTGATTTGCTTCAACTAATGTAGTACCAACTTTATGACTAATCTATGAATAACCACGACTAATTGCACGACTTGCTATTTGGTCGAGTTATGGCCCTATGGTCATGTAGCTCGACCGACTTTACGACTAATAGCGAGAATTGATAGCAGTGGAATAGCATAATGCAATACTAATGGTTCCACTTCACTACAAAACAAGGAGTTGAAACGAAATTGAGCAGCAAGTATTACCCAAAAACCCATACCTTGGTCTCGCATGTGGGCACAGGCGGTGCGTACTCAGGGTCACCAGACTCAGCAAACTGCGACACAAATTGTGCCATACCTGCAGGCAAATCAACAAGAAGAATCCATCAGGAAGGAAAATTATACCCCCTCCCCTCCCAGCAATCTGACGTAGAGAATAAACAAAAATTCGTAATCCCCCGCATATAGAGAGAATAAAGAGGGCGAGGGGACTTACCAGTGTAGGCAGGCAACTTGCGCTTCTCGACGGGCGGCTTGTACTCGAGCGGCGGGCGCGGCTCGAAGAGCTTGAGGAGGTTGGGCGTGAGGCCCGTCGGGTGGCCCTGCCCCATCTGTCACCATGGTATTGGAGATCTCATCAGAATCAGATCGAACCACAACAAAAAAGAAGAAAAAAAGAGGAGCTAGGGTTTAGGGGTGGGGGTGGGGGGAATCGGGTTACCAGCTTGAGCTGCTGCACGTTGACGCGCTGGCCCTTGTTGGAGCGCGACTGCATCCCGCCGTCCGGGTTCCCCCGCATCATCCCGCTGCCGTAGTCGCCCATGGCGGCGGCGGCGGCGGCGGCGGCGGAGAGAGAGAGAAAGAGCGATTCGAGTCGAGGCGAGGCGAGCTCTCGGGTTTGGGGGAAGAGAGAGAGGCGCCCGAGACCAAAAGACCTACTCTAGAACTAGTAATACGGTCCAGGCCCCACAGGTCAGCGCCCCGCGCACGGACGTGCCTCGGCCCCACTTGTCGGTGACTAAGTAGAAATTCGTGTATTCGTAATTTGTATACATATACATATACGTATACAGAAATGGCCGAACCATCCAAATCCATGCATCCTCCACAGCAGGTAAGACTATCTAGCGAATGTTTGCTAGGAACATTTCTTTCGAATAATTTATTTAACTAACATGTATAAACTTTAGACATATAAACTTTACACACGTATAAACTTTAGATTATAACTTTACGCGTTAAGCATATAAATTTTATATGTATGATTTTAAGTATATAAACTTTACGTATACAATTTTTAATATAGATATATAAACATATTGTTAAAATTGAAAAATGAAATCTGAATTCAAATTTGAGTCAAATATGTAAACTTTATATACATAAACAATTAAACATTGATAATATAAACTTTGTATAAACTTTCACCAAAACAAATGTTCACGCAGAAATCGCCACTGCCACCACAAGAGTAGGGAGGGAGCGAGCAACAGGAAAGTCCGAGTGAAATCTTCCAGATAATCACTCGAAAGTTTGTTTTTTAATGCAACAACTCTCCAATCCTAGGATTGGTCTTTTCTTCAAATCATAATTAGGTTTAACTTTTCTTTATTTCATTAGAGAATTGCACCCTCATATTTTTCTTTTTCTTACTTATAAACCCAAATTTAAACTTTTAACCTTGAATTTGGAGTTAATTTTATGATTTTTTTCATCGTATTTTCCTGCTTTTGATTTTAGAACATGTATATAAAACTTTTATTTATAAATTATTTTTTCTTTGTCAATATACCATTTGGTTTTTTCCTTAATGATCAACCCCTTAGACCATTTACAGTGCTAAGTAGCCTCATCAAACACCCAAAAAATCCAGCTGGGATGAAGCCACTCAACCTCTCTCATTGTGCAAATGTCCCTAGTTGCGGCTAGGATTTTACATGTAAGCTCTTACGGTTTGTCATTTAGCCCTTATATTTTTTATATTTATATATTGGTTCTAAACTTGAGAATAAACACCCTAAAATTCAGAAAAAACTATTAGAATACTCTTTTTTCTCTCTCTATCTTTATTCCTCTTGCCGCCTGCTCCCACCTAGTCCCACCGCCTCTCTCCTCTCCCCTCTCTCAGCACGGATCCACTCCTCTCCCCTCTCTCAGCACGGATCCAACAGTGAAGACAGCGACGCAGGTCACGCAGCCGAGGGGGACCTCTGACGGTGGCCGCATGCGAAGGATGTGGCGGCGCAGCCAAGGGGGACCAGCTTGGGGCGGCAGGCGATTTCTACGGCAACGCAACATTTTCTTTCTCTTCTCCGGTCGTCATTGACGGTGGGGCATGCAAGGGCACGAGGAGGCGGAGTCCCGACCTCCACAGTGCGGACCTCCGGTGTGCCCTCACTCCACGCTCTAGCAGAAGATGTGTGCCCCCTCCTCTGGCCACTCACCCCATCTTCTCTCTCCTCCACAGCAATCGGTGGCGAACATGGCGTGGCGAGACCACTCATCACATTTGCCGCACTGTAAATGGCCTTACTTTCTCCCTTCATCACGCCATCCAACATGGGCAACATTCTTCGAAAAGCAACTGCAATAGAAAGATTCAAAACACAAGCCTACCAACCGAAATGTGACATGTGGACCATTTTGATATCTTGAGCTATATCAGAACATGGCCGCCGCATCTGCTTCAACACAATTTCAAATATTCAACACTTTATAGAGGTGTCACTTTATAGAGGTGTATCACAGCCCATCAGTCATGAGCTAGTACACAACAAAGGGTATAGAGAATAGGAGTGTTAATAGAGCAGATTCGGATGGATAATGGTCATACAGTATCCTAAACCATAATTTTAAAGTGGATGTGCAGCGGATGCAGATGTTTTCGGATACGGATGTTAGAAATGGTGCGGAGTCGATTCAGAAACGGATTATTATGACCGAATATGATATGTACATGTGATTAATACATTGACATTCAATATTGGATGAAAAATACTTAGGCTATTGATGGGTTTTTGATTTAGTGCTTTCTGAGCTAAGAAACTGAGATTATCCGCTAAAATAACTATCGGATAATTCGGTAAAAAAATCAGATAATCCGCATCCACCAGATATTAACGATACCACATCCATATCCGAATCCACAACTCATTATCCGAATCCGACTCCGTATCCGTCGGATGTTACAAACCCCTACCATATCCTCAATTCAAGTGGATTCGGATAGGATATATCTGATCCGTTAACACCCCTAACAGAGAATGACCAATTTCAAATGTGTCGTCTCCTGTGCTGCACAAATATGTTAGATTATGTCATTCACATGTCATCATATACAAAGAGAATTAGAGAATTCCAGATAGTCAATTCCAAGTGTGGAGGGTTCTGATTTTTGTAGCTATGATATTACATTCAGAAAACAACATGCAAATAAAAAGTTGCAGATGATCAACCTCAACCGAAGAGAATTATGGTATACGAAGATTAGCTTCTTAAGCTTCCAGAGGTATGTCCAAGTCATACATACATTCAGGGTAATCTAGCAGATTTAGTGTGTATTTTGAATGAGGGAAAGAGATGTACTCATGTACCCATAGAGCTCCCCTAGATCCAGTCCAACTGAACCTGGAATCCCTTGGGGAAGACACATCAGGGTCTAGTCCAACTGAACCCTGGGAACTTACTATGGTCCTCATGCTTACTCCATTGCTTGTAAGCATTGTTGCCCAATGAATAACTGATAGCTGAGGCCCATTGGAACTATGGTGTAGATGGTCAGCAAAATTTGGATCGAAATAATCAGGCATAGCAGGTGGCTGCTCTTCATACTTGGGGAGGTGCTCTGGCCTTGGCTGACATTTTGCATCTGACAGAAAACTATTTCATTAAAACAACTGGAAAATAATATTAACCAAGAAAGCAAACTATATAAAATGCATTACCTGAACATTGAGATGGCGGAAGGCATGCAGACAGCATATTCCCATTGTGTTGTTTCAATGGAACCAAAGAGTAGTCAGAAGCCAAGTACGCCGAAGTTGGAGTTTCCTCACAAACATTGGTCTAACTACTCCAGATACACCCCACCAGAATTATAAGACAAATGGAAGTAAAATATTGAGTCAACAATTGTGTAGGCAGTAGAAAAAATATTCTAATATTATTTGTTAATCAAGCAAAGATAGCAAATACATATACCAAAATCCTACAGTCAAGAGCACAGGACCAGGTCTTTTCAGATAAATTGTCTGTTTTTAGAAGTTCATGCAACAGGCTAGTTGGGTAATGTCAGAATAGTACAAACCAGAACTAGCAAAGATACAGTGAATTCGAGCATACTTTGCATGCACGTCCAACTGTGTCAAGCAATGCAAGCTTCCTTTTGCCATCAGATGGATACAAGTGCTATTCATAACAAAGTCTACCAGAATTGAACAAGCAAGTCGGATTCAGCAGACATCAACATTCAAACAATATAACTAAAGAATACAAAGAAATGCATTTGTGGTTTTTTTTTATTTTTTAAAGGTTTTAAATAAATAATTTTATTACTAAACCTCGAAGAAAAATATTTTCACCATCGGAACATTTTTTGCCATGACCTCCCTCCTAGTGTGACAAAAAGAGCTATCATGCCAAGGTGGCTGGCATGGCAAAACAATACTGCCACGCTAGGCAGGATGGCGTGGCCAAAAGATTTATATGGTGAAAATATTTACATTCAAGATTTAGCAATAAAATTATTTATTAAAAAAATTTTAAAATAAAAAAAATATCTGCATTTCCAATGAACAGAGAGGTTAGTAAAAGTGTAGTATAGTTAAAAAGCAGCTTTGGCAAGTACTGGCGTACTAGCTAGAAGTCTAGAACCAAATGAATCCCCAAGATAGAAATGAAAAATTGGCCCAAAAGGATCACGTACGTGTACCAATAGGTGCATAGCACCTGGCTGTGCCAACAAGTCGTCCATACTCTGACTCAGTGTCTTCATTTCAATCAACATTCCACCTATTAGACAAAATTGATTGGGAAGCTGAAAACAAAGAATATACAGATAGACACAGTTAACAAAACATTTCATTTTAAGAGAAAAGGACCTTCAGGCTTAGTATAAATGGAAGGAATCCAGCATAGCTACCTGAACCAGGTCAAGGGAAAAACAGAAGTACAGCCAAGATCCATTAGTAGAAGAACAACATCATACCATCCTGAAAGGATTGGCAAAAATTGGTCAGGTCATTGCATCACAACCATGACGTGTCTGTATAATTACTCCACAGAAACTGCCAACAAAACATGGTGGACATCAGAAAATACCTCCTTCATGCCTAACTGTTTTCACATGCACCATGACATGCGAATCCCTTGATACAGACTCAAGAATCTCCTCGGAGGAATTATATGGCTTAGCTCAGCATTCATGGAAAAGGAAAGACATAGTTTGCCTGTAACTTTCAGGACCAAGTTTTTTTAGAAGAGCAGCATAGAAATGTTGATACTGAACAAGATGGATGCATTTAGCATTACCCACACATAGACTAAGGTTTTCCAGACCCAGTGGACCTTGTAGCTATGTGAAATACCAGAACTTGTTCACCACTCGGTTACTTGTGCTATAGCTTTATGTATTGTTGCCCAATGAACTGCCAATAGATGAGACCTGCTGAAAGTACGAAGCAGATGATCTGTAAAATTTGGAGTGAAACTATCAGGCATAGCAGGTCTGCTCCACATGCTTCTGAAACTGCTCTGGACTAGGCTGAAGAACTCAGATAGCATTTCACATCCAATGGAAATATTTTTATTCAAGCAACTGAAAAAAATATTCACCAAGAAAGAAAAACATATACATGCATTACCTCAACAATAAGACAGTGGAATGCATTCAAGGCCACATGATCCCCTGGCCCTGTTGCAAGTGAACCAAGACCAGTTAGACAACAAGTAATCCAAGATTGGAGATTCCTCAAAACAGTAGTCTCGCTGCTGCATGTACAACACAATAGAATGGCATGATAAATGGAAGTAATGCATTCAGTTAACAAATGAACAGACAATAGAAAAAGATACTAGGATATTATTCATAAGTCAAACAAAGTGAGTAAATAAATGCAAGCAAATCCTACACTAATGAACACACTGACTCATGCCACTTATTGCCACAGTTTTTGGATGAGGAGTCTGCCCTTACTTCAGATTTGTCAATGAACTCAAGCTTTGTATTGCAATGTGCCCCAAGGAACTGGATGTACAGAAGACAACTACAAGAAATACAACAGGCACATGTACTACATTTTTTTTTCTTCTTTTTTGCTTAGTCCTTAACTGCTATATACAAAATGATATAGCTCATAAAATAATATTTAAGTACATAGAACAGAGAACGCTGGAGCATTAAATAAAAGCACGGTTCTTCTATGGTCTCAGTAAAGCTACCTTGTAGAACAATGGATCAGAGCAGATGTGTTTGACTCTAAATAAATATTACCTTAATCATCCTAAGATCTCTCTTTGATCTCCCGCCTATTTATGAACACCTGCACAGCTGCATAGTGCCATTGCTAGCATCTGCTCGCAGCTTTCCTCTTTGATACTATCAGAGGCCTCTCACCTTCCGAAACCTTCAAGAACTTCATGTAGTTCTGGTAGTTGCTACAGTACTTGATTATTTCTGTAGCATACAACCATTATCCTACTGCATATAAAGGCATGCTACCCTCCATTTCAAAGGCTAAATCAAGCTCCCCCTGTTTATAGCATTGCTCCTCTAAACATTTCTTTGTTTCTGTATCAAGATACCTCCCTTTCTTCAGCATCATCCTAAAAATCTTGTCAGCCTCACTCCACCGGCCATCTTTTGCAAGTACTAATAGCAAAGAAGTGTAGTTGAAATATCGTGGAGTATAGCCCTGGACAAACATATTCTCAAATAACTGTATGACAAGATCAATTTCATTTTCAGTAAGAAGAAGCTCTATTAGTTTGTCATAGGAAGCTTTACTAGGTACGAAGCCTCTTTTCTGCATCATCAACAAAAACGACAGTGCTTCTTTCGTTCTTCCAGCAAGAGAAAGCCCCTTAATAAAACTATTGTATGTTATATCATCAAAAATGCAGCCATTGCTGTTCAATGAGTTAAATAGTTGGATAGCACGGTTGCTGTCTCCTGATTTTATTTGATTATTCATGAGTATTGTATAAGTCACATGATTGGGAAGAACACCAGCTTGTTCCATCGCTGATAAGAGATTGTAAGCATCATCCATCTTGTTGGCTCTACAAAGGCCATTAAGCATCCCATTATAAATATGTAAATCAGGCATCATCCCACTTTCTGTAAGATCCTGAATTATACTCTGAGCAGCCTGAATCTTTTCTTCCGTAGAGATGTATTTGTCCTTCTGTTTTCCCTTTCTTGTATCAATGATTTGTGGCAGCAATCTAAATAGCATATACCTTGCTTCCTTCAGTTTTTTTGGCAAAGATGGTCTCATGTCTCGGCGATCTACATTTCGGCAAATGCCAGTAATTAAAGCACCATAGGTGATGAGATCAGGTTCAACATGGCTTTTCATCATCAAAACAACAAGGTCTAAACCTAATCTTACATCCCCTTTCCTGAAAAACTGATTTATAAGCATTGTATAGATGACTGTTTGTGGTGCGATACCCTCCTCCAGCATCCTTTCCAAATAATAGAGAGCCGTTCTGAATTTGTTTTCCTTTACCAGGCCATTTATAAGGGAACCATAAGCATGGGAACCAGGTTGTAAACCACACTCTAGCATTTCATCAAAAATACGGCATGCATTCCTTGTTTGCTTTGTGGTGGAATATCCATTAAGAAGTGATGTGTAAATAACCTCATCTGGTGGCAATCCTTCACCAATCATTTGGCGGAGTGTAACCTCCGCTTCTTTAAAGTGCTTCATTCTACACAAGCATGCTATAATGGAATCATATACTGCAATAGAAGGCTCTATCCCATCCTTGGCCATTTCATCAAACAGACGAAGTGCACTTTCTATATCACCAATCTTACAATATGCTGTTACCATGATTGAATTTGTGGATATATCAGGTCTGACACCCCTGCTCTGCATAAGAGTAATGAGTCTCCTAGCATCATCCATACGCTTTTGCTCACACAGGCATTTTATCACAATATTGTATGTTAAGACAGAAGGCTCACAGCCATAAGCCACCAACTTCTCCAATAGATAGTACGAGGCATCTAGCCTCCCCTCTGAGCACATGGCAACTATCATCAAATTGAAAACAGTATTAACAGGGAGCACATTACTTCTCACTATTTCGTCAAGAAGATGGTCAGCCTCCTTCTGTAAACTCATGTCCGAGCACCCACCTGCAAGCGAAGAAAGCTCCAGCAGCTTGCCACTACAATCCAACTTGGTAACAGCCTTCAATGCTTTCTGCACAAATACAACCACCGAGCCCTTGGGGAAGAACTTTGCTATCGAAATAAACATAACATGGTCAGGGAGAAGGCCACTCTCCAGCATATTATCAAACAGATACTCAGCCTCACCCAACTTCCCATCCTTGCAGAGCGATGCCATCAGAATAGTGTAGCACCTCAAGTCAGGTGCAACACCTGTCCTTATCATCACTTTGTAGATATCCATGGCAGTAGCAACCCACTTGCTCTTACAATACCACTTGATCATCACACTGTAGGTTACTGCGTCGGGCTGAATGCCCCTGTCCATCATCTCATGGTACAGCTCCAGGCCATGATCGACATACCCGTGTTCAAACAATCCCCCTATCATGGTTGTGTAAGCGTATGCATCCAACTCAACATGCTCATCCCCCTTCATCCTATGGAACACATCCAGTGCTGGTTCCAACCGCCCTTGCTGGCAAAATACCCGGATGAGCGCTGTGCCAAGCTCCCTGTCTAGATACATCCCTTTGCTGAGCATCAGCTGGCACATCTCGCTGGCATCGAGGGAGCGCCTCGCCTTGCAGTATGCGAAGGCAAGCGACCTGTAGACGCGGACGGGGGGCGTCAATTCCGAGCCAAGCATTGCGTCGAACAGGAAGCGAGCCTTGTCGACAGCTCCCTCGGAGCACAGCCCGGGGATGAGAAGGCCGAACTCTGAGATGGGCAAAGGCGAGGGGTTGTCCATCCAGAGCACGAAGATGTCCATTGCCTCCGTGGACATGGAGGCGGAGCACATTGCGCGGAGGAGAGCGGCGCTGGAGGCGGCCGAGGGGGCGCCGCCCGACTGGACGAGGTGCTGGAAGTGGGACAGCGCGGAGGAGACGTCCCCGAGGCGGGAGTGGCAGGCCACGAGCGCGTCGGAGACGGCCGGGTCGATGGGGCCGTCGGCGAGGCGGGATGCCACGGCGCGCGCTTCCCGGAGGCGGCCGCGGCGGAGCAGCCGGGAGAGGAGGTCGGCGCAGTGCGAGGCGTGGGAGCTGGACGCGCAGTGGGCCGCCGCACGGGCGCACATGGCGCGGGCGCCGACTCGACCCGAGGCGGCGGCCCCGCAACGGCGTGAGCGTAAGCAGAACCTCCGCTCGCCGCCGGCTGCGCACCCTTCCAAGAGATTTGGGCAGACTCGCGAGAGAGAGAAAGAGGGAGAGGGTGCGAGGCGAGTCAAAGGCCCAGGAGTCGCCGTCGCCGGAGACGGCGGCGGGTGCGGGCGGCGGGTGCGGAATCGCGCGCGCGCCGCCGCCCGCCGTGAACGGAATCCGGGACAAAAGGGTTGGCACCGGCGCACCGCCCCCCTCCCTCTCTCTCTCCAAGTCACGATATCCACCGTTGATTACCATCCAACGGTTGCTGTTTACAGAGAGACGTCGCTAATCAACCATCCAAGAGCATCCCAACAGCTCATCTATAAAAGTAAAAATTGAGCTCCAGCAGAACTTCTATCTCATCATCTATTTTTGTATATCATCCATATTAGGAGAGAGAAACTCTATAGTTAGATGTTCTCTCTCCAATCTCCAAATAGATTTAGAGGATGTCATATATAGATGATCTGCTAGAGTACAAAAGAATATGAAGGATGAAAATGTTTTAGATGATCATCCAAATAAACATATGGATGACCAAGTTTAGATAAGCTGCTGGGGATGCTCTAACTTTCTTTCTTGTGTGTTTTTACCGAAGATTGTCTGATTTTTATAATACTTATTAAATAATATAAACGATGAAATTAACTACTGTAACTTAGAAAAATGAGATGATAAATTTTTATATAGAATACTTTTTGCAGAAAATGTATTATTTAGCTTTTCAGAGAGAACATGAAAAATCCTTGCGCTATGAAATCATTTCAACAAATCCACCCTCAAGAGCAAGTTCAATAGTATAGCCAACCGTTGGCTCCAAATCGTTTATAGCTAACTTAATAGTCAATTCATACAATAGTTATCTATAAACATATGCTACATAACTAATATCCGGTTCTATCCGTTATACACACATATATCTTGGAGTTTGTGCTACAGCTGACTATAAATCTGTAGTCCGCTGCTCTTCTTTCTCCTCTCTTATCTTCTTAAAATATGCTTATAACTGGCTGACAGTCTGCTACTGTACCTACTCTAAGTTTGGGACATTTGTAGAAAAATCATAACTGTAATTGAAAATGAGGTAAGAATACAGTTACCCTAGACCATTTCACTTAACCATAATTGATAACTTCGTCAAGTTTTGGTGATTTATCAGATAGAAGCTAAGAAGCAGACATGGTTCTAGCTACTTTACCATATGGAATGGTAAACAAATGTCCATAGAGGATGTGTATTTCACTTTCACAACCTAGCTTTAGCATATACCTACTGAAGATTCTCTCAAAGCCACCTGATAGATAGCCTGGTAACCACTGTAATCTTCAACTATGTGCCTATGTAGCTTCTTCTTTTACATTATCATATCATATGCTATCCATAGGAAATTGCTTATGATTAGTGCTTACACTCATCTTGGTGATCACGTCAGGACCCACTACGATTGATGCACATAAATATTTACATAATTAAAAGACCGGATGAACAAGGCACGCAGGTTTGAGGATGGGCTGCAGTAATCCTGCAAAACTGTGTGTTCGATTAATTAGTGGAGGCATTGTCAATAACAATTTTATCTTCTTTACAGCCGCCATTCAATCTCGAGCACCTGAACTCTACTTAAGCAGCTGAACGAGACGGCAGGATATAACAAAAGCAATTAATAAGAAGTAAGAAGCACAACTTGATCACTAGCTTCAGCAAGCACAGTGCAGTGATCGTTGGTCAGCCATGGCTACCACAGGTTCAGCTTCCAGCGTGACGGCCATCGCTGTTGCCCTCACCCTCCTGGCTGCCATGGCCAGCGCCGAGCTCACACGGCTCGAGCATCCGGTGGTTGGCGGCTCGCCGCTGCGCCTCCTCGTCGTCGGCGACTGGGGCAGGAACGGCGGCTACAACCAGTCGAGGGTGGCAGAGCAGGTGAGTGCTGTCACTTTGTACTGTAACTGGCACCAATTAAGGAGAAGATGAGAGAGTTTCAGTCTTCTTGTGGCGAGTTTAGATGGGGAAGTTTGCCGAGGAGACGGAGATCGACTTCGTCGTGTCGACCGGCGACAACTTCTTGGAGGATGGCCTCGCCGGCGTCGACGACGTGGAGTTCCACGAGTCCTTCATGGATGTCTACACGGCACAGAGCTTGCAGAAGCCATGGTACCTTGGTAATTACTACCATCTACTTAACAATTTAGTATGCCTCACGTTCCATGTTATAAGATTTTCTAAATTTGACTAATTTATCCATGTATGATATATTAATATATACTTCCTCCGTTTCATAAGCTAAGATGTTTTAGCTATGCTTAGATTCATCTATTAACCAATGTATATTGTTTATATATATGTCTAGATTTATTGATATCTATATGAATTTAGAATACGCTAGAAAATCTTACATTATGAAAAGGAGGTACTATGTTTTATATATGTGTCTAGATTCATTAGCACACAGATAAATCTAGACAAACCTAATAAGTCTTATAGTGTGGAACAGAGGGGAATACCATTTGATGGTGGAACAAATGGATTATATACAATAATTTCAATGTTTTTAGGCACCTATTAATTACTAACATTGTGGTTTGTTTTCAGTTCTTGGGAACCATGACTACAGGGGAGATGTTCTAGCACAGATTGACCCTGCTCTGAGAAAGATCGATAGCAGGTTCATCTGCATGAGATCCTTCATTGTCAGTGCAGGTGAGTAGTTCTGAACACTCAGCAAGAAAACATCTCTTGTTTTTTTCCTTAGCAATAGTCAGTCATCACCAATATACCACAACTGAACAATTTTGTAATCAGTTTTTTCTTTGTCAGGAATTGTCGATTTCTTCCTTATTGACACGACTCCGTTTCCGCTCCAGTACTGGACTGATCCTGGAGAAGAGCACTATGACTGGAGGGGAGTTGCGCCTCGAGATGCGTACATTGCCAACCTCCTCAAGGTCAGTTCCTCTTCTCAAAAAAAATCAAAGAACCTAAATTTCATCAGTAAAACTCTGCAGTGAGCTGAGATTATTATGTTTGTGTCACCTAGGATGTCGATGATGCAATGAAGAAATCGACTGCAACATGGAAAATAGCAGTAGGGCATCATACCATGAGGAGTGTGAGTGCCCATGGAGACACCCAGGAGCTCCTTGAGCTTCTCCTTCCTGTCCTCAAGGTAACACTGATAAAAAATGTACCACAATCTTCTTCCCGTAGATTACGCATACAAAAACACAGCGAAATTTTTCAACGATTCCAGGAAAACGACGTCGATTTCTACATCAATGGCCATGATCACTGCCTGGAGCACATCAGCAGCAGGGACAGGTGAGCACCCTGCAGAATGAACCTGACGAAGCACAAGAGAGAAACAGAGGTTCCAGAAATCTCATGTTACCTCCTCTCCTTTTCAGTCCAATTCAGTACTTCACCAGTGGAGGCGGATCGAAGGCGTGGAGAGGCGTTTTTCGACAGAACGAAGACAAGCTCGAGTTCTTCTATGATGGGCAAGGATTCTTGTCACTTGAGCTGGATGAAAACCAAGCTCGATTTGCCTTTTACGATGTTTTCGGTCAGGCCCTGTACCATTGGAGCCGCAGCAAAGCTAACCTGCAGCTGGTGCAGCTCCCATCTGTTGGTGCTACTGAAGAATGAGACTAAGTTGGAGCCTGCAGAATACTTTGCCACACAACTGAGTACAGTTCTAAAATTTAGGTGGAAGGAATGGTTGAATTGAGATCCGCTGGCACAAAAAAAAATCAAAAAAATCATCAAAGCCGAACTTAGTTTTGAGTTTAAATTTTCTGTTTGAAAATAGTTTTTAACAATGGGCGAAAATCAGGAAGTTACAGGTACTGAAGCAATTCTCCTATCTTGGTTAGTGTGTTGCATATTTCTTTTCTATGTGGATGATCGCAATAAGTGTGCTGCCTTTCCTGCAAGCAAACTAAAAGATTGCTTTGAATACAAGCTTGTACACAAATCTTCAGCGAGTGTAATGGTACCTTTGATTTGTTTAGAATCACAATAATATTTAACTGATTGTTACAAATACATTTTACAGGAAATGCAAGACCCTTTTTTTAAGAGAAACAAAATTAGTAAACACATCGTTACATGAATATTATGATCAGGCCATTCCCAGAAACATAATTTTATTTCGGAATCGATGCTAGAAAATTACACACATATTTTATTCAGAGATGAGGATACCGAATAGACATTAGGTCTTAAAAGTACAACATTGTATTGTAGAACTAATGTAGATAAAAATAAACTAACACACTTAGCTAGGGGCAGAGACACAGCCTAGTACAGCTAGCTAGGGCTTCAGCTCTAGGCTTGCCTCATAAATTGTTATTAGATCATATAAAAGAAAGCAATGCAAATTGTATTTTGAAGATTCAAATATGTGTAAGCAAGTTCAGCCCTACTCTTGGAGATTTCCTGGCTCCACATTTGGATAGAGCACATATATTGTGCATTCGTGCATGAATCAATTAAGAAACCTTCGCGCTCTAATAATGCCTTGCAGACGTTCTGCTATATCTGTCATCTCCGGCCTTTTGTCCACATTGTTATCTAAGCACTCTTTGGAGATCTCAATAAGACAATGGAGATGCTCAATATCCTTTTCTCCAGTTTCCTTATCAAACAACACCTTGTTTGCTCTTATCTCAGTTAAGTATGTGTCAAGGTAACTCTTGACAAAGCTACTGGCACCACCATAAACTACCTTCTTGCCAGTGATGATTTCAAAGAGCACAAGACCAAAACTATAGACATCACTCTTATTGGTTAGCAGACCAGTTTCACGATAAACTGGATCCATATAGTTGTTGTCACCAATGACATCGTTAGTGTGCTCGGCAACATCTCTTGCAATCAACCTTGAGATTCCAAAATCAGATATCTTTGGATTGAATTGATCGTCTAAGAGTATGTTGGCAGGCTTAACATCACCATGTTGGATGCTGGTCGAAGTCTTGGAATGCATATAAGCTAGGCCTTCTGCAGATTCGGTAGCGATGGCCAAACGCTTGTCTAGAGTGAGAGGAACTTTGTTCTCACCGTGAAGAATGTCTTGTAGGCTACCATTGGAGACAAACTCGTACACCAAGATTGGAACATCCACCTCAAGGCAACAACCTATTAGCCTGACGATGTTCTTGTGGATTACTTGAGATTGGATAATGACTTCATTTGCAAATTGGTCCTTCTGCGTCTTGTCAACTTTCATGGACTTCTTTACAGCAACAGGGTGTTGTTCATCAAGGAACCCTTTGTATACCATACCAAAGGCACCATTTCCAAGAACATGACTATAAGTTCTTGTCATTCTCTTTAGCTCCTCTTTCTTGAATATCTTTATACTCTTTGCATTTTCCAGTATAGGACCACCATTTCGAATGAAAAATTCCTTCATCTTTTGTTTCTCCTTGCGAAGAAGGAAGACAAAAACCAAAGTTGCGAGGACAAGGAGACCGCCAACGGTTCCTATATATTTGTGAGAAACAAAAGAAGTTTCTTAGTATGTAACTATATAGCACATTATATTTCAAGCGAAATAATAGTCTGCCACAGAAAAAAATAACTTTAATTACCTTCAAAACATTAACAACAGCAGATTATTTTGGTTTCCATGTGTCCCAAAATACAATAGAAGTACTTTTGAAGTTTTGGACGAGATTTAGGAAACAAATGAAATTATACAGGGAGGGATGGTTGTGATAGGTTAAGATAAAAAAGAAGCGGAGAAATTAAATATGAGATGGTTGTGATTGATTGGTTGGTTGCTAGTTCAAATTAATGAGATGGAAAGTAGAGAAGCTGATATATTATGGGAAAAATTTTAAATGCTAAAAATATTTTTTTTCGGACAGCAAGAGTAGATCTTAATTGCTTATGCTATGCTCTACTATCCATGTTCGGTAGATGTGTTAGTAACTAGCACGAAAAACATAGCACATAAAACTTAGCATTGAATTAACATATGATTAATTAATTATCAGCTATAAAATGATTAAGAAGTCGACTGATATAATTTTTAAAGCAGCTTTCATATAAAAAATTCCTGCAAAAATATACTATTTACCAGTTCGGTAAATATGCACACAAAAAACGATAGAATATAGGGTTGGAAGGAAGGGGGTAAAGAATAGGGGTACGTGTACTAACTCCTTAAGAAACATTGCCCTTTTGTCCTGTTTGCGATTTACAACTTTGACCATCATTAACTTTTAATATAACTTTATGCGACAGGGATTGCCCGCAGTACTGTTATGCACTGGCTACAGCTAACATGTGAGCCCTATATCTCATGGGTCCATATTTTAGCCTCTGCTACTACACAACAGTAGTTGCAGAGGATCTATGCCCACCTTTTTGAGATTTTAAAAATATTATAGGACGCAAACATCTACATATAGGAATTATTTTTATTTTTGAGTAAAATATATGGTCGATCCTTAAACTTGTGACGCGGTACCACTTAGACCCATAAACTTAGAAAATACACGTTTAGGTCCATGAACTTGTTTTAACGTACCATACAGATCCATGAACTCGTTTTAATGTACCATCCAGCTCCATGAACTTGTTTTAATGTACCATCCAGGTCCATAAACTCGTTTTAATGTACCATCCAGGTCAATGATTTTAGACGTTAAAACGAGTTTATGGATCTAAACGTGCATATACTTTGCTCTTTATTTTTTTCGTATAAAGTGTTTTAATTAGAATCTAGTGAGATCAGTAGCATTATGATGCTAAAAAACCAATTTTACAGTACTTGAATAGGTACCGAGAGATACCCAAATTTTAGTGTAAAATTTGGTATCTCATAGTATCTAAGGTACCAAGAGATACCAAAATTTATATAGAAAAAAATGGTACCTTCTGATACCTTCTCAAGTACTATAAAATAGTAAAAAAAGTAGGAAAGGCGGGACAATAACCTAATCAGAGATGAGAATGAGATGCAAGCGAGCTTACCAACAATCACTCTGGCTACCAGTGGGAACTTCTCAGTGCATGTTCCAGCCTTGCCATCGCCTTTCATGCCAGGTTTACATGGGCACTCATAATCCCCCGGCGTGTTCTTGCAGATCCCGTCATCGGAGCAAGGGTACACATCCCGGAGCTCAGGAAATTTCGTTCGGAGGTCGCACTCATCGATATCTGCACGCATGCACACATCCCCTGATCATCTCTGCTAGTCCAGCTAATATAACTAGAAAAGTACATCAATCGATTTTTGTAAAGCATTGAATTGAAATCGAATGGTAACAAAACAAAGCAGCTGTGAACAACAAACACAAACACAAAGAGATGCGCTTCTAGCGCAGCTGGCAAAAGCGTTCGCTGGTGAACGCTGCAGCCTGGGTTTGATTCTTGAACCTCTCACCTTCCGCCTGAATTAAATGAATGGTTAGAAACATGTGGCTCTTTGTTAGTTCTATTAGATGGCTAGCTCCTTCTAGCCGTCCTAACAACAATAAGCATAAATCTTTAAACAAATACAATGGACAACCAAATCGATCGATAGATTAAAAATTTTGAAGCCATCGACGAATAGCAAATCTGAAATTAAAATTGAGATTTGCTCTGGTCCAACAAAAAGTATTTTGAGGTACCAAATCGTTTCTCACCATTGGATCTGTCTGAGTAGGACGTGCACGGTTAGATCTAGAGTTTTACTCCCATCCTTCCTTTTGTACCTCGAGATACCAAAATCGTTTCTTACTATTGGATTATTGGATTTGTTAAGTAGGATGTGCACTGTTGGATCCAATGATTAAAAACGATTTGGTACCACGAGATATCGGTATCTTGAGGTATAAAATGAAGGATGAGATTAAAACTCTAAGATCTAACGATTAGAAATGATTTGGTACCACGAGTACCGGTATCTCGAGATACTTTTGTTGGACTAAAGCAAATCTCATTCGAATTGAAGTACCTTGGCAACCACCAGGGATGTATGGGTTGCCATCGTAATGGTCCCAGCACTTGCAGATGTAACCTGCGCTGCTGGTCGCGTTGACGCAGGAGCTGTTGCCGCTGCGACAAGCGTAGCTGTCCAACGGCGGCTGGCCTTGCGCCGGGCAGGAGGCGTTGCCGACGGCGAAGTCCAGCACAAAGGGGACGCCCCTCGGGAACTTCCGGGGCAAGGTCTGGTTGCCGTAGATGTCGTCCTTGGAGAAGTTGTACCAGTTCTTCTCGACGACCATGCCGTAGGAGCAAGGATTGGGCGACCAGAAGCTGTTGTTCTTGTGCGCGAACGTCACGGAGCTGTACCGGAGGCCCGCCGTCACGTTCGCCTCGCAGCAGCCCATGCCGGAGCACGACCCGCTCGCCGCCGTCTCCGGGAACTGCAGCAGCGAGGCGCAGCTGAGCATGTAGCCCGAGCTGTAGAGCGACTTGGTGAGCTGCGCCTGGACGTTCCAGCCGACGCCGGTGAGGACGTTGCGGGAGGAGGAGAGCACGAACGGCGAGCTGTCTAGCATCGTCAGCTGCCGCCGGTACACGTGGTAGGACTCGTTGGTCGGGGTGCAGTCGGTGACGACGGCGCCGTACGCCCGGGCCTCGCCGCGCGAGAGCGTGACGTCGACGAGCTCGACGGGGAGGGACCAGTAGTTGGTTGACGTCACGGCCGCCTCGTAGCTCAGGTAGTAGCCTTCGTCGTTCTGCTGCGAGCCCCGCGCGAGGAAGGCGCGAGGGGGGTCGAAGGTGCGGTTGCAGCTGACCTCGAAGCCGTCGAGGAAGCATCCCGGCGCCATGCCGAATGGGTAAGGTATGCTCACGTCGCCGCACTTGTCGGGGCAGCCCGGCAGCGTGATCGCCGGCGGTGCCTGCTCGCCATGAACGGCGATATTGTTGGCTGCTGCCAGGATCAACATCACCGCTACAGCTATCTTCCCAACCATATCGATCGATTCGATCGTGTAGCTTGTATCTGCACCTGCCCACTACACCAATCAGCTATATATATATTGGGAGATGTCATGCATGCTCTACATACATTTTGCCCGGGTCAACTTTATTGATTTACGAAATACTCCATATATACATATACTCAATTATAATACGAAACTCCAAGAAAGTATTACTGATATGACCTAGAGAAAATCATAGAGATAATTATATCCCGTACTACGGTTACAAAATTATCATGCGCTGATTTTCAAGATAGATAACTTATTATTGATTAATGAATATGCGATTCGTTTATGAGACTCTTTATATTGTAAGTTATTATTAGTTTTAAATGTTCTCTGATTAAATATCACATATTGAACAAATATGATTAGATGATCAACACACATATATTGATTGATGATCATGTCTCATGTCTCATGGTGCAAAAGTACCAAATCAATGACGTCGACATATGTTAGAGAACATGATGTTGGATATAACCAATATGAGACACTGCGAGAGCTATATGTGTTATGTCATTAGTGTTCTTATTAAGTGTTGATGTATAATTCTTAGACTTGAGATTGCCATGAGATTCCCAACATGTGTAGTGGATTGTTTAAGGACCACAAATTAAACACTACTTCGTGATTGTGTAGTTACAAAATAGTCTTCGGACAAACTATATATGAAACATGTAGTGTGTCACCACAATAGGACATGAGCCTTGCTTTCCACCGGAAGGATATGTGGGGGGGGGGGGGGGGGAGGGGGGACTGGTGGCCGGGTCATCGGGCCCGAGACCTAGGTCTAGGGGCTCCTGGGGCTCCTCCGGTAATTCCCCACCATCTTCTTGAAAGGAAAAATATCGACAACTATGAAAAGGACCCATGTAAGGCCCCTAGTGATTCCCCGATCTTGAGGGCATGGCATCTTATCGAGGGGAGGGCGTCACCCATGAGGTAGACATTGCTCAGGTGTTCATTAAGGTGCGTCCGGCATAGGCATCCCTTCCAAGACTATGCCAATAATGAATTCCATATTATACAAGAGATTCCCTAGTCCTCCCCAAGGCAGTGTCCACCATGAACTCCTTATCACGAAGGAGTTCATGTTATGGAGGAACCATTGGGAAGGGATGACCGAGACATGGAGCGGTGCTGGGAGGGATCGATACTCTATACCCCTTCTAGATGATCGAACTGCACTAGACAAGAAAAGCATTAAGACGTATAAGATATACAAAGCATTAAGTGTTGTGTGAGCTAAGGTATGTCCGCGCCAACCCAAGCCAGTTGGGGAGAGTCGGTGTGGAGAGGCCAACACATCTGCATGCGTAGGAGGCATGGTGGCCTCTACTGGACCCTGCATAACTGCGTCATCTCCTAGAGAAAGGCTGGCGTGACACATCGTTGGCCTCTGACAGGCAGGGGTCCTATCCATCAATGCAAGGCGGTGGACGGGATGACCCGATGGCTAGGGGTTCTCGGGACAGGTGTCAGCCACACCTCTAGCTTACTTTGTCCCAGTTCCCTACTGCGATGATCCGGATACCCTAAGCTGATAGCCCAACACTAGGCCGAGGCTTCCAAGAGACAACCGCTGAGCGAGGAGTAACTCCCCGCCCGAGGGCTATAAAAGGAGAAGACTAGCCCTAGAGAAAGAGGAGGAAAAACAAGGACCAGTAGAACACACATTGTAAACATCATCTTCCGTTCCGTTCCATCAAAAAGAAATAGTAGGGTATAATGCCTCTGGGTGGTTTGAACCTGTATAAATCTTTTATGCATTTTATGATTAGAGGCAGGGCCTCGAAGTTTAGTCTTCTGTTGTCTCAACTTCACCACATGAGTCTTCTCTGAGCTGATCCTTGGGTTCACTCGTGCGGGGATCTCTAGCGGCGACACCTGCGCGCGCCGACCAACTAGCTCCTGGACGAACCTCAACTGGGGTCTCAGGCTTTCCTGTTGAGGAGATTGCATCTCCCATATAGTGGAATGTGAATAATTAAGGTGGGATTTTCTCCTCCACTGGAGAGGTATCTCTGGGCCACTCGGTGTTATAAATTATGGAAGTGCATAACCATGCCAAAGGTTATTGCAGGGTCAATCACAGGTTAAGTAATCTATTATAGGAACAAGTGAATGATTGAGCTACTGAAATGATGGCACATATCTAGCCTTGAGCTTAATCGATATCATGAGGCAAATGGAGTAATATAAAGATACACTACAGATTCAATAAATGTGATCTTTATGTTTGCTCGGTGGAGCAATATGTTCTGCTAGGAGCCGCTATTGACACATGGACCAAAAAATACTTTTCGATTTGCAACCGAGTATTCATGAACCTATAGGTCACACACTTAATAGACTGGAATAAATGAATTGGATATCCAATACATGCTTAATTCGGATAGGAATTTGAGTAGGATTCCTATGGGCCTTTAAGGCTCAGTTTCAGTTACGTGCATGAAAAAACCCTAGCAGCCCACCTTCTAAGCCAAATCCTAGCCGCATGCGATCGCTACCATATCCGCGCATGACGTTACTTCCATGGACATGTGGGTACCAGTAGAGACATCGCTAGATTGCGATGCTGATTGGCACAACTTAACTGTGAGATGTATGTGTGTGGAGGAGAAGGTCAGGCCACAATGATTGACTACTTCCTCTACATCAACGCATGTCAGATGCCGACATTTCTTCGACTTCCTAGCACCTTCTTCCACTAGATGCAGAGCGTGCCATATGGTAATGATCCATGATCATCCGCTTGCATGGTTCCTAGTTTATGTGGTAGTAAATTTTGCTTAATGCTATTGCGGCCTACATGTATCCCTACATAAGTCATCTTACAAGTCAATCGTGTACTCGTAATTAGTGTAAGGACAATATGTCACGCCCAGAAATTTACACCAATTTCTAAACAATAGCATGTATTAATCTTGATCCAGGAATCATTAATCTCGGTCCAAGAATCAGCCTGAGTACACACTATGACAAATCGAATATAGTTCCACGACTTAAAAATAAATAAAAGCAATTGTCTATCGAAATGCAGTGAAAAAAGAAAACAAAACTAACACCATCTGATCTTCAACTGACAAAGATGACTCCACTTCATAGGCATTGTTGACAGTAGATGAACCTTCACCCTTGCGAATTAGCACCTTCTGACTCAGGTTCTGGTACTTGCTCTGGTGGGGAAAAAATAAGCAAAACTGAGTATAAACTACAGTACTCAATAAGTAACACCCAGAAGAGAAGATAAACGAATGCAAATGGATATCAAGGATAGACTAAGGTTAGTTTGCATAAAGCGACAGTATTTAGCAAAACAATAGATAAATAAAATGAAGTAAATATTTAAAATAATCATCTACTATCTAATATTACACCACGTTACAACAGGCCCAAACCACTGTCCAACGTTGCACCACGTAGCGACAGGGTCAACCTTCTGTCTAATGTTACACCATGTTGTAACAAACCCAAACCACTGCCCAAATGTTACACCATATTGCGATAAGGTCAAACCAGTTCCAAAATTAATGAAGTTATTAACGGTTCGACTAGTCCGAGCAAATTTATCAGTTCGCCCCATAATTGCGGGCACGACCATTCGAATAGTTTTACTCTGATAAAAAATGTACGACTTTACCCACAAGACACATTTCCACTACATATTAACGTGCACTGGTGTATCACCACGATACCACGGAAAGGAAACTGTGATTGGACCTTTAACCTAATCCTCTCTAATCAATCGCACCACATTGCAGGTTTCGTCCCCATCTTTACACCAAGTCGGGTTGTCCCTTCTTGTGTCTAGGTGAATCTGAAAGCAGCACAGACAATCGCGGGCTCCATCCATACTCCATCACGCCCACCTTTGCCTGGGTACATTGAATAGGGACAAGCTACACTACGAGTCCCATCGTTGCCTACTCTGGCTTGTGGTTAGTACATGTAAGACTTCTAGAATTTTCCAAGAACTAGTCCTTAATTGGCATGGGCACGAATCTCAAAACCATGCACCCACAGCCCACCATAAGCAATATCATTAACCCTCACCGGGTAATTAACCATAAACAAGAATTATTAAAGTATAGCATTAATTAAATGAAATCCCATGAGCTAATTGAACTAAGCATTGCCTAACCATAAATCTAGTCAAATTATCCCTGGGACAACAAGAATATTGAATAGTAGGCGATGGATATATAAAAGGTAATTGCCCAATAAGTAAATAAAATAAAATAAGTAAAACCATGCATGCTTGAATATTAAACGGAGAATTTTATAAATCTAGGATCAACATGTTCACGGATAGGGTGCCACTTGTTTTGCTCCGACCCACAAGAAACTTCGGCGATGACTTCAAGAAAAACCGACGCTTCGACGGGGTCAAAATCTATGACAAACATGGCAAAACAAGCAAAAACAGGCTACAAAACTACTGAAACAGAGAAAAAAACTATTTTTAATAGATTCTTAGCATTTTTGGACTAAAATGGAGACTAGATGAATTAGTTGTGAATTTTAGAAGTTTTCTGGGTTTTTAACTAAAAAAAGACTTAACGAATTAATTGCGCAATAAATGGAGGTGCTGACGTGTGGGCTCCACAGGCAGCGAGAGCAGGAGGCTGATAGTGGGCCCCTCGATTTGGGTGAGTGAGGGAGGGGAGTTTGATAGGTGGGGTCCACCCATCAGAGAGAGGGGGAGCGCTGATGGGCGGGGCCTATCAGTCAGAAGGAACAGAGAGGGGAGGGGGGGGGGGGAACAACGCTCGGCCGAGCATAGGAGGTGGAGAGCGGCCGGGAGGCGCCGCGGCTGCGGGCGGCAGCGGCGGTGGCTAGCGGGTGGCGGCGCGGCAACGATGGATGACAGCCGGTGATGGCGGCCAGCGAGGACGAAAGGCGGTGGCGACAAAGACCGATGCCCGAGCGGTGACCTGCGGTGGCGACGACGTTGGTCGCGTCGGTGGACCGAGGTAGTGAGGGTGACATGACGGCGGCGGTGCCGGCGCGGGGCGAAGACGGCGGCGACCGACACGTGTGCGCTTGCTGCAGCACATGGCAGCAAGCCGAGGGAGTGGAAGGACGAGCGGGGAGGGAGACGGCGGCGATGCTCACCGGTGACGGCGATGACCCGATGAGGTCGAGGCGGACGACGCGACGCGACACGATGACGGGGTCCGACCGACGGCGGCGTGCAACGGCTCTCGAGCGCACGCGCGCGTGGTTGCTCGGCAATGCTCGTTGGCGGCGTGAGGCGGCTCCGCGATGTCCAGGCGACGACGAAGTAGCGGCGTGAGCGGGCGAAGAGGGAGCGAGCGACGGCCGGGCGGTAATATATAGGGGAGGGAGATGGCGGCGGGCGCGCAGGATGCGACCAGCGGTTAGCAGTGTAGGGGAGTCGGAGGCTGCTGGTTCGTGGGATCGGTGGCGGCGGTTGCGACACGCGGTGATTGCGGTGGCCACGTCAAGGTGGCAGCTCGGTGCGGCATCGGTGCAGGCAGCTGGCGGCACTACGCGTCGTCGTTAACACCAAAATTTAGTAAAATTAATTAGTGAATTCGGATAAGGAAACACGCAATCACCTATGGAAATTTTATTCAGGAGAGTTTGGATTCAATAGGAAATCATGAAGACCCAGGCATGACGGCATAATTTTACCTATTAATTAGAGTTAGTTTAAGACTTTTATTTTATCTCTAAGAGAGTTAGAGCCTGATCGGGACTTATTTCTTTTTATCTATTAGGAAACAACGTCGTATTTAATAGAATTAGAGATAGACTCCATATAGGATTTGTTATTTCCTTTTATCTATTAGGAATCGTGTGCCTTGTTCAATATGGATTCGTATCCACCCAAGGGTATAAATATATGTGTCCGGGGTCATTGTAAAATCATCTATATCTTAATATATAGATCAATTACTCTCAGCACATCGCCACCATCTTCACCAAGGTTTCATCACCGGCGAAACTTCGCACCTGACAAGAGGCTGCATCGTCTTGATCTCTAGCGGAGGGGTAAGTCCTACGTTCCGCCGATCATACTGATCATATCAGCTAGATCAGAACTGTCTCGGTTTAGTCCGATCTTTTGATCTGCTTGTACGGTTACTACTTACCGCATCAGTTTGAGCTTCGGTAACTTTTGTATCTCAAGTTGATCTGATCGACCACTTTGGGTGATCTAAGATGGTTCGATATTTGCTATTTGACATCTTCAATTTGATATTGTCTCGGTTTGGTCCAATCTATTAGATTGCGTTATCAAATGATTTATATCAGATCGATTTATCTTGCTCATTGTTTTATCGTAGTACAGGCCGATAAGTTATCAGTCATTGGCTCATCGATTTGGTCCAATCTATTAGATTGCGTTATCAAATGGTCCAATCTAGATCTGTTTAGTATCTAATCTAACATTGCTAGGCGTAATCTTGAACTGTTTCGATTTGGTCCGATCTTCTATGATTATTATTCCTAGTAAGCTAGGTGGGATATTTTATAGATCTTGATTGATCGTCAGTCGTTTATAGCCGATGATCTTTACCAATCTACATTTTCATTATATTTATATCAATAGAGTAGTTGATTGACTTAGCGCATTATTTCTAGACCAATCAACTTTTCTTATTTAGATTGGTAGTTATTTATGTTGATTTAGCTTATGAGTATTACATGTTTGTTGGTTTTAGCTGATCATAGCAAATAATTCATTGTTTATTTAATTATTCGAATTTATTTGTATCAGATTCCTAGCTGATCAAAGCTTTCAACAGTCGATTGTTCATCCTATCGGCTAAGCACTAGTATACACTATAACAAATATGACCTTATGTGACGAATTTCTTATGACATTGGATCGTTTCGTCACTATACCATTCTGTTTATGACGTTTAGTATAGCGCACTGTCGCTTAGTGACAGAAATATGAAATTCGTCACTAATACTATCTAAAAAATCGTAATAAATAAGCCCAATGACATATCGTGACGAAATTTAGTTTGTCATAGGTCAATCATCGAACGTCACGAGGAGTTTTTCACACTTTTATTTTTATGGAATCAATTAATTAAATAGTAATTTTCTTCTAGAATTTATATTAAAGTGTAAAATAACTATGAAGTAAAAATCGGATCTAGAATTTTTGCAAGTAAATTTCTGTTGGATTTTTTCTAGTAAAAAAATCCATATACTAATTAAAATGTCCCCAAATTTTACACTAATTAAATTAACCCTTTAATGCATTTTTAGAAAATATTTAAAAGTTGTTGAAGCCCTAAACGTAATTAAAAATTCTCAAGACAAAATAAATTGTGGCTTGGAAAATTTTTATAATCTTGCTTATGCCTCAAATGGTTAAAACAATTTTACTAGAATTTTTAGAGCATTTAAAATAATTTTAGTTGATTAAACAACTTAACAACAATTAAAAAAAAGAAAATATTTATTTTGGCCCATTCCTCGTAGTCAATGCCCTAGTCAAATTCCTCCTTTTGCCTTCCTTCTTTCTCCCTCTTGGGCTGTCGGCCTAGCCTTTTTTCCTACTCTCTCCGTCATGGGGCTGGCACTGGTGGCTGCTGTAGTTGTTGACACATCTGAGACCACAATGTGAAGATGAAGAATATAGGTGTCATTCATCTTTATCTTTTTAATCTAAAATTAAAATTGTAATTAGTATTTCTCCCTCATAATAACTCCAAATTTGACTTTTTTTCCTGATTTTTTTTCTAAAATCATGATATTTCATTTAATTGCATTTTTGTTGATGTTAATTTTTATTCGTTGGATCTTTTTCATATTGTTTGCTTTTTGCGACTTAAGTAGAGAATAGAAAACATGTTTTTACATAGCAATTGGTAATGAAAGTTCGTATTCTCTATTATTATGTCGTAAATGAGATTATATCCAAATTTGAGGTGTATACAAGTTCACAAATATTATAAGGTATTCAAATCTACAAGTTTGACTTGAGTTATAGTAAAATATGAGAGAGATGTATCCATTGTGAACAATGTATGATACTACTTTATTAAAAACATTTGATATGTTGTTATATCAATTTTTAGATTTTTCTAACCAAGCTTGCTTTCTGCCTTCTTCGCCTTCCCCTTGCAGAGAGACTCCCCACCCCGTCATCCGAGCTCGTGCATCCTTCGCATTCCCCCTTGCAGAGGCATATACCGGCGAGCCCCCGACGACGAGCGGCTGTTCCCATTTATCGCTAAGCCCCTGAGTCCGAGCGGCGGTTCCTGCCCTACTTCGATCGGTAGGTGTGCTTACGTCGATACTCACACCCTAAACTCTCACGCACGTGCATAAACGGTGGAGGCACTATGCGTGCTCGATTCGGGGCTATGCCTTCGCAGAAGGATGGTACTATAATAAGTATATACTGGATTATTTTCGAGCAAATCACCGGTTACTTCTAACCAGAGATATGCATGGGGTCGATGCTAGGGCTGGCGCGCAGGATGGGCCCGACGCTGGTGTTGGGGCGCAGGCCGACGCTGGGGCCACCCATCACGCGGGAGGAGGTGCCGCGGCTAACGCAGGGAACGAGCCCCTCATTAGCAGTCTAGCACACGACGACTTTGAAGGTAAATCTTATTCAAGAACTAGAACAAAGAACTAGCGTTTATTTTGAGAATCTTGAATTGTGTTTTCTTTGCAAATCTTGAATTATGTTTTCTTTGCGAATCTATCAAGTCTATTCAAGAATTTCGTTAACATGTTCAGTAATTGTGGTTTATTTGATAGTCCGTTCAGTAATGTTGTTTATTTGGTAATATCAAGAACTGGGGTTTATTTGCGAGTCTGTCATGTTGGAACTAATTGATTTGTAGAATTGGTTAGGAGCGAGGGAATAGAGTAGTTGATTTGCTTTGTGTCTTACTCAAGAGGAAAGTTCATGTTGGAACTAATTACTTTGTAGAATTGGTTAGGAGCAAGCGAATAGAGTAGTTGATTTGCTTTGTGTCTTACTCAAGAGGAAAGCTTGAGTGGTGTATATGGTTAACTAGTTCTCATTCACTTTGATGTGCAAGAGTACATCCATCTTCACTCACCCTTACGTGGCTATTTATAGGCCACCGTCCAACACATTGAATGACTAGGTTAGATTACTATACAATTAGCTAGATTGTTCTAGACCTTGTCTTTTAAGCATGCAACATACATATGTATACTACATTGCGCTAGAGAATTCCAAACCTTTTCTACTACTTGGCTATTGTTTCATGAATATTTGAGAAACTAGAAGTTTCCATACATTTCTAACTATTACTTGATCCTTGCTTCATGAACATTGGAGAGGTTTAGCTATGTATGAGTTGGCTAGAAGTTTCCAAAAATACTCTAGCTTCTCAACCATGCATGAGTGATCTAGAAGCCTCAAGAGATCCATTAGCCTCTTAGTTATTCATGAGTTAGCTAGAACCTTCCAGAAATGCTTTAGTCTCTTAGTCATTCATGAGTTAACAAGAAAATTTAAGAAAATGAATTAGCTTCAATATGTCCGGGGTTTATCTGTGAGTCTGTCCATGAATCGTGTTGTCCATGAATCGTGTTCAGAAATCGGATAGTCAATTTTAGAATCCTATGAATCTATTCAGAAACAAGATAGCATGGTGAGGTTATGAATCGGCATTTATTTTGTAATCTCTTGAATCAAATCGAATCGGTTGGTTTAATCAGTTCGAAATGTTCGATGTGCTTGGCATGATGGAAGTTTATCTTCATTTTGGATTTTTGCTTATGCTTATTTCAAGATTAAATATGGAGTTAATTTTAGAGTGTTTTCATCGTAGTTTATTTTTAGCCTTCACATTTAGATCGCTAAGAACATATCTATAAATATTTTATTTATAAATTATTTTTGTTTGGAAATGTACGTTTGATATTTTACTTTTACAAGGATCCCTTGAGAGAGTTGTAACTAAGAACTTCAAATATTTGTCATACATTCTCTACAACATTCTTCTTTTCTTTGGAAGATACTCTACTCTGATATTTAGACCTTTCTTCATTCCAGGGACTCAGAAAAGTGCATATCCGTCGACCATCTGATAACAGCAATGATCCGGCATATTCCAATTTAGGTTAGGAGAATTGCATAGTTGGTTCTTGAACTCGCAATGTACCAAACTACCAATATAAGTATAGAGAAATGTAAGACACGGGGACTCAGCAAAGTGCATATCCATCTAGTAACAGCCAATGATTGGGCCTATTCCAATTTAGTTTAGGAGAATTGTATAGTTAGTTTTGGAACTCACAATATGTTCTGAAATATCATCTGGAACTTGCCTGGTTGCTATATTCGTGAGAAAGATCATCATCTCGAACTTGCTTGGTTGGCTATACATTTACTATGAGAGCAATTTTACCATCCTTAAAAAGGTACCAGGAGGTACCACTGTTTTTTATGTCAATTTTAATATCTTTTGGTACCTTAGATACTAGAAGGTAGCAAATTTTATATAGAAAATAATGATACCTCATGGTATGATGGGAAAAATGCTCTTACTATGATGTGGGCTGCTACTTTCTTTGTATTTTTAAAATTCTGCACAACCATTCATTTTTTTATCATTCTACAATTCCACAAAAATCAACTCAACTCCTACTTAAGCTGAATGATACAGATAACAGGGTCACAACTGGAAGCACTAGTATATATTTCAACAGCATAAATCATAATTAGCAAAAATTGCCTTTATGTGTGTCAAGTCGGAATTAAATAAAGTGTAACTCATAACTTGATACAGTAGTATTTGTGCATGCATAAGTTTCATTACTGTAGTTACACAATTAAAGCCATTAAGAACAAAATCTACTTTGTGCTCAGTAGGCGTTCTGCTCATCAAAATATCCAACCCAGTTTTCGAAAGCAAAATGTTAGATTATATATTTGCAAAAGTTGCATATAGGAAAGCTCAGCAAAGCATAGATGCACAAAACAAATCCTCATTCAGTTCCAGCAAAACATGCCGACTGTTGTTGAGGGCAATGCTAATGTGTTAACTCTATGGATTTAAGAAAAATGGTTTTATATATTAACATTCGACTGACTGGATTCTTTGTTACCTATCGGCTCGATAGCCGATCGGCTTGTTGTATTGTTTAACTTGTTAGTTGCAGAATTAAACTGATTGGCACGCCCGTGCATTCTAAGAATTTAGGTCTTGCACAGGAACGTTCTCAGAAAAGACTCCTTGCCCTTCGTGTGTGACACGTCAGTAGTCTATTTTTGACGTCAATAGTCGTGATCGTTGGCGTGCGGGCGAATGTGGCGCGAGTGAGGCGGCGAGCGCGCGGGTGAGGCGGTGAGGATGCGACAGCGACAGCGGTGAAGAACGGCGACACGCGGGATCGACGTCGTAGTGTAGCGGGAGTGGCAAGGCGGCCCGCGATGCCGCTGCTTGGCCAGAGGGAGACGATGGGCCCCACCTATCGTTGTCCCGGAGAGAGGAGGGGACGGGAGCAGGCCGGGCGACCTGCTGGGCCGCGGCCTTGGGCCGGCCAAGCTTGGGAGAGAGAGGAAGGAGGGAAGGTGGGGTGGCAGGCCGGCCGGCTGAAGGGGAGTGTGCCGGACTGATGGAGAAGGAGAGGAAGGATGCCGGCTGGGAGAGGAGGGAGTTGGGCCGATGGGAGCTGGCGGCCCACTCGGCTAGGAGAGGGAAAAAGAAAAAGGAAAAGAGAGAAAAGAAGGGAGAAAAGAGAAAAAAAAAGAGAGAGAAAAGCATAGGGCTGGAAAACGAGCCAGCTCGGCTCGGCTCGGTCCAGCTCGTTGAGATAACGAGCTGGCTTGGCTCGGCTCGTTATCGTAATGAGCTAAAAATCCAGCTTGGCTCGGCTTGTTATAAAGCTCGAGCTGACTCGTTAGGCTCGTGAGCTATACATAAAAAGTTAACTTAAATAATTTTTTAATAGGTTATACAAGCAAATTTTTATTTCAAAAATGCAAATCATATGAAATTGTATTTAAATATTAAAGTTTGAACCAACAAATCACATAGTGAACCTATAAAGTACTAAACACATGCAATCTAGGGTAAAATTAATAAACACCGGTGAATCTTGTGTCTTTAGTCTATCTCGTTAGGCCCGCGAGCAGCTCACGAGCCAGCTCGAGCTGACTCGTTATCTCTAACGAGCTAAAATGCTAGCTCGGCTCGTTAAAAAATGAAACGAGCCGAGTCGAGCCAAGCCGAGTTTGTCACGAGTCGAGCGAGCTAACGAGCCACGAACTTTCTGTCCACCCTTAGAAAAGCAAGAAGGGAAAAACAAAAAATGAAAGGAGGGAAAAACAAGAAGATTTTGTCTCCAATTTTGCTTTTTTTTATTAAATTTATTAAGCAATTTTTATTCACTGAAATTAAAATTTAAATCATGTTAATCATTTAAAATGCTTTCGAGACATTTTTGAATATTCAAAAAAGCTTCCAATTAATTTAATTAATTTACACTAGGTTTTTCTCTTGAACTTTATTAAACAAGTTGTTTTTAGTGCATCATTTAATTAACTTTTCGCTAGAGAAAAACTCAGGGCGGTGACACAATATTTGAAGGTTTATATAAGTTGTTGTGGAATTCATTATGCATATATATAACATATGGACTATGTACTACTACCTCCGTTTAATAATGTAAAATGTTTGACTTTTTTGTTGCAACGTTTGACCATTCGTCTTATTCAAAAATTTAGTATAAATATAAAAATAACAAGTTGTGCTTAAATTTCTTATGATAATAAGTAAGTCACACTCAAAATAAATGATTTTTTAAATTTTTTGAATAAGTGTCACACCCGGAGTTTTATCCCAAGCCTAAATTCGTAAAAGAAATTCGTAAATAATAATTGGCTTAATTAACTCAGGAAAAATCGCTCTAAAAGAACTTAATTTAATTAAATTGAGGTTCCAAATCGATTAACTGGATTTAAACTCAGATTGAAGAAGTATAAAATTTGGCCAAACAAATTAATTTAAAATTCGGCAAAAGTGGGACTTTCCTTTTTCCCCTCCTTTTTCTTCCTTTTTCCAACGGCCATCCCCGCCCTAGCCAGAGCTGTCCCACTATAAATCTCGCTCCTCCGCGCGCCGCCGCTGGTTTTCTCCCACCCGCACCCGAGCGCCGCTGCCTTCCACGCCGATCGATCTCGCTGTCCGTGCCTCGCCGCCCTCGCCATCGGTCGTCACCGAGTGTTCCGTCGCCTCGTTGACTTGCTGCCGGCCCGTCGCCGCCGGCGGGCATCCCTAGCGCCCGCGCTTCCTCCCGCTACCCGGCCGCCACTTCGGTCGCCGCCGTCTCCGCCGCCCGCCGATCATGCGCCTCGCTGCCGGTCGTTCTCGCAAGATCGCGTCATCACCTTCGCCTCGTCCTCGCCGTGCTTCCCCTCGCCTTCGCCTTCGCCGATTCGGACCCCGCCGAAGCGCCGATTTATTTCGAGATCATTGCCGAAGTTCCCCAAGGACCAGAGCAAGGCAAGTGACACTCATCTTTGATCATATTGAACCTATTGTTGCAAATTCCCCGCTTTATTTATTCAAATATGTATTGTTTTAATTAAAGTAATTACTGTATTTATTTTTCGGGTAATCCTTATTATTATGCCGTTGTTTATCCAACTTTATCCATGCTAGACCAAGGGTAACATGACTAGGGTTAGGCCTAGGTTAATGCTTACCCGTGCTTAGATCAAGTAGCTCATGGGATCATTTAATAATCATGATTAGCTCTGAATAGCTATAATAATGATTCATTACCCAGTTCGGGTTAATGCCAACTAAAAATTGCTAATGGTGGGTCGTGGGTGCTTGGTTTTGAGAGTCGCGCCCATGACAATTAAGGACCGGTTCGCAGGAAACCTTGGAAGTTATTTCCGTGCTAACCACAAGCCAGAATAGGCAACGGTGGGATTTGGAGTTTAATTGCGAAATATTCGACGTACCCAGGCAAGGGTGAGCGTGACGGAGTATGGATGGGTGTCGTGGTGTAACGATGGCCTATGCTACTTCCGGATTTACCTAGGCACAAGAGGGGCTGCCCGACTTGGTTTAAAGGAGGGGGCGAAACCTGAAGTGTGGTGCGATTGAATAGAAAGGGTTATGCGACGGGTCCTATCATAGTTCCCTACCCGGTATGCCATGGTGGTATGTCGGCGCACGTTCAAGTGTAGTGAGACTATGTCTTGTGGGTACAGTAGTACACCTCTGATCAGAGTATAATCTATTCGAATAGCCGTGCCCACGGTTAAGGGCGAGCTGCCAGCTCCACTGTGATTAGTCGAACCTTTAATGACTTGGGTAAACTGGTTTTCACCTGGGACTACTGCAACGTGGTGTAACGTTGGACAGTGTTGTGGTATTTTACAACTGTTATTTACTTATTCTTTAATTTATTTAATTATCAGCTTTCATTTTAATCTGTTATTTATTTAAATGATGTCTTTTTTGTAACTAACCCTAGCCTGCCTTTGATGATCCTTATGCATCATTTATTTCCCTCTTTTCCATACTGCTTGTTAAGTACGGTGGTTTGTACTCAGCCTTGCTCGTTTTCGCCCTTCGGAGTTAGAAGTTGAGTTAGATGGAGGTGACTCTCAGGAGTGAGCTGGTCTATCGTCGAATTTTTACCTGTGGACTAGAGTCGTACCCACTGGAGCTAGTCTACTTCTCTTTCCGCTGCATTTACGTTAGAATAAGCGTTATTTTCAGTTGTTTCTAAGAACGATGGTTATGTAATCAACATTGTCTTTTTGTGTACCCTGGCTGGTCCTGGACAGGGATTTTAATACACAATTAAGTTCAGAAATTCGTGTGAGGAATTTCTGGGCGTGACAAGTTGGTATCAGAGCTTCCTTTGACCATAGGATCAGCCTAATGGAAACCCTAAGAGCCCTTTGCTTTTCATGTTTGTGTATTATTTGTGAAAGTTAGAGTGCTTTAAAAATGAGTTAGTGCTTTGCAAAGGCGTGAGTTATTTAAAAGCTAAATATCTTTGGTTGAAAAGCATGAGTAAAATGGTTTATGGGTAAAACTTTATTTACTTTGTTTCTTTTATGATTTATTTATCTTGAAATAAAATTTTGCAGCCATTGATTCTGAATCCTTGTTGTTCTTTAGATGGCCAACCATCCCTTGTTCCACCGTGGAAATGAAATGGCTGGATTCGTGGCAGAGTTGGCAAGAGTGTCCTTCACAGCAGGATATCTCTATGAGCCAGAGTACACTACAATCCACCCTCTCGAAGGCGAGTTTCCCCACCGTGTTAGACTGGAGCTACACGGGATCCCCGGTTACCTTCCTAACATGGAAGCAGAAGGAGCCGGAGGCTCGCATGAGCACGCCTGCCAGGAGGCCGCCTACAGTCTGATGACAACGCTCAGGGCCAGGCACGACCTGACGTTCCGTCATTCGGCATACCGTTATCAACCCGGTCGTGGACCCAATTCCATGGTCAGTAGGTTTCGGTCTGCCCGGAGTGAGCAAGACCCTACCTTCGATAGGATGTGCACGGTGATGCAAGGCCTCGACCAGATGCATCACGACCTCCATGAAGCGTCCAAGGCCCTGAACGACACCAAGCTCACACAGATCGTCCGTCTACAGGATGAGATCGACCGCCTAAAGAAGGAAAATGCCAGACTCAAGGGACTTCCAGAGCCTGGTGGTACGAGGCTTCGTCTCACAGCAACAAAGCGAACCCGCGGGCCACCAAGAGTTCAGTCTTACCCTGGTGCCCCGGATGAACCAAGACCCCTAATGCAGATGATACCAACCTCCCCAACCCCAGTGCCCGAGGAAGGTGTCTCCCCCTTCAACACTGCAAGAAACCGTAACGGCACCGTCACAGTCTCTAGCAGCAGTGAGTCCGCCTCTGGTGAAGATGAAGACGACCTCCCCAACAACTCCAGGAGCCGTTCCGAAGACGAGGAAGAAGATTCGTCCCCTGTCGTCTATCGTCGCTCTCCCTCCGCGCACTAGACGTCACCTTTAGCTTCGTTCTTAGTCGTTGTGTGCTAGTTTTGGTGTGTTAGGTTTGCTTCGCTTGGGGCTAGTGGTGAACCATAGCAGTAGTGGGGTTATGGCTGTACCGCTAGAAGTTGTGTGGTTTTTAAGCGTGTTTCTTAAGCAAGACAATTACAGTACATTAATTAAATAAACCCCAGTTTGCTTAGTTGTTTCTTTTTCTTCTTTCTCTTTCTGTTCCCTCCCGCTCCTGCAGATGGTGAACACCCGCAATGGTAACCGTGACACCGACAACTCCAGCGCCGAAGGATCTCACCCACCTTCTCCACCAGAGAATCCGTCTCTCGCCCAGATCCTAGCTAGCCAGACACAGATGCTCACTCTAATGATGCAGCAGATGCAGCAGTAGCAACAACAACATCAACAGGTGCTATAGCAGCTTCTGAACCAGCACCAGAACAACCAACAGCAACATGGACCACCCCCTGTGCAGTCAAAGTTGTCATACTTCCTCCGCGTCCGTCCCCCGACCTTCTCAAGCACCATCAATCCCATGGAGTCAAATGATTGGCTCCATGCCATTGAGAAAAAGTTCAATCTACTGCAGTGCACTGACTAGGAGAAAATCTCCTTCGCCACACACCAGCTGATGGGTCCCGCTTCTGCTTGGTGGGATGATTTCCTGATTACCCGTACAACTACCACAGAAGTCACTTGGGCGGAGTTCTGTCTCAACTTCCGCAAAGCCCACATTCCTGATGGGATAGTCACACAGAAGAAGCGTGAGTTTCGCGCTCTGCAACAAGGTACCAAGACGGTGACAGAGTACCTTCATGAATTTAATCGCCTAGCGCGATATGCCCCGGAGGATGTTCGCACTGATGTCGAAAGGCAAGAGAAATTCCTTGGAGGCTTAGACGATGAGTTGAAAAAACAGTTGCTTTCGGGTGACTATGCTGACTTCAAGAGGCTGGTCGACAAGGCCATCCGTCAGGAGGACCAGCACCTCTAGATGGACAAGAAAAGGAAGGCCTCCCAGTTTAGGTCTAACCAGCCGCCTCCTCAGAAGCCTCGGTTCACACCGGCCCTCACCCACAGAGTCAGCAGCACGGGCAATCTACCTTTATTGTCCGCCAGCACCGTCCCTATAACCCGAACAATTTCAACAACAGTGGTTCGTCCTAGCGTGCTCCACCACAACGTGCTCTCCCAGCACCAGTGCCTCGACAACAGAATGCACCTCCACCGATAGCTCAGCCTCCTCCAGCCAGGAAGGATACAGGTGCAAAGCCTGGGGTGTGCTACAACTGGGGCGACCCAGGTCACTTCGCCGACAAGTGCCCAAAGCCGAAGCGCAGCGGGCAGAGGTTTGTGCAAGCTCGAGTCAACCACATCACTGTAGAAGAAGCACAGACCACGCCAGAATTAATACTGGGTACGTTTTCTATCAACTCCGTACCTGCTACAGTACTTTTTTATTCTGGTGCTACACATTCCTTTGTTTCAAAGAAATTTGTGGGATTGCATGGGTTAAGGAAGGAAGAACTTAAAAACCTAATGCAGGTTAGTACCCAGGAAATAGCATGACCTCAGTCAGCTATAGTCCAAACGTGCCCATAGAAATTGAAAGAGCACAGTTTCTAGCCAATCTTATCCTTCTTGAGTCTAAAGACCTAAACGTCATTTTGAGAATGGACTGGCTTACCAAACACCAGGGAGTGATTAAATGTGTCAAGTGCACCATCACCTTGGTCAGTGTGGAAGGTGAAGTCATGACTTATCAGTCACCAGAGTCTGTGAAAATCGGCACAAGTCTGAATTAGATGGAAGCAGAAGAGCAACCAGCCGAAGCAGTTAAAAATCCGATGAAGTTAGAAGACATACTAGTGGTTTGTGACTATCCGGAGGTTTTTCCAGATGATCTCACAACGATGCCACCTAAAAGAGAGATCGAGTTCTGTATCGACTTGGTACCTAGAACTGCACCTATCTATAAGAGACCCTACAGAATGGCAGCCAATAAGATGGCAGAAGTGAAGAAGCAAGTGGATGAACAGCTTCAGAAAGGTTACATCCGACCGAGTACCTCGCCTTGGGGTGCCCCGGTTATCTTTATTGAGAAAAAGGACAAAACTAAGAGAATGTGTGTGGACTATCGTGCTTTGAACGATGTCACCATCAAGAATAAGTATCCTCTGCTAAGGATTGATGATCTGTTTGATCAGTTGAAGGGAGCCCAGGTTTTCTCCAAGATTGACCTGAGATCAAGATATCACCAATTGAGAATTCGGGAAGAAGATATTCCTAAGACAGCATTCACTACTCGCTACGGCTTGTATGAATGTACAGTAATGTCGTTTGGACTTACCAATGCCCCGGCATTCTTCATGAATCTCATGAATAAGGTGTTCATGGAATACCTAGATAAGTTTTTGGTTGTCTTCATCGACGACATTCTTATCTACTCCAAGTCAAAAGAAGAGCACAAGCAGCATTTGAGGATAGTGCTAGAGAAGCTAACAAAGCATCAGTTGTATGCCAGGTTCAGTAAGTATGATTTCTGGCTATGTGAAGTGAAGTTCCTAGGGCATGTGATCAATGCTCAAGGAGTAGCAGTGGATCCCAGTAATGTGGAGTCAGTGACCAAGTGGACCCCGCCTAAAATGTCTCCCAGATCAGGAGTTTCTTAGGACTTGCGGGTTATTACCATCGATTCATTGATAATTTCTCAAAGATAGCCAAGCCAATGACGCAGCTATTGAAAAAGGAAGAGAAGTTCAAGTGGTCTGCCGAGTGCACCAAGAGTTTTGAGGAACTTAAGCAGAGATTGGTGTCAGCTCCAGTGCTGATTTTGCCAGACCAGGCGAAAGACTTCCAAGTTTACTGTGATGCCTCCAGGTCAGGACTTGGGTGTGTACTGATGCAAGAAGGAAAGGTGGTTGCTTATGCCTCTCGTCAGTTGAGACCGCATGAGGGTAACTACCCGACTCATGATTTGGAATTAGCAGCCGTAGTGCATGCCCTGAAAATATGGCGACACTACCTAATTGGTAACAAGTGTGAAGTGTATACGGACCATAAGAGCTTAAAGTATATCTTTACACAGCCGGATTTGAACCTCCGCCAGCGAAGATTGTTGAAATTGATCAAGGATTATGATTTAAGTATCCATTATCACCCGGGCAAACCAAATGTAGTTGCAGACGCTTTAAGCCGGAAGAGTTACTGCAGTGCTGCGGTATCAATGGAAGTTTGTGAGCAGTTACAACAGGAGTTTGAACGACTAAATTTCGGTTTAGTCGAAGAGGGTTTTGTGGCAGCCCTAGAGGCGCAACCAATATTGATAGATCAAGTTCGTCAATCCCAAGCAAATGACCCAGAAATAGCCGAACTGAAGAGAAATATGCGAGTTGGTAAAACTCGAGATTTTTCAGAAGATGAGCATGGAACAATCTGGATGGGAAGCAAGTTTTGTGTGCCTGATAACAAGGAGCTAAAGGAGTTGATACTTCAAGAAGCGCATCAAACCCAGTACTCTATTCACCCCGGGAGTACCAAGATGTATCAAGACCTCAAAGAAAAGTTTTGGTGGGTTAGTATGAAGAGAGAAATTGCAGAGTATGTCGCCCTGTGCGATGTTTGTCAACGAGTCAAAGCGAAACACCAAAGGCTAGCAGGACTGCTACAGCCTCTTCAGATTCCAGAACGGAAGTGGGAAGAAATCGGGATGGATTTCATCACCGGTTTACCGAGAACCGCAGCCGGTCATGACTCGATTTGGGTAATCGTTGATCGGTTGATGAAGGTCGCCCATTTCATGCCAGTTCACACCACTTATTCAGGGAAGAGACTAGCCAAGATTTACTTGGCTAGGATCATGTGTCTACATGGAGTACCTAAAAAGATTGGTTCTGACCGAAGATTGGTTCTGACCGAGGAAGTCAGTTTACTTCGAAGTTTTGGCAAAAGCTATAGGAAGAATTGGGAACCCGACTGAATTTCAGTACAGCTTATCATCCGTAGACAGATGGTCAGACAGAAAGGGTAAACCAGATTCTTGAAGACATGCTCAGAGCGTGCGCTCTCGACTTTGGTGGAACTTGGGATAAGAATTTGCCGTATGCAGAGTTCTCATACAACAACAGTTACCAAGCCAGCTTGCAGAGGACACCTTTTGAAGCTTTATATGGTCGGAAGTGTCGTACACCCCTTTTCTGGGATCAAACAGGAGAGCGTCAAGTTTTCAGAACTGAGGTTTTGAGTCAGGCGGAAGAAAAAGTCAGAATAATCCGTGAAAGGTTGAAAACAGCTCAAACTAGGCAGAAGAGTTATGCAGATAACCGCCGAAGGGACTTGGCCTTCGAAGTAGGAGACTACGTGCCCCTTTGCAAGGAGTACACTGGTTTCAGACCAAGGGAAAGTTGGCACCACGGTTTGTGGGACCATACCGAATAGTGGAACGCAGGGGAGAAGTTGCAATCAGTTAGAACTCCCTGCTAACATGGCCGGAATCCATGATGTGTTCCATGTGTCGCAGCTTAAAAAGTGTCTGCGTATGCTTGAAGAACAAACCAACTCTGAGCACATCGACTTACAAGAGGATCTGACCTATGCGGAGAAGCCAGCACGGATTCTAGAAACCAGTGAAAGGAAGACACGAAACCGTGTGATCAAATTCTGCAGAGTTCAGTGGAGTCACCACTTAGAGGAAGAAGCAACATGGGAAAGAGAAGATGAGCTCAAGGCCGCTCATTCGCACCTCTTCGCCAGCACCTCTGAATCTCGGGGTCGAGATTCCGTTTAAGGGGGTAGGTTTGTCACACCCGGAGTTTTATTCCAAGCCTAAATTCGTAAAAGAAATTCATAAATAATAATTGGCTTAATTAACTCAGGAAAAATCCCTCTAAAAGAACTTAATTTAATTAAATTGAGGTTCCAAATCGATTAACTGGATTTAAACTCAGATTGAAGAAGTATAAAATTTGGCCAAACAAATTAATTTAAAATTCGGCAAAAGTGGGGCTTTCCTTTTTACCCTCCTTTTTCTTCCTTTTTCCTTTCCTTCCCAAATTAGGCCGAAGTCCAATTTTCCTCCTTTCTCTTTTTCTTTTTCTTTCTCTCTTTCTTTTTCCTCTCCTCCTTCCCGGGCCGGCCCAACCGAGCCAGCCCATCTCCCCGTTCGGCCGGCCCAGCCGAGCCGGCCGTTGCCCTCCGCGTCCGCGCCGCCTCCCCGCGTTGGCCGAGTCCGCGCCACCGCCGAGTCCGCCGGCCGCCGCAACCGCCGCCGTGTCCTTCGCCCATGACCGAACCGATCTCCTCCAACGGCCGTTCCCGCCCTAGCCCGAGCCATCCCACTATAAATCTCGCTCCTCCGCGCGCCGCCGCCGGTTTTCTCCCTCCTGCACCCGAGCGCCGCTGCCTTCCCCACCGATCGATCTCGCCGTCCGTGCCTCGCCGCCCTCGCCATCAGTCGTCACCGAGTGTTCCGTCGCCTCGCTAACTTGCTGTCGGCCCGTCGCCGCCGGCGGGCATCCCTAGCGCTCGCGCTTCCTCCCGCTACCCGGCCACCACTTCGATCGCCGCCGTCTCCGCCGCCCGCCGATCACACGCCTCGCTGCCGGTCGTTCCCACGGGATCACGTCATCACCTTCGCCTCGTCCTCGCCGTGCTTCCCCTCGCCTTCGCCTTCGCCGATTCGGACCCCGCCGAAGCGTCGATTTATTTCGAGATCGTTGCTGAAGTTCCCCAAGGACCAGAGCAAGGCAAGTGGCACTCATCTTTGATCATATTGAACCTATTATTGCAAATTCCCCGCTTTATTTATTCAAATATGTATTGTTTTAATTAAAGTAATTACTGTATTTATTTTTCGGGTAATCCGTATTATTATGCCGTTGTTTATCCAACTTTATCCATGCTAGACTAGGGGTGACTTGACTAGGGTTAGGCCTAGGTTAATGCTTAGCCGTGCTTAGATCAAGTAGCTCATGGGATCATTTAATAATCATGATTAGCTCTGAATAGTTGTAATAATGATTCATTACCCAGTTCGGGTTAATACCAACTAAAATATTGCTAATGGTGGGTCGTGGGTGCTTGGTTTTGAGAGTCGCGCCCATGACAATTAAGGACCGGTTTGCAGGAAACCCTGAAAGTTATTTCCGTGCTAACCACAAGCCAAAATGGGCAACGGTGGCATTTGGAGTGTAATTGCGAACTATTCGACGTACCCAGGCAAGGGTGAGCGTGACGGAGTATGGATGGGTGTCGTGGTGTAACGATGGCCTATGCTACTTCCGGATTTACCTAGGCACAAGAGGGGGGCTGCTCGACTTGGTTTAAAGGAGGGGGCGAAACCTGAAGTGTGGTGCGATTGAATAGGAAGGGTTATGCGACGGGTCCTATCATAGTTCCCTATCCGGTATGCCATGGTGGTATGTCGGCGCACGTTCAAGTGTAGTGGGACTATGTCTTGTGGGTACAGTAGTACACCTCTAATCAGAGTATAATCTATTCGAATAGCCGTGCCCACGGTTAAGGGCGAGCTGCTAGCTCCACTGTGATTAGTCGAACCTTTAATGACTTGGGTAAACTGGTTTTCACCTGTGACTACTACAACATGGTGTAACGTTGAGTACTGGTTGGGCCTATCGCAACGTGGTGTAACGTTGGACAGTGTTGTGGTATTTTACAACTGTTATTTACTTATTTTTTAATTTATTTAATTATCAGTTTTCATTTTAATCTCTGTTATTTTTATTTAAATGTTGTGTTTTTTGCAACTAACCCTAGCCTGCCCTTGATGATCCTTATGTATCATTTATTCTCCTCTTTTCCGTGCTGCTTGTTAAGTACGGTGGTTTGTACTCAGCCTTGCTCGTTTCCCCCCTTCAGAGTTAGAAGTTGAGTCAGATGGAGGTGACTCTCAGGAGTGAGCTAGTCTGCCGTCGAAGCTTTACCTGTAGACTAGAGTCGTACCCACTGGAGGTAGTCTACTTCTCTTTCCGTTGCATTTACGTTAGAATAAGCGTTATTTTCAGTTGTTTCTAAGAACGATGGTTATGTAATCAACGTTGTCTTTTTTACCCTGGCTGGTCCTGGATAGGGATTTTAATACACAATTAAGTTCAGAAATTCGTATGAGGAATTTCTGGGCGTGGCAATAAGACAAATGGTCAAACATTGCAAACAGAAAAGCCAAACATCTTACATTATGAAACGGATGGAGTATTATTTTTCTAGATCTGATGTTGTATAATGATCGATCTGATGTTGCGTAATGCAAGTTGAGCTTTACAACCATAATTATGCTAAGTAGATCATAAATGCACATGAAATACGAATCATTATGGTCAAAGCATGATAATAGTGTTTTCTAGATGATGTGGCTCACTGCTCGTTAATCTTTTGGTTATGGATTGGACTTGGCTTCTACACCATAAATAAAACATCCCTCGAGGGACATGACTTTTTTTTACATCACACTCAAAGGTCATCAAACAATTTAAATTTTTCTACATGATAGATCAAGATGTAATATACATTATCATTATGTATGCTGGTAGAAACAAAAATTCTCTATCCATCCCAGAACATAATAACTTCTAGTATTTAAATCATCTCTAAACAATATAACTACTTCTACATCTACTTTCATATCACCATCTTTGTTTATATCAACGAAACCTTCCTCGGCATTCCCAAACACTTCAGCCTCTTTCGCCATGTGTTCAATGTCAAGCCCTAGCCAAGCTGATTGAAACCCTCTGTTGTTGGCGGGGTAGGCATTCAACTGTGTGAAGGATGTAAGAAGGCATGGTTCACCCTACCTATGCACATCTCACTCAAGAGCTGACATTTCTAGAGGTTTTACTACTCAGACCTATCAAATTCTCTTTCCGCCTTTGTTGGCCATAATCCCGTCACCCATGAGTCGTGGATCTCTTTTCCCTCTCATGACGAAACTCCATAGGTTGGGGCATTGCTAAAGTTGGTGGAAAAGCGATGGCCTAACTAGGGTTTAGGCTGCCCGACACTTTGTACGTCGTCAGATCCATACCTTAAAAGAGTGGACCACTCTTTTAATTATACTGGTCTTACTAATCAGCAATGCTATACGTATGATACAAATCATACGATTTTTGTACGATGAAACGGCAGTCTCAGCTGTTCCGTTTGAAGCAATGCTAGTGCATCCATCTGTTTGAAACAGCGGTAGTGGTGAGTTTGTAACACCGGCTGATATTGTACGTTTGTATTACGTTTTCGTCGTACGTATAGCGATTTTGCTTACTAATCCCATAGGGGAGGCAACAGACGTCATGAAGTCGACCATTTGTAGTCATTCGGGTGAGCCGGTTCTTTACCTCGATAACCAAGATCCCGTCTCGGGTCGAAGACTTCCCTGCTCTATTCAACGCCGCATTCCAACCTCCCCCGATAAGCCCTTCGCATCTTGTAATTTCTTGCGTAACTTGTAAATTTTGGGCTTAGACTATGTGGTGTACCCAGTATCCGGATATCCTACACTTGGTTAGGTCTAATATTTCGATCAAAATTCATACCGTTACCAATGATTATATTGGCTTGGTGGTAAGTTACTCTTGTATCTTGGGTTGAACTACGGTCGACCACTTGATATTTGGTTTTTGATATCCTCAATGTAGTACTACCTCGGTTAGGTCTCATCTATTAGATTGTGTTTATCAAATAGTTAATATCAAGTTGATTGACCTTGCTCACTGTTTTACTAGTGCTCCAGTCAATAAGTTATTAGTCATCGATTGACTATGTTGGTTGATCTATGCTTGATATCGTGTGGTGCTAGCCATTAGCTAATAGCTGATTCCCTTAATACAGTGATGTTACATCAATCGGCTTAATTCAAGTTAGTAGGCGTTAATTATTGTTTTATCGGGGTTTCAGCCAATGAGTTATTTAAGTGTTGCATTAGCTTATAAGAATTACATCAAGTTGCTTTCAACTGATTGTAGCAAATGATTTATTGTTTATTTAACTATTTGAGTCTATTTGTATCAAACTTAGAGCTGATCCAAATCTTCAATAACCGATTATTCAATCTAATTATCGTCATATTGACATCTAATTTGGCTGAATCCTAAAATATCCATCGTCTTGATAACCAATCGATTTCTTTTACTATTTATCTTGTGAGTTACATGATCAAATTAACTGACATCTAATCGGCTGGGTCCTAAAATCATACATTGGAGCGACGCAGAGACTCAGCCATTCGCATGTATTAAGCACCGAAAATCAATAGATTAGACGTCAACACCGTTTGACTATGTAAGATTTATATTATTATTTAAATAGATATAAATGCTAATTAATCTATACATATATATAAACAATATATATTTATTAATAGATAAATCCAAATATAAAAAATTATAATACGAATCGGAGCGAGTCATAGTTAGCTGCGACTTCTCGAAAGCAAAGACCGAAACGTATGTTCCATTATCTAAAATGAAACGACAGCTCTGTAGGTTTTATATGCTTCACGTACGGCAGCCATGACCACAGAGAAATGCCAACTAGCCGGCTGCGTCGCCTAGCTGGTTGCTCGCTGAGTTCGCATGCTTTGTGTCTCTAGACTCTACATTATGCATAGGACTCGTTAGTTAGTCCTACATATATATTTACATGACTGGTTAGTTAGTCTTACGTATATATTTACACGACTCGTTATATGTTGGTAGTCCTATATAAATATATACGCAGTACCTTTTTTTCTAAAATAAAATCATTTTTTTCTATCTGGTTTGTCCTAAAATAATTACTTTTAGATAATTATTGCACCGGAGTTTGTGAAAGCAGTGAATACAAGTACATTAAAAGTACATAAAATGAAGGATAATTTATTGAGATTTGATAAAATGGAGGGTGTTCCATTCTTTTTTATTGGTACATGAGAACCGTAAAAAATAAAGTTATTTTGAAACGGATCGATGGAGTATATATTTGCATGACTCATTAGTTAGTCCTATATACTCTCTCCGTCTCTAAATGTTTGATGTTGTTGACTTTTTAACGTACGTTTGATCATTCGCCTTATTCAAATTTTTTATAAAATATGTAAAGCTATATATATGTATAAAAGTATACTTAACAATAAATGAATAAATGAAATGATATAAAAATAATTAGTAATTATGTAATTTTTTGAATAAGATGAATGGCCAAACGTGCGTTAAAAAGTCAACAACGTCAAACATTTAGGGATGGAGATAGTATATATTTACTTGACTTGTTAGTTAGTCCTATATATATGCATAAAAGTATACTTAACAATAAATGAATAAATGAAATGATATAAAAATAATTAGTAATTATGTAATTTTTTTTGAATAAGATGAATGGCCAAACGTGCGTTAAAAAGTCAACAACGTCAAGGATGGAGATAGTATATATTTACTTGACTTGCTAGTTAGTCATATATATATTTGCATACAGCGACTTTGTACTTTTATTTCTAATAAAATAAACCGTGTTTCTGTCATAACAATTATAATACAGATCTGCATAAGATGTTTGGTTCCGAGCCCCATCTTCTATAGTCACGCGTCAGGCTACACTTTTCAATTAAACGGAGAAGACTTGCTCGGCTAATAAAGAAAAAAGTCTACCCCGGTGAATAAAAAGACATGTTGGAAAATATATGTATTTTTAGGTTGTTTAGTAGGGATTAAGATTAACAAAAAATGACTATAATGCTAATTAATAAATGAGAAATGGGAAGGGGTGAGAGAGTAGGTGAGGATAAAATAAAAAGAACCATATATTGATGTAGCAAGTAACAGATAGTACTTGTATGAAAATTCTTACATTTTATTTTGATATAAGATTTAAACCTAAAAGTATTTATATTTTTGAAGAAAGAGAGAGTAGATCACTCTTTTTGTGTTTCAATTAAAACGACTCATTGAGTCCTCGAATACGTTTTCCTATGGGGTTTCACGTGGCACGTGCATTGCGACGGTTCAACTACTCCATATTTTTATTATAAAGCATATAATTTTGTTTATCTTTTTCGAACTACTAGTATATATCTGCGTTAACACTACAGCTGTGTTTAATAATATAAATAAGATATCTTACCAAATATTTGAAGTTATCTGTATATCAAATATTTGTTATTTTGATTATCTAAACAAACTTAAAAAATAGCAACAAACTATCAGATAACAATGACCATTATAGCTTCCTGAAGTCAATTGTAGGTTAGCAAATATAGTAGGTGCAAGTTGCAAGTTTGGACAAAAACATTGCAACAAGTTTCGACACTAATTTCAGAATCAATGCGAAATTTAGCTCACACGTTACCACGAGAATTTTTTAAATGATTTATTTATATTATTTAATATTAGCATAAAATTTAAACACCGTAAAGCTAAATTTAATTAATAAAAACTACTCCATGCAAACATGAGTTGCATCATGTACAATTGTCTCATATTTAATGAAGAACTGTTGATGTTTGTATATATCTAATGAACAAAATGATTGTGCAAGTCTTAATAACATGTAATTCAACATATAAATTTTTTTGTATATATCCGATGGCTACAGAATTATTCACATCAGCTGCAGATGTTCGATCCGACGACCTCCACCTTCTTTTTTTAGCATGGTTCCCGAGTGCGTCTTCTTTAAAAATATACGGAGTATATAGGAAAGTCTTTTGAAAAATCAAATAAACCCATTTTTTAATTTTAAAATGATTAATACTTAATTAATCCTACGGTAATAATTTCGTTCGTTTCATGTGTCATAAAGTGCTCACCTTCTTGTGGTGGATGGAACGCTTCCTAAGTGTGCTCCTTCCAGTTCCATATTTTAATATTTTATACGAGAGTGTGGTGAAACTTTTAGAACATTAACTATTAATAAATTTTAAACTATTTAGTTTAAAAACACTAGGATAATATTATAGATGAACCATAAAGAGTACTTTAATAAAAATATTTATTTATTTTCTAAATATATTTTTAGGCTCATTGTTTGGCTCAGACGACAAAATTTGAAATATATATATATACACACGTAATAAATAGAGCGTGACAAATCACAACCAAACCAGACGCCACACCACCCACCAATAGAGAAACCACCCCGTTATACATGCAATTAAATTTTAACTATTTGAATTACTTATGGGGTATCCTGAATAAAGTGAGTTAAGTTTTAATTCTTTTCAGTTAAATTTTAACTTACTGAAACACGAATGCAAGCCAGTGTACGTGAGTTAATTTTTAACTAAACAACCAACGCATTGTTCAATAAGTGGACAGCCACTTTTGAGTTAAATCTTAACTCAATACGCAACACTATGCTACATGCGAAGGCAGCTATTTTTTTTAACTCATACTGGTCTGGATATGGCACCACGCGATGAAAGTTAATTTTTAACTTTTATTTCAGGGGTGGGCCAGTATAGCCATTTCACGAAAACGAATCTTCTTGATTTAATAACATCAAAACCGGCGCAGTTATCGCCGCACACAACTTTATGGGTAGTTCATTTCCATTGCAGTTCACGGCAAACACTACTATCCCCATTCATCGTGTCTGATTCTCTGAAGATCGCCGGTGCCACCGTATTTGTTTGCATGGCGATCTTTTTCTTCCAATCAAGGTTGTCGGGAAGGTTAGTAACAGTATCATACCCTCACTCGTTCCTTTCACCATCGCATTGCTTCTACATGAACCAGGGTTAATCAGTAACCACATTTTTGCTTTTCCAGCGTACCGCCCATGGAGGCCAACGGAAAATTGCCGGCGAGGGTGAAGAGGATTCGATTTGCGGACTCGCAAAATGAGTGCGTGGTCGTGTTGCCGCAAACCCTAGCTAGCGGCGGGCAATCTTCATCAATGGCGTCTGAGATGATGCACAAAGGAAGCCCAAACGGAGATGGCACGCTTCATCTTTCGACGACAGCGAAGCAGGTGATGACATAAGCACTGCTTCCCTCATGTCCCCTCTTTTTTATGACTATTAATCGTTAGTAACATATACAGTAATGATTTTTATGTCGATTTTTTTGGGTAGGGTGATTTTTGCGATGCACTGCTACTTTTTATTTTGTTGTGTATGATTGTATTCAATCGGAAGGACTTTTATTTCTTATGAAGGTGTCGAAGTCAAAACGACCCAACTTGATATGCTACAATGCCACGATAGTGCATGACGCTTGTCGTGTGTTATCTGTCACGCACCATGATAAACTAGAGGAGATTGGACTTGGCGCCGTGGCATCCATCGGCCTAGGTAGCCTTGGGAAGCCTTACATCATAGCACCGACCACAAGCTTAATGTTTTGACATATATATTGACATGATTCATGATTTTTAGATGTCATTTTTTATGGAGATAATCACAGATGACACGATATTTATAACCGGCTGGAGTTTAATTTGAGGCTGTTACAGATAAAGGGAAACACATACATAAATATAACTTTGTCCAAACAGGAGCTAACTCCTTGGCCATTTGTCTAAACAGTGTGGTGGGATTGTTGGGGGCGGGGGTGATTTTATGCTTTTGCAACAAATGTAGTATTATATCAGCTGCTTATGAGTTTAGCGTATCATCCTTATAATACTTCGTGGCATTCAGGTATGGACAAAACTCCCTTTGAAATCTTATATGGTCATTCACTAGGCCACTTTGGAATCACGTACGGACACTGCTTCTTGTGCTGTGCCGGACCTATATAATAGTTGTCAGTAAACATCATTTATCTAGCTAGCTTTCATCGTTCAAAAAATATCTTTTCTGAGTGAGTTGGTCATCACAAAAAAAATAGGTACCTAACATCATGTTCTTCCTCTGCTTGCATTCCAATTCAGTACTTTCGCCAATTGAGGCGGATCGAAGGCGTGAAGAGGTTTTTTTCGACAAAACGAAGACAGGCTCGAGTTCTTCTATGATGGGCAACGATTCCTATCACTTGAGCTGCATGGGAACCAAGCTCGCTTCACCTAGCTTCTACAGCGTTTTCGGTCAAGACCATTGGAGCTTCAGCAAAGCTAAACTGCAGCAGGTGCAACCCTCAGATTGTTTTACTGAAGAATGAGATAAGCTAAACGTGGATCCTCTACAAGACTACAGTACTGATGCAGTAACAGCCATTGACATATGGATCCAGACCCAACTGTTAGTGACTGTGCAGGATACATTCCAAACAACAGAGTACAAGTCTAGAACTATTTCTGCTTCGGTGCATAATTCCTATTTGTACAAGCATGCCACGTTGTGTTCAACAACATCCTGATTCAAAATTTGATGATTTGACACTCTTTTCTTATCACTTTGATTATATTGGCATTTGATTATATTGGCATTCGTGAGTATAACATGTGAAACCGTCTAAGCCAGTGACAATGAACCAGGAAGTAAAATAATTGAAGCTCAGTTTGTTGAGTGCCAAAAAAAAAATCAAATCTCTCATCTACTAGTAAGTGAAGCAGTTTTTTTTTTTGCACGAAGGCAAAAGCCACATTTAGTTAGCGTCTGAGTATCTCACCTGAAGTATGAGGACAAGGTAGTCTTCGTGAGATGCCATGCGAGGCCACGCAGAGTAACTTCAGTATAAACGCTCTATCTATATATTGTGGTAGTACTAGTAGCTTCACACAGATTATTGTCCGATGACATAACCGAGAATATCCACAGTAAGATGCAAATTCAGATCCGGTATGTAGAAGAGATGGAATGTAGCGTCAGACCAAAATTTCTTCTGATTTCTCCTCTAATTGCATTTTATGAGCAAATGGGAAGCCAATAACATACGAAAGTTGGTTCATAAACTTTTGACGGAAAAAAGCGTCATAGTTGGTCTCCCTGCTCTAATGACGCCACCGGAGGTAAAATAGTGTGGTGAGCAGATAAAATTGCTTGCTCTTGACTTTTGCCAAGAACATAGAACTCTAGATTTTAGGTAGTAATTGGAAACTCTGGTAACATTTCCAGTTGCCTTGTCTACTTCGCCACAGCATTCTGTTCCTCAGTATTTCCAGTTGCCTTGTCATGCATAACAGAACTGCTCCCACCTGAACTCCCATTGGACACTGGCTTAGGTTTAATCATATCGTCATCCCTTGTTGGTTTGGAACAAACACTATCATTAGTCTTGTGTACACGAGCGCTTACACCAGATGAAGCAGATGGTTCTTGTGGAAAAAATGGTTTAGCATCAGCGTGTTTAACTCCCAGCTTCTGAGCTGGAGATGGATTTCCTGCACCAGGAGGAAGAAAGACCCCTGTACCCTGAAAAGGTAATCGAGGTGAAGCAGGCCTTGGAGCTGCTTCTGCCATCCATGTAGCTCCAGTGTTGGTCAATGTAACAGCCGATCCAAATGGAACAGCTTTTGGGATGACAGGAGCCGGCGCAAGGAAAACTGTGTGCATGCTGTTGGATGGGATCTGATGAAGTGCAGGGGTTGAATCTGTGGGTGCTCTATTGGTAGGGTCGTAGACAAGATGTGTAGGACTCAGGGGATGAATTGCTATGTTCCCTGGCCTCAAGGGTGCACCCCATGGCATTGGAGGAGGTGTCAATGGTGGAGTGATAAGCAAGCTGCTTTCCGGTTGAACATGCTTCCTTGACACAGACTTTCCAAAACTTAGTAGGACACGCTGCTTACAAGTAGCAGGCAGTGCTCGCTTCGCTATATCAGCACTTTTTCCCTCAAAAACAAGAACAGACCTGGAACCAATATAAATGATCATTTGTTTAGAATATTTAGCTTGCCCATCACATATGTTCTGTCCTAGAACCATTGAGGTAATGCACATGGTTAATCATATTAGTGCATAAACAAATTAGATATGATTTTCATGATTAATGCAAACTAGTAAAGCAGAACAAAGCAAGCAGCACATCTGCATTATCATGAAGTTTGACTGGCATACTTTAGTTTACAGCTTTCATTATTTTTAACCGTAAAAAGGATATCCACTTCAGGTAAGAATGAATTAGATTTATTCAGTGGAACTGATAAGTGGACAATTAAAAGGTATGAAAAGTAATCCATGATGAGATATTCATTCAATTAAAGAAAGATGGATGATTTAGCATGCTTACCCTGTTGTGAGCGAGAGCTTCAGAGGACCTACATGATCCCCTCGGCTATCTGCAGCAATAACATGGCCAAACACCATGTCGCAATCAGTCAGGCACAGTGTGCAGACAGGTCTACCATACCAAGGAGGAGGATGATGAGGGTGAGAATAATCCCCCTGAAAAGAGTCAATCAGTATATATATCAACTTCAGTAAGAATTGGCTTTTAGTCTACTTCAGTGAGAGAAACTTACCTCACCGAAGAAGTCAATAACACAGTAATCTGGATTGGAAGGGACAACCTTCTGATGAACCAAGCGATCAAACAGATCTTGAAGCACACCAGGAATAGGATCCACTTTTACATCTGCAACTCAATTCCAAAGCACATGATAAGTCACAAAAACTTAGGACCATCAAGAATTCACAATACAGTAATATTGAGAAGTTGCCTTGATGTACCTCTTAGTTGTGCATCTTCAGGAGGGCCTCCAGTGATAGGAAGTCCAAGTTGAATAATTTCTCTTCCATGACCCTTCATTGGCCTTTTGGCAACTACAACTGTTTGTCCTGCTTTTATATCATAGAATCATATAAAACGGCACATTTGCAAAGAATGTACTCTGAAGGTCACAAAGGACACTATCTGTTGACACTAACTGAAACTATTGGAGGCAATCACCTCAATGCAGCAAACAAGATGCAACTGGAGAATCATATAAAACTAAGTGGCAGTCACCTTAATGCATATTTCTTCAGACCAGCACAACCCCATGCACGACACAAAAATGGGAATGTTCCTCTATGGGGCCCAACAGACGGTAAAGGAACTCCTAAAGCTAAGATGCAACTGGAGAAAGTTATGATCCAATATCATTTTATGCGTTCCGAAGAGTAACCAGTATAAATAATTTGATAAAACCCAACAAAATAAAGGAAAAGTGGTGCCCGTGCATGACCAACTCAATAACCATACAGAGAAAGGCATACCTTCTAATACTGCTTCGTGCCTCTTAGTTTTTGCTTCATTTGCAAAAGAAAGAATCTTTTCTATCTCACCAACATCTATAAACCCTTTATACAACTTAAGCCCCTCTAGAACATTCACCTGAGAAGAAATGTTGTTTCATTGTATGTAACAATACAATAAAAATCATGTTCTGAAACTAATTACTTCAAAGGGGAACTTGGAATTCTTTCCATAGAAGTGACTTACCGTCCTGCCATCAATTACTTCGTTAACCACAAAGCCAGTTGGGACGGTAGTCACATTACTGTTTACAAGAAGTCCTATTTGGAGATCAGCGAAGATAATGCAAAATACATTAGAGGCGATTTAATCATCCAGGATTTTGTTGTATTACAGAAAGAATACCAGTACAGCTTTAAGAAAAGAGAACACCTTTACAAGCTACTTTACTTTGGCTTCAATACAAACAGTGCTGTTTTAAAACTAGAGCGGTGGCAATGAAAATTTAAAAAAAAAATGTACCTTATAGTCACCGAAAAAAATGCTACCAAACTTGTTGTAGGAATTAAAGGCATATATGATAATACATTACCACCAGGGCATTTATTTAGTTGCCACCTGCTACAGCACTTTATTTAACAAATTGTCACTCTCTGAATCTCTGTGTCTATGACATGTGGACCGTAGACCCACCTATCATAGACACACAGATTAGGTGTCACTCCCAAGAGTGGCAAATTCTTAATAAGAGAAGAAGATAAGTCACATCCAAATATATACATAAGACACTTATTAGATTGTAGTCAGGGTAATGCAAACCATTGGATGCCACATATACCTTTCTGAGGCTGGGCTTCTGTAGTACGTGAAATGTGAGAATGCAACTGAGAATTTTGAGTTTGTTCAGCCAGTGTCTTGCCTTCCTTCACATCCCCTGTATTTTTGGCATGAGAGTGAGATTGGTGAAAAAGCAAGGGCACTAACAGTGGAGTGTAAAGATCAGTTGTTCATAGATGTTTAAAATAAGCAGCAGATTGTGTTGTTAACTTATCATTCCCACAACACCTAATGTTAAGCCATTTTGTGCAATCGGCCTTGGCCATCATCAATTCCAGCCGACTAAAATATAAATATATTGAATTACACTTGGATTAGAAGTATTACTCCCTTTCTACAGAAAAGAATGTAGAGAAAAAAAAGTAGTCATTGAATTGAAAAGGGGCACCACAGAAGGGTAATGGCAGGGGCAATCGCACCATCATCTCTCTCTGCGGTGGCCGGGCGGCGCGCGGAGGCGTGCTGCAGCGCGAGCGCGACCTCGTTGACGGGGAAGTAATACTGAAGGTGGATGACGGGCGGCCACTGGAGGCGCCTGCGGTGGACGGCGGCGGCGACGGGGGCGGCGGCGGGATCCCCCGCCAGGCCGCGGAGGTGGTCCAGGAGGAGGTCGATGATGGCGTTGGCGGCCGCGAACTCGCCGCGCAGCCAGGCGACGAAGCCGTCCCGGCCGTCCGGCACCACCCACCCAGCAGCAGTCCCCGCGGCCATCGTCGGCAGCGTCAGGCAGGGGTGGTGGTGGCAGGCATCGTCGCGTCGCGGCGCGGCTGCTGTGCTGCTAGTGGTGGTGGCGGCGGTGGGGGTAGTAAGTAAGTAGCCGTCGTAACGAACTCCCGCGAGCGCGCGGCGGCGGCGGCACAAGCGGATCTCGCCGCCTCGACGAGACGAGACGGAGAAAAACCAGGAGGTGCTCGCTGACGGGTGGGTCCCACAAGGGTGGCCCGCAGTGTGCACGTACACGTAGGTGGCTTCTCGTTTGACCGCCCACGACAGAATATGGGCCTCATGTTTAGGATGGGGAGTGTGGTTGTCCGGCCCACGTAATATAAAACCGTCAAATTAATATACATATGCATCATGTCGAAGTTTATTGGTTTTTTATAAGTAACTATGAAAATTGTCCGTGCTTTGTACCGGGTTAAGATAATTTTAATTATATAGATTAAAATAAACTTTGAAAACAAGTTTTGGAATAAAGTAGACGTCTGGTTAGAAATAGTAAATTATGATCGACGTACAATTTGATTTCGAAATGGTACGTTACATCGGAAAGTTTACAATTGAGAATAGCAAATTATGCTCAACATTATAAATAAATTAAATAAAATGGGTGATCTTTTAACAATGGAGAAAGATAGAGCACACTAAATCATGTTATGTCATTTTCAACGGGTTCTCTAAGTCTTACACATTTAATATTTTTATTTGATACAAATATTTAATTTTAAACAATGCACAATGAATGCTACTAAGAACCTTTTATTTTCTTTTTTACCTTTCTCCTCATTTTATATTTTATATTTATATTTTGTCCTTCTTTTCTTCTTATTTTCCTCTCTTCTTTCCACCTTCTTATCCCCCGTGTAAGCCCCCCTTCTTCCTCTTCTTCTTCTTTGTTCAAGCCTTATTTATCTTACAAATCTCAAACGGTGGATTAAAATTCAATCTGGATGTGAATTTTACTTTCTGTTAAAACAATTTTTAAAAGTATCTAAATCATTTGAGTTTGTAATCCTATGGCACTTGATGAAAGAAATTTTTAGATATACAAATGAATTTTGCAATGCTTTGCAAACGAAGGAGCAAGATGTTGTGAATACGATAGATCTTCTTAAGTTTACAAAGGTAGAACTAAATGTTTTGAGAGAATATGTTGGATGAAAACAATTTCTTAAAAAGTTACTTCTTTTTGTGTGAAGTATAAAGCTAAAGTTGTTGGTATGGTTGCTAAGAATAAGCCTATACAAAGAGCCAGAAAGGTTATGCAAAGATGCCATTAATTACCATCAGTTTCATGTTGATATGTTTTTGGGTGTCATTGATAAGCAACTTCAAGAGCTTAATAACAGGTTTGATGAGGTTTGATGAGGTAAACACAAAGCTAGTAAGAAGTATAGCATCTTTCAGTCCAACCAAAGGTTTCTCCGCTTTTAATACTAGGAGGTTAGTTAAACTTGCTAGATTATGTCCTCATAATTTTACTTTTAAAGAAATGAACCAACACCCATTTCAACTAAACTGCTATATTAGTGGTGTGAGTAAAAATGAAAACTTCATAAGCCTAGCAGAGCTATCTAAGATGCTTGTTAAAATAGACAAGATTATTTGGTATGATCTCGTTTATAGACTTCTCAAATTAGTGTGTGTTCTCCCTGTTTGCAACTGCTAGTGTTGAGAGGGTCTAACTATATAAAAACAAGTTGAGAAGAAAGATGGGACAACAATATTTGAATGATTGTTTGGTTACATTCATTAAAAAAGAATTCTTCGTGCAGGTAAAAGATAAGAACATCATAACTTATTTTCAAAACATGGAGTGTCACACAGTTATCCTCTAAATTGTAAGAATTCTAATCATTTCATTATTTTTTATCCTTTACGTGTTTCATATGCTGTCAATTTCTATATGTTGAACAATGTTATGTTGTCATTAATTTATAAAATATGATTTTAGGCTCAATTTTAACATTATTTTTCATACTTTTACTAAGTGTTTGATGTTATACAAGTTGATTATTAGGACTTTAAGTATAAAATATTTTTTATTCGGTAATATTTCTAATTCCTAATCTTTAAAGCGTGTATCCGCCCTTGATCCAGATGGCGGGCCCTACCTATGCTGCTGCCCGGTCAGGTGAGGCCAGGCCAGGCCGGGCCGGATGAGACGGACCACAGGTACAATGCAAGCAACGGCTACTACTACTACCAGTACCACTTTAGCCTGGAGATGGATCGAATCGAATCGATTCCAAATCCAAGCAGAGAGAGAGGCTGCGTCCCCTGGGCCCTGCGACAGCGACCAAAGCAACAGTTGAGGGCCACCACCATTAATAATAACCCACACCACAAAACTCCACTGACCACGCTCACCACGTACACATAAAATTCTCTCCAACAAGAAAATTGTTCCCGAATGATCGTGAGCCGTTTATTACTTTAGATTCAATAGATCCGATTTTGTTATACTACACCGCTAATACGTGCAATAGAAAATTTTATAAAGGCAAAACTAAAACTAAAATATATAACTCTAGGATAAAATTATATATCATATATCATTTTAAAGTAGATAAATATATCTTATCAGAGATTGAAATAAAATATTTAAGATGATGAGAACAATTTGGACAAACGTTGCTACATTATGTATTAATCAACAAATGTGTATATGTTCTATATTAGATTTACTTGTTATATATTTGGACAGACGTTGCTACACATTGAGTTCCGTGTGTTTTTGTTCGCAGAAGTACTTGCTTGGGCAAAAGAAAAGAGACGGAGCGTAAGGAATGCATGGATGATTAAAGAAGTTGATTGGGGACCAAACCAAGACCTTCTCCAAATCTATTTCTATCTCACCACGTCACTTTTGGTCCATAGAAGATAAGAGATAAATGTGTATACGTTTTGGATTCAGATTCGGCCATTCTGACAGTATCAAATTCAAATGGCCTAGCCGCTGATATAGAACGACTTTTCGGGCCCATGAGTACTTGTTGGAAAGCTTATGGAGTTTACTTTCAGATGGTTTTGGTCCCACGTCAAAATTTCTACCGAGCTATCGGGAATCTGCAAAACAAGACACCTATGTCATCCAGTCCGAATCTGTTTTCGGTTTTGGGCCTTGTAATTGTGTCGTGGGCTTAGCCCAAGGGGTGTGCGCCCTAGGGAAACCCTAGAACGTCCCTAACCCTATTTATTCAGTAGCCGTCATTGTTCAGAGTCGGGTTTTGCTTAAATTAATCTGTAAAGAACAGTTTCGCCGCCAGTTCGGTTTGTAAGACCCTAACTCGTGAGTTTAATTATTAATATGCACCTTTGGTTGATTAATACATAATGTAGCCAAGGTTATATCTGAGCTAGTTGTGTTCTCATCATAAGATACGTGTAAAAATATATAATTAGATACAAAATTTAATACACTAATACCACTGCTACAAGTAAAAAGATACTGTACCGTACTAATACCACTGCTACAAGTAAAAAGATACTGTACCAAACGGTTTGATGAACCCTCATGAGATCTCATATATTGACTTGTGTATCTGTAAATGGTAATTCAGGCATAACTTCGATTCAGATTTTCAAATCCTTTTGTCACAATTCATCTGCTACTTCACATGATCATCACATCCTATAAATAGGCACAGTTCCTCATTGCAGCTGCAAGATCAACATGCTTACTTGGATTACAAAGTTAACATCGACATGGGTGGCTAATCAAATAATCATATTACTACAGTTAATGATCTATAGTAAAACTGTCTTTTATTCCCTCTAACTAACTGCAGCATATGCACAGCCTAGCTGGATGCGTTTGTGGTGCCAAAAAATGTAACCGGTGTTTAATCGCAAGCCCCTCCACAGCTACTGCTACTGCATAATACATATGCATTTCAAACATTGGGCACCATGCATTATTGTCACAAACATTCTACAGAGTCAACAGACTACCATCAAATCCTAATCTTAATCAATATAATAATAGCCTAACCATCTACTCTATTCTACCATCACCAAAATGCAAATAAACCTAAGCTGCCTATAAATTAAAGCACAAAACTACCCACATAATTAGCATCATCACACACATCAGCCACAAAAATTAAGGTAAGCACACACACACACTGAGCCAATTGTGATGATCATAATGATAGCTGCCACAAGAACACACAATGCTGTTTCACATCATCAGAATGCCGAGTCTGCCGGACCACGACGGTGGCGCCTAGCTCGGCCACGGCGGTCCATGGCCCTCGCCTCGCCGGAAGGGAGGAACAGCTCGGCCTCGGTGCCGACATTGCACTCTGAAGGAGGAGTAGGGTACCGAAGACGGTCATAGCAGTAGCCATAAGTCATGTGCTTCGTCCTGAACCTCTCCATCGCCGATCTTTGCCTGCCGGACATGGCCACGGCGTCGTGGATGCTGGAAATGTCCGGCGAGCACGTCGGTGCGCGGGTCGAGGCGTCGACGGCGCAGCCATGGAGCATGAGCTCTGAAAACTCCGCGACGAAAGGGGCGTACTTGTAGTTCACCTTGTACCGGCCACCGGAGGTAGCCCAGCTGGAGCCGTCCCAGATGGTGGCGTACAGTGACATTGGCTTGGAAGGGAACTGAGCACCCATGGATTTCGTCCTCTGAACCTCCCTGATTGGAGTCTCATCAATGTAGAATCTGCAGAGACAGAGCAAGATAATCATATGGTAAGAACCAGACAGAATTGTGAAATATATGACTGAAAATTATCCACAGTAGCATACAAAAGCGTACATTGTAAGTTAGAATAAATAGAGTAATTAACAAACATAGCATCCAACATTATGGTTGCTCGATGTAATGGTTTCTTGGCATTAAATAGTTTGTTAGTCAAATACATTGTCACCTACTTTGGCGCCTTCGAAAGTTCTGTACCTCATACGGTTATGTCACTATGGCCATGGGAAATTTCAAACCAAGTACTTATGGACAACTTTCCTGACCTGTACTGTTTGATATCATAAAGTACTACTCAGCCAACAATGTCCTGACGTTAGGTGCTGAACTGTACAAGGTTCACTAGCATGACCAGAAGTAATCGTGCCAAGTTGTACATTTTGAAACCTCAGGATACATACAAAGTCCCCTAAGCCGTGCATATGACACATGAGAGCAGATTTTTCTGTATGGTTTACGGGTAGGGAAGATAACATTTTAGATGCATGAACCTGAACATGTGAAAGCACATGATGAAAGTGGTTGTGTGGTGGTGACAACTTTCTCAGTTTCTCTTCTCGGTACATGACTTCAAAAGTTTTGCCTGTGACTGATCATAATAGCTTTCTATCATTGTCAACAAAGCAGGTTTGCAATGAATGGTAGAACAAGAATCTTGGTGAAAAGATCAGGAGGTTAGGTCATGCATAAGACAAAGGGTGGAATGCTCAACTAAATGCACAGAGAAATTCTATGTAGAAGGAGGTATGGAGCAGAAAGAACGCAGGTCGACGCCGATGAAAAAAAGATGCAATATTTAAGTCTGAATATATATTCACAGCAGCTGATCACCTGAAAAAACTGTTATTATTCAAGTCATGTGCATTGGGATGTTAGGGTCAATGGTTAAATCATATCAAACAAAAGATGCAAAACCCTTTTACTTTCCATTGCATAATTACTTGAGCATCCTTTGTGGGAATGCCATTTAACTCAATTTGGGCCCTCAGTAGATACATTATTGAAGTGGTAGTAACCCCAAGGGAACACACAAGCTGTAAAGAATGGGAAAATCACTCCTCTCAATCAGGGTGGAGGATAAAGTAGAGGGGACAGGGAAAAAGGTACTTGAATGTAATAATGGTAATTATTGATTGTTTCAGTACATTACATGAGTAAAGGGAAACCAGATCAAACACAACAGATAATAATGCCATCTTCAGGAGTAGAGATACTCCCTCCGTCCCAAAATAAGATCATTTTTCAGTTTTTTGATATAATGTTTTGACTCTTCGTCTTATTTAAAATTTTTTTGCGATTAATATTTTTATTTTTACTAGATGATAAAAAATGAATAATATTTTATGCGTGAATAATTTTTTTAAGTTTTTGTACAAATTTTTCAAATAAGACGAATGGTCAAACGTTGGACACGGAAAAAACGAAAAATGAGGTTATTATGAGACGGAGGGAGGTAGTATTATTTAAACATCAAGTATGCATATAGCTACAAACTCATCTTCTCAGGTTATGGTAATGAAGTACACTTTGCAAGAAAATGTGGCGCAGAACATATTTAAGCCACTGAAATATAGTAAGATATCCATCCGAGTAATAGCGATTATTTGAAAATCAAAATACAGTAATTAAGAAGAGCAATAATTGTACATGATAACTTTCCACTAGAGCTATTTCCATGAGACCTTGCTACCTGCTACATCTTGAACCAAATGCATTCTTGAAATGGTTCACTTTTTACTACTTAATTCAAGTTGTTATATATATATATATATAATTATTCAAAGCAAATGACATACATCTTACATTTCTAATACTTTTATTTTCTTCTTTCCACTGTTTAGATTCTTATAGATTTATGACATTACAAAGTCGCAAAACTGGGACAACTAGTACTAGTTGGATTCATGGTGGGAAAAAAAAATCACAATATCTTAAACAAGGCAAATCATAAAGAATGTTAAGGGAAAATCCACTTAACAACTCAGCCATAATAACCAATCACGAATGAAAGCGATTAAAAGTTAAGGAGGGGGAGTTTTGCTTACACAATCCGGTCATGGCTCCAAAGAATGGCATAACGGTGGAAATCCTCCGTCGGATCGAACCACAGGCCATACCTCTCCTCCCTGCCAACAGATGTGCTGCCATTGCCATACACATTGGTCTGCACCCTCCATTCTCTCCCCTTAATGTTCCCCAGGAACTCGAAGTCCAGCTCGTCATGCGTCTTCTCATACACATCGCCATTGGACATCTAAGCAATACACAGAAGCATTGACATTGTGGCTGACTGAAGACATTTTCAGAAGACAACAGAACTGAAACACAGAATGCGTTATGGACAAGAATGCACAGCTTAATCAAACAGTATGCAAGCTCCTCTCTTTTTTCCTGTAGTGGCCATTTTGTGAGATACTCAGAAGTATGACAGATGTAATGCACATTTGATGGAGTATAAAACATGCGAAAAATTACAAAAGTACTGTTTTTTTTTTACCAAACAGATTAATGGACTAGAAAATTCCGTTCTTTTTCTAGTACAAGAAATCAGAAACAAATGTACTGCCTCAGATGTCTGAAAAGATTGAGGAGGAAAAGAAAGAAGCGTCTTCTCACATAGAAGGCGACGACGACACCGGCGGCGTAATCGGCCGGCAGCTTGATGCTGGCGCTGAAGAACCCTTGCAGGTACGCATCCTGCGACGCGAATCCGGCGCCTGAAGATGGAGAAAGAAGCGGCGCGCACAGATTAAAGGCAAAGCCAAGAACTCGTAACCCCAAAAGCAGAACAAGATTCGATTCAGCAGCAAACCTGTGCGTTCGTCGAGGGAGATGCGGACTCGCTTGCCGTCGCCGTGGAGCGCGAGGTTGGAGTCGCCGAACAGCTGCGTGTACCCGTCCCGGAACGACACCGCGGCCGGCCTGGGGAGCCTGGCCGCCACGGCGAGCACGGCATCCTCTTCCTCCTCCCAGCTCGCCGCGGCGGAGGCCAGCAGCAGGGGGAGGAGGAGGAGGAGGCAACCAGGGGCCATTGCTGTGGCTTGCTTGCTGCTGCTTCTTCTTCTTCTCATGAACTCTCTGCTTCTTGCTTTCCAATGCTCTGTTTTGCCCTGTGCTGCTTCTTGGTGTGTGTGCAGTGCAGTGCACAGCCTGAAGCTAGTGGTTTAATAGAGAGAGAATTTGGTGAGGCTGGAAAGGAGTTTATCTTTTCTGAATTTGGTGGTGTGAATGCAGCAGCAGCAGGCTCACTCCTCCATTGGTGACCTCTTTTATGGGCACCTGCAGCTCTTGCACCCTCTGCTCCTCTTCTCTCTCTAAAATAGGTTGCATTTGCATGAGAGCATGTAGATATATTATACAACATATATCTAGAGGTTGTCTAGATGAGGCTAAACTTTTTAGGCTCATGTCAAATCGGATGTTCGGATACTAGTTTAATACTTAAAGTATTAAACGTGGACTATTAATAAAACCCATCCATAATCTTGGACTAATTCGCGAGACGAATCCAATGAGCCTAATTAATCCATGATTAACTTATATGATGCTACAGTAAATATTTGCTAATTATGGATTAATTAGGCTTAAAAAATTTGTCTCACGGATTAGCTCTCATTTATGAAATTAGTATTTTTATTAGTTTATGTTTAATACTTTAAATTAGTGTCCAAACATCCGATGTGACTAGGAACTAAAAATAAGTCCCTACAAACAAACACCCCTTAGATTTACAGTCAGTTCAAGGAGAAATTATATTAAAAAGAAACACAGTTAGATCTGTAGCTAGCTAGTTATAACATATATTTGTTGAGCCCTATGAGAAAATGGATAGATAGCATATCAATTTTTTAAAAAAATTAAAAAATACCATTGACGAGTAGAAGTTGTAGAAACTGTCATCGTAAAAATGACTTTTGCCTGATATATCAATTTTTATAGATATAGTCAACGGTAACAATAAGAGAGAGATTTCCCACTGGATTATGTGCAGTGGTGGCAGAGTATGTCTAATAAATAAATGAGATACTCCATGGGATATTGTTTATTGGGAGTAGTACGAGCAGTATCAAATGGATTATACATTTATTACTATTATTTATTTACACGGCATCGAGTATCTACATTAAGTAGGAGTATCTCACACATTAGACATTACCTGTCCTTGTCTCTAGCAATGCATTATGCATGCATGGCACTTGCTGCCAATTGCCATTGCCATGGGCTCTCATGTGAAGTGAGTGTGAAAACTGGGAAAGGGAAAATTTTTTACTAGTTACTGTGCTGATTGACCAATCAGTGAAGAATCTTTTTGTTATATGCTTTATTTTTTTTGTGATTTTCTTTGGAACTTCTTTGGTGATAGCATTCTTTTGTGCTATCCTGATGAGTATGATGAGTGGGTGGGATATATAATCAGTTGGGATGCATGCCTGGCATTTGTTAAGCAATTAATGTACAGGGATTCTGTTATAAAAGTCTACCAAAATTGGCAAGAAGGACCCTATGCAACAGGGTACACCAAAAATATCTCAGTGTCAATAGTTAAAATGTTTTTCTGCGACCAATTTACTCACAATAATCAGGTTATTTGCAGCAAAGGGTATTTCAGTTCCATTTAGGTGCTCTTCTTTCTTTCTAGAGAATTTGGATCAATAGATTATCTGGTTTTTATAATATCTTAACTATTAAAAGTTAAAATTTTACTTTACAAATATCAGACGAGTATCTTTTTATACAAATTTGCACGAAACACATATTTAACAACTTGGGAAGTATGTCCACAAAAATTCAAAATCCAGCAGAGGAAATGAGAAGGTCCTAAAAGAGAGGGAAATCCTCAAGGTAGTATCTGCGTTTATCGTAAGACTGCTCAAAGTGAATTTAAGGGAAATTTATAAATGAATTTTGGGTCTTATCATAGATCATACATTTTTATAAGATAGATAATTGAATAATGAATTATGATGCGTTTAGTTGACTGGATAACCCTAGATAGGAGATCGCCATCCATTTTTTATGTGTTTGGTTCGTGGGCGAATCTGCATAGGGCGATTTAGGAATAGCATATTTCTTAAAGATGTTGGATGAGTGTATCCGGGCAAATTAGTCGGATGCACCTTCTCTAATAGTGATCATTGGTGATTGTTTGGTGATAATTAGCATATGTAGTCATTAATTACTAATAGTCAAGTTTAAATTAGTTTTAATTAGTGATATAGATATATTTTGTTGTTACTTTATACTGATTAAGAAAAGATCTATGATGAATAACTTATATTATTATTTATTAGTAATACAATATGCTCATCCCATCCATCTGACAAAAAAATGGATCATCACACCCACCCAACCAAACACAAAATTAGACCACCATATCCCTAAAAAAATGAATGATCATACCCTATCTCACCTTAACTGCCAATAAAATACATCCTTAATTGCACATCACTAAGGGTGGGTGTGATATTGAGGGTTACCCGTGAACACTCCCCAAACGGCTAAACTATGTTTCTTTTTTTTACAAAAAGGTGAATATAAATATTGCTTAAAAATCATATTAATTAATTTGTCAAGATGGCAATAGCTAATACTTAACTAATTGTTCACTAATGAGTGTCCTCGTTTTATGCGATCTTCTTCATCTTATTCTTCGCCCACTTTCTAGCTAAACCTAAGTGTAGTTATTTGTCTTATCTTATGAAGCCGCATTATCTCAATGATTTTTTAGTGATTAATTTGTGGAGCAGGTTGGATAATAGCCTTGAGTGATTTATTAGGGTATGTTCAGCTTATTGCACTTTAATCCCAACCAAAATTTGGTAAGGTAAAACCAAACATAATATAACCAATGTTGCCCTATCAAAATTTGGTAACCTTTCAAACCAAACACATCCCAACAAAACTAAAATTGATATTACCAAATTGTGTAGGGTTCAAAGGTATTTTCAATCATTCTAAGGTGGAGATAGTGCAAAGTTGAAAAAAATATATCTTACACTAAGGTTTAGCATTATTTACCATGCAAATTTTTTATCTTGCACCTAACGGAGGATTTCTATATGTACTACTTAGAGCATTATATTGACTATGATGGTTTTTATAGAATTATATGAGCTGCCACATAGAATAAAAAATAATATGGTAAGTGAATTAATAAAGAAAGTTTGTACATAATATCTAAGGCATGATTAGAGATGGATAACATTAAATTTACATGTGAATTAATAGTATTTGTATTGTAATTTATAAGATTGATGTCTAGTTCTGATTTCTTTACGACGGGAAGGGTACAGAAACCAGGACCGGACGAGTATGGACTGCTCTTACAGTACTGTTCTTGGCAGTTGGCACCCCCTTGACAGTGGAACTTACGTCGCTGTAAAATTTGACAAGATTTACCGACCTGGCTAATAAATTATGCATGACACCCAACGTGTAGCCTTGAATGTGGGTATTTATTGTTCATGGCCATTCAAGGACACCATGGAGATAGAGATAAGATTAATTGCAGATTGCTCGATAACTCCAGTAATGATCCAACTACCTTCCTTCAAACATGACGATCCATCATGAGGAGGGCGGTTTAGTTGCTGAAATATCGATCACAATGAGCACTCTTTCTTCTGTCATGGTACAAATCGAAGTGACAATGGCATACAGTACTGGAGTACTCTGCATTCATGTGGCCATGGCCTAGGTGAATGCCAACATATATATATCTGACCTGATCACCTCCAAGATTTATGAGATCAGAAGGACTCAAAACAACATGCATGCACGTTGGATCGTATGAGCATATTATGGACAGGTATTTCCTGACGATTTTATGATTTTTGTCGTTCTGTGTCCATTTAAACATACTGGCCGGGAAAAATATAGATTTCAGACACCTGAAATTTGTTTTTTCATTCATTTTAAATCGAATTGATTTTTATAAGTTACCTATCATTTATAACACACGGTCAAGAAAATGTATATTGGTAAGGTTGGCAATTTAGTTCTCCCCCACGGATCCACTAGGGACCCGCTACTATGGCGCCGGGACTAGAAAGAGTTTACCTCCAACGGGACCCTGTGTATCAGTCCACCAAAATTTCTATATTTGAGACCCAATAGGTCCAATAGCCTAGTTTTTAGAGCAAATATAAACCCTCAACAGTAGTTTCTCATCTCATCTCCTCCTTCCGCTCACTTCTGCCGCCCCTCGGCTCCACGAGTCCATGCCCGTCATAGCGCCCATCGCCTTGTCAGCCCGTCACGCACCCTCGTCGTACCACGCCCGTCCTCTTGTTCGATCTTAAGCATTGATACTAGAGTCATTAGCATATAATTAATTAAGTATTAATTATCTTTGAGTTCGTGTTAGCTTCTAGCTAAGAGCAGGTACAATAGCAGGCTATAAACCAGCTATAAGCATATTTTAAAAAGATAAGAGGGGAGAGAGAAGAGAGGTGTGCTACTAATTTGTATGACATGTGGGACCATGTATTGATGTTCTGGAGGTAACTATTGTATGAGTTGGCTATAGATAAATTGGAGCTAGCAGTTGGCTATACTATTGAACTTGCTCTAAAGCTTACCAATTGCACGCGGAATGAGTCATTAATATATGGTTAATTGAGTATTGAGTAACAAACCTAAAAATATAATTATTTTAATTTTAAAGAAACTCCTAGAGCTTTTCACAAAACGCATTATTTTTGCAATTTGGTAAACATAATCACGGTAATGAGGGATTAGCCCAGCTCAAGCCCCACTCCAAACAGCCCAAGAGCCAGTCTACCGTGTGTAGAGAACCGGTCGCCAATTGCAAGCTACAATATGCATCATGAGTTTATTGTTACGAGAAATTTTACGGTTCTTGATATACCTAGGTATCATTTTTTTTAAGCAAAAGATAGATAGATGGTAAAAGAAAACTCTTATTGTCACGTTGCCTCTCGTGCAAGGATGTTTTCCTTCTCTTCATCCCGTATATCTCCCCATGCATGTCATCCAAATTCCAAATTTACAAACTCAAAACATGTTAGAGAAAAATATTTTTGGTAATAGTAAGTAAACTAACATATATTCCTTTCTACCTATATATATCATAATTTATCAAATTTTCCCCCTTGTGTTTTATTACTCCTAGTGTGAAATAAAAATGAATTTCAAAATTCTGTTCTTACAATGTATTATATGAAACATGTATATGTGCATAACCACTACGTACATATACACACCACACTCACATATGGGTACCAAGCATATGATCAAAGAGGTAAAAACTAGTAGCAAGTCCTTATCCTTACTAACTTTTTTTTTATTATTGAAAGTGCATCCGTGTGCGTAGTATAATTTTTTTTGACCGAATGTGTAGTATAATTAGGAACCAGTAGATTCGTCTGTAAACATTGACCATTTTTATAATATATACTCTTTTGTCCCTAAATATTTGACACTTTTTTGACACATATTTGATCATTCGTTTTATTTAATTTTTTTAATGAAATATGTGAAGTGATATATATGCATAAAAGTATATTTAATAATAAATGAAATGGTATAAAAATAATTAATAATTATGTAAATTTTTTGTATAGACGAGTCAAACATGTATAAAAAAATCAACAACATCAAATGGACGGATGGAGTATATAACTACTTAAAATGTTACAGTATTAAATTGTTTTTATTCTGAACATAAGCACGAAATTCATTTGTCCAATCATTTAGAATTTCTATCTACACACCGAAAAAAATTACTAATGAATTTGTAGCTATGCACCTGCGACGGAGGTGTTATTAGTGGTCAAAATTAAAATAATTATTCCTTCTAGTTCGATAATTATTATCGCTGTATGCAACAACACAATCTTTTAAATCTATTTTTGATTATGATTTTCTATAAATATATATAATAAATAAATGTTTGCTTTTATTTACGTAATCTTTTGACTTATATAAACATGTTGTCGTAGTGTTTCATATCAAATATTTCAAACATTTTTTAATATTCAAAATTTTTAAAGTCTGACCCACACCCTTATTAAAAACTAGTACCTCCATTTCATATCGTAAGACTTTCTAAGTCTTGTCTAAATTCATTGATTGATAAATATATATGTTTAAATTTATTAGCATCCATATGAATCTAGACAAGACTAGAAAGACTTACATTATAAAACGAAGAGAGTAACAGAATTATATAATTGGAGGGAGTAAACACAATAATAACAAGTAAATGTGTATTAAAGTAGCCTGAAAAGCTAGCTCGGCTGCAAACTTAATGACTGTACCTTCCGTATATGAAATGGTGCTTCCATGTGCACTAACTAGTTACCCATTTCGTTCTAAAATAAATTCGCTGTCAATTTTGAACTCCAAAGATGATTTATTTTGGATCGAAAGAATTAAGTTTGCTGCTATTAATGGTTGGACGGTTTTTCTCTCCCCTCATATTTTACATGTACTACTCCCGTTTCGTAATATAAACATCTCAACTTTTGTCTCATCAATCATTTTCTTTATCACTATCTATCATTGCACCCTCATTCATTAATGCACTATAATCTTTTTTTTCTTCTTGATCTTAATATCTTGCTAAACCTAAACAACGTAGAAAATACTTACAATTTAAAACAAGGTTGCACTCTTTCTGTCGCAAAAGGTAATACCACAATATATTCATTTCTGCACCGATCCACGTTACTTCAATCATTCCAATGGAGTCAATCGGATGCTTAGAATAAAAATCAATTCAATTGAAAATTCAAAAATTGATCACTGAATTGATTAAAAGGGAATGTTTTAATATCGTCTTGATTTATGCTACATAAATTAGAAATAATTATATTACATGAGGGACATGGAACATATAGACACATTGTCCGATTATCTTTGAGTCAAAATTAGGGGGTGTTTAGTTGGTGAAATGAAAATTTTTGCGTGTCACATCAAACGTTTGACCGGATGTCGGAAGCAGTTTTCAGACAAGAATGAAAAAAACAAATTCCACGGCTGGTATGGAAACCGTGAGACGAATCTTTTAAGCCTAATTAATTCATCATTAGCGCATGTAGGTTACTGTAGCATTTATGGCTAATCATGTACTAATTAGGCTCAAAAGATTCGTCTCACGATTTCTCATATAACTGTGCAATTAGTTTTTCGTTTTATCTATGTTTTATACTCTATTTAGGTATCCAAAAATTTGATGTGATGTTTTTGGGTGAAAATTTTTGGGAACTAAACGGGGCCTTAGAGCATGTTTGGTTCCTCGGGACTTTTTTTAAGTCCCTATCATGTCGAATGTTTGGACACTAATTAAAAGTATTAAATATAGACTATTAATAAAACTCATCTCATACTCTGGATTATTTCGCGAGACGAATTTATTGAGCCTAATTAGTCCATGATTAGCGAATATGATGCTACAGTAAACATTTGCTAATTGTAGCTTAATTAGGTTTAAAAAATTTGTCTAATAAAATAGCATTTATTTACGCAATTAGATTTATTATCAATCTATATTTAATACTTCTAATTAACGTCCAAATATCCAATGTGATAAGTAACTATAAAAAAAATCTCTAGATCCAAACAGACAGGTGTGGATGGCACATGTCTCCCACGAAGGGGAAAAGACTGACAGGGCCTAATGCATGCCAATGTAGCCGTTTGATGGCTGATATGACCTATGGAGCCGACGACGATACATACGTCCTACTGGACCACTGTGTGCACTACAATTTTTACAAATTGATCCTTTGTGTGGATCTCGTCGGAAGGATGGGTTTGGTTTTAAGGTTTTCATGGATTGGATCAGAGCCATCCTGCTTTTATAAGTATTTGGTTTGTAAAACGTGAGACTAACGCTAGTTACCAACTAACATGTTAACACTACCATAACTAGGGATTGCAATCAAGTATGGCGGACATGGGCAATGCATATTCATACTCATACCCGCAAGATCATTTTATGCATAACCTGTGACGGGTATAAAAATTTATCCATACTGATCATCCGCGGGCGCCACATAACCATAGGTTTACCCATTTACCCATCAATATATATAATCATATATATGTACCCTAAAGCTATGTTCTTTTGTTGCTGAATAATGAGAGATAAAAGATTATTCGATTCCTGTGATAGTTACTTAATAGTACAAATAATAGAACTAACTATTATAAAATTATATAATATTAGAAAATATACTCTACATAGGTAAAGATTATAAATTTCTATATATAATTTCTTTTGCAAATATACACATTCAACACTTCAAGAAACATGCATAAAAAAATCGAGGAAATAACACCTCTAAGTTCTACTGGTGGTAACATGCATGCATGGACAGATGGTGTGTGCCCTACCATTTTCGCAATCACAGTCGCAGCCTGCGAAATATTCCAAGCAGAAGCAACCTTGTGACATGAGACAATAGTACAGTACCCTGCAACTTGCCAATAATGTAGCTAGCTTTAACCAGTTTTCTTAATTCATATCAATTTACAAGCAATAATATATACAGAGAGAGACACATGCACGCACTACTTTCTAGCTAGCTCTTTGTCAGCCGTGGCTCTGGTGAAATAATCTAAATACATTCCTTTTTTTTTTTGCCTAGTTAAGTTGATCATATTCACATTAAACAGATGTAAATATGGTATCAACTTAATTATATGTAGATAACCATGGCTAGGCAACCACTACATGCGTTTGTTTTCAATCGAGTTATTAACTAATACTCCCTCTGAGCTTATTTATTTAACGATTAACGCCGCTATGACCAATCATTTTATTTAAATTTTTTTTTGTAAATATATAAATTTATAAGTAATATTAATTTCACGTACCTGTAACATAACAATAAAAACTAAATAAAATAATTAATAACTACATAAATTTTTAAATAACACAAATGGTTAAACGTGGATCAATAACTAACCGTGTCAAATAAATTAAATAAATATTAGGTAGTATGTTGTACTATATGTTTGCAAGTCGGCCATAGATGCAGGAGACAAAACAACAAGCCGTTTAATTATCTGTAGCCGTTGCCCGGGCGATGGAGGCCATGATCGACATGGATCGATCAAGCCAATACATCACACAATCGACAGCGGCGTAGATCGATACATGTATATGTGTACATGTCGCTATTGTTAGGTTGCTTTCTAGCTAATCCTCGTGACCTAGCTAGCTACCTGTGCATGGATCGATGTGTGTGTATCTTACTCATGTAGATCTCCCTCCCGTGAGCGCTATGCATGCATGCACGAACGACGACTCCATCGATCGTCTTTTTCTGGCCGGTCGTACGTCACGAGAAGGATATATATAGATCATACACTATATATTTGGTACCACAACCTAAGCTGTGTTCCACGTGGTGTTGGGTACCCAACGCTAAAAACACGGTAATAAATTACTATATGGTTAATTAATTATTCATTATAAAAAAATAGAAAATAGGTTAATCGTAATTTTTAAAGTAACTCTTTTATAGAAATTTTTTTTAAAAAAAAACGCACCATTTAGCCGTTCAGGAAACGTGCGCACGAAAACAAGAAAAATACGAGTTACTTACGGTGGCAAACCCCATATATATATGTGTGTAAGATATAAACCTAAACCTATGGCTCGATAATTCTAATTATTTTGGACAATAACATGATCCTGTCTAAATCTATCTTTCATTGCGATCTTTAATTTATTAAAATAATATATGTATAATGTAAACAAACTGTTTGCTTTTTTTAAAGTGTTCTCAATCATCACCTAGTATTTACAAACGAAATATTTTGAAAGTTAGTAGTTAAAGTTTTCGGAGTATGTCGATACTCATATTCAAGATGTAATAATTATATATGGAGCTTGAGCGAGTAGCAGCTGTATGCATGGATAGATGCATGATCTACACTAGTGTTTACTTAATCAAGAGACATATGAGCTCTCGTGATCGATCGATCTGTCGGACTTGGGATGTGTAGGGGTCGTCGACCGTCCACTACTATACATATATATGCCCTAGCTAGCTACCGATTTGATATTGGTTATAATTAAGTTATCATGGTCGGGTGATGTTTGGTTCAGGCGCCTAGCGGTGTACTCCCATCTTCTTGTCTATAGCTCCAATACTATTTATCATCCACTAGGTTGCGTTCTTTAACGTGGAATTTTATTTAATTTTTCTTCAGCTTTTGCGTGCATATTTTCCAAACTATTAGATGGTGTATCTTTTTAAAAAAGTTTTGATATATATAAGTTTATCATCTAACTTTTCTAAAATAGATTTTTAACTTTGTATAATCTAATTTCATCGTTTACACCATTAAATAGCTATCATAAAAAGACAATTTTTTATTTTTCATCTAAAAGCTAATTAAAAAGAACGCAGTGTCCACACCTATATATCTCTTCAGTCAGAGGTAGATTGTAAACTCTTGAGGGGATATATCTCACATTTTCATGACCAGATTGACTCATATGTAATCGATAACTGCGCAAATATGTATATCCAAATTTGACCTATTTAAGTTTTAACAAAAAGAATAAATAAAGCTCCGGTTACTACTCGATTAATATGCATATTCAAAGTCATTTTTTTTTGTTGCTGCAACCTGTAGAGGTTAAATTTGATTTTGCACGTTTATATAATAATATATCACATATTTTAAAAAGAATCATAATCATTTAGATGACATATAAAGTATCGAGGGGATATTTAGGCTATGCGCTACTCCCACCATGTACCTTGCAATTTGTCTACTTCCTCCGTCTCAAAATAAACCAATCTTTCATTATACATGTTTGACTCTTCGTCTTATTAAAAGAATTTTGCGATTAACATTTTTATTTTTATTAGATGATAAATCATGAATATTACTCTACATGTGATTAATTTTTTTTAATTTCTTAAAAATATTTTAAATAAGACAGATGGTCAAATGTTTGGTACGAAAACCAAAAGTTTGGTTTATTAAGGAACACGGGGAGTATAAGTGTTTTTCAGCGTGAGCCTTAGTGGCTGTCATCCACTATAAGTTACTAAGTACTCCCTCTGTTATATACTGCAAGTTGGTTTAGCTAGGCCACGTCCGTGTGAGTGGGGCGATAAGTTAAATTACCCGATATGGAAAATATAGTAATAAATTAGTACATGATTAATTAATTATTAATTATTTAAAAATATAAAATATATTAATATAATTTTTTAAAACAACTTCCTTGTAGAAATTTTTTACAAAAAATACACCGTTTAGCAGTTCGAGAAGCGTGCGTGCCGAAAACGAGAGTGAGAAGTTAATTTAGAGGGGGTGAAGAACGTGGCCCTAGTCTTTTACAGGTGTGCTGTCTTCCTTCTTAAATATAAAAGATTTTGGGGGTGAATCTGCGTGAATCTGAGTTTATCTATTTTTGAAGGAGGAAGTATACTAAATTAAGCTTCTCTAATCTGAAAAGAAGTTTACATAAAAATAAATCAACATCTGGTTAAATATATATTCATATTAGTTTTATTAAAATCCACCATAACTATGTCTTAATAATGTACTCCTTTGCTATGTTAAGTACGTTCCTATGAATTTTTATGATAATCCGCTTTTCTCATAATTAAAAAGCACTACTTTTCAAGCTCTGAATTAGATGCACACATGATCTGACCGTTTAGTCACAAAAGGGCCTTTTAGGAATCATAAAAAAAATGACAAGCTAGCTTATCAACTACAGTACTACGTACGTACTATTTAGGTTTCTTTGAAATAAAGGACTATGGAAGAATTTCGTAGGATTCCGATTCTATAGAATTTTCTCGAATTGACCTTTTGAAACAAAGGATTAGAGCTTCGTAAATCCTATAAAATTTATTGCGAGTGTCACGATGTTTGTAGATTTTGAAGGAAAATGTGTAAGCCCTCACCTCTTGATTTTTGTTTCTCTTTTGAATCTACATCTCTCATTTAAATCATGTACTTTTCTTACGGTCTATTTAAAAAATACTTTATTATATATTTGCTGTTTTGCACAAGTGTTTATACGTACGAGAGCCCTAATTTTTTTTCTCTCAGTATCGATTTGTGTAAGAGTTGCTGGGCCAGTTTGCCAGTTTGGTCCTCTCATTTGGACTCATATAGGTCTTGTTTAGTTTCTAAAATTTTTTTTTCAAAAATATCACATTGAATTTTTGGACATCTAAATAAAGCATTAAACATAGATGAACTAAAATACTAATTGCACAGTTATGTAAAAAATTTTGAGACGAATCTTTTGAGCCTAATTAGTCCATGATTAGCTATAAGTGCTACAGTAACCAACATGTGCTAATGACGGATTAATTAGGCTCAAAAGATTCGTCTCGTGGTTTCTAGGCTAGCCATGGAATCTTTTTTTTATTCGTGTCTAAAAACCTCCCTTACCACATCTGGTCAAATATTTGACGTGACACTTCTCTAATAAATTTTCTCAATCTAAACACCACCGTAGATTCTCACGTACACGGTACATACACTGCATATATATCCGAGTCATGCTTGCGTGTAAAGGGCAAACAAATCGAATCACCGAGTACTACCTATAGCTTTCTTCAAAATTTTACCCATTGATGCATACATGACTTAGGGGGTGTTTGGGACAGGGCTAAACTTTAGCCCTTGTCCCATCGAATGTTTGGACACTTATTATAAACAGTGAACGTAGGCTATTAATAAAACCCATCCATAATCTTGGACTAATTTGCGAGACGAATCTATTGAGCCTAATTAATCCATGAATAGCATATGTAATGCTACAGTAAACATGCTCTAATTATGAATTAATTAAGCTTAAAAAATTCGTCTCGTGGATTAACTCTTATTTATAAAATTAGTTTTTTAATTAATCTATGTCTTATACTTCAAATTAGTGTCCAAACATCCGATATGACATGGGGCTAAAAAGTTGAGCCCCATCTAAACAACCCCTTAGGGGTGCCGGTTTCTCCAGACTTTTTTTAAGTAGCTGTCATATCGAATGTTTGAACGCTAATTAATTAGAAGTATTAAATATAGACTATTAATAAAAACACTCCATACTCTAGACTATTTCACGAAACGAATCTATTGAGCCTAATTAGTCCATTATTAGCAAATGTGATGCTATAGTAAACATTTGCTAATTCTGGATTAATTAGGCTTAAAAAAATTGTCCAGTGAAATAGCTTTTATTTATGTAATTAATTTTGTTGTCAGTCTATATTTAATACTTCTAATTAACGTCTAAACATCCGATGTGACAACATTTGGAGCAGGCACATGTAATTTCTTTAACTGAAACTTTACGAGTCACATGCCCTATATACACATATATACACTACCTGTTTTTAAATACTTCCTTCATATTTTAATAAATAATCCTGTTCACTTTTGGTACACATTAATCTTATTAAAAAAATTTATATAATTATCATTTATTTTGTTATGATTAGATTTATTATTAAATGCACTATACTCTAACCTAATAGTATACTATGCAACCGGAAACTTTGATCACTCCTTTTTAGCAATAAATGTATAAATATTTAAAATTACCAAATTGTGGTATTTTACATAAAAATATGGTACCGTCTGGTACATTCTTAAAGTGTAGTTATTGCATCGTAGATGTAGTAGAACCAACAATGTGTTCATCGTAATCTAACCATTCCAGCATGCAGACAGAGGAGGAACGTACGGAAATGTAGTTAATTACATTCCAGCGTCATATTTTTTACTTCTGTTTATGTTTATAGGTTAATATTTAAATTTTTAACTTTAAATTTGAAGTTAATTTTGGGTTTTTTATTGTAGTTATTTTTTAGTCTTTAATTTTATATCGCTAAGAACACGTACATAAAAGTTTTATTAATAAATTATTTTTCGTTTATAAATATATTGTTTCTCTTTACATTAAAAAAAGTAAAATGAGGACCACATATATGTCATTGACCGTCGGTAAAAAGTTTGCAAGAAATCTTAATTACTACTCCCTCCGTCTATAAATATTTGACACCGTTAACTTTTTAATACACGTTTGACTCTTCGTCTTATTAAAAAAATTTACATAATTATTAAATATTTTTATATAATTTCATTCATTGTCAAATATACTTTGATGCATATATATAACTTTATATATTGTACAAAAGAATTTGAATAAAACGAATGGTCAAAAAAAGTCAACGGCGTCAAACATTTAGGGACGGAGGTAGTAAGTATATTACTGCCTTAATTCTAAAATATAAGTATTTCTCGGTCGTATAATGCATATACTAAGGGTCTATCAAAAAATTATCTTTCAGTTACTTCGGTGGTTATTTTTAAAGTTTTGAATTGATTTGATTCACTTTCTAAGTATCCAATTGACTCTAAAATCATAAAAATTAGCATGAAATGCTTATATTACGTTACGCAATTCAAGTCATAAAAATACTTACATTCTCCGACGAACGGAGGACATGTACCATTTCTTCAGTGCATTCAAACCTGAAAATTAAATGGTGCATGTACCGACAGGCCGGAAGGGCAGAGCAGCATTTATTGCATTCTGTTCACTGGGCCCCAACTCAAGATGGAAAAGCCCATATCATAACCTTGGGCCTTTCAGCCCAAAATGACCCTGTGCACGCTCTTTCATTTGATTCTCTTGCTCTGTCAGAGATCTTGACGTCGTTTATCCTGTACAATTCCGTCTCTAACTGCATTGTTAGTACTCGAAACACAAAACAGTACGAAGGTAAAATTGGTTGAAATGTTCTAGTTGGAAGTGGAAAAGTGATTGAAGGTAAAACGGGGAGGGAAATGTAGTATGCTAGAAATATACTTTTTTGTGGGAGAAAAATAGTACATCCATATTTTAATAGAAGACGTATCGATTTTTTTCACATATTTGATAATCTGTCATATTAGAAAAACTTATATTATTATTATTTATTCTATTATGATTGGATTTTATTATAAAATCTATTTTAGCTATAACTTAAATTATGATTGGATTTTATTGCAAAATCTATTTTAGCTATAACTTAAATTTTCGTATATTTGCACACACTTTTTAAATAAGATAAATAATTAAATATGGTCAAAAAAGTCAATAGTCGACTACAAATGCATTTACTGTGGGATGGAGGCACAACAATACTATACCATTTCATTTTTTCTTAAAAAAACTCTATTGTTTAATCGAGTTATGTCCAAACAGTATGCAGAAATGATTTGATATACTCAAGAAATTGGGTTGCCTTCTTACAGGTTGGATTCTATTAATTATTTTTTCTTGAGTACACCATGTGGCAGCTAGGATACGGAGATAAAGGTTTATGCATATTTTCATTAGTCATGGATAGAGATTTATTAATACTTCTGCTAATCTGCTTCCTAAACAATGAATTTTCATCCCGTGTCAATGGTTGTATTATTTGTTTGGGATAATTTTTTTCTTGCCCCTGTTTTTATCTCAATATTAATTTTACCCATTCTTTTAGGGTTTTTATTTTTACCACTGTTTTTTTACAGAGGGTACTAACAGTGTTAACTCATATTGTGGATTGATTAAAAAAAGAGTTAACTCATATTGTGGATTGATTAAAAGTGAAAACCTTAAAAAGGGGTAAAATGGGTATTAGAGACTGAAATAGGGTAAGAACAGAATTGCCTATTTGTTATTGTTTCCTCATTTTAGTTGTCATAGCCAGCTTGAAAAACAACATAGTATTTCGTAATAGTTGACTATAGTATCGGTGGAAGCAAGGTCGGGATAATTATCTTACAAGAAACTAGAAACCAAAAATAATTCGTACATTGCTTTGTTTCGGTACACTATTATCGGATATATTTTGCATCCATTTTTCACTATTATTGTCAACAGTATGCATACTTGCAGTTAAGACCACTATTTTTTTACCTAATGACAAGCACATAACGTCCTACCATAATTAATCAGTACTCCCTACGTTCCAAAATTAAAATTATAACAATCAAAAAGATAAATTAGTAGGAAACAAAAATGACATAGCTAGATACCTTTTTAAATTTGGAGTAAGATATGAATAAATCTGAATGAGTGATGGTTGAAGGAAAAGTAGTACTTTAGGATTACGTCCTTGTTGAATAGAACTTTAGAATGCTACAATCATGCTCCCTCTGCCCTTTTATTATGGACGTCATATTTGACCATTCATCTTATTAAAAAAATAAGTATTAATCTTTTATTTTAATTTGATTTATTACTAGACAGTCTTTAACAATGACTTATAATATTGTATATTTGTAAAACGTTTTTGAATTTGACGAATAATTAAACAGAGAAAAAATCAACGACGTCAGATAATAAGATAATAATACGGATGTAGTATTCTTTTTGATGGAGTGAGTAAAGCCGCGTTCGATGATGGATAAGGTAAGTTACCTTATCTGGCGTGAAAAACAGAATAATAGATAAGTACATGATTAATTAATTATTAATTATTAAAAAATATAAAATAGATTAATATGATTAATATGATTTTTTAAAACAACTTTCCTATAGAATTTTTTTAAAAAATACACCGTTTAGCAGTTCGGGAAGCGTGCGCGCCAAAAAGAAGAAGCTAAGTTAACTTAGTCATTCGAACGCGGCCTAAGTATTATGTGAAACTTAAGCCACATAATACTACATTGTGCATGTATATAGCACAAACATCACAATACGACGTATATATATCAAACCACACCAAACTTGGGACCTCAATTAATTTTCTTTTGAGTTTCTAATTTGCATTTATGAATGCGTTAACAAAAACGAGTCATTGTAACTAATATAAAGATTCATTAAAAAAAAGCCTTTTTACGGGAGATTGCAATTGTTGTGTGCCATACTATAATGTAACTACAGGTTCAGACAAATTGGACGGCAATTGTACGAGCTAATTGTCAGTATAAACCGGCGTATATTTATTAATTCTACGTCAATTGCAAGTCGCTAGTCGTTATCTAACAAAATCAGCCATTGTCTTCCAAAATATAATTATGTTTAGAATTTAAATTTATACCATAATATAAGAATTTTTGTTTTGATTTATTCGATGATTCCAGAGCCAATGAGATGCTTCGGAAAAAATATAATCAATTCAAATTCAAACAAAATTGACCACCAAAGTCACTGAATGAGAATCTTTTGACATCTTACGAGTCTATGCTAAATAAGCTAAAAATGTTTATATTTTTGAAACATAGTTAATAAGTCTCTAATTTTGACATCTTACAAGTCTGCTAAATAAGCTAAAAATGTTTATATTTTGAAACATAGTTAATAAGTCTCTAAACAAAGAAGAGTAGAGAAACATAATGACATGTCCAGGTTGCTTAGGCTTAGAGAGGCAAATTAAGCTGGTTAGTATGTTCCTGTTGTGTTTGTATCTCTTTCATATAGCTAGGGTGATCTTCCTAAATTACTCCACTTTGGTTGGCTCTGGATATGGACATGTCCGACTTTGTTGAAATCAAGGTCCATTTGACAGTGATCCTGACAGGTTTAGTTGTTACGAAATTGACAAAAGAACACACAAAATTAACATGTCAACCATTAGACTTAGACATGAACTCGACTTCCTGTTTAGCTAGTACTGTAGAGCTGTTTACCGAGATCAATTTAAGCGTAATGCTCCATCTGTCTTAAAATTATTCACGGAAATAAAAGCAGGTGAAGTTTTGATTGGTCTTTTATGATAATTCAATATCTAAATTTAGATTTAGAGTTAACTTTGAAGCTTTTCATCGTAGTGTATTTTCTATCGGATGCTTTTATATAAGAGGAACATATATAAAAGTTTAACTCATAAATTATATTTTAATTGTTAATAAGCGGTTCCAATTATGCTCGTTAAAAGAAAAACAATGAAGCTGATAGCATAAGTATTATGTCAAATTATACTGAAACAATATATACATTTAAAACGAAGGAAGGGTAGTTTACCCATTCTTTCTGACCTACCTTCTCTCATTTTTTGTGCGTAGTTCTCAACGATTAAATAATGTTTTTAAAATACATGTAGAAATTAATAAAAAATCATATCAATTTATTTTTTAAATATTTATAACTAATAATAAACTAATCCTATGTCAATATATTCTGACATTTTTCTACGTGGGTTACTGCAACAACAGCCCAACATGAAGCAATCGAGATTCTGTTCCTTTACAAAAGTCACATAAGTAAATACTGTAAAGTCACATAAGTAAATACTAAAATGAGTTTTAATATATAGTATTACAGTATTGTGCAGTAAAACCCAGTTCATAAGTAATGTAGCGGTCAATCTTGAACGTTCGATACGAATCAAACAACTAAAAATACCTCGAAAGTCGTTGTATTTTTTGTCTCTACTTTTACGAACGAAATTAAAGAATCTCATTTGAACACCAGGACTCTATTTATACTTAATACTAAAAGTAAGATGTAGTTGCAGAGTCATTATCATGTGACCTACGATATATACGATATAGACCAACATGGCTATACTACGGAGCAAAAATTACATAAAGTCATGGAAGATATTTTTATGGGGCTTTTAACTTTCTATTTTTTTCACTCTTTGTGGTAGGAGTTTAATTTAAATTTTCCTATTTTCAAGTACTTACTCGTCGCAAGTGGGCCCACAATTTGGCTGCTCCTGTAATCTTCTGCTGTGGTACCAAACAACCTTGGATTCCATCCATGATCCATCCTTCCTAAATTCCCAGCCCCCCATCCATTACTTATATCTCCATGACTCCATCTACCGACTCACCGACAGGTGGGACCCACATAAGCAGGGCCCACCAGCCAGTGAGTGATACGCGTCCCCGGCTCGACGGACAGCTCCCATCCGGGCCCACCTGGCAGAGACTGAAGCGGGACCCGCTCACAACAAAAGCAGCTTAGCGAGACGTCCCCGTCATCCGTAAAACCTCCCGGTAATAACTCACGTGGGGCCCACATGTCGGCGAAGGAAATCTGGATCCGTCGCTGTGGATAAAAAAAAAACCATTTCAAACTCCGCCTCGTCGTCTCCACCACCACCTCGCCGTTGCTTCCGCCGCCGCCGCCGCCATTGTTTGCCGGCTTACTTGCGAGCTTGCGAGCGACCTTGACGCCAATGGCGTCCTCGTCTCCCACTCCGACGGCCCCTCCCGACCCTCCCCCGGCGCCGCCTGCGGAGACGGCGTGGGCGCGCGCGCTCCGCAAGCTGCTCCCCGCGGGCGCGCCGCTCCCCGACGAGGAGCAGCTCGACTACTCCTTCTCGGTCGACCTGGCTGGCTCGGAAGCGGAACGGCCGCTCCCCCGCGCGTCTGCTGATGGCCCGCCCTTGCTCCCCCTCGCGCGGCACCGCCGCCGCATCTCCCGCCTCCTCCGCCCGTCGCCGCCTCGCCGTCGTCACCCTCCTCCCCGGCGGGAGTCCTCGCCGCCGTCGTCCTCACCGGAGGCCGCGTCCCCGGCGTCCTCCCCTCCGCGGTGTTCCTCTTCGTCACCCCCTCCTCCTCCTCCTCCGCCGGTAGCGGCTCCGAATCCGGGAAGCAAGCGGCGGGGGGCGTGCGCGAGGTGCGGGAAGGGGGGCATCGGGATGGGGATCCTCGGGGAGCGGGAGGAGTGCCTCGCCTGCGGGGCGCGGTACTGCGCCGGGTGCGTGCTACGGGCGATGGGGTCCATGCCGGAGGGCCGCAAGTGCGTCGGCTGCATCGGCCAGCCCGTGGCGGACGCGCGGCGGCGGGCGCGGCTGGGCAAGGGGTCGCGGCTCCTGGCGCGGCTGCTCGCGCCGGCGGAGGTGCGACAGGTGATGCGCGCCGAGCGCGGTTGCGCGGCGAACCAGGTTTGGCCGGGGGAGATCCTCGTGAACGGGCGCGGCCTCTCGCAGGGCGAGCTGGATCTGCTGCTCGGCTGCGCCGTGCCGCCGGAGCGCCTCGCGGCGGGGCGCTACTGGTACGACAAGGACTCAGGGCTGTGGGGCAAGGTAAGAGCAATGTCAGGTTGCCATTCTAATTCTTATCTACTATTATATTAGATTTTGCTACAGGAACTAGGGAAAACGCTAAGCCTAGGACTATGTTGTGAATAGAAAAAGAGGTGTCTATTTTTGTTTTCTTTTAGACAAGTTTCCTGCATATAATTTTTTTGGGTTCATCATCAGCTAGTTTTTGGAGGTTTGCTAGCTAGCTAGCTGCATCATATTGGCATTCTTCTTCTTATGTCACATTTGAGTAGGCTAAACAACAAGGATCTTTAACTATGATAATTAAGGACACCAAGCATTACTACAGAATCTTTGACTATTATTCTAATTGAGAAACTCAACTGAGTCATTTTTAAAGAAGGAATGGAATGATGTACATTTTCTTTACCAATTTCTTTATTAGGCAGAGTGTTCTTCATATCCAAGTATTGCATTCGTGGATAAGCAAAATATAAACGTTTGCTAGTATGTGGTGTTGTCCTTCGTGCCTTTTATATGCATCTCATTATGATGAATGATGTATCTCATTACGATGAATGATTTACACTGTCCTGCAACTTCCTCATGTTCAACTTAGCAATATCTTGTTCTATATTTAACGGGACACCTGGTGTCAGGAAGGCGAGAGGCCAGATAGAATCGTTAGTTCAAAACTGAGCATTGGAGGAAAACTGCAAACAGATGCTAGCAATGGCACTACGCAGGTGTTCATAAATGGGCGGGAGATTACAAAGACTGAACTCAGGATGCTTAAGGTAATATCTGGGTAGAGTCAAACCCCATGTGCTCTCTGACTCATTCAACACACTAGCTTTGATGAGAGCATAGAGGCCACTCCACTCTTTTATTTAAAGCTCCAGCTTTTCTTGCTTTGTGCACTATCATGTTAGTTTATGGACTGTACATTCTGGATATTTAGTGGTTAAGCACTAAGTGAAAAAATATGTTACACATTTGGACAAAAATGGTCCTTTTTTTGCATCACCCACTTGTCTGACTGTTTTTTTTTTCTGCAAAATAGATCCTACAAGATCCCTCGCTATGGGCCTAAAGGTTATGATGTCTCATAGGAATTCTTTTCTCTTTCACCAACCTCAATGACATGATTTGTCGATCTAGCTCCACACTATTTGTAGGTTACATACCTAAATTTTTGAAATGCATCTGTTATCTCTGTTAGGTTGGTTGACTTATGTTATATTGTTGGAGCATTAGATCAGTAAATCTCTTGAGTCAAAATTGGATATTTATTGAGCATAACATCCTATAGCAAAATATGATATCAAAACAGGTTATTTTGTCTGACTTTACCAATAGCCATGAAACTTCTAGGACGAAGAAATTATTTCTTGCTGACTGTCATTTGCTTTCTTCCACAAGTACATCCTTTCTTTCATGGTGCTCATTGCAACAATTTGGCATCACCTTGTGCAAAGATGTGCTCACATGTTTATATTATTTGCTAGTGATTAGATAGTGGCAATGTGACATACTGCCATTAGTATGACTGATCATAGGACTAGTTTGTGATTTGATAGCTGTATCACATCTCTGGTAATCTTACCCATGCACATCAATAGCTCAACTTTCCTTTCTTCTTACAAGGTGATGGTCATTGTGTGCACTCTCACAATTATAAGCTTGTAGGATTCATAGTTTTACTTTTCTTCAAGATAGATACAAAAGAATGACAAATTTATTCTTGGCTGATAGTTTAAGCTGTTTTCTGTTTGTCTTTGGCAACTGTTGCATCTATGCATTTGGGTTTTTCTCAGGGTTCCCCCTTAAGAGTTTGATACACGAGCGTTATAACATATTGCTCTTGGTTGATATATCAGAATATTTTCTATTGTTGGCTTTGTGGGTGATTGATGCCACTGTATATGGCATTTGGGATAAGGACTGTGAATGCAAAATAACATACAACTTTTGGACTACGCTTCCAATTTTACATTGTACTGCATCTGTTTTATTTTTTAATTTAGTGCTGTTAACTTTTGGATCTACATTTACCATCCTCTTATGCAAATTTTTTGTGTAAATATGCAAAATTATAAGTCATGCTTAAAGTGCTTTTATTAATAAATCAAATTATTAATAAAATATTAATAATTATATAATTTTTTAAATAAGATGAATAGTCAAACGTAGATTCAAAAGTTAGCGGCGTCAAATAAAAATATAGTGGAGGGAGTACTGCATAGGAATCCATCTATTTCAGTGTCATGCTCTACACTTCTGCTGGACAGTTTTAAAGTTTGATCTCACATTAGTATGTATGCTTAATGGCTTAATCCTTTTCCTGCTGTTGATTCTAAAAAGGGAACTTAACTTTTTAGGGAATCATTCATCACCTCTTCAAGATCTTGATCAGAGTTTTTACTGGCTTTTGCTTCAGTTGGCCAATGTACAGTGCCCACGAAATACTCATTTCTGGTTGTATGATGATGGCTCGTACGAGGAGGAGGGACAGAACATAATAAAAGGAAATATTTGGCAAAAGGTATATCTGTTTTCTGAAAAATTTCTGCTTGGACATATATGTGAAAATCAGCTGAGTAATATGTTGCATTTACTTTGGTCAGCCAGGCATCAACCCGTCTTATTGCTACCCTTTTCTCACTGCCAATCCCTCGTGATTTGAAAGAAGATACTTCTTTGTACTCAAGTAGGTTTGTTCCAGAATACCTGGAGCAGAAACAAGTCCAGAAACTTTTATTGGTTGGACTAGAAGGCTCTGGTTCAAGCACGATCTTTAAGCAGGTTTTTGTTTTTACTTGCTTATAATTACCATGTTTATTCCCAATTGTATTAGTTTTGCCATATTATTGCACACAGAACATAGTTTAGATCAAAACATTTGTATTTGTATTTTTGGTTTAGAACAAAACATTTCTGTTCCCTTGCTAATATGCAAATGTGAAAGCTTTGGTTGCCAAGTATATCATTTCATTTGTAGTTTAGTTGGAATTTTACATATGCTCAGAAGTATGATTCTTAAATTTATGGGACTTTTAATGGTAATGGACAGTGGTTCCTTTAGGTTTGATTTACTAGTACCCATCATCTGCAGCAAATTGTTTGAATTCCAAATTACTTGTAAGCTCCCCACAAGCATACGTCTAAATTGTACAATGGATAGTAGTCAACGTTTACATCTAATTGGCATATTTACAGTCAATATGATTTATCTTGTCTTGATGAGGAATGGGATAGTCTTATTTATGTGGCTTTGTGTATGTACTTCCTTTTGTAGGCAAAGTTCTTGTATGGAACTGAATTTTCCCCAGAAGAAATACTTAATTTGAAGCTCATGATACAAAGCAATGTTTACAAATATCTCAGCACCCTGCTTGAATGGCGGGAGTGCTTTGAGGATGAGGCTTTGGAAGAAGAGAAGGAGCTTGGCATAATTAATCAAAAGAGCGGTGGTAAAATTTGTTTCAGCTTTCCTGTAATTCATTTTTCCATATGCTCTTAACTTAGTTATGACATATCGCAGACGTAAAATTCTCCTGTCACTAATTTGAAACACATCAGAAAAACTCAACCTGGTTAAATGGAAAATATGTACCAACTTTTCAGGGGATATCCCATGAACTGCCATTTTCTTTTACTTTTATTTCTTAACCCCCACAAAGGGTACTCCTAGATTTTATGTACAAAAACACGTTGCACATTGTTAGTAGCTATTTTACCTGAAACTGCAGCATTGACTATGTAATGCTCAGTTAGACATATTGGACCACTGGCTGAGTTGTGTAGACACATCAATTTCTATAAACTGATGCTGGACCTGGACATACTGTTTTTTTAAGGAACAGTGGGGCCAAGTTGGACGTACTGGTTATATATTACTTAGGCCACGTTCGGTGTACGTTATTTTATCCTGCACGAAAAACACAGTAATAGACTAGTATATGATTAATTAATTATTAATTATAAAAAATAAAATAGATTAATATGATTTTTTAAAGCAGCTTTCCTATAGAATATTTTTGCAAAAAATACACTGTTTATCAGTTCGGAAAGCATGTGCACGGAAAACGAGAGAATCTTGGTTAGGAATGGGGGATAAAGAACGTGGCCTTAGTAAAATAAAAAGAGTCACAGGTCACAACAGTATGTTCTATTCCTGCACACTACCAGTTGTTTTTTTGAAATTCAGGAGATGTTACTAACTGTGAAGTTCAACAGGGGAGCTGAAGGTAGTGCAGAACAAGTCATCTTTGTATTCACTGAATCAAAGACTGATGCACTTTGCCAATTGGTTGCTCGAGATAGTTGCCCTGGGTAACCTTGATGCTTTTTTTCCTGCTGCAACGCGAGAATATGCACCCATTGTTGAGGAGGTTTGGAAAGATCCTGCTATTCAAGCCACATACAAAAGGAAAAATGAGTTGCACTTTCTTCCCGATGTTGCCAGTTATTTTCTTGATAGGGTAAGAGCGATGTTTATGATAGGCTATGTACATTTTATACTTCTCATGTTTTTATAACCGACCATGTTTATATTAACTTTTTGTTACTATCTTCTTTGTGCGAATTTACATTTCTGTCTCTTTACATATGCCATTCTTTATTGGGTAATCACTCAACTACTCGTATATTTGCAGGTGGTTGAAATATCCAGCAATGAATATGAACCAACAGAGACAGATATCTTGTATGCAGAGGGTGTAAACCAATGGAATGGCCTCTCTGTACTTGAATTCACGATTGATGACCGAGGTCTGCTCCCTGATTCGTACGCTGACAAAGCTGGCAATCCAGCCATAAAAACAAAGTAAGATGTTTCAGACTGTCTGATCAATTGATCACTGAATTAACCAAGTCTACAAATTTGAATGCTCGATATGAACCGCATTTTCACTATATCTCTTGTGCAGGTATCAGCTGATCCGCATGAACTCCAAGGGGCTAACTGGAGGCTTCAAGTGTCTTGGAATGCTGGAGGACATCCGCGCCATCATCTTCTGCATCTCTCTTGCGGACTATGACCAAATGTGGGTGCAGAGCTCAGGGGAGCCCTGCAACAAGATGATCGCCAGCCGGGACCTTTTTGAGGACGTGATCAGGCACCCATCCTTCGAGGACACCCCCTGCGTGCTCCTCCTCAACAAGTACGACGCCTTCGAGGAGAAGATCAGCAGGGTGCCCCTGACCGTGTGCGACTGGTTCGCCGACTTCAGCCCCGTCAGGCCACACCATACCAGCCAGACGTCCCTGGCCAGCCACGCCTACCACTACGTCGCCGTGAAGTTCAAGGACCTCTACTCCTCCGTCGCCGATGGCCGGAAGCTGTTCGTGTTCCAGACGAAGGCACTGGAGCGGCGAACCGTTGACGACGCCTTCAGGTACATCCGGGAGGTGCTGAGGTGGGACGACGTGAAGAACAGCGACGCCGGCTTTGGCAGTGCCGATGAATCCTCGTACAGTGTCGACATGACCTCTTCGTCCTGAACTGGTGAGATGTTTTGCGGTGCTTGGAAGGTATGACGATCTTCTTGCATCTCCAATCACCATAAAACATCTCTGGATCAACCAGTAGTGGTAATCTGCGTTAGATGCTATTGTGCTAGTCTTTTCATGTTTGCCTTGTATTGTACTCCAGTAGATATGATCTCTAGAAATATTTTCACCCTCTTGTTGAACTTGGTCTAGTTTGATCTGTTTAATTAGTAGCATTATTCTTCCTGTAAGTAAATAGAGAAGTAATCTCTTTCGTATACCTACACCGTTTCTGTCTATTAGCTTTGTTCTCCCTATAAATGGAGATGCCAAATTTTAATTTGCATTATTGCTTGTGCTTATTCTTGATGTAAAGTCACTATTCTGATAATATAGGTAAGCTAAGGTCTTGCTGGTTTCACCACGTAGTTTTCACTTTTTAGAACTCACAAAGTAACACCCTTTGCTGCATTTCTAAATTGATGAACACCATGTATATAGATCCGATAAATCTGTGTACTTCACAAATTCATTGTTACAGCGCCTTCGTGCCATAGCAAATTTCACATTTCATTGTTTACACAAAGGAAAGTTTATTGAACTCAGAAAATTACATAAAGATGGTAGAAAAACCAAGTCCACCCCGGCCTCTACATAGCTTTGGTGCACATAGCCAAAAAAATTGTTTAACTTTCTTCATATTTATAACAAAAAAGTTGAGCTGTCAAAGTTGTAAATTGTTGATTTTCAAATGCCGAAAACAACATTCTTTTTAATTGGAAATATTAACAATATTGGTGGTTGATTGTAGTCTTCGTTCTTAGGGAGTTTGTTTCTCTGCGTTAATTAGGAACTAATGTCCCGTGCACGTAAAAGGGAGCGACTCATTAGCACATAATTAAATATGTATTAGCTAAAAAACTTGTAGAAAGAATTAATTTGATTTTTAAAGCAATTTTTGTAGAGAAATTTTTTTGCAAAAAAAAATTGTACCGATGAGAATGGAAAGCAAGTCAAACTATTCAACACCGCCTTAATTAATTATATAATAGATAGATAGAGATAAGACATACGTATCATAATATATTAATATTGTCCATATAAATTGGATAACTCATATTCATTGGTACACAATCGTCAGAAGTGAACACTGCAACCCTGATTTATTACTTTATAGAAGACTTATTTCATCAAAGTGTTTACTTACCGGAACACAGGTCACACCCTGGTATCCTGTTGATCCAATCCACTCTAGTTAAACATAATGAACTTAAATACATAATTTTTCCAATGCAAATTGTGTAGTTATTTCCCTTGCTTGAACTACACATGTAGACATGTAGTGACCTCAAGGGTAAACCTCATTGGTATCAGCTCATACCCTCGTGATACTAGCTAATACACAATTGGTACCAACTGATACTCTATCGGCAATGACTAATACTAAGGTGATCGTAGCAATAGTCGTCGGTACTAGGATGATAATCTAAAATATAAATGATACTTTAAAATCTAATAACAAAAAAAAAAGTTGAAAAGAATGATAAGAGAATAAAAAAAATTCAACCTAGATAATCGACTGAAATGGTTTCAGTACTGGAGATCGTTAGGTCCCCAACAGCTTGCGTGGTGCACCAATTTCTAGATTTCCGTATTAGAAAATAGTGTTGGAATGTGCACGTATGTGACACATGTATAGCACTGCAGTGTTCCAATCGACGTTAGTTCCCGTCGTGAAAGTGATAATGGTGGTGCCATGTGCAGGATGCAATAGCCTATACCATTCTACAAGTTTGGAACGGTGGTATTCTATTGTTTAGCATTTCCCTTTCTTTTGTTACATACGGACCTGAAATTGAAGCTAAATGACAATCTGAATCACTTGCTTACAGGATCTATAAGAAACTGTGGACTTTTGTTTTATTGTGCCTTATGTTATGTGCATTGCAGTCTTTAATCGTATCATAGTTTGTTTCTCGGACAGAACTAGTAAAAAGCTTCAAAAAAAAAAAGGAAATATAGGTTGTTTGTAACTATAAAAAGACAAATGGATAGGGTTGGGAAAGTAGGTGAGGATAAAATGAAAAGAATTTTAAATAATAACAAATGATTGATGAGATAAATATTATTATCAATAGTGCAAGAAGTGATTATATTATGGGATAGAGGGATTAAATTTGTGTCAAAAGTTACCTCTAACCATCTTCTTAAATAGTCATTAAAAAATAACAATCCCAATCTCGACGAAAGCATGTGAGAGTCTTACCAACCATGTTCAAAAATTGCAATCTCAACCTTAAAAGATATCTTCCCACCAAAGGGTGTGGTCACCAGGGTTCAAACCGACGGAGAAGCTGTCATAATTATCATGATTACTATGATTATCATGACATAAAATCACGATAATCACGCTCCGTCAGGCAACAGCTTTGGAGTTCTCCGTAGTAAGGTAGACCCTAGTGATAAGTAGATTACGGTGGGCCCATAATTTTTTATTATTGAGTCAAGTTTTAGTTATTTGTTATGTTCTGCAGCCAAAAATCAGATTGTAGAGCAACTCGTTTACACGTGCGCCAATGCTTTTTAAGGGAGCTTATTATGCAATGAACATAATGGATCTTATTGCAAAATCAATGTCTTCATGGATTCGAGAGAATAGGAGAACAGATGGACAAATATTCTTATCCGCAGATCTATTCAATGCCGGAATTCGACCTGCTATTAATGTGGGAACCAAAAGAATTTGGGATGGATTATTCGACAACAGGTGATACTCTAACCCAAGTTAGTAAAACAAGTCATAGCGATCAAACAACATCAATTATGTCAAAAAAAATTACTCCAAATTCGACACAATTCGCATGCCACCAGGTACTTAACATGCATCGCTTTTGTTCTGCTGCTAGTCTGCAAAGCTGCATTTTGCTAATATCTTGAAGGAAGGATGGCAGCAAGGACGACGGCGACGCCGAACATGACGATGGCAAGGCCGGCGAAGTTGACGACGAACGCTTCATTCGGATAGCGGCTAACAGCGAAGACGAACCTTGCTAGGCCGGTCTCGGCGGTGCAGACGGCCATAAGGAAGACGACGATGCCGAAGAAGATGTGCCATGGCGCGTAGTCGGCCCTCATCGTCATCACGGCACCCGGGAACACGAAGTACACAAATGCCACCAGCCACTGAAATGATCCCAATGAATTAATTGTAAAATCACCATTAGCGTATTTAGTCATCAATATACTACATATTGAATTTTCAATTAAATGGAGCGATCCACTGCTGGTTTCTTCTTTTTCATATTTACACAACAAACCGGTTTTCAAAACTTTCCGGGTTATATGGTTGTGCACTTCATTGCACTGCTTTTCTTTTTTGCTTCGGGATTTTTGTTCGATTTTTTCCCTCTTCTATTTCACGGACATTCATGGACAGATTGTCAAAGATGGCATAGGTTCTTCTATACTTGGTGAGCAGGGGCATGTATAGCAAGTCCCCTAATTACCTCTAATCCTGTAACCTTCCTAAGCTTAGGCTATTTAATTGATTTTGGCCCGCACTGTTTGTGCGTGAGCTGAGCCAGCTTCTTTCCTCTTGGGTGTTTTAGATGGTAAATTTTTTTTGCCAGCAATATCAAATCAGACGTTTGACCGGGGATATGGGAAGTGGTTTTCGGACACAAATGAAAAAACGAATTTCACAACTTGTCTAAAAACCACGAGACGAATCTTTTGAGTCTAATTATACCGTCGTTAGCACATATTTGTTACTGTAGCACTTATGGCTAATCATGGACTAATTAGTTTCAAAAAATTCATCTCACGATTTCTCCCATAACTATACAATTAGTTTTTTGTTTCATCTATGTTTAATAATTCATTTAGATGTCCAAAGACTCGATGTGATGTTTTTGGAGAAACTTTGTGGGTACTAGACAAGGCCTTAGTACGTTTGCACAGATCAACACCGCAATAAATTTGGGAGTAGAGAAAGTAGACCTGAAGAGCATAGAGTGCTACAGTGGTTATCCCCAACCAAGCATGCAGGCTGCGGATGTCAGGGAGTCTGTAATCATGGTGGAACTTGAAGGCGGCGTAGAGGCCGACGGCGGCGAAGGCGAGGGCGACCAGATGCAGCAGCAGGTGCACTGCCTTCTTGGCCCCCCTTGGCCCCAGGATGATCCTGTACGCCATTATCGCTGCAAGCAACCATATCATCCATCATTGCAACGCTACATTATTTAGTCACACACACACCTCAGTATCCTTTGGTTGATGCATATAACTTGCCGATGGATTAATTCCGTTTGTTTAGCTAATAATTACCTTCTCCGGTGCAGATGATAAGCCCAATCACCATGAAGAGAGGGTGTGCCTGCAAAATGGCAAATCAGCATGACATGTTAAGATAAAGCATTGATACAATAGCATAAGTAGATTAAGATAGTTTTAGCTACCATGTAAATCGGCTGACGGTTAGAGCTCATCTCCCAGGAGACGCCACCCCTGAAGTGCAGCACCCAGACGAGCGTGAGCGTCAGCACCGCGGCGGCGAGCAGCTGCGCGACGACCACCACCGGCACGGCGGTGAGCCGGAAGCTGGCGCTGCTCTTCACCGGCATGGCCTGGCCTCTACTATTCTTCCGCCGTCGAACTCACCGCCGGCACCACAGAAGTCACCACGGCCACAGACAACAGCGAGGTGGCATACAATGCACACGGGCGGCGAAGCTTGCAACGGCCGCTTGGGTTATAAGAAGCTGGAGTGCTGGTGATGCAACCAAGGAGTGATTACATAAATGAGAAACCGGGTCAATGCAATAGCAAAAGTTTGTGTGAGATTTCAATCGTGCCATTGGAAGAGATGAAGAGAGGGACAAATAAGCCAAAGTACAGGATGAAGAAACCGGAGGAAAGATTGCATTTTAGAGTGTTGTCAGGCTGTGTTTGGATATTTGTCCGGACGGCAGAGCAAACAGCTGAGATTGACATGGCCGTCCAATTGGAGCTTTCATCATCCCAGCCGGGAGTTACTACTAGTGCCGATTAGCAGTGTCCATGCGGTCCCATCGGGGACACCTGACTTGAGTAAAACAAGGGCACGTTATACTACATTTTTTTGTATCAACATGCGCGTCGCCGGCCTGCTTCAAGCAGCCTGTCGTCCATTGCTGCTGGTCCATCATGCGGTGGCTGCAGATCCAGCCGCAAGCGATCGGTGCCGGTCCCCTCACAAGCTTGAAAAGTGCTACTTTGAGGCAATGAATCCATCAGCTAATGTGGCCATCTGTCCGGGGTACTTGCTTGTCATTGCAGGAGAAGCTGCAGCTGCTGCTTCTCTGCACCAAGCACTTTGTCCGCCAGAGGATCAGATCTTCTCATCTCCGGCCAGACTGGTCCACAAGACCACAACCTCCCCCCGCTTTACTCTGCTACAGTAGCACTTACAGTCAATATACAATCCATGTTTCTGCTGACAACAGAAAAACGGATATTGTAACAAAAACAAATTACATCTTTTGGTTTTAACTTTCCAACACATTACACATACCAAAAGAATAAAACTCAGCCACTATGTATAAACATACCAACATGGCCGATCTGTCTGTCCAGGATATCAGGCATCAACCTGCATCACCAATGGACACACGGGCCTGGCTGCACATACTACCTACACATCAGGATAATAATTGCAAACACATCATCATGCACAGGTGAAGAGAGAATGAACACCAGCAAATCTAACACAACAAGAATACGAAGTATAAAAATGCTGACCTGAGATCTCATATGACAATTACAATATAACCAGCATCCAAAATGCTAGCAAAGATGAAGATCGAACCAGCATCCTCCAAACTTAAGGAATCCAAAAATACACCAAGCCTGTAACAGAATCATGACAAACTATCACAATTTCATAGCAGTTGAGACAGGTAATAAACAATAACCACTGCATGGCTGATAAACAGTAGACATAAACATCATGAGGTCAATTTTGCTTCACTGGAAAGGATCAAAACTAAACCAAAGTCACAGAAGCACAATTCATACCGAGAACACAAAATACCAAAAAAAATACAAATTAAAACATGCTGTGGAAAATTTATGTGAGCTTACAATATATACACGATACAGCATTCGGCGACCATGTGCAACAGGAACAGAGGTAACAACATGACAGCTGAATCAAATAATCAACTTTTTCTAGATGCGGATTTTGTATACAGAGGGAGCTTATGTCATATGTTACAAAAGCCCTGCCTATGTTAGCATACTAATCCTACAGGACATATCAAGCATGAATGTTTGCTGCAGAAGCAATCTTGCAACAGATGCTTGAAACCTAACCTGCTCTAGAGCCAGTGAGATTTTTTTTCTCCTGGTATGTTTCAAAATGAAAATGCCCATGCATGTATATCTATGAGATGATAGGTTCTGTTAAAGCATGCTAAAAAGCAAGCATTGCAATGTCAGGCATAATCTGTCCAGCTGACAGCCTTCCTCAATTCTGGTCACCAGATATGGAAATTTCATGTGATTTTCCAAAACACCGAGGACATGAAGCAGCTTTGCTCCATTAGATATCAAGAGCCAAACCCAGCCAACGAAACAGCATCGCTAGGTGCAGGCGGCTGAGGCTTGCAACCCATTGTCACTAGAGGCTTTGCTTCATGGTGATTCCTCTGGTGCTGCAAATACCAACACCTCATCACCGTCCAATCCACGGCAGAGCAAGTGTACATCTTCTGAAAAGATGTCACCTTGTCCAATCCAAGGTCCACCAAGGCTTGCACAGACCAAGCAAATGTACAGTTACAGCCATGCTTACACTTCTCTCCTCGAACCATTCGACGAATTTGGCCTCCTAGGCATTCCAAACGGCAGATTATCTCTAGACCTATCACCAGGACGCCCCAGATCATCCAAATTTCTGTAACTGGTATTTCTTGGAACAGAGTTAGAACGCTCATCCTCATCAGGCCTCATGTTAACCCTGGAATCTGGAAGCATTTCCAAATGCCTCGGCCTTGGTCCACCCGTCCTCATGTTCCTCATGTTATTTGAAGAGTTTCTACCTGGAGTGTTAGAGACCTTCATGGCAAGGAAGTCCTTGGGAATGCTATCAAGGTCCATAAAGCATTTCCTGGCCTTTGCATCTGATATAAGTGAAGCCCAGTCCTCTGACTGCATAAGAGCATTGGCATTACCAACAACCTGTAACAACAAAAGCGATGATCAGTACACAAATAATATAGCAGGGTCATCTAACAGTTTTAGTGTGTATTTTGATAGCGGGAAAGAAACGTACCCATAGAGATCTCCTAGCTCTAGTAAGAGCAACATTCATACGCCGTATATCTGCCACGAAACCCACACCATGATTTGAGGCACGGACACATGACATAATAATCACATCACGCTCTTGTCCTTGAAAAGCATCAACTGTGTTTATGTAGATGTCCTTCCCTTCCTCAGTACTCATGACCTCCTCAAATTCCCGCTGAAGACATTTCAGCTGCAACTTATACGGTGTGATTATACCAACAGATGCTTTCTTGCCACCATTAGCTCTCAAGAACTTCTGAAGATGCTCATACAATCGTAAAACAAACTGTGCCTCATGAACATTCTGGAAAGAAGATGACCCACCTCTATGAGATTCACGACCATGTGAGATGTCATAGAATATGTAAGGTGCCATTAATGTATCTCTATAATACGCCTCATCAGGCAATTTGACTACACTTTCACTATCTGTAAGGCGCCCTTGATAGAAGTATCTTGATGGAAATTCACGGATCTGGGGATGCATCCGATACTGCACTGATAACAAAATGGTAGGGCAACCAGCCTGCTGAAACCTCTCGAAGAGACTCCTGCTGTAGAGCAAAGTCCCAGCTGCTTTGCTGATAACAGTAGCAGGGAGCTGTTGTGGATCACCAACCAACACACATCTAGCTGCACCAAGTGAAAGTGGAGGGAGGACTGCTACTTCACTAGCCTGAGCAGCTTCATCAATAACAACCATATCAAAACCATGACTAAGGCGGGAAAATAATTTGCGACCACTGCTTGAAACTGTTGTGAAAACAATTTCTGCTTCATTGGCAAAACTGGCTTCTAGACTAGCCCTAGCATCTTCCATATTGAAGTTGCTGCCAACACGGAACCTGCTTTCCAATATCAGCAGGCGTGACATCTCCACCAATACTTTGTCCCTGCTTTCTACTGAAGCAGCAAGCTTCTGGAGTAGAAAATCACGATTACGATCCCTTTGAGCAAGCACATCTGGGTCTACTCCAACTGAACCCTGCGATCTGCCAGTTGCTGCAACCACGGTAAGATCCCTTTGTAGAAAGGCTATCTCCTGTGATAACTGCTGCTCACGGAGTTTTAGCTGTTGTAGCCACCCAATCACTTCATCACGGCCCTTCATTAACAGCTGATCAGTCCTCCGCTCAACTGAAACAGCCTGTGCAGCACGAGACTGTGAATCAACTCCAACACGGGCAACATCAGGGCGATAGACCTTCATCTCACCATCTATGAAACCACGATCAAGAACACGAGCAAGCAGCTCATCTGTGGCAGCGTTTGATGGAGCACATACAAGCATCCGTGGCTTGGGACAAAGCTTGGGAAGGGTTCGGAAAAGGTTCTGATCCATACTCTGTAAAACTTCATCAATGGACCCTGCAGCAACAGCCTCCGAGCTGTTGCTCGTGTTACCACTAACTTGCTTGTAACTTTCAGGAGCAAGTTTTTTGAGAAGAGCAGCATAGTAATGTTGATACTGAACAAGATGGATAACGTTTAGCATTCCCCACACGGTATGGGTTTTTCCTGTCCCTGGCGGCCCCTGCACTAATGTGAAAGGCCAGGGTTCTTGTTTCTTCACCGCTCCATTGCTTGTACCAGCAGCAGTATGCATCGCAGCCCAATGAATTGCTGATAACTGAGGCCCATTGAAAGTACGATGCAAGTGATCAGCAAAATTTGGAGTGAAACAATCGGGCATAGCAGGTGGCTGCTCTTCATACTTGGGGAAGTGCTCTGGACTTGGCTGAAGAATAGCATTTTGCATCTGCCAGAAAGATTTCTATTAGAACTGGAAAAGAATATCAATCAAAAAAGCAAAATGTATAAAACACATTACTTGAACATTGAGACGGCGGAAGGCATGCAAGGCAACATATTCCCTTTGTGTTGTTGCAAGGGAACCAAGACTAGTCAGATACCAAGTACTCCGAGGTAGCAGTTTCCTCAAAACATTGGTCTCACTGTTGCACATACAGCAGAGTGATGAGACAAATGGAAGCAAAGTTAGCAAAGATATACAAGGAAATCTTAAAAGTTATGAGTACATGAATCATACAGGTCTTATCAGATAAGCCTGTCCGTTTTTACTTTGTGTTGAGCTAAGTTCATGCAACAGGTGGTCACAGAAACCCATAGACTAGTCTAGCAAAGGTACAGTGATCTGAGCATGTTCAGCATGCATGTCCTACTGTTCAGTTCAATTATGAGTGTAGGGCTCACAAATGAATGGCAAAACTCAAGTGCTGGACTAGAGTCACTAATTATCCTTACTGGTTGGAAATTTGGAAGGAACGTAATCAGAGAACATTTCAACATAGAAGGCAATGGTGCAAGTTATGGCGATGATGAAGGACTAGGCTCATTCTTGGACGCTGGCAAGAGAGAGAAAACTGGGACAAATTCTGCTGGCTGCACAACAAACATCTAAACTAGTTTTTTTTTGTATTCCAACTAGAAGCCCATATTGTGTTACTAGTTGCAAGTTTTGTGGTTGCTTAACACAGAACTTATTGCCTTCAATGCCTCTTTAACTAAGAAATTGCAGGTCATCTGCTATTCCCAGAAAAATACTGTGATAGTGTATGCTAAGAACTAAAATCATAGGCATGTAAGTGTTGCTTATTATATGAACCAAAAATGACTCTGTGTCAAGCAACGTATATATTGAGCACTGCAAGCTCTAGGAATGCCATGTCTACCAGAATTGAACGAGCAAGTCCTAAACTCCTAATTAGCAGAAATCAGATATATAAAAATTCAAACCACTCTAAACAGAATACATTCACAATAACAAATGCATCTGCAATGAACAAAGAGGTTAGTAAAAAGTGCAGTACAGTTAAGAGCAACTTTGGCAAATACTAGCCTACCTGTTAGAATCAAATGAATCCCCAAGGTAGAAGTGAATAATTGCCCCAATGGGATCACGTGTATCAATAGGCGTATGGCGCCTGACTGTACCAACAAGTCGTCCACACTCCGACTCAGAGTCTTCATTTGAACCAGCATTCCGTCTGTTAGATCTACTTGATTGGGAAGCTGGAAATAAAGAATATATAAATATTTTATTTTCAGAGAGAAGAGTCTTCAGGCCTTAATACTGATAAGAGAGATCCAGAATAGCTACCTGAACCAGGCCGAGGAAATGACAAAACTGCAACTTCACCTTCTTTGAAAGTCCATTTATATTCGTGCATGGGTAGAACAACAACATCATACCATCCTGAAAGAATTGGCAAAACATTCCCAGGTGATTTGCATTGCAACATACATCAACAAAACACGGTGCAGATCAGAAAAACATACCTCTTTCACGCCTATCCACAGTTTTCACACGCACCATGACATGTGAATCCCTTGATACAGACTCAACACTCTCCTCATAGGAACTATATAGCTGAGCGCGGCATTCCTCAAAAAGCAAAGGCTCGAAAACTCTAATATACTCCTCAGCAGATTCGAAACTTCCAGGGACACATTGAAGTTCTGCCTCCTCTGTTCAGGTTTTTTTAATTACAAAACATGAGTGTGCAATTAAGAAAAGAAGATAAACAGTTCCTTTTGAATTTTAGAATGAAAAAACAGTCGAGATTCATCAATCTTATATAAGGCATACATGAGCCCAAGAAAAAATACAGATGAAAATTCTTATAGCCATGGTATTAGACATAAGAGAAGAAACACAGAGTTCTACTTTGAGCAAACTTTAACAGCCTTAAGCACAGGTGATGAGTATGAGCATTACCATAGAACTTAGAACATTTAAACGATATGTTAACAAGATTACCCGGCCCTTATGGCATATGGTAGAACTTTTAAGTTAATGGAAGTCAGTAAAACAGAGCAATAACAATCATCACATGGCACTTCCACAAATTTCAACCAATCATATGTCCCGCATATCAGACGAAAGATCAGGTTAAAAAATGCATTTTCCCACAGAACAGTTCCTTTTTTTTTTCAAATTGAGCAATGGTGTTTCAATAAACCACTCAAATTAAACATGAACAACAAAGAACAAACCTGGATTATGCCAGAACTTGTCACTTGTCACCTCACGTATAAGTCGCTCAACGGATGTGTCTTGATATTGCATGTTATTTGCTGTAGTTTGTTTTTTTGAAACAAGAGATCTTTTATTAACTGGTTTCTGATCAGCATTATTCTGTCCTGTTACAGCTGATCTCTGAGAAGAGATTTGTCTGCCCTTTAACTGCCTTGGCATTGATTGTTGATAACCATCTGCAAGGGCTTCTTCAGCATTCATTTTCTTTGGCCTACCTTGAGACCCCATCTCAGCATCACCATTGGATTCAGAAATTTGATCAGTCGGGTCTGCAGAATTACTCCGTTCCGAACCAGTTTCAGATTGCCTCTGATCCCTGATGGCTGACTGGCTTTGTTTTTCTCCAGCTCTTTCAGCAATACCACCAGCATTGCGAAAAGCTTCCTTCACAGTACGTGTGACAATTGGCGCTGGAAAGGACGACTGCCTTCTGGGTGTTGACGTCTTCATCGTGCCAGCTTGCTTCGCATCTTCAACATTAATGAACACTGTTTGCCTGGCTCTCTTTTTACCGAGCATTGCCTCTTTGTGTTCATCCAACTTAGGTCTCTTTGCAGGGTTACTCGCAAACCTCAATGCATAATTGGCTTCTACACCTCTAACATCCTTTGACTTGTTGGACGGATCTGAATCATCCCCGGGCTGATTTCCTTTATTTTCCAAATTTTTCGTGCTCTCGAGTCCTGTGGGACCACGTACCACTTGATCCTTAGGCGCATCCACCATTTCAGTGTCACTAGGCTCAGCAGCAGCCTCATCTTTATTCATGTCACCAGATTTAACAGCAGTAGGTTCGCTTACTTGGAAATCTCTTTTCACCTGTGTAGTTGCAGTACCAGACGACTCTTCTTTGTTGCTTAGACTACTCCCTGCAGTGTCAGAAGCAACATCTGCATCAGACCACTCACCTTCTTCTCTTTCAGCTGCCTGAGAAATCTGATTGGAGGGCTCAATCAGTTTACCAACATCATTGGTCACCATAGATGTAGTGGCTACACTAGCAGTCAAACTACCTTCTGCCTTAATTGGCTCCTTTGTAATTTGTGAATCTTTGCTCCTCACAAAAGGTTGAAAACCTGAACCAGATGATGCATGCTTGAAGGCATTGTTGTTCAATATTCCCTGTGACTGTGTTACTTCCTGTTGCGGAAACAAAGAGGGGCCTGCTGTGGGGACAGGAAGGGTCTTCTGAGGTTGTGACACAACGACAGCAGCTTCTTCTTCTTCAGCTTCTGTTGGGAGCTCATTAAGGTCAAATAACATCCTTCCTCGAGATCCCATGTCATGTGTAAATGCATATAGCTTGAATCTGTAGAAACTACTGGACCCGATATTAATCTTCTGGGGCAACAGCACCTACTTTTTGAAAGCTACAATTGACCTTTTGTAGGAAAATATATCTGCAAAAACAGCCAGCAAAAGATAAGTAATATACAGCAAGAACAGGATTCTCAAGGGATGCTTGGATGCTTCGGTCCGCTAGTGAGATGGCCTGCCCACAAACGGACAGGGGAACTGAACTAGTAAGTGAACAATTAGAGCAGAGTCCTCATCACATGGTACTGCAGGAAAGGAACATTTCGATCAGGTGGTGTGACCTGAATATCATTCTTCGCTGGATTCTTTTTGTGTTGCGACCCTGCCCACTCCATCCTCTTGTTGTCCACTTCCTACCCATCTCAAGAATTTGGGTTCTAGCGATACAGGATCTCAGCATCCAGGCAGACCCTTTTACAGATAAAGTAAATAAGTATGCAGAACACAGCTAAGAACAAAAGAATGATGGTTCATTATCTATTCAATGCATGGAAATGTTTGACATATCTACTTAAGGGTGAAAGCTAGGCTAGACTCTGTGTTATTTCTAAAGGAAAGCCATGCAAAAAAAAATAGCACCAGTACTACAGTGTGAACCATTAAGTTCTAAAAAAAGGAGGAAATTTGGAATAAGAATGATGTTGAACTTCAACATGAGATGCAGCAATATCAGGTTTCACGAGAATACTAAATAGAAAAATGACACATTTAAGCTTGCGTAAAATAGAGGCTACCTAAATAACAGCGTGAGAAAGAGTGCTCAACTAATCTAGAAACTTTGACTAGCTCAACCCAATCCTAGATCCAATCTGCCAACAGCAATCTCCTTTGCAATCCCTTAGTCCAACTCTAACTGTGTTTACATTGAACATGCAACATTTTCTGAAGAAATAGCGTCAAAAGGACCCATGAAAAAAAAAGAGTATTAACGCGAGAGACCCTCATCATTTTTTCATAGATGCTGGATCACAATAACTCTGTTACAAATGAACCAATACACACTAAAACTGACAGATGGTCCCTTTTGTAGAATCAGCCAAAACATTGACCGCGATTGACAGTCTACTCCCAACCAAAAGTAAACTGAAATGAGCATGTGTCTACAAACAACAAATTAATCTAGTTATGCTGCCTTTGACCAAAGAGCAACAACCCATCGCTACTTCAACTTATAGTAACTAAAAATGACCATATATCTATCTGTAAATGACAACTGATTTCTTTATACAAACATGCCCAAAATGCAGTGATTCACAGCTGCTCAGAATATAAAAGTTTTATCTAAAATAAAACTTCTGCTTGACAGGTCTGAGAAATCCACAGCTAACCGGTCCAAATGCTACATTTTTCAGCAACAACGCAGCTATGAGTTCCAAATTAGCAACAGAAGCACATATTCATGAACCATCAACTATGAGTTGAAGCTATCTATAACAGAATGCGTATTTAATTTTGACTATCCCAGATTAAAAGTTATCTATAACAGAAGGAACAGCATCTGCTAGACATGTCCAATAAACCGACTACGAATCAGTCCAAAGGCTACACCTTTTTGAGCAGCAACACAATTAGGTGTTTAACTGGAGAGATAAAAAGGATAAACAGCTATGGAGGGATAAACATCTATATGCGACAAATGACCACTTCATGCAAACTAACACAATTTCAGCTACAACAAAACTAAGGTATTTACAACAAAACTAAGTAACAAAACAGAGCAAACGTATAGCAGCAGATAAAGCAATAGTTTGAACCTTCTAGCAGTCGCAACTCTCTACACAACCTAGCATGATGAATATTACTCCCTTTGTTTCATATTGCAAGACGTTTTGGCTATGTCTAGATTGATCTATTGATCAATGTATATTGTTTGTAAATATGTTTAGATTCATTAATATCCATATGAATCTAGCAAAGGCTAGAAAATCTTATAATGTGAAAGGGAGGTAGTACACGGTACCATGAGTACCAGACTAGTCAAATTTCACACATACACCATTGTAAGAAAAGATTAGAAACAGTCCAAAATGCTTGTTTGATTGGCTAAGCAGACAAACAAAGAAAATCTAGACAACAATAACAGCAGCAGCTGATACAAGCAAAAGCAATGTAGGCACTAAGTCTAGTCAATTGTCAGGAACTAGAATTTATTATGAAATTTATAACAGAGCATTGAACAGACGCGCAGAGAAGCAGCAGCACATGGACCATTTGAACTGAACCATCACTCAGCATTTCATTCCACTTGCAAAATAAAAGAGAATACGTACTATTCCTTTATTACTACTCCATGACGCAATTTCCCCCGTTACTCTGCTCGCTCGATCTACCCGCACCCATGAATTTAAACCCCCCGTCTTAAATCAGCAATCTGGCTGAAATTTTCTTCGTAAAGCGAGGATCGTTACTAGATTTGGCAACCGCCCCTGAGCCTTGATCCCCATTTGGTTTCTAGATTCGGCAAAATCGCCTCGAGAGATGTTCCTCCCCAATAAAAGCCCCAATTCGGCAGGCCTTCCCCCCCACGGCAGAAGAGCCATCCGCCGCGTCGCGTCCAATCAAACCACCCCCACTCGCTATTAGGGTTCCGTCGCCCCGTCCCCCAAGTCCCATCCCGTTCAATTCGTTCGCCGTTCCGAGCAGCAGCAGTCGCCGCGTCGTCCTAGGGTTACTCCGTAGCAGGGGAGGAGGGGTGCGGGGGATCTCCGTACCAGGCGATCGGCGGCGGCCAGATCCGTCTTCTCCTCCAACACCACCGGCGGCGGCGGCGGCTTTGACTAGGGTTTCCCACCTCGCTCCTCCTGTGATGCGTTTAGTTTTTTCCCAAGTTTTTTCCCCCCTCCTTCCTTCCTAGTCCGCAGCCTCTAGATGGCTCGCCTCAGTGGTGCCTCGTCGTCGTCGTCTCCTCCTCCTCCTCCTCGCGTGGAGCGAGCGAGCGGTCGGTCGGTGAGCGTGACGACTGCTTCCTTCTTCTCTTCTCGGAGAGAGAGAGAAGGGGGGAAGGAGAGGAGGAGGGGGTGGGTGTGAGGCGAGGAGGCTGAGGGGTGGGGGCTCTATTTATAGCCTCAGTAGAAGAGGCTTCGAGCCCGCCCGCTACGCGCACCCGGTCCGCGCCCCGCCCCGCCTCCGCTCTCACCGCCAGGTGGGCCCTCCTCGTGGTGGGGTCCAGCTGTCGGGGGTGCGCAACGCGTGTGTCCTCGTGCGCGCGGGGGAGGCGTGACGCATTAGGGGGGGCGTGTCCGCAGCGCGGTGCCGGTGCGGTCGCACCAGGTTGGAATTTTATTTGTTTTTTTTCCTTCCTCTGCTCCTCTCTTTTTTTTTTACTATTTTTTTTCTCACCTCCGCTTCTGAACTGGAGTAGGAGTACTATTAGGAGAGAAATAGCAATTGGATTTATTTTAAATGGATGGAAGAAGTACGACCACTTTTTAGGTGATTATTATTATTATTATTATTATTATTATTAAATAAATAAATAAATAAACTAACAGGAGCCAGGAGCGAGGGGGATCGGACTAAAGAATCTCACTCCGTTGTTCTTCTTTTCTCTAATTAAGGTATCCCAAATTAATTCTTGCTTGAAAAATGGATGGATGGATCTGGTGGCACGGCTATTTATTATGGATGGCTGAACTAAGGCTGGGGCTATGGGGGGATAGGATAATGCTGATCTTGTGGATTGGAGTTATCTTCTTTTAGTTTAGGATGATTTAAATGATGTTATTGTGATTCTTGGTTGAGAAGATATTTTGATGGTCCGACCAGTCGATCGTAAATAATGTGTTATGAATTCGCGTGATGTTACCAAAATGGTTACGCATGTTATTCAAATACTTCTAAGATTAACAAACAATTAACAATAACAGATAAAGTTTTGAGCAAATATTTAATTGTTTTCACTAAAAGTTAAAAACATGTGAACCTGTCTTCCATGGAAAGATATGGAACACAGCAATAGGAGGGGGAAAATGTGTGATAATATAATGTTAGGGAATGTTATAAATCTAGGATCACGTGATGCCTTTTGGATTATGATGGATGCTTCTTGGAATTTTGGCCCAAGAGCATTAGAGGCGACAAGCATGCAGCTAAGAAAATGCATATAACAGCTTTTTGCATACTTAGAATTTCTATTTACAATATAATTTTGTGTTGTGCCATAACAAAATGTGTACATATGTTCAGTTCTAGATACAAATATTTATTTGTCACGTACACTAAATTCTCTCACGAAAAATCTAGCGAGAATATATTGTGTCTCCACATCAGCGTCACATATACCATTTAACCACAACAATTTATACAATGTTCCTCTGTAACCATCGTTGCCGCCGCCACACCACCACTGTCTCCTTTTGCTCTAGCCATCATCCATGGTCCTCTATGTCCCTGTCTTAGATCATACGTCTTTTCATGCCACGACCTTTCTTTTTCTTCTCTTGATCCATAACTAGCACCTCCAATCTAATTATGGTGTCAAAGGTTGGCCATGCTTTTGCCTCATCTTTCTATCCCTCAGGAGATCAAGATCAAAGTTGTCATGTTGGATGTACAGCCAATCAATTATGGTATCCTTTCTCTCTCAAAAATGTTTGTCTGGTTTATGTAAATATTAAAACTACTAGGGTCATATGCAAAAAGGTGAGTGAAAATGAGAGGGGTATCCATGTAAAAGCTGCATAGTTGGAGTTCGATCTCCCCACACCCACCTTTGACCTGACGCAAGTGTGGTGCGAACTCAGAAAAAAAGAGAAAAAAATAGAGGAATAGTGGAGTGGACAGTCTCCTCATCGCCACGCGCACGTAACTGATGGGTTGGACCATCACGGTGGGGCCACGTTGTCAGTGTCATGCTCACGTGTCGAAAGCCTAGGCCGCACGGGAGAAGGGGGGCGTGATTTGCACCCAAGGAGGCGAGAACTCACCCACTGACATGTGGGCCCCAGCTTTGTCGTCGGTGTTTATATGGGTGGTACTAGCTTTTTTTCCCATGCATAAATCAAAACACACACAAAAGAAGCATGAGTTAAAAGTGAGCGCCGATCAGATTAGGAGTCCATCTCAGTGACGTGTGTATTGGCCATGAAAAGATATCGAGTCCACATGTCAGTGAGGTTACACATGAGACTGGTGGGTGAGGAATTGTTTGGATCTGGAAGGACGGAAAAGGGTGGGGCTCACTGGACCTGATTTGGAATTCCCAAGCTCCTTTGGTCTTTGGAAGTGTGTTTCTGGATGTGTCTACACTTGGCAGCAGGAGTTGGAGAAAGGAGTGCAAACCATCATTTCCTTAATCCTTTACTTTCTTTCATCAATTAAAGAAGAGAAGGAACTTAATACATAAGACACTTATCGACATGATACTCCAAGGTTATTGTTTTGCCTTCAGCTTAAAAGTAAAAGCGAAAATTAAAATTTTAAAGTTAGTTTTGGGGTTTTTTATTGTGCTTTATTTTACAATATTTTTTTAAATAACTAACAACATGAATATAAAAGTTTTACCCATCAATTATTTTTAAGTGTCAGTAAACCGTTTACCCATCAAAGGAGCACTTAATGTTTGCAATGAAAACTGATCAAACACCACGAAATTTCGACATTCCAGCACGGGATGAAAAGAGGACCCCACGGGAAATTTCAAATGGATGGACAATTGCAAAGCAAAACAAAACATGGGATGAGATGACAGCTGGGATATATCATAATAGATGTGATGTGAATAGCTTGCACATCTGAATGAAATGTTGCAAGCCTTTATGATGGAGTGCTGCTACTGTATATACATTTCCTGCAAGCTAGCATTGCAGCAGGGGATGGTTGCATGCTACTGTTTGTTATGTCTTTTTGGCACTTGTGTTTTCCTTTTCGGTATGGTTTGGCAGGCTTGTACTCTGATGGTTTGGTTCTCAATTGGATTTATCAGGATATTCTGAACAAGACTGTTACAAACTGAGAAAAGTTGAGCTGTAAAATCATGATAATGTTTGGCCAATGCTTTCGAGGTCGCACAAGTCATGAGGACATCCGTTTGACCTAATTAACTAAACATTCTATTCTGAATTTGAACTCATTGCTACATTAGATTTGGGGGTCATCTTTTCACTTTTTCAATGAAAACACCAAACAACATATTTGCAAATATATATATATATATATATATATATATATATATATATATATAATGCATATTCTTAGCGATCAAAAAACAAAGGTTTAAAAATAAATTACACTAGAAAACCCTCCAAATTTAAGGCTAAAAATTTAAAATTTTGTTTATAAACATAAGAAGAAGTGAAAAGACAAATATGTTAGCATTTGCACTGGTGAGTATTTAATTTTGGTCAGTCCTTGTGTACAAAACATGAAAACAGATGCAGGTTGGCTACTGTTCAATGACCATTTGATATGTTGATGCTAAATCAACAGAAAATAATACTTAAACTAAAAAGTGATGAGTAGAGAAAATCAAATCCATCAGGGTGTACTGGCACTTTCGTCCTATTAGTAGAAATTGGGCAAATTTTAGAAGTAACTGTGGACTGTGGTGGGGTTGGCCTTAAGACTGTCAGCTCATTGTTATTTGTTAGTGCCCCTGGACCATTTATATGTTCCCACCTCAACTTTGACGAGACGAATAAACTGAAAGTTCCAAAAACAAGACAGCCAAAATATCTTTAAAATAGAACATCAGCAAAACATATCATTTTAAAGAAAATGTAAATTAGAATATATAATAATAATAATAATAATAATAATAATAATAATAATAATAATAATAATAATAATAATAATAATAATAATAGGAGTTGGAAGTATGAAGGGAAATCTGAATAAGTTGAAATTGAAAATGCAGAGGAAAAAATGCTTACCTCCGACGTGCATGCCCCAGTCCCCACCTCACCTCCCTAGTGCCGAGCATGCCGCATCATAGCCTTGTTCACTTGCCATATCAATGGCTTGTCCACTTTGTTACCATTGGAATTTCGGTACTATCGAAATTTAGTAAGATACTCCCTCCATTTTATAATATAAGATGTTTGATTTTTTTTTCAATGTTTGACAATTTGTCTTATTTAAGAAATTATAGAAACATCATTTATTTGCTTGTGACTTACTTTATTATCAAAAGAACTTTAAGCATGACTTGTCATTTTTTATATTTATACTAAATTTTTTAATAAGACGAATGGTCAAACGTTGTCACTAAAAAAGTCAAACATCTTATATTATGAAACGGAGGTAGTAACAAACTAAAGGTGAGTTTAAGAGTGAGGGAAGAAGAAGAGATAGATGATCACGCAAAAGGGAGTATTTTGTTAGTGAATGATACTAAGCATTAACTATTACAAGTTTGAAAAATGGGTCAATATGATTTTCAAAACAATTTTTAGACAGTTTTTATAATGAATTTTAAAGGTTGGAAGTGAGCTTATGAAAAATGAGGGGAGTTTTTTTTTCTTTTTTCATTGGATCCATTACAAACTAATTGTCTCTAAACATATAATCACTAACGCAACCTATCATCGAATAGAGATTACGCTATAGTATTTGATGACGTATGGTTCAACCGATGTTAAGTTATACGCGAGACAGTAGCAACGAGAAGAAAACACATGGGTTTTAATACTAAAGATACTCAAGATAATAGCCCTACTTCTGTCGGTTGTAGCCGGTTTCACCATTATATCAATCTCACATTAGTACAACATATGAGAAAGAAATCCTAGTCTAGTCAGCAACTATATCTGCATGGTAGCATGGGTATGGTTTTCGGCGTCTAGGTGTGGTCGGGCTTATCCAATGCCGAATGGTTTTCGGCGTCTAGGTGTGGTCGGGCTTATCCAATGCCGAATTGATGGGATTTGTATTGTATTGGCTTCTATTTTTTTCCTCAGGGTCTATTAAGTTGGATTGATCTCTATTTGCTCCCTAGAGTTTGTTAGCTTGTCTTCTCCTCATGGGACTTTTAATATTTTGCCACTCTTCACCACACCCACTTAACCTCTCTCACAACTACAGTGAGAAGGAAGTGACAAAAGATTTGCCACTCACCAGGTAAAAGTAGCAAATAGTTAAATTTCCCCCTCATAGAAGTCATGGTTGTCACTAGTCCAAGTAAAACTAGGCAAACAAGCATGCAAAGTATCTAAGTAGTCTTGGTGAAAGTCGGATAAGACTATGAAGTCTTTAGGAAAAATGACTAGGTAGGTAGAACTGTATCCGGATTAGACTACCTATGTTTTCTTTTTCGAGTACAATTTTCTTCCTGTACTATATCCTTTCTTATCTACTCAAGACTCTATCCATATATATGGAACCTTTTTACATATAGGATTATGTATATATTACTTCTTCTATTGAGGTAAGTACACGTCTATGAATACCCTGTATATTTGTAATGATGATAGTAACCCCAAACTCTAATCAAACTGAATGGCCAACTAGTACAATAGTTGCGATGAGTCAACTCTTCGGAGTAAGGCAATAGATTCATCATCCAAGTAGCTTATATCAACATCGTTGATTTAAGCAAATTGCTATTGTATTCTGTTTTGATATCGGGAAAAAGTTTATAATAATATATCAACATAGTACCCCCCAATCTATTGTGTGTTTCTTATAAAATACTTGAATAAACTTGTTAGCAAACGCCAAAGCCCCTGAGTGTAGTTGGGTATCTGTCACGCCCAGAAATTCCTCACACGAATTTCTGAACTTAATTGTGTATTAAATCCCTGTCCAGGACCAGCCAGGGTACACAAAAAGACAATGTTGATTACATAACCATCGTCCTTAGAAACAACTGAAAATTACACTTATTCTAGCGGAAATGCAGCGGAAAGAAAAACAAAGGGGTAGACTAGCTCCAGCGGGTACGGCTCCAGTCCACAGGCAACACTTCGACGGCGGAACAGCTCACTCCTGAGAGGCACCTCCATCGGACTCTGCTTCTAGCTCTGGGTTGGGAAAGTTAAGCAAGGCTGAGTACAAACCACCGTACTCAACAAGTAACACGGACAAGGGGGAAATAAATGATGCAACGGGATTTACAAGGACAGGCTAGGGTTAGTTGCAATAAAGCAGCAGTTTAAATAAATAATAGAGCTTAAAGAATAAAGGTAATTAAGTACAGTAAAGCATAAATAAAATAAGCAGTTGTAAAGTACCACAACACTGTCCAACGTTACACCACGTTGCAACAGGCCCAACCACTACTCAACGTTACACCACGTTGCAGTAGTCCCGAGTGATAACAAATTTACTCAAGTTATTAAGGTTCACTAATCACAGTGAAGCTGGGAGTTTGCCCTTAACCGTGGGCACGGCTATTCGAATAATTTATACTCTGATCAGAGGTGTACTACTGTACCCACAAGACACGACTCCACTACACTTGAACGTGCGCCGGCATACCACCACGGCATACCGGAAAGGAGACCGTGATAGGACCCGTTACACAACCCTCCCTATTTAATCGCACCACACTTCAGGTTTCACCCCCTCCTTTACACCAGTCGGGCAGTCCCCTCTTGTGCCTTGGTAGATCCGGAAGCAGGAGAAGCTTTCGTTACACCACGATTGCCCGTCCATACTCCATCACGTCTACCCTTGCCTGGGGACGTCAAATAGTTCGAAGTCATGCTTCAAATCCCACCTTACCCATTTCGGCATGTGGTTAGCACTTAATTACTTCCAGGGTTTCCCGTGAACCGGTCCTTAATCACCATGGGTGCGACTCTCAAAACCATGCACCCACAGCCCACCATTATCAATATTTTAGTTGACATTAACCCGAACCGGGTAGTGAATCATTATCTCGGCTATTCAGAACTAAGCATAATTAAATGTGATCCCATGAGCTATTTGTTCTAAGCATGGCTAAGCATTAACCTAGGCCTATCTCTAGTCAAGTTACCCCTGGTCCAGCAATGAATAAAGTTGGATAAACAACGGCATAATAATAAGGTTTACCCGAAAATAGCATAAGGTAAGTACTTTAATTAAAACAATGCATATTTGAAATAATAAAGCGGGGAATTTACAATAATGGGTTCAATATGTTCAAGGATGAGTGTCACTTGCCTTGCTCTGGCCCTTGGAGAACTTCGGCGACGATCTCGAAGTAAACCGGCTCTTCGGCGGGGTCCGAATCTAAGCGACAAAGCACAAAAATAAATAAAACAGGCACAAACTCTACTGAAACAGCAAAAGAAACTATTTTTAATGGATTCTTGATAATTTTATGAATTTAATGAAATTTGAATGGACCTAAACGGAGACTAGATGAATTACTTATGAATTTTAGAAGTTTTCTGGGTTTTTTAGCTAAACAGAAAAGTCCTAAATCAATTATTGCGCAATTAATGGGGCTGCTGACGTCAGCGAGGAGAGAGGAAGCTGACGGCTGACAGGTGGGGACCACCTGTCGGTGAGAGAAGGGGAGAGGGAGAGACTGACACGCGGGCCCGGGGAGTAGAGAGAGAGGAGGCGGGCGCGGGGACGACTGACGGGTGGGACCCACTCGTCAGCGAGAGGGGAACAGAGAGAAGGGGAGCGCGCGGGCTCGGGCGCACGGCGGCGACCGGCGGGAGCGGCGGGCGACGCGGCGGCGGCGGCGCACGGCGACGGCGGCGCGACGGCGACGGCGCGACGGTGACGACCGGCGAGCGGCGATGGCGCGACGGCGACGACAGCCGGGGCGGCAATGCATGGGCGCAACCCGGCAGAACAGCGGCGACGGCGACTGGCGAGCGGCGACGGCGCGGCACGCGCGGGCGCAAGCGACGGCGGCCAGACGTCGGCGACGCGGAGGCGACGACGACCGCGGCGGCCGGCGGGAGGGGCGAGCTTCGGTCTCGTCCGGCGACGGCGCGCGACTCGGCGGCGGTCGGCCGGAAAGGGGGAGAAAGAGGGGAGGAGGGTGCGGGTGCTCACCGGCGGCGGCGAGGGCGCGGGCTGGTCGGCGAGACCGAGGCGGAGGTGGCGACGCCGGCGGGTGCGGGAGATCGGCGGTGGCGGCGGAGATCGATTGGCGGCGGCGAGGTGACCGGGCGCGACGGCGACGGAGGAATGCGCGACGCAGGGGACGCTCATCGGCGACGACGAGGACGGCGACTGGTCGGCGACAGCGGCGCGGAGGTGATGATGCGGCTGGACAGCGGCGAAGGCGTCCGACGGCGAAATTGCGCGGCGGCGGCGAGAGGCAGCAGCGCGGCGGCGACACGAGCGACGGCGGAAAGTGGGCGACGGCGCGGCGGCGGTGGGGATTTATAGGGTGGCGGCATCGGCTAGGGTGGGCGGAGGTTGGAGACCAAGTCGGCGACGACGCGGTCTCGGCGGCGACGGTTGCGGCGGCGGCGGTTGCGGCGCGGCGGTGGACTCGGACTCGGCCGGCGCGGGCGCGGGCACGGGCTGGCGAAACGGTCACTGACAGGTGGGCCCCACCTGTCAGTGGCGCGAGAGAGAGGAGGGAGGCGGCGCGGACTCGCGGCGCGGGCGAGCGGGCGGCGCGGGAGCTGGGCCGAGCGGCGGCCCAGGCGGGGCGCGCGCTGGCGGGCGGAGGGGGCCGGCTCGGCTGGGCCGGCCGAGGAGGCTGCGGGCTGGCTCGGCTGGGCCGGCCCGGGAAGGAAAAGAAAAGGAAAAAGAAAGAGGGAGGAAAATTGGACTTCGGCCCAATTTGAGAAGGAAGGGAAAAAGAAAAGAAAAAGGAGGGAAAAAGGAAAACCCCACTTTTGCCGAGTTTTAAATTAATTTGTTTGGCCAAATTTTATACTTCTGCAATTTGAATTTAAATCCAGTTAGTCGATTTGCGAGCCTCGATTAGTTGAATTAATTTCTTTTAGAGGGATTTTTCCTGAGTTAATTAAGCCAATTGTTACTTACGAATTTCTTTTTACAATTTAGGTTTAGGACGAAACTCCGGGTGTGACAGTATCTCAATGTAGATATTAAATAAAAGCAAGTGACTTATACTTATATTACACCGAGTAATTTTTGTGGGATGTAATTTGTCCATACTTACAAACTTTACTCTCTTTAGTTCCAACTAGACTTAGGTCATCTACCTTATATGTTTTGTTCCGATTATAAACACTCTGAGTACTTGAACACCCTAGACTAGGCTAGGTTTCTTTTCTTCGCGTCTTTTGTAAAATACTTGATACTAGGCTCTTTGTTGAGCCGAGAACAAACAAAAATCAAGTTTAGATAGTACTCAGACAATATGCATAACCCATAATTTGACAATACGAAAACCCATTGTTTGTCCTGACTCCTCGATCATTTCGCAATGTTTACTTAACTTTTACCAAAATCTACTTTCGGAATGTTTACTTAACTTTTACCAAAATCTACTAAGTATCAAACCAAAAACCATCTAACATTATCTTATCTTACCAATATTTGGTGACATTACCATAGTTTGGTAATGTGTTTTGGGCAATGAAATGAACAAGCCCTAGGTCATTTACCCTTGACTCCATGCTTCATCATTACTCCAACTGCCTCGTCATTGACCCACATAGCTCCTTTTTCGTTTCACGACGTATTCTGAATGGCTGAAAGGATGAATAGTGTGCACACATCACCGAGAAAATGCCTTAACTCAAACATGCACTTAGAGCAAGTATAACAAAAGACTATAAGTCAACTACAAATACACGTGGAGGAGAGAGAAAATTAAAAATGAGGAGTGCTAGCTCTCATATAAGAGTTAGCTCTACGTATTCTCTAAAACCTTATCCTTTTGCTTTTGCTTATAAGCTAAAATTTGAATTTGCGACTTTAGATTTAGAGTTGATTTTGAGGTTTTTTCATCGTGCTTTATTTTTCAACATTGGTTTTATATCACTAAGAACACGTATATAAAAGTTTTATTCATAAATTATTTTTCATTTGCAAATATGTCGTTTGACTTTTTTCACCAAAAGCCAAAAGATGGTGGCCTAATATAAATACATAAATGCATATGAGAGAGAAAGAAATTGTAGAAAAATAGTAGAGTCAACCTTATAGTTAATCTTTTGTATACGTTAACTCTAATATAAGCTTATAACTACTCCCTCCGTTTCATAATATAAGATGTTTAACTTTTTTACTTGTAATATTTGATCATTTGTCTTATTCAAAAAATTATGAAAATATCATTTATTTTGCTTGTGACTTGCTTTATTATCAAAAGAACTTTCAGTGCGACTTGTTATTTTTTATATTTGTACTAAATTTTTAAATAAGACGAATGGTCAAACGTTACAACTAAAAAATTCAAACATATTATATTATGAAACGGAGGTAGTAGTAGTTATCTACTGTTAAACTTGTTCTTATTTTTAATTGTGGCCAACCGATACGTGCTGAAGTATATAACTCGAATATAAGATTTAAAGTGTGTGCATTGGTGCAATCTTTGGGTGTGTATATCTATTTGTGGATATATGGACCGGATTTCTGTCAGTTATGTAATATGGTGAAGTTTGTCTAGCATGGTCATGCCATCTTGGACCCTACCAATCAGGTGTCCATATATACCCACGATATCGGGTCATTCGCTTTTATATATAATAAGTGTTGAAAGAGAAGGATATTGCATCTCCTAAGTAGAAATTAATTACCTGTTAGCCTGGAACAATCCAGTTTCCTGTTTCCAGGAGGCAGCCTGGAACTTGTACTGTTGCGTGATCATTTTGGATTTCCAAAGAGAAGAAGCTTGTGGCCGTGTTATTTTTTTAGAGGAATATGAAAGATAACAGTTATCTATTTTTCTAATAACCAATTAATGATATAAATTATGGAATTAACTACTAAACTAAAATTTTATTTTAAAAATATAAGTCGATGAAATTATATATGTATATATGAACTTTTTTAAGACACTCCGTCTAATGGACCACTGCACGTATCATTGGAGCCTTGACAGCCATTCTTCCTCCTTTCAGACGATTGCCCATTCCTCTCTATTCTTGGGAAGGATTACGCTAGAATGACAAACATTTGTTTTCTAATGTTTTATTAATATTTGCACTAAAGTTTTTAATATGACGAAAGACTGAACGCCAAATATGATCGGAGGGAGTATGGTATAATTGGTTGGTTTTTACAATGGTTTTTAACCCAGCCTCATCACAGTCCGAGATGTATATATGCAACCCAATTATTGGTGTTACAAACATTTTTAAAGAACAGTGTGGAGGACGACAAGGTACATGCAGCTGGCAGAACATTTTGTGACTAAATCTCTCTCCTTCCTGCCGTCTACGTTATTTCTTTGTTTGATCTTTTTAGTTATAATGTTTGATCATTCGTTTTATTTAAAAATTTAGTATAAATATAAAAAATGATAAGTTGTGCTTAAAGTTCTTTTGATAATAAATTAAGTCACAAACAAAATAAATAATATTTCTATAATTTTTTGAATAAGATAAAAATGATCGAACATGGTAAGAAAAACATCAAACATCTTATATTACGTTACGAAACGGGTGGAGTAACTGTATGGATTACCAGTGTCAAGCATTGATGAGTGAGGAGGTGAGCTTCCACACAATTAATACGTAGAAAAACACAAGATTTTCACGACTGAAAATGATGTATTTAGAGAAACTGTAGAAACTGTCGATCAATTTACAACCGCACCCTGGTTGTTTTTGCAAAGAAAAAAGTGCACTTTACTCCCTCTAGCTATTTTAGTAAAGCACTTAGCCCATCTAAACTTTTTTCTTGACTTATTTTACACTTCGAAACTATTAAAATAGCTCAAGTTATTTCCTAACAATATTTTTTTATTTTTTTTCTTGAATCACAGTGCAAATGTATTTGCTCATAACACACTCAACTTTATAACACATAAATCCTACCCTGATGAGCATCTCTGAGGACCAGGCCAACATACTTTGTCGACGCAATCACTACGAACATATCGCTGTCAACAGTGCGTCATCTACCATTAAAAAAAACAAATAGTTGTAAATGCAGGTACCCATATCAAATCTAGAAAAATGAACATGGGTAACTTAACCAATTGAGCTACCCTCACTTGGACGAATTTTCTTTCTATATATACGTTGTATTTTGCAGTAAAATTTGGTACTCCAATTGATATATTTCATACTTATGTCCCACTGTTCTTTTAGTATTGTCTGTCACTGTTTAAGTAGTTTGGAAGAACCTAAGATTGACTTAACCATTAAAATAAACTCCAAGCAAAAGTGATGAAAAAAAAATCTGAAAATACTTTTGAACATTAATAATGGTGTTGTCTATGGAACTTTGAAAAGTTTATCTTAAGATACGACATATATTCAGACGAACGGAAAAGAGAAATATTATTAAGAGATAAACGAACCACATTTATAATTTATGGGGGGGGGGTAAAATAGCTAACAAATAATTTAAAAATGAAGTAATCCACCGAAATTTTACGAAAGAGTAAAACATTATCTGCAAATCGCAAATGATTTGTCGCCCTCAGGCTGGGCCTATCCACGTAGGTCTTGTTCGGATCTGGCAGAATTAAATACCAGCCCAGCTGCAAAAAGGTAGTTGGGCCGGTCTAGATGGGCTCAAACCAAGCAATTTTTTAGCTGGCCCTAAATGTTATTGTTGGTTTTCTCAAAAAGAAAACACAACAAAAAAGAGTTTTCTTGGCTTGTCCATGTGCCTCTTTGTGCTGTTTATTGTGAATTCTTCCAAATTGGTTGGATTTTCTTTCTTTGTTATTCGACGCATGATCAATCCCATCGACTATCGTCAAATTAATAATAAGTTTGTTTTTCTCCGTCCAATTGTTTTCACAATTTGCAGCATGGTCTAAAAACCAAATATGTAGAATTATAAGTCATTCTTGAAATTTCCATAATAATAAATCAAGTTATAATAAAATAATTAGTAATTATATAATTTTTTTAAATAAGACGAGTTGTCAAATGTAAACATAAAAATCAACGGTGTCATATAAAAAATATTGAGGGAGTATCGTTCCGTGAGACCAGGAGGATTTTCCGGTGATTCTAGGTAAGCAGGTTTAGATGTTGTAATGTTCCAGCAATGGCATCGGAAGCCTACAGTATCATGCAGCAACAGTGGTGATAAAAACATATTACGTTATTTTTAAAATAAATAGAAAAATATTTTTCATGAAATATGTGACCATCTTTTTTATATAGAACATATTCATATCAATTTGATCTTACGTGGATATTCGATTGATTTTTAATATTACGAAGTTAATGAGATAAATTGTAAAAATACATGGGAGTAGGTGTTGACCACAACTAGAGGTAGGCTTTTATAGTAGTAAAGATAAAGATACTAGTTGAGGGAAAAATCCTACATTTACCCGATAATTGATTTCTCATTATTTTGGTTTTGTTTATTTCTATAACCTGCCTCGCTAAGAAATAATTGGAGTTTGGCTGTTTGTGTCTAGTTGTGGATATAGAGGCCAGGATATCGATTCATTATCTACATTTACCAAAAACGTTGTCACACCAAAAACTCTGCATGATAGCATGATCAAAAGGTTCATACAGTGAAAATAATTTTTTAGGGTTTAATAATAAAATTATTTATTAAAAATATTTAAAAAAATAAAAAAAATCACTCTTCTTCAGCTGTGTGAAGTTTCTTCACAGCTACTACCTGGCCATCTTGGAGTTGTGCTCCATAGACCTTACCATAACCTCCTCTTCCAATGATGTACTTGTTGTCGAAATATCTTCTGTTGCCTTGACAATATCCTCAAATACTAGTTTTCCATCAAAATTCAAACAGAGAACATGCCCCTTCCTTAGGCCGTAGTACTTTCTTGCGGTCTTCTCTTTTTACAAATGATAACCATGGCAAAAATAACTGTACCAACAATGGAAAAAACCAAAAACATGAACAACTGGCAGTAGTAAACGAAAGAGCCTTCTTTTGTTGTGACCAGGTGCTGGAACTGGATAACAAGATGGCAGGCCAGAGAGATTACCACATAGACTTGTTGCTTAGAAACCAGCTTGCTGAAACATTTTGAATTTAGTCGTCCTGCTGGTATGGTCCTTCTAAGTTATTGCACGACACATCAAGGCCCCGTTCGGCAGGGGCCTGATTAATTAATTAGACCATTAACATAGTAATAGATTAGTCCATGATTAATTAATTATTAATTATTAAAAAATAATAGATTAATATGATTTTTTAAAACAACTTTTTTATAGAATTTTTTTTTAAAAAATACACCGTTTAGCAGTTTAAGAAACGTACGCGTGGAAAACAAGAGAGACTTTAGTTAACTTATAGATATGGCCGAACACGGCCCAAGTACTGTGCCTTGTCGTCCTCACCATGCTTGCAAAGGACGACGGTTTCTTCCAGTGAACTGATCTTGTGAGATAAGTTTAGGGCTCCCGTTGTTTCTTCTTCGTAAAAAGAAAAATCGAAAACACGTTTTTTTAAACGAAAATAATTTACAGGTAGTGCTATGTGTCCATAGTTTTTCAAAGGAAAAAGTTTTAAAATAAACCAGAATGAATAAAATCATAAAATTAAGTTTTAAAATTTAAATTTTAGCTTATAAATGGTTATAACCGTGAGAGTAAAGTATATGGCTGGTCCTTAAACTTGTGACGCGGTATCACTTAGGTCCATAAACTTAGAAAGTGTATATTTAGGTCCACGAACTCGTTTAATGTCTAAAATCATAGACCTGATGGTACATTAAAACGAATTCATGGACCTGATGGTATATTAAAACGAGTTTATGGATCTGGATGATACATTTAAAACAAGTTCATGAATCTAAATAATACATTAAAATGAGTTCATAAATCTAAACATGTATTTTCTAACACCTACTCTCTAACTGTGAAATGACGGGAGTCTCAGCCTAGAGTTCCATTGTCCGCATCCTTCGAAAGTCTTGTTGTAACAAACAGCCGTTGCTTGTGCAGAGAAATCTCGGCCCACCAGCCCTGAACGACCGACCACGGGCTGGCATTGGTGAGGCCCGCAACCGCCGTACCTAAACCTTTTCTTGCTGTTGGGTGTGGGCGTTGGTTGGTTCTCGCGTCAGTACACTTCACTCTCCTCTCCTCTCCTCTCCTCTCCATTCGATTCTGCTCCCCGCTCCTCTCATCAAACAAAAAGGGAAACAAAATCGAAAGGGAAAAAAAAACCCGCCGCCGCTCGCTCCTCGCTCCTCCGCTCGACGCCGCCGCCGCCGCCGCCACTCCTCTGCGACCTAGGGTCGCCTCCTTCCCCTGAGGCCGTTCACAGCAGGTATTCTTCCCCCTTCCATCCATCCATGCTCGAGGCCAAGTCCCCTCAGGGCTCCGAAGCCCTAGCCGCCTTAGCAGCAGCAGCAGTAGCAGCTGTTCTACAAGTGCAAACGCATCCTCGCGGCGAGGGCAGCGGGGTGCTCTGGATGTACGTGCCGCCTGGTTCAGTGATGGCGGGGACCAGTCACCAGTGCTGTGGCGGGTTGGGTTGCTAGGGTTTTGATGCGTCTTGCTGTGGCGTCGATCTGGTATTTGGGGGGTGACGAGGGAGGAGGGAGGGGCTTGTTTCAGCTGGAAGCAGAGGGGCTGATTTCTTCCTCCACTGTTTTTGCGAGGGTTTCTCTCGTTTTTGTTCCAGTGGAGGTGTGCTGTGCTGTGCTGTGCTGCGACTTTGAACAATGTCATGCCTCTGGGATCTTCCCGTGCGGTTTTGGCTTTAGTTTTTTCTCTATGGTCTGTAAACGAATGAGGTGGACAGTGTTGTAACTTGTAATGCAGGGTAGGGAATTTCAGACCGCGATTTTTTGCAGAATTGGTGGCTAATGTGTTATTGTTAGGACATGTTGGTTTCTGAAGAAGTAAGGTAGTTAGGGCTTAATTGGTTTGTCACCAACTTTGCCTACCAAACAACCATAGGATACCATTGAAGTTGTTAAAATTTTGGTAAGCCAAAAAATGGCTCCAAATCAAACAAGCCCTTAGTTTTGTTGCAGTGTTTTACCTCAGTTCCTCAAAATGATCTGTTAAATGTTCACTAATCTGAATCATACTTATTGCTGAATTTCGCCTACTGTATAGTCATATGTCCCGCCCTAGATTTTCCTATATGGATGATACCACTCACGCCTTTCTGTTTTTCCTTTTTGCAGTCTGAGTGAAACTGAGCAAATACTGAGAAATCCAAGTGACATTATCAAGATTCATTCATTCATATGAAATGTCACTGCTCAGTAGATTCTTCTACAAGAGGCCTCCTGATGGATTACTGGAGTTTATCGATAGGGTCTATGGTAAGCCTCCAAATTTTGTTACACGGCCACTTTATTATTTCACGCTCCATTTTAACTGATTTCGCTGTTGTCATGTTGCGCAGTTTTTGATTCATGCTTCTGCACAGAAGTTTTGCCACATGGTATGTACCCAGTCTATTTGACTGGTATTCTTACAGAGTTGCACGAAGAACATAGTCAGTCTTCATTTCTGGGTATTAATTTTAGAGATGGCAATAAGAGAAGCCAATTTGCTGATGTCCTACGTGAATACAATGTTCCAGTAATTGACTATCCTCGTCATTTTGAAGGCTGTCCTGTGCTTCCTTTATCTCTCATCCACCATTTCCTTCGTGTCTGTGAACACTGGTTATCCACTGGGAATAATCAAAATATTGTACTGCTACACTGCGAGAGGGGAGGCTGGCCGTCATTAGCATTTATGTTATCGTGTCTCCTTATTTTCAAGAAATTGCACAGCGCAGAGCATAAAACTCTGGATCTTATTTACCGCGAGGCACCTAAAGGTTTTCTGCAGCTTTTTTCTGCCCTCAACCCAATGCCCTCTCAGCTCAGATACATGCAGTATGTAGCCAGAAGAAACATATCTCCAGAGTGGCCTCCAATGGAGCGGGCACTCTCTTTTGACTGCCTGATTCTTCGAGCCATTCCAAGTTTCGATTCTGATAATGGATGCAGGCCATTAGTCCGAATATTTGGGAGAAATATTACTGGCAAGAATGCTAGTACGAGCAACATGATTTTTTCAATGCCTAAGAAGAAGACTTTACGCCACTATCGGCAGGTACGTGCTACATGTAATTTAGCATGAACATCTACTTGATTTGGATCGCTTTTTTTTTTTTTTGCGCTAACCTGCAAGGCTTTTATTCAGGAGGATTGCGATGTTATAAAAATAGATATACAATGTCCAGTCCAAGGAGACGTTGTTCTGGAGTGTGTACATCTTGATCTTGATCCAGAAAAGGAAGTTATGATGTTCCGGATAATGTTCAACACTGCTTTTATTCGTTCAAATGTACTAATGCTGAATAGTGATCATATAGATATAGTATGGGGTTCAAAGGATCGGTACCCAAGAACTTTTAGAGCAGAGGTATGAACGTTGCACATACTCTTCGAAACTTCAAAAGACACAAGTTACTAATTGAATCTAATTTGGAAGTGCAGATGCTGTTTTGTGAACTTGGAGGCATATCTCCTCCAAGACCTCCAACAGCAACGTTGAATGGGGATATGAAAGGAGGTTTACCAATTGAAGCTTTTTCAGCTGTTCAAGAACTCTTCAATGGAGTTGACTGGATGGAAAGCAGTGACAATGCTGCCTTTTGGTTGCTCAAAGAGTTCTCAGCAAATTCCCTTCAAGAGAAATTTCAAAAGCTAATACTCAGTGATATGGAAGAGCTTTCAAAGTTTCAAGCTAAAGTTGGTCTCCAAATGCCTCTAATGTCTCCTCTGGATTCTGATGAAGAAAAGTATTCAGTTGCTTCTGATTCTGTTTCTTCATCTGAGCATGAGAAGGTTCAGCCTGGTGGCAACTCATCTGACTCAGAGAGCATTAATCCTGATCTTACCACTGAAGATACTGCTTCTATGGGTATAGCTTTTTCCATAAGCACTGAGTATTTGTACAGCTTTATAACCACACTCAATAATATATGCAATATATTCCCTCTGGAATAATATGCCTTATACTGGTTTACCTGTTCTTTCCATGCTATCAAATACCCCAAACATCACCTTAGCTTTCCTCCCATGTTTCTTTGTTGGTCTTTTTTAAATAATTCACAATCCTTAAAATTTTTCAGGCAATGTTTTGGTGAACACTTCATCTGTCCCACCTCCACCACCACTGCCACCACCTCCTTGTGGTAGCTTGTCTACCCTTTCCACTGAGGAAAATCAGCTGCCTCCAGAAGTACAGCATGGGTCACCAAGTGACAGGAAGCTACCACCTCCATCACCAATAGCTGCTGTTCCACCACCGCCGCCTCCCCCACCACCTCCAAGTGGAAACAGACCTGTTTTTTCCCCACCGCCACCACCCTTGCCAAACTGTTCAATCCCACCTCCACCCCCACCCCCACCCCCACCGCCACCACCAACCTTGCCAAACCGTTCAGTCCCACCACCTCCAGCCCCGCCACCGCCACCGCCCTTGCCAAAGCATTCAGTTCCACCACCTCCACCCCCACCACTGCCACCGCCCTTGCCAAATCATTCAGCCTCACCACCTCCACCCCCACCACCGCCACCACCATCCTTGCCAAATCGTTTAGTTCCACCACCTCCAGCTCAGGGAATAGGTAATAAATTCCCTGCACCTTCCCCACCCCCTCCTCCACCTCATCTTTCTTCTAGCAGAACCCCTGCTGCTGCCACTTTGTCAAAAGGGCGGCCTCCTCCACCACCTCCACCTCCACCTCCAGCTAATCACACCAAAGGCCCTGGTGCTCCATCTGCACCCCCACCCCCTCCACCCCCACCTCCAGCTAATAGCAGTAATGGCCCTAGTGCCCCACCCCCACCCCCACCCCCACCATTGCCTGCAGCTGCTAATCAAAGAAATCCTCCAGCACCACCTCCCCCTCCCTTGATAGCAGGAAAGAAAGCTCCCGCACCACCGCCTCCGCCACCTCAGGCACCAAAACCTCCTGGAATAGTGCCCCCTCCACCACCGTTGCATGGAGGAATTGGTGCATCGGGTCGATTACACCCCCCAGGCGCAAAGGTTTTAAATGCGCCTGCCCCACCTCCACTATTGGGAAGGGGAAGAGAAGCGACTGGATCAGCGAAAGGTCGTGGAATTGGATTGGCTCAACAAAGTAACCCTCCAAAGAAAGCTTCACTAAAGCCTTTGCATTGGGTAAAAGTTACACGAGCAATGCAAGGCAGTCTCTGGGAGGACGCCCAAAAACAAGGAAATCAGGCTAGGTAACTGGTTAACTGCCATGGGAAAAGCCACACAATGAGCTTTCCTATTTTAATGCATCACCTTTCATTTTGCATCCTTCAATTTCCTACGATTATTTTACACAATTCATTCATAGTTCCATACAACTAGGTGATAAAACATCACATCCTTATTTTTGGACTTACAATATCTAAAATCTAAATGAACTAGAGTACTGGATTGATGTTCTTTTGCTTCTTTCATCACAAAATTTCTCGGTGGGTTTGGTAGTTGATTTTATTTTTAACAGTTGAATAATCTTTCCACTGGAACTTTTATTCATACATTTTTTAGATCATGGAATAAACTGTATTTACACATGAACTGTATTTTAGGGCTCCTGATATTGATTTATCAGAATTGGAGAGCTTGTTCTCCACTGCGGTCGCAACCAGTGGAAGTGAGAAAGGAGGAACAAAGCGCGGTTCAGCTATTAGCAAGCCAGAAATTGTTCACCTGGTATGTACCACTCAAGCATCTGGATCCTGTATCATAATCTTTTTATTTTCAGTTATTCCATGATATCTTGGAATGTTAGAACTCTTCTCTCTCTCTCTTTTTTTGTCTAAAGCTCTCTCTATTAGATTGCAGTATGCATGAAACATAAGCTTTTGAGTAAATTTTGCGGAACTACAGATATTGATCAAACTATTGCAAAACTACAAATAGCACTGAGTTTATCACGTAATTGTAGATTTAAGGCATAGTACTGCAAAACTACAGAGCAGAATAGTGGTGCTGGGGACCAACACTGTAAATTGTGCAGTTTTGTGATACTAAGTCTGGTTTTGTGACACTCTGCCTTAAATCTGTAGTTTTCTGATAGTGTAGTCAAAGTATACACAGTTTTGTGAAATTTATACGGTTTTTAGTTCTATCTTAAAAGTCCATAGTAAAGGATGGAATTATGATTTGTTATGTACATGGTATTCCCTTATGCAATCTTTGCACTGTTTGAATGACATTTGCTTGGAACATAGACTTCTGATTTTCTTTATTGTTATACTTGAGGACTTCAATTTATTTGTTTTATTATGGAGAATTCTGTTCCTCATTTCATTAGACCATGAATTCTTGTTTGCTTTATTTCAGGTTGATATGAGAAGAGCAAACAATTGTGAGATCATGCTCACTAAAATTAAAATGCCTCTTCCTGATATGATTGTAAGTATCTTTCTTGACTGAGCCACTCCCTTGCAATAGAAAGAGAAGGAACAATGATTTCCTCTTCTGGAATATTATACATGTTTTTTTTTTGCTCTGTTGGTAACCTTATTTGTATTGAATACTTGAAGTTTCTGTGTTTCCTAATTTAATGCACAGTAATTGTTTCTTGTCAACCACATTTTCAAAGATTGCTGTTATATAGCTCACTTATGGGACTGGAAATGCATCATTACAATCTATCGTGAAAAAGAATGGTTCTGTGATTTACAAAATGAATCACATTAACGCCTTCCATATTACAAAGAAATACTAATGTCATGTATTGATTGATGGGAAATAATTTCTTTCAGTACATAACCGAGTATGCTATAACATATTAATGATGTTTCTTGTTTGATTTTATCCAAACAATTGCATCACCTTATTTGGATTAGCAGCATACAGAGGTACTGGAAAATTTGAATGGCTCTTGCCTCTATTTATTAATAACTCAGTTATTATCCATGCCAATTATTATTGAGCTGTGTTGGATTTCTTGATACACTTTTATCTTGTAAGAAAAATATCACATGGATGACGTTGTTATTGGTCAACATGTTGCTACTAGATAACATCTGTCTGTCTGGTACTTTGCAGAATGCAATATTAGCTTTGGATATGTCTGTTCTTGATAATGACCAAGTGGAAAATCTAATTAAGTTTTGCCCTACAAAGGAGGAAATCGAGATGTTGAAGGTGCTTCTGTTTATTTGATTCTATTTTTCTGTTGAAGTTCATGATGTGAACTTATATTTCCCTTTATTCACCAAGTATTTGTTATACAACATCATTTTTATCCTAATGAACTTGCTGTTTGTTTTCTTCTTTATCTGTGAGCTCAGAATTACAATGGAAATAAAGAAATGCTTGGGAAATGTGAACAGGTTGGTTTATTAATTATTGTTTTGGTTGCATAGTAGTGTCCGATTGGAGTATTGATGGAAGGTTTAAACTTTTCTGCAGTTTTTTCTGGAGCTAATGAAAGTACCTCGGGTGGAGTCCAAACTAAGAGTGTTTGCTTTTAGGATTACATTTTCAACACAGGTCTGTTGATCCCCTTCCCTCCCCTGATCAAGTAACTATGATTATCCAATTCTCTGTAAGTTGCATGTTGTTACTGAGATTCCTTTCTTTTTGACAGGTAGAAGAGCTGAGGACTAACTTAACCACCATAAATGATGCAACAAAAGAGGTCAGTATCACATCCTGCAAAATTTTGAGTTATATCTTTTCCTTCTTGGTGGTTTATTCAGTTATTGCTCACTTTGTGCAGGTGAAAGAGTCTCTGAAGTTAAGGCAGATAATGCAGACCATTCTTACATTAGGAAATGCTTTGAATCAAGGAACAGCTCGAGGTATCAAATAGTTCAAGAAAAGTTATGGAGTATCTTCTTTGATGGCTTCTCTAATGTTGTGATTGGTTGAATAGGTTCTGCGGTTGGCTTCAGATTAGACAGTCTTCTTAAATTATCAGATACTCGAGCTAGAAACAACAAGATGACACTGATGCATTATTTATGCAAGGTATGCACTTGGCAGTGAGGAAGTGCTTTAAGCATATGCTGATGTGTGCTGAAATATCAGTTTTTGGTGTGGAACATACCTTAAAATAATTCAAAGTTGGTTAGAATTTAATAGTTTACTGTATTTGTGGTGAACTGTGCTACTTGTTATGCATTGAAATGTGGTATAAGATAGCTTATCTACATGATATTTTTTTAACGCTCATGCATAAATGTGAGTTTTTTTTTTTTAACTCCTGCAGTTGGCACTATTTATTCGAGTACAAATTTGAGTTTGTCACCGATCATTACATATGACTTACTGTGGTCAATTCTTTTGCTACATATTACCTTGGTCTACTGTAAAATGTTTTAAGATGATTTAGCTCTAGATTTGACAAAACTCATATGCATAAAGTCATCAAGCAATTCAGGATTTGAACTATTTTTAATGTGAAATTATTGATCCTCCTGGTGATACACAAACATGTAACTAATGCATTATTAGGCCTTACAATTGAATGATCAGTCCGCATAATTGCCTGGTTCCCTTACCAATTGAGTACCAGGTTACCATTTTTCAGAAAACACTTGCCTACTTGTGCCACAAAGTTTCAAAGAGCTCTTCTATGGTATCCCACTTTGTTCTCCTAGTTGGTAAGAGGACTATACATCTCAGTTGTACTTTGATTAAGTATGTCTCATGCTTAATATACACTAGAATATAAACACTAGCCTGGGTCATCAACTGGACGGATGATTTGGATTCCAGAACATAATTTCCTTCTTACAGTGGAGGGCTGAGAGTTGGAGTTGGACATTACCCCATAAGCACTAGTATGCAAACAACACCTACATAAAAACACCGGAGGCAATTTCTTTTGCTTGCGTCCTTCATTTTGATCAATTCAAATCGTATCAGAAAAGGCGTGTATTGCACTAGCGTGATTACTGCAATTACTCTATTATCCATAGGCTATATCTACTGGCTCCCAAACCTTTTGAAAAGAAACAAGTTTTGATTGCATCATTTACCCCTTTCTAATGTGCAATAATCGTTGCCTGCACATGGCTAGTACCTGTGAAAAGTAGGATTCTGTTCAATTAATAAAAAGCCATAAAGGTATGAAACTGAATTTCAATTTTAGATTCAAAATTCAGTTCTTTCAATGGATTTACATGTTGATTTTTTGTTCCAATTGTCATTACTGCAAATTGCACAATTTTATATTTTTTTGATCAAATGTACAATTTTATATTCATGCCACCATGTGTTTAGAATTGAAATGCATGCCCCTCAATCCATGCAATTGATTCTTTCCATGCAATTTCCGTGAATAGCAAGCTCTGCTTCTTGTTCTATGCTTCAATATGTTTCAGGGAAGCTTTGGGCGTATTAACAACAATGTTTTTGGTCCTTTCCTTTTCACTATCCCATCTAAATAATGAACTCATAAAATCTTTCCTTTCAAAGTTCAAATATGACCTATTACTTCTTAATATGTAACCTATAGTAGCCATTTGATGATTTGATCAAAAGAATCCATTGGCTTTCATCAAAGGGGAGTGCCAATAGGAAATGTTCAGAGAATCAAAGGTAGGTAACAGGCTATTTTCCACTAACAAACAGAAACAAGAAACACGTGGTTTATAGAATTTGGATGCATTTGTCTGGCATTGCAACATAATGATTTCAAACAAGTTAATGCGAGTCGAATTGACGTTATCCAGTCACCTGTAATGTCTGTCTTACGGGAAATTCCAGAACATCAGGGGAACTTTGCTTGGACCAACCTGGTTCCTTTTTTCATATCCTGGCGCTATATACATGGGCAACTTTGGAGCAAACTTTAAAAATAGATATTGTCACTCATTTCTTTTTTATTTTTGGTATGCCATTATAAATTAGTTCACACATACACTTGCTGATAAAGGTGATGTGTTAGTTCTGCATTTTACTCTGCAAGTTCATAAAAGAGTAGCTATCTTTTACTCTGTTGCCTTGTCTGTTAGTATTGCATGTTTTTTTTCCATGTTTGTTTACATAGTTTAGTTAATTTCTTTCTGTTTCTGTTACATGCCAGCTTCTTTCTGAGAAAATGCCTGAGCTTCTTGATTTTGACAAAGACTTAATTCATTTGGAAGCTGCTTCAAAGGTACTCTAAATCTTCACTGTTTGTTGAATATTTCAATCCTAGATGACTATTGAGTTGCTCATCAAAATGTTGCTCCATAACTGCATTTATTAATTCCCTCAGATCCAGCTGAAGTTGCTCGCGGAAGAAATGCAAGCAATAAACAAAGGTCTAGAGAAGGTCGAGCAAGAATTAGCTGCTTCAGTGAATGATGGTGCAATTTCTGTTGGCTTCCGTGAGGTAAGAAATATTTTCCCTTTTATCTGAGAAATATTAAATTCTTAATCCTATTTATTATCAGTCCATTGTATGAAGGATTTGTAGGTTACCTCTTTTTGTCAAGAAACACTAAATAAAACTTTTCTAGGTTACTCTAAATTAAAGTGATTTAGTTGTTCCCAAATGCTACACCCTCCATCCCAGAAAAAAACAGAAATTTGTTTTTTCTGGGACAGAGAGAGTTATGTAACTAGTTACTGAATTTCTGTGATTTGCAATTTTATATATTACAGACAGTAGTATATGTTCATAAATACTAAAGATCCATGCACTAATGTATTGCATACCTCCTATGTAAAAGAAAGCCTTCAGTATGACATGCATTATGCACCTCAATTATATCTGATGAGAATCAGTGTCATGTGCATACAAAACCAATGAATTACCCATTTAGAATTGAGTCGAGATTACTTCTTTTGCAGGCATTGAAAAGCTTTCTTGATGCAGCTGAGGCTGAGGTTAGATCCCTAATTTCCTTGTATTCGGAAGTGGTGAGTCCCTACCTTAAAAATTGTTTTACAAAGTTTTTGGTGTTGGAAAGATCTTGACAGCATGTGGCTTTGTAGGGAAGAAATGCTGATTCCCTAGCTCAGTATTTTGGTGAGGATCCAGCACGGTGCCCTTTTGAGCAAGGTATGGTACTTCACATTTTAGTAGTCATTGGCTCGTAATCACATGTTTTATGCAGATCACCACATATTACTGACTAATCATTGCTCAATGCGAACCAAAAAAAAAAATACAATGGTGCTCATGAAAGTATAAAATTTAAAATCTCAGGTGGAAAGTTCAATCATATGGTTTAAATGGAAAGTGGGCTTGTCATCTATGAACTGTATCATCATGCTTCTTTGATGTGATTGCCGTTAATTTATTCTTTTATCACAGATTTATTTAATAAGGCCGTCTTACTTATAAATTCTTTTTTCTCAGTGACATCAATTCTGGTTATATTTGTGAATATGTTCAAAAAATCACGTGATGAAAATGCTCGAATTGCGGAGCTTGAGAAAAAGAAATTAGAGAAGGACAAGGAAAAGGCAAGTTTGTCTGCAAAGAAAGCCTTGGAATGATACCACTGCTACGCTGAAGTCCCATGTTGAAGTAGAGCCATGAGCCCATGAGCAATCACCATCCATGGCAGAGATGCCAAATAGTGTACTGTAAATGAGAATCTGCTTTTGTCGTTGGGTGATTATATGCAGAGATGGGAGGTCTGGAAGCTCATTGCCGTATTGGATGGGTGCGATCCATGAAATGGTAGTGTCTTAACTCCGTCCTTGTACTGTCAGATTGCATTTTCATTAGTGATAACTAAACATTAGTATTACATGAATGATTGCAGCCTGCATTAATAGCAGTCTGTATAAGGTGTTATACTTTAGCCTATTCGTATACTCTCTTTCAATGCCATGTTGGAATGCATTTCACGTGTACCACCTTTTCTTTTTCTGCAGGTTGTCATTTGGATTGCGACCTTTGGAAGTTATGTGGTTTTACCAATAGGCGGCATCATCCACGATATGGCTGAGCAAGTGCAGGCAGTGAGAAGTGCTGCTGCTGACAGTTTTGGTGTAAATACATCAGTTACCAAGATATAGGAGTTGTCTTACCTGTACATAAAATATGCAGCCCCAAGGGGGAAGAAAGCAAACATCATTAGTGTTGTATAATCAAGGACAATCATGTCGCCCTAGTCACAGGTGAATTCGTGGCTCTGTCAATTCCTCTTGTGCTTTTGTGCATTGTGCCAAACGTTGCTTATTTCTAATGCTTGATTACCTCTATAAGTCAACTACAGATCCTGGGTGGCCTGGCAAGCTACCTTTCCTACACTGTGGATTTAGGTTCTACTTTTCGAATGATTGTTCCATCTCATTTTGTCGAACAGATTTCTTTTCTGACAGTTCGCGCTGAAGACGTCCATGCATATGCATAATCCCTGTTTCCAGAAAAAGCCCATTTTTGAGTTTTAATTCAGTGTTTAGTAATTTGCCAAACTATCATGTACTGGTTTTGCTACGTGGATTCTCGTAGAGCAATGGTTTCTAATCAACTGTCATACTCGTTATCTTGAGTCGCTCATTGATTTGTATGCGTTTATACGGTGGCAATGTGGAGCAGCTTACCTTGTTGAAATGAACTACTTAGGAATTAAATTCTAGAGATGGATTATCCCTATTTTTCTTTCTCTGTTATTTTCTCTTTCTTCCATCTATTTCTTTTTGCGTCTATAAACGCTTTTACTCCCCTCAATGCTTTGGGACACAGTTTTTTTGTGTATTCGAGAAAACGCTCCATTGTTAGACTTTCTCCACATAATCTTAAGGGGATTACGGACTAGGCTTAGAGCTCAAGCGCTAGCTACCTTACCTTATGCCTGGTTTCCCCTTGCCATAGATCACATTCTTTAAAATAACCAAATGATATATTTGTAAATAAAAAATAATTTATGAATAAGAAAATTATATACGAGCTTTTAGTGATTAAAAACAAAGGCTAATTTTGATGAAAAACTTTTAAATTAATTTTAAATTTAAGACTAAAAATTTAAATTCTAGTTTATAAACATAAGCACAATCGAGAAAAGAGAGCAAGGGCTTATAGTGATAACAAATGACAATAACAAATGACAAAAAATAGCTGGGAGTGACATTGGACATGGCAGGGGGTCAAGTCGTGCCGTATTACGTCGAAGCACAACAACCACAAACACTGTAAAGCATCTGAAGACTGGGGATGCGTCAACAAAGCAGTTCAAGATTCTGAAGAAGCCTGGTTGCTTCGTTATTGACCAAGCTGTTAACCAAACATGGTACGACAGTGACTGGACTGAGGTCGCGTTCGTTCCTGTTGGGGTAAGTTGCGTTCGTTTCTGTTGGGGTAAGTTAACTTAGCATGACATGAAAAACGTAGTAATAGATTAGTACATGATTAATTAATTGTTAATTATTAAAAATATATAAAATAGATTAATATAATTTTTTAAAAACAACTTTCCTATAAAAAATTTATAAAAAATACACCGTTTAGCGGTTTGGAAAGACCGCGCGTGAAAACGATAGAGATGTTATCTTATGGAGGGGGGACGAACTCGGTCTGAATCAGGAAGCATGGCGTACAAGACGGGTGGGAGACAGACTGGACTGAAAGGTTCACACGCATCTTTCGACCAAACTGATGTGCTAACTTCTACTTGATCTGTTCCGTGTGTAGATTTTTTTCTGATTATTTTTTAATTTTTACACCCACGTTTTTTAATGACTAAATGATATGTTTTTACAAAAGTTTCAATTTTATATTAGTTAATTTTATTGTTTATACCATTAAATAACGGTAAAGAAATCAAATAATTTTTTATCTATCATCCTAACGAATGTTTTTAAACGGACTTTCGTATCATTATTAAAAAAATACCTTAAAGAATCACATTATTCAATATAAAAATTTAGCATCTTAAGACATAATATATTTTAAGATACTAAAATTTTTGATATTCCAATATATTTTTAAAACGGTAAAAAAAAAAACCCTTTTTAAGAGAGAGACACGTAGGGGATCACTGTCCCCAACACCTGCTGCCATGGATGGCTCATCTGCCATGGTCGTTCTCCTCATCGGCGCCAGCTTCAGCTTCTTCCTCACCACGCATGCCGTGAATACTCCTAGCTGCACGCCACAAGAGAGAGACGCCCTCCTGTCCTTCAAGCAGGGCATCACCAACGACAGCCTGGGCCTCCTCTCCTCATGGCGGAGAGGCCACGGCGACTGCTGCTCATGGACAGGCGTCACCTGCAGCAGCAAGACCGGCCATGTCGTCAAGCTCGATGTCAACAACTTCATTACTGATTCACCTTTGGTTGGCCAGATAAGTCCATCTTTGCTGTCTCTCGAGCACCTGCAGTACCTCGATCTCAGCACAAACTTGCTGGCTGGGCCCAAAGGCAGTGTCCCAGAGTTCCTAGGTTCTATGAAGAACTTGATGCATCTTGATCTCTCCTACATTCCCTTCTCCGGTACAGTGCCACCCCTGCTCAGCAACCTCACCAACTTGGAATATCTCGACCTCTCCTTTACATCATTTTCTGGTAGATTACCTCCTCAGCTGGGCAACCTTTCGAATTTGCGGCATCTTGATGTTAGTGAGATGAATAATGTGTATTCGACTGACATCTCATGGTTAAGCCGTCTACATTTGTTAGAGTATGTTGCCATGAGCAGTACGAATCTCAGCAAAATAACGGATTTACCTGTCGTGCTCAACGAGATTCCAGCTCTAAAGCAGGCCATTCTTTCGAATTGTTCACTTCCAAGTGCAAACCAATCGATCACACACCTGAACCTTACCAAACTTGAGGAGCTTGACCTCTCACTGAACTACTTTGGCCATCCAATTGCATCATGCTGGTTCTGGGAAGTAACAAGCATCAAGTCACTTCGCCTAGATGAAACCCATCTTCATGGTCCCTTCCCCGATGCACTGGGCGAAATGGTGTTGCTCCAGCACCTAGATTTTACTTCCAATGGAAATGCAGCCACAATAACAGTGGACTTGAAGAACTTATGTGACCTGGAAAGCATATACCTTGACAAGAGCCTGTCATCTGGGAACATAACAGATTTGTTTGATAAGTTACAGTGTTCCAGCAAATTGCATAGCTTGAGTTCATCAAGCAATAATATGACAGGAATGCTTCCAACTAACATGGTGCACTTCACCAGCTTAAATCACATTGATCTTACTAACAACAGTGTTAGTGGCGTCCTGCCACGAGGAATCCGGAAAATGACTAGTTTGGAGTACCTACACCTCAGTTCCAATCGACTCAGTGGCCAGATGCCGTTGTTGCCGGCAAGCCTCAAGATATTCCATGCCCAAATGAACTTCTTGTCAGGGCACCTGCCGTTGGAATTCAGAGGCCCAAATCTTGAAAACCTAATTATATCCTCCAATCACATTGCTGGCCAGGTTCCTGGATCCATTTGTGAATCAGAAAACATGAAACACTTGGATTTGTCAAATAATTTATTTGAGGGAGAACTGCCTCACTGTTCTCGTATGCGAAACTTGCGTTTCCTGCTCTTAGGTAACAATAGCTTTTCTGGAAATTTTCCCCATTGGATCCAAAGCTTCTCTTCACTGGTTTTCCTGGATCTTTCATGGAACAAGTTTCATGGTTCTTTACCAAGGTGGATTGGAGACTTGGTGACCTTGCGTATTCTGCACCTGGGCCATAACATGTTCAATGGAGACATTCCATTCAACATCACAGATCTTAGAGACCTTCAATACCTGAATTTAGCAGACAACAGTATGTCAGGTTTAATTCCTCTCTCTTTGTCAAATTTTAATGAAATGACTCTAAAAGCTGTGGGTGATTCAATGTCAACCCTGGCATTTGATGAATCGCTTGATACATTTTCCCTCGCGATGAAGCATGAAATACTCAAGTATGGATCACATGGGGTGGTTGATATGGTTGGAATCGACTTATCGCTCAATCGCTTAACTGGTGGAATTCCAGATGAAATTACATCTCTCGATAGGTTGTCTAATTTAAATTTATCATGGAATCTCTTGAGTGGGATAATTCCGGAGAACATTGGGTCTATGAAATCAATAGAATCACTCGACCTCTCAAGGAACTACCTTTGTGGTGAAGTCCCATCAAGCTTGACAGATTTGACATATTTGAGTTACCTGGACCTATCATACAACAATCTTACTGGAAAAGTTCCATCAGGACGCCAACTTGACACCTTGTACATAGATAATCCATCCGTGTACAATGGAAACATTGGTCTTTGTGGCCCTCCTCTTCAAAAGAATTGTTCAAGCAGTAGTCATGAACAAGAGCATGGTGATCACAAAGGACAAGAGAAGGATTCCAATTCAATGTTCTTTTACTATGGTCTTGGATCAGGTTTTATTGTTGGTTACTGGGTTGTGTTTTGTGCTCTGCTATTCAACAAGTTATGGAGAGTCCATTATTTCTGCCTCGTGGACAAGGTATATGACAAGTTATGTGTGTCTATGGTCATTACTTGGACCAAATGGATAGCTAAAAGGAACACTACAAATTAATTCAGCAAAGGGAATGTACAAGTGTAGCATTAAGAGGCTTCTACTTCCATGTATAGTCTTTTTCTGTTTTTGGTGGGTTTGTAATAAGCTATTGGTTTGTACTCTTCTGGGACATTTTGAATACTCTAAGTGATTCAATTTCCATTGGGGCCCATTCGGATCACAACAATGAAAAAACGGAGAAATATGAAAAACATGGGATTCTGACAAGAATATAAGTGTAAAACAGAGGATTACAAACACAGGAAAAACATAGGAATGACCGTTTAATTAGACCACAGAAAAACATAGGAATTTGAAGAGAGATAAAGACTAGAAAAGGATTTTTTATACGAGGTTCTGCCTCTTGTTAAATTTCCTCCAAAACCTGCATGGAAAGAGCCATTCCATAGAAATTTCATAGGATTTCATTCCTTTGATTCAAAGGGCTTTGTAGGAATGAAATTCTCTAAAATTCCTATGAATTTTCTTTAAATCAAAGGGGGCTTTAGTTTTTTCAGTTGTGGCTAAAATTCCATGCGTTATAGTAGTAGATTCGCAATAAGGCCTTGTTATTTGTTTAGGTCAAGCATTTTGTCCTCCTTCCTCCAAGAGTCCATCTCCGGTGCATTCTACTAGCAGTAAAATTTAATCGACATCATTGATATATTTTTAGCGGACGACTATGTAGTAGAAATTTAAATGGGTAATATCGTTCTTTTTATTGTGATCTTTATTGCCAAAAAACAAAATTACAAAATATTACTAATCAATTAATTAACAAAATATAAAATACCCTTTTAATGATTAAGATTAGTTCTGGTAGTATAATACTACTAGTAGAATTCACTGCAGAGGGACCCTTCGTGTGATCCATGTGAGAAACAAACAAAAAAACGATTTAAGGTGGCATTGTCCACAGATGGCATAGGGCATGAACAATGCATGGATCCTCAATGAGGATCCCTATCTTCCATATCTCCTCTCTCTATCAGGATGAATCGATGACTGCTCCATCTCTCTCCCGGACGATGCACACCCTCTCTCCCCCAGATGATGCGGCGGAGATCGGCGGTCGGCAGTCGGGCTGAGCGGTGGATCTCGGCAGTCGGGCGGCGGATCTGGGCCGCCGAGCTCCGAGCGGCGATGGCCGTCCTTGGCGGTTGACGGCCGCGACCCGGGCAGCGACAAACACGACTCGGGCGACCTCAGCGGCGGCGGATCTGGGGGGCGACGGGCGTCCTTGGCGGGTGACTGCTGCGGCCCGGGCGGCGACGGACACGGTCCGGGCGACCTCCGCGGCAGCGGATCTGGTCCGTCGAGCTCCGGGCGGCAACGGGCGTCCTTGGCGGTCGTTGGCCCCGGCCCGGGCGGCGACGGGCACAGCCCGGGCGACCTCAGCGGTGGCGGATCCGGGCGGCCGCGAATCTGGGTGGCGACGTGACTCCGGCTGTCACGCCCGTAAGCCTAATTCGTAAAAGAAATCCGTGAATAATAATTGGCTTAATTAACTTAGGAAAAATCCCTCTAAAAGGAATTAATTTAATTAAATTGAGGTTTGCAAATCGATTAACTGGATTTAAACTTAAATTGAAGAAGTATAAATTTGGCCAAGCAAATTAATTTAAAATTCGGCAAAAATGGGGCTTTTCTTTTCCCCTCTTTTTCTTTCTTTTTCCCTCCTTCCCAAATTGGGCCGAAGTCTAATTTTCCTCCTCTCCCTTTTTCTTTTTCCTTTTTCTTTTTCCCCTCTCCCTTCTCGGGCCGGCCCAGCCGAGCCAGCCCATCTCCCCGCTCGGCTGGCCCAGCCGAGCCGGCCTCCTGCCCCTCTCCCGTGCGCGCGCCTCCCCTTCCCCCTCTGTCTGGGCCGCTGCCGTCAGCCCGGCCCAGCCGCGCTCGTGCTCGCTCCCGCGCGTCGTGTAGAAGTCCGCTCCGCCTCCCTCCCAGCGGAACCGAGCCCGCGCCGCCGCCGTGGCCGCGCTGGACTCCACCCGCCGCCCGCAACAGTCGCCACCGAATCCGCCGCCGGGGCCGACTCGGTCCCCAACCACCTCGCCGCCCTAATCGTGCCACCCTCCCCTATAAAGCCCCCTCGCTCTCGCGCCGCCGCCGCCTTTCCTCCGCTCGACCGAACCACCACTGCGCTTCACAGCTCGCCGCCGTCGTTCGATCTCGCCGCCGTCCGCCGAACGTCGCCACCTCTTCGCGTCGTCACCGTCGCCTCGACCTCGCCGACCTTCCGCCGGCTTCCGTCGCCGCCGGTGGGCATCCGAACGCCCTCGCGCGTCTTCCTCCCCTCCGCCACCGCGCCCGACCTCCTTACCGCCGCCGAGCAATCTCCGCCGCCATCGCCGATCGACCGCGCCACCGGCCGTCATCACCTGTCCCGAGTCCTCGTCGACTTGCTGCCGCCCTCCGTTGCCGCCGGTGAGCCCTCCCCTCCTCTCTCCCACTCTTTCCCATTTCGCCCGTGACCGCCGGAGCCATCGCCGTCGCCACGCCTTCGCGCGTTCCGGTTGTCGCCGACGTGTGCCCGTCCGCCGTCACCTCCGCCGTCGCCGTCGCTCTCCCTCTCCGAGCCGGCGCCGCCCTACTCCCGGCGCGGCCGCCGTCCCCGTCGCCTGCCGGTTCGCGCTGTAGGTTCGCTGTCACCCGCCGGACCTCGCGCCGCTCGCCGCCGTTCGCCGGATGCCGTCGCCGCCTTCGTCTGCTCGGCCGGCGCTGTCGTTTCCCTCCTCTCTCTGCCCCGGGTCACCGACCGGTGGACCCCACCGTCGGGCCTCCTCTCCTCTGTCCCTCCCATCACACCGCCAGGTGGGGCCCGCCCGTCAGTCGGCGCCACCCACCTTCCCCTCTCCTTTTCCCCGGGCCCACACGTCATCCTCCCCTCACCCCTCTCTCTCACTGCCCGTGAACTCCCTCTGGCAGTCCCTTTTCTCTCTCTCTGTCCCACTGACAAGTGGTCCCCACCCGTCAGCGCCTCCTCTCTCCTCTGCTGACGTCAGCAAGCCCTATTAATTGCGCAATAATTAATTTAGGACTTTTTTAGTTAAAAAACCAGAAAACTTCTAAAATTCATATCTAATTCATCTAGTCTCTGTTTAGGTCCATTCAGATCTCACTAAATTCATAAAATTATCAAGAATCCATTAAGAATACTTTCTTTTACTGTTTCAGTAGAGTTTGTGCCTATTTTATTTATTTTTGTGCTTTGTCGCTTAGATTCGGACCCCGCCGAAGAGCCGGTTTATTTCGCGATCGTTGCCGAAGTTCCCCAGGGGCCAGAGCAAGGCAAGTGGCACTCATCTTTGATCATATTGAACCTATTATTGCAAATTCCCCGCTTTATTTGTTCATATATGCATTGTTTTAATTAAAGTATTTACTGTATTTATTTCTCGAATAATCCTTATTATTATGCCGTTGATTATCCAATTTTATTCATGTTAGACCAGGGTTAACTTGAGTAGAGTTAGGCATAGGTTAATGCTTAACCGTACTTAGAACAAGTAGCTCATGGGATCACACTTAATCATTAATAGTTCTGGATAGCTGTTACATATGATTCATCACCCGGTTCGGGTTAATATCTACTAAAATATTGATAATGGTGGGCTGCGGGTGCATGGTTTTGAGAGTCGCACCCATGGCAATTAAGGACCGGTTCACGGGAAACCCTGGAAGTAAGTTAGTGCTAACCACATGCCGAATGGGTAAGGTGGGATCTGGAGCATCGCTTTGAACTATTTGACGTACCGAGGCAAGGGTAGGCGTGATGGAGTATGGACGGGCAATCGTTGTGTAACGAAAGTCTCTGCTGCTTCCGGATCTACCAAGGCACAAGAGGGGACTGCCCGACTTGGTGTAAAGTAGAGGGTGAAACCTGAAGTGCGGTACGATTGAATATGGAGGGTTATGTGACGGGTCCTATCACGGTCTCCTTTCCAGTATGCCATGGTGGTATGTCGGCGCACGTTCAAGTGTAGTGGAGTCGTGTCTTGTGGGTACAGTAGTATAACTCTGATCAGAGTATAATCTATTCGAATAGCCGTGCCCACGGTTACGGGCGGACTCCCAACTTTACTGTGATTAGTGAACCTTTAATGGCTTAGGTAAATTGGTTTTCACTTGGGACTACTGCAACGTGGTGTAACGTTGAGTAGTGGTTGGGCCTGTCGCAACGTGGTGTAGCGTTGGACAGTGTTGTGGTATTTTACAACTGTTATTTACTTATTCTTTAATGTATTTAATTACTTTTATTCAATTTAATCTCTGTTATTTATTCAAATGCTGCTTTATTGCAACTAACCCTAGCCTATCCTTGTTGATCCTTATGCATTATTTATTACCCTCTTTTCCGTGCTACTTGTTGAGTACGGTGGTTTGTACTCAGCATTGCCCAATTTCCCCCAGTTAGAAGTGGAATCCGATATAGGAGACTCTCAGGAGTGAGCTGGTCTACCGTCGAAGCTTTGCCTGTGGACTGGAGCCGTACCGCTGGAGCTAGTCTACTTTCCTTTCTGCTGCATTTTCGTTAGAATAAGTGTTACTTTCAGTTGTTTCTAAGAACGATGGTTATGTAATCAACATTGTTTACTTGTGTACCCTGGCTGGTCCTGGACATGAATTTTAATACACAATTAAGTTCAGAAATTCATGTGAGGAATTTCTGGGCGTGACACTAGGCGACCTTGGCGGGCGACGACAGTGGCCCGGGTGGCTCCGGGTGACCTCGGCGATCGCGGATATGGGCAGCGACGCGGCTCCGAGTGACGGACACGGCCATGGATCTAGGTGGTGACGCTGCTCCGGGCGACCTCGTCGACGTGGCTCGGGCTACGATCCTCTCTCTCCCCCTCCCACTTTTCTGAACCACTTATAACAAGGCAACAGTGCCCTCTATAGGACGCTCGTGGCTTCGCGGGGAGACGGTCTATGGGCAGCTGTCAAGGGTGTGCCGACATGGTGGGCTATGGCCACACGCCACGTCGGCGCATTGTGCATGCCGTTATGCGCGACCTGTTTCTAAGTAAATCTAGGAAGCTATGAAGATTATGCAGTTGTAGCGTTACCAATAAACAAACCTTTCTCAAGCCCTTGCCTTGCCCATATGGGGCTGGGCACCTGGTTCAGTTATAGAGAAGAGCATCTAATAATTTAGCGTGCTGTCGACTGCAAGCCTGCAAGTCGATGCCATGTCATATATATGGCTTGTTTGAGGAGCTTTTAGATTCTGAGAAGTAGCTGTTTGGTAGCCAGCTTTTGAGAATCTGGAAAAACTCTAAAACCCAACTTCTTCAGCTTCTGACTTCTTAGTTCATGTTTCAGAATCTGTAACTATAGATTCTCAGAAGCTATGAACCGTTTAGGGCTGCTTGTGGTAGAAGTAGCTTTTGAAAAAAAACTGTAGTTAGAAGAAGCTACCACAAACAAGCCCTAGCCCGCTATACAACCAAGACTGTGTTTGGTGGCTTGTTACATATCCGACATAAAAAACGTAGTAATACATGATTAATTAATTATTAATTATAAAAATGAAAATGAATTAATTTGATTTTTTAATACAACTTTCCAATAGAAAATTTCCGTAAAAGACAACGTTTAGCAGGAAGCATGCGCGTGGAAAAAGAGAGAATGTTCCTTCCTAACCGTGCCAAACGTACGTGGTCCAACTCATACAACAAGCTAGCTACTCGCTAGGTTGCAGAACAGATTCGAATCATTTAATATTCACGTATACACATAAATCTGCTACAAAGAAACACCAACTTCTCGCTAGGCGCGGGCTGAAAGAAGGTGTTTTCCACTCGTACGATACGTTGGAATTTTGATGTTTTAAAAAACTTATTTTAAAAATAGACTCCTAAAAAAATTTATTGGATGAAGGGACTTTTTGATGGTGCCAATGTCATTGACCGCGCCAACGATGGCGCTAATGACGTTGGCGCGGTCAAAAAGGTCCATTCATACAATAAGTTTTTTTATGGTCTATTTATAAAATAAGTTTTTAAAAAGACTAAAATTATAAAATTGCAGTAGAAAATAACACTCGCTTCATTATCTCTCCAATATCTCTCCTTACGTCTTACGTGGCTATGTTCAAATGACATAAGTAACGATGGTATATTGGACGTTTTTTAAAGAAAGTTATAAATATGCTATTATAAATTTGTAAAGTTAGAAATATGTTATTGGTATATCAATGATGTAGGGCCCGTTTGAGTCATTGACATATGAGTCAGGATAACATATCTCTAATTTAATAAAATTATAATGACAGCCTTGTAATTTTCTGAATGTTTTTAAATCTCCATAGTTTTTTTGGAGGCTAAGAGTAGTTTGTTTTAAGGACAGAGAAGGCACCCTGATACGAAATCTTTTGGGCAAGATAAGAAACAATGTCTGAAAACATAAAACATTTGGCAAGAAACCAAATAATCATACCATACAAAATACTATTACTTGTCTCACAGTAATCCCAAGCAGATATCAATAAATCAGCCCAAGCCCCAAGGGAGAAACCCCAAGGGAAACGAAACGGCAGCCAACTACCAACCAACTCCGGCGTCCTTTCGCCCGGCCGGCCGTCCTCCGCCTGCATCCTCCCGTGAATCTCCTCCGTATTCCATGCCCGCTCGACAGCAGGTCAGTAGGCTCTCCTAAACATGGCCCTTCTTCCCTCGTCAGCTCACCTGCAGCGACCCTACCATGTGGTTTCTTGGCCGGAAATCTGCATTTTCCAATCCGGGGCACCTGCAGTTCTTGCTGCCGGTCGATTCCTCCTCGTCTTCTCTGGGTTGAGTAGGAATCTCTTGGATCGTTTTTCTCCTCTTCCTGCAATTAGTTTAGATTAGGGAATATTGGGCGTGCTGTTTGTCTCTAACACAGATCGCTCTCGTGGGAATGCAAAATAGCAAATGTATGCATTTTCTGGATTCTAGACAAGTGTTTTAGCCTTTTAGGATGATCTCCAATGATAGTAGAAACTAATCTATGCCGTTTATTTCTTTTTCTAATCAAATAGATTATATCTATTTGCACTACCACCTCAACTATTGGTACTAAAATATTGCTCGTAGTAAAACCCATAAATGAACGATGGAGATCACTTGTAGTCGTGATGATAACGGTAGTATGACACTGCTAGTAGAGACCACCATAAAGAGGGTCCCTTTCTGGTGCTCTCTAGTGGTAATATTATACTACTAGTAGAATTCGTCTGAGCCATTGATAAAAAATGATATTCTAGTACTTTATTAATTAATTGATTAGTAGTATTTTGTAATTTAGATTTTTTGGCAAACAAAAAGATAATACATATGTGACCTTTGGCAGCCCGTCAAAAGATAAGATCTTTTCATTCCCGTGCACATCTTCAGTGGCCCAAATAATCTAGATTTTCCAGGCTCATAATTAAAAAAAGATGATAATATCCCATTCAAAGTTCTACTACTCCTAATATTTTTGGTAGTATAGTTTAATCACAGTCATTTATCAAAAATAGATCAACAATGTTAATAAATTCTACTGTCAGTAGAGAGCACCGGAAAGGGGCTCCCATAAAGATTCTCACATGGAAATGTGTCTAACGATAGTGCAATTGAATGTGTGCATGCAATTTTTATATGCTTGTGACTTGTGAGCTGCATAACCAAGATGAATGTTAGTTCCATATAATGGGGGGAAATGTAGAATAGCGAATTTATGTTGTTGGAGAACATCTACAATATATTGCAAAGAACTAAGTGGATACCTATTTTGCATGTGGGTACTTTCAATCCAGTACGAGAAGGTAGCAGGAATAGGAATAGATAGACTAGAGTAGTAGGGGGAACAGTATAAAGAGATATTACTTGTTGCTTCACTTTATTGCGGTGCATAACTATCCTATTAGAAATAAATATATTCCAGCATCTACTTTCATTCATGTTTCCCAAACAGCTCAATTATTTTATTATTTTTCTGATTAAACTCATGAGTGGTTCAACTCATTACACAACTATTGCATAACAGGACTGATGATGAATGTGATAACTCCAGTGCAAATATGTCAGATGACTCAGAAGTAAGGGAATTCAAATGCGAAGACAGTGAAGAATCCCTGGATGCTTCGATGGCAGCTACTGAACAATTAATAAAGAATGGAGAATATGCAAAAACTACCAAATTTGTAAAACAGATGGAAAAGAAGAGGAGAAGGGCTATTGAAAGCATCGCAGCATTTTGCTATGAAGCTGGGATTCCTTTCAATGCTCTTTGCATAGAGAGTTTCCATTTAATGGTGGAAGCAATTGGAAAATTTGGCCCTGGTTTGCGGGGACCCTCTGTAGATGAACTCCGAGATCATTTATTGAAGGAGCAAGTTTCAGCTACAACTAATAGAATTCGATGGCTGAAGGATTCATTGGAGTTTGGGGGATGTTCTATTATTCTTGACACTTGGGTAGATGATAATGGAAGACGCCTCATGGTGCTGGGGGGCCACTCTATTATCGGTCTGTCTTTCATCCGGTCCATCCATCTTTCATCAAAGGCTTCTGATGACACATATATCTTTCGACTAGTTGACTCTTGTATTGAGGAAATTGGTGAGAAAAATGTGGTGCAAGTTGTCTCAAACATTGAATCAAACAACATGGTGGCAAAAATGCTTACTGCAAAGAGACCCAACATATTTTGGACTCAGTGCGCTGCACGCTGTATTGATTCGATGCTTGAAGACATTGGAAATATTGCTTTGATCAAGAATACTGTCGTGGATGCAAGGTCAATCACGGTTTTTATGTATAGTCATGCACATTTATTGGACATGATGCGCAAGTTCACCAACCAGAAGGATTTAGTTCAAGCTGGGGTTACTCATTCCATCACGACCTACCTGAACTTGAAGAGCCTTTATGATAAGAGGATCGAGTTGAAGACTATGTTTGTTTCTAGGGATTGGGAGGACAGCAAGTGGTCGAAGGAAGCTGTGGGTGAGAAATTCTATAATCTAGTACTAAGCAAGAAGTTCTGGCATAGAATGTTGTATGCTATTAACAGTCTCGAGCCAATAGTGGACATTCTGAGGAGGTCAGACAGTGGGATTCTATCTATGGCATCCATTTATGGTGACCTTGCAAATGCTAAAAGGGAAATTGCATTGCGATTTTTAAACATGGAGGAGCACTATCTGCCTATTTGGAACATCATAGACAAGAGATGCAATGCCAGTCTGAAGACACCATTGCACTTAGCTGGTCGTTATTTGAATCCCTTCTATTACTTCCAGAACAAAAATGAAATTGACAATCTTGGAATATACAGAGCCGCACTTGTTGACTGTATGCATAGTATGTGCAAAGATCCGTCTACTCAAAACATGATTCTGAATCAGTTGGAACTTTACAAGAATTGTTCGATAACTGAAGGAGTGGACTATTCAAAATTTGAAAATATTAAAAACTTGGATCTTGATGCAGGTAATTTTCCTTCGGGAAATAACACCAACATTTGTTGTTATCTATTTCTTCTAGTTCACGATGGTTTTTTCATACTAGCCTAATATTCAAGTTAAATCGCTCTCGTATGTTATAGATTTTTGGTGGATGCTACACAGAGAATTAGGAGAGTTGAAAGAAATGGCAGTGAGAATATTGAGTTTAACATGTGGTTCCTTGGCATGCGAGAGAAGTTGGATTGAAATGGTAATAAAGATGTAGTTTTTTTTTCTGGAAGGTTATAACAGAGCTATATGCTGTTTTGAAAAATCTCTGTTAGGTCTTCAGCTTGTCATCATTTCAGTTTTACGTAAACAAGAATTTTGACTATGTTATTCTATGTTTCCTCTTTAGATCCATAAGAAGAAGCCATCTCGGGTTACATGGAAGCAATTCTATGATTCAGCATTTGTAATGGTCAACAAGAGGTTGAAACGGAAGGGTGAAGAGACATACAGCAGCGATCCTGTGGTTCCGTATCTCCCCGATGAAGATGAACCGTATGAATGGCTGGCTGACATGCACGAGAATGATCATGCTGTATTAGATGTACATAAAGATGAAATTCGAGCAATGCTGACAGTAAGGAACAGAAGCTGGGAAGAAGGCCCAAATCATGCTGGTGATGCTTCATGCTTAAAGGAAGGTAATGAACCGTGGCGGGATGATCAGTCTATTCTATTAGAAGAAGAAGAACATGAAGGAAACGATGAAGATGGACTGACAAATTGTAGCAAAAGGAAAAGGCCGTCTGATGTTTCATGTCCGAAGCAAGAAAATAATTCATCACGTGTTGTGGACTACAAGTCACCGAAACAAGAGCGTGAGGGAAGCGATGAAGAAGAACAAAGACACAGTAGCAAAGAGAGCAACTCTTCCGCTGTTCCATGTTGTAAGGAAGCAAAGAGTTCATCACGTGTTGCAGGATACAGATTACGAAACGAAGAGCACGAGGGAAGTGATGAAGAAGAACGAAGACACTCCAGCAAAAAGATCAGACCCTCATGGGAGGCCATTGTGTTCCAAAGATCATGATGGTCACTGTTGATGATCATTGTTGCAGCATCATGCTTACCGGAGATGCGTGACGATTGCATCTTGTGACCCATAACATAGTGACCTCTAGGTCTTAGTATTACATCTCTGAAAGTCTGACAGACTGGAATCATTCCATGATGGCCTCGTGCTCATGGTAATTTGATGGATAGGCTCCTACATCTGTGTAGCTTTACACTTGCTAAGTAGTTAAATCTGCAATCAGTCGACTGCTAATCATCTTATGGTGTTTTAACTTTTGAAGCTTGAGAACCGGAGGATCATTTCGCTAAAAAGGACAAGAGCGACAGAGGTGAAGGAGCATCTAAACAGCTCCAGTTTGTTTCAGAGTTTCAAATCAAATGTTTCTATGGCCTAATCGATTTTAGCTGTAACAAAAGAAGAATCTGACAATTTTAAAGAGTATGGATTTACCAGGATCTATTTTGCTACCCTTTTGTGTAAAGAATCTTAAAATTTTATACATAGGTGCAGGATCATGAGAAGTTCATGCAGAATTTTCCTTTGAACTTCTATAATATTTATTAATTGAAGTTTATTATGAGTGTAAACTCGCATGCACCTCTCGCAGATAGAAAGCGACCAAAATGAGAAAAAAAAAATCCGGTGTGCCCACGAACAGCATGCTGGTCCTATTTGTTTTCACTAATAATCTAGGTTATGAACTTAGATCATGTCAGCTAGATTATTACTTTAAAATACCTTAGGGTAGTGAATCTTTAGTCACCCAATAATTAAAAAAACATTTTCAAAAGAGTTTATTATATTGTAGTAATCCGAGCGCTAGATTATATCAAGCCGGTAAATAATTTAATCGATTGTTTCACATTAACTCTATAATCCAAATTAAAATAATACTAAGTTAAAACAAACAGGGCTAGCCCAGCCTAAAATAAGTTTATATAATGAAAGCACTTTATGTATATACCCTGATCGTTTGGTCTGTAGCTATTAGACTGGCTTACGAGTGACTATAAAATAATTTATACGTAAAAAAATTATATGTATCTCTAGGGTTTTAAAGCAAATGCTACAAAAGACCCCAAAATCAACTGAGCATTTTGAGTTTTAAATTTGAATTTTACCAGGAGCTTACAGGCGACAGGAGAAACGATGAGGCTGAGAAACTTTATACGTAGATATTTGTAGATATGTGCATAGTATATTTGTATTATAAATATAAATTTGAAATAGATTAAAAAAAATTGTAAAAAAAAAACATACATGTGGGCTATGAGGCAACGTAACAGGTGCTCCAAACAATATGAAACAGCCAACAGTGCCAAACAGTCTTAAGTCCATGAAGCCACAAAGACAAGACCGTGTGTGCAGCCCACTCATCAGCAAAAATAGAAGTTGTAATTACAAATTTGTTATGATTCAAATTGTTATTGTAAAACTGCTATCAGAAAATTACAAAATACTAACAAACTGTTATTTTAGTGGTATTCTTATAATATAGAAAAAACCAGAAGTAAATTTAAAAAAAACATAAATGAAAAGTGGGAGGTTCAACAAAGAATCAACCTAGGAAAGAAAAAAAAGGAAGGGCCAATGTTAAGATGAATTGTGGCAATTGCCATACATCTTACATGCTCATATAGATTATCCAGCTTTATCTTCAAGCCTCGAAAAGTAAAGCATAAAAAGGCTGTATTTTTTTTCATATAAATGTTTAAATTTGGCATACGTATTGTTGGAATGTGGTCATGAATCGACATATTTTAATATAAAAAATATTAAAATGTTAAACATGACATGTATATAGTTGAATGATCTTGTGATGGTGATAAACATGATTATACTTTTAATAGTATAAGCATAGGCATCGACAACATTCACATAGGATAGTGATCCTAAGGATTGATCCTAGTATGATGGTAAACATGATAATACTAACAAGGACTAAAACTGATATCATCACGTTTAATACTATAATAAGAGTAGTATAATACCCAAAGAACGCTCCAGTACTACATGAAACATTACTGGTTTGGTTGCCTCTATTATTAGTGTTGCTATTCTCGCCTTCTCCGGTGCCATTGGCGCCGGTGTCAACGTTGTCAGTTGACATGGTGTGTTGTCGAGAAGGAAGATGTTACTAAAGGGGATGCAATGTCAATGTAGCAGATCATGAGCAGTCGTGCCCAAAAACACTCCCCAAAAACTTGATCACCTACATACCCATCCAGGTACACAAGCGGACAGAGTTTCAAAGGCCTGCTCATCCCTAGCACCTATGCACGCAGGTGATCAGAACTAGGGAAGCAGTAGCAAATAAAGAACCAGAAGCCATCAGAGAAGAAGATAGAGAAGAGAGGTATGTCCCTTTTGCCTGTCTAGATGGGTTTATGTAGTGCGCAAAGGTAACTTTCAACTTCAGTTTTGTTGAAGTCTAGGTACCACCTACTAAAGGCCTTAGGCAAATTTGGCCAAGAAATTGGCCCAATAGGTCTTTGGACTCGAGACATACGACCAAGAAAGACCTTCAACCAAAGGAGAAGTTTGACTTATGGCGACCGAGTAACCCCTTCAGTGGGCAAGGCCTTAGGCTAAGAAGTGCCTTCAACAAGTTGTGCTTTGTCGCACAGGAACATGTGATGGCCCATTAGGGCTCATCAAGTGTATTTTTAGTAGGTTTGGCCAAGTAGGATTATGCCTATGTAAATTTTATGTTGTACCCCTAGAAATGTTCATGTTAAAGGGAGATTCTTGTAATCAAACATCTAAACCCTAGCTCTTACTTGTTATGCTATAAATAGACTCAAAGGGGTTGTAGTATAGCATAATAAGTCCTATAAACTTTCAAAGCTGGAAATCTCATATTCTAAATTGTCCATTTCAAAAAGTTTGAAAACATTTAATGTAAATATTGGAGTAAATTTTAGAAAACTATATGCACTTTGATCATATTATCACAAAACTATAGATTTAAGGTTGTGCATCACAAAACTTTAGATTTAGCGGCAAATTTATGAGAAAATTATATATTTAAGGTCTTATACATAAAACTACATATTTAGTGATGAAACTATCAAAGAACTACATGTTTTAGAGTTCCAATGTTATCTTTTTAAAGTTATAATAGTTTTATTTTTGGGATAAAATTAATGTTAAATCTTTAGTTTTATGATACAGTGACTTAGATATGGTATTTTTTATTTTTAAACCTCTTTAATAAATAATTTTATTATCAAACCTTCTAGAAATTTATTTTTACAATCTAATTTTTTTTGCCACGCCACCACTCTTGACGTGGCATGAAGAGTTGGCACGCCAAAGTCAGCTAGCGTGACATGGCTGTACACCACCACCACTAGAGTGACAAGAAGCAATGTTAAACATATACTTACGAGATTTAGCAGGAAAGTTATTTATTAAAAACGTTTAAAAATAAAAAAACCCATGATTACTACCCCAACATGTAGACCCAACCCAGCTAGGGAAAGTTCAATAGTATAGCCAACTGCTGATTATAAATTATCTATAGCCAACATAATAGACAATTTATACAATAGTCATATACTAACCAACTAACATTTAGCCTCACCTGTTATACACACATGTGTCTTGGAGTCCGTGCTGCAACTGACTACAAATCTGTAGCCCTCTGCTTTTCTCTCTTCTCTCTTATCACCTTAAAATATGCTTATAGCTGGCTTATAGTCTGCTATTGTACCTGCTTTTAAACGGGCCAGGTTGGGTCGCGCCGCTGCGCGTCTTGAAAAAGAAAAAAAAAGAAAAACGACACGCGATACTAGTCAGAGTCCATTCCGCGTGCGTCGAAACGGGAATCAGAGTCGGAGTCGGAGTCGTCGCCGGTGTCAAAATGTTGCGCTGCTCTACTTCCCCAACGTTGTTTCAAGTCTCCCTCCGATCCTCTTTGGCTCTGCCATGGCGATCACTGCGACCCTCAAGCGTCTCCCGCGCCGCAGGGCGAAGATGATTCCTCCCCGGCGTCCAGTGTCAAGCGTCTACGGTTCTCCACGAGCTCGATCTACGGCTACAAGAAGCTCGCTGCCTTCGGGGAAGGCCAGGACGCGTCGTCTTCCGGGCCAAGCACCGCCGCTCTGGCGACGAAGTCGCCACTAAGTTCGGTTTCAAAAGCAGCACATGTCTATTGAAGTATTATTCTCGCTGCTAGTGGCCCGAAACCATCCGTGACCCCTTGTGTACACTCAGAGGGCTCATTAGTTAAAACATTTTCATAAACGATATATTTACAAACGAAAAATAATTTATAAATAAATCTTATATACATATTTTTAGCGATCTAAAAGCTAATGTTGGAAAATAAACTTCGATGAAAAAACGCAAAAAAATCAACTCAAAATTTAAGGTTAAAAATTTAAATTTTGGTATATAAGCATACAGATAAGTGAAAATATGGAGTCTCAATTAGATAGAACGGAGTTGTATTACGACTTGCACCTGCAGCCTGCATAGAACCGCCGTGGCCATTACTCCGGAGGTGCTCTGATCATTCACCTATGGCTAGCTGAGACCCCATAAATACTCATTAGTTAAAACCTTGGCCTAACAAAATCTAATGTTTCTTATATGTTTGAACATATTAACTGGAAAAATGAGAAAAGGGAGGATATATAGAACAATTCCACCAAATTTGGAAATAAAATATTCCAGGACATCAGCCATCGTAGATGATTTGGTTCTTGGAACCAAACAGCCCAAAACACTAACTTGTTACTGCATTCAAAGGGTAATAGTATATAGTGGCTACTATTTTGATCAGCCCAATCTTCTAAAGAGCTGACCTTATGCAAATTGAGAGCTGACCTTATGCAAATTGCGCGAGTTAGATTTAGGTAGTAACTTTCGTTTGATCTGCAGGATTGACTCGTACTTTTATCGGAGTTTTTGTAGCGTTGGCGAATGGTAGTGTCCCGAATCAATGTGCCTCGGAAGCTGGTTTTTGGACTTTCTGCACATATTTATATATAAATGCATGTTCCAAGAACACTTTTTACGCGACGAAGAATCCCAAATTCCACATTATTATAAGACAATTTACTGGCCTGTGTCCCACCAGCGTATGCATATATATAAATGATAAAATGCATGGGATTTGCACGTATTGCATCAGCTCACAGAGTCGATCAAAGGCTGATAGCTAGAGAGGTTGAGAATGAGCATTGTGGTGGCGAAGTTGCCGCCGGAGGTCATCCGGCCGTCGTCGGAGCCGGTGACTACGTCTGCCGGCGGCAAGATTATTCTCCCTCCGTTGGACAGGCCTCTGGCCAACGCACCGGTGGTAGTGCTGCAGGTGTTCGAGCATCCGATCCATGAGCCAGCGGCGACCATAAGGAGGGCCCTCTCTCAAGCACTCGTACACTACTACCCTATCGCCGGTCGTCTCGCCATGGACGATGACAATTTCCATATTGATTGTACCGGAGAAGGCGTGACCTTCGTCGCCGCGTCCGCGAACCGCACCGTCATGGAGCTCATGCGTGACATCGATGACCGGGCTCCTGATGCTGCGACGCCGGTGCTACGGGAGCTCCTCGTCGACGACCCAGACATGGGCTTCGGTCATGCTGACCCTTTTGTGCTGATGCAGGTCACCACCTTCTCCTGCGGCGGTTTCGTCGTCGGAGTGACATGGAACCATGGCGTGGCTGACGGTTTCGGGATCGCGCAGTTCCTACAAGCCGTCGGCGAGCTTGCCCGTGGACTCCCGACGCCGTTGATCGTACCGGTCAGGTCGGACAAGGTGACACAGGCCATATCTCCTTCCTTTGTCCTGTCCGCTAAGCAATTTATGTTCGGCGTCGCCGTCCCATCCAAACTTGCCCTGCACAACATCACCATCTCGTCGAAACTGATCAGCAGCATCCGGGGTTCATCGTGTACCGTGTTCGAGGCGGTGGCTGCCGCACTATGGCGGTGCCGCACACGCGTGGTCATGTCGGACCCGGAGGCACCCACCGTGCTTGCTATCACGGTGAACTCTCGCAAGTACATGGGCGTGAAGGACGGGTACTACGGCAACTGTACCTCCGTGCACATGGCCATGGCGAAGAGCGGCGAGGTGGCGAAGGGTGACATCATGGACGTGGTGAGGGCAATAAGACGAGCCAAGGAGCAGATACCTGAGCAGCTGAAAAAGGGGGACATGCTGCCGCAGGCCGCCATTGGCGATCTTAGCAAGCACCCGGTAGCGAGATACGAGACCGCGCTGTTCGTGACATGTTGGCGAAACATTGGCTTGGAGGACGTGGATTTTGGCAGCGGGAAGACGACGAGGGTGATGACTATGTATGAACCAAGTCAGGTCCGGCCAATGTGCGTGGTGTGTCTTCCATGCAAAGAGGAGGAAGGAGCCAAGGTATTTTCTGGGTGTGTCACGACAGACCACTCCGATGCATTCCTCCAGGAAATAGGCAGGCTATGAGATCTGCTCCCTTTTCCTAGAAAAATCCAATGAGACACTTGTCTAGATTCGCAGTTAGAACTTTGTTTTTTTCAAAGGGAGTACGCAAATATAAATGGTTCTCTCAAATAAAATAATGTTGGATATAGTGATTATGCTCTCTTGGTTAATACTATTTGGTACCTTAATTTGTGTCACTTACTTATACAATATAAACTTACTGTTGTCGTTGTGTTGTGTATCATTACTTGGGGAGCATTTTTTTCCATCCTTGAGGATGTACATGAGGTATCACTGTTTTATACGTAAAATTTGGTATCTTCTAGTATCTAAGATACTAAGAGATATCAAATTTACATATAAAATAGTGGTACATCATAGTATCTCTTTAATGATGGGAAAAATTTTCTTACTTAGGTGTGCTTTGTTGCACATGATCCTTTGGAGCGCGATCACAGTTCTATGCTTAAACCATCCATCGGTCCATGTACCTTGCACTCTATATTGCTCAGGGCAGTCACGTGCGGGCATTACCATCATCGTATTAGAAGGCGGTCGCCCCACCTAGGATATTTTTTTAAAAAAATATATAAACACAAAATAATTTAATTTATTTTATAAATAAATCATGAAATTAACCATACATGGTAAACTACGATACTCACGTCGTACAATCCATACATGCTAACTAGATAGTAAAATGAATAAATCGTATATAAGGAACATGATGAACACGTATCGAGTGTTCTAATTTTACTATAAATTGTGTTGACGAGGAACAACGTGCACCAAACGAACAACTCATGGTGTCGGATGTTGTCGTTGGCGCGTAACCCTCGAGCGGTAGACAAGCCGTCGTTGAAGATCGACGAGCAGTCACACATCGCGCTATCCAAAAAACTTATTGTCTTTCTCTAGGTGCATGACGTTGAAGGCAAAGGTCCTGGAGACCGGTGCTTCACCGAGAATCCAACACAAGTAAAGTGACATACGACTACACGATGAGCATTTGTTCTGTACAGCTAATTTATTAGCTATGTGTGTGTTGTGTGCTGGGGCAAATTGATGATCCATACAATTTGTGATTCTTTTGTTTGTAACCTGTAATCATATTGAAGTGCCGAGACAATTCAAATGATCAATCTTTCTTTTCTGTGTGGCAGTTCAGTTTCAATGATTGTTGGGCTTTCCCATGAAAAAACAAACGGCATATTTACAAAAGAAAATTAACTTTTGAATAAAACTATTTTATACATACTTTTAGCGAATTAAAATCTAATGCTAGAAAATAAATTTTGTTAAAAAACCTTAAAATCAACTTAAAATTTAATATTAAAAATTCGAAATTTAGCTTATAAACGTAAGCAAAAGTAAAAATATGGGGTTAGGCTGAAACCATCCGTGATCTCCTGTGTATACTCAATCAGATAGAACGGAATTGTATTGCGACTTGCACCTGCAGCCTGCATTCTGCAGAGAACCGCCGTGGCCATAACTCCGTTGCTGCTCTGATCACCTATGGCTGAGACCCCATAAATACTCATTAGTTAAAGATTTGGCCTAACAAAATATAATGTTTCACATATTTTTGAACATATTAACTGAAGAAATGAGAAAAAGGGAGGACAGTGCAATTCCACCAAATTTGAAAAACTTTTTCCGGGATGAATCACCCATCAATCATCATAGATGATTTGGTTCTTGGAACCAAACAGCCCAAAATACTAACGTGTGACTGTATTCAAAGGGAAATAATACATAGTGGCTACTATTTTGATCAGCCCAATCTTCTAGAGAGCTGACCTTATGCAAATTGCGCGAATTAAGTACTAACTTCGTACGATCTGCACGATTGACTCGTATTTTTTGTCGGTTGGAAGATCAGCAACGTTCTTTGGTAAAGTACAGAATCATCATCGCTTTAAAATTGAAATGCTTTTTAGTGTGTTATTGATAAGCAGCTTAGAGAACTAAGATGGCATATTTGATGAGGTGAGCAAATATTTACTTGCTTCCACGGCTTTATTTAATTCCACTTGTTCATTTTGTTGTTTTTATACAAAGAGAACTTAGTTAAACTTACACAGTTCTATCACAATGATTTCTCAGCCAACAATGCGATGCATCTAGGTATGAAAAGTTTAGAAAAATGAACAGCATTGCTAAATTCGGTCATGCTCGTTGATACAAACAAGCATATCAATTACCCACTTGTCTACAAGCTATTAAAATTGGTGATAGTCCTTGCAATAGCAACTGCAGGTATTGAAAGAGTATCGTCAGCAATGAATTGTGTGAAGAACAAGTTAACACTACAAATTGTCCTAGTTATTATCTAAGTAATGGGATCGTGATGTACATTGCCTTGATGTATCATATAGCCATATATGTTGAGGCAGACTAGTTTCATCAGTACTATCTACATAGTGTGTAGTCTCTTAACTTTATACCCCCATTGTCAAAATCCCACGTGTACACCTAGGAGTGGTTATGGATTAAAACTTTTGGGTTCTTTCATAACCCTATTTAATTTTTAAAAAAATTAGTTCAAAACTCTATACAATTTTATTTTTAACCCGCTTTGAATCCGGTTCTTAAATTTTATTAGCAAAATGGTTGAACCCATTAGTCTCTTACCATCCCTACATACAGTTCAAACTTCTCGTCTCCTCCAATTTCTAATATAAGGCCACCTTGAGTTCTCTCTTCCAAATTGGTCCATTAACCTTTTGATCACAGAAAGGATAGTGAGGCCCACCACAAATCATCACTGGGGGGTGGGGGCCAACACCATGTGCCTAGCTAGATTGTTTTGTTTTTTTTATATCACCTGGCAAAGATCCAATATGCTAAGGAAATATCTAGTCAATGATACAGCACTACACAACCACCTAGATATGTGTCTTTGCCTTGTGACACAAGCCAACCTATAGTTTGATAATATCATCATGTATTCAGCACAGACACGTCTTTCGTTGTTTGGTTTATATAATGATGTTCTTTCTCATGTATTTGAAGATAACTTCTAACATGAATGACTGTTTGCTTTTGAGGATTAATTTAGTCAATCGATCACTTGATTCTAAATAGTTTGTTTGGTTTGGCGAGTTAAATAGATTTGTGCACATACCATTGTCTTATCCAGCAAAAGTAAATATTACGATGAAATGAAAATTGAAGTTACTCCACCAAATATATACAAGAGATAATTTTATTCAACCAGACAGCCTAATTAAGTTATGTAATTTCTCTATTTTGAAATGTAAAAATTTATGATATTTAAATCTTATACCAAAATTGGGGTTCACAAAATCCCGGCTCGGGACCCGCCCCATCTGGGCCGGGTTTGGGGAGCAGTTGGCCCCACGGGGAATCAGGGCCGGGGCCCCATTTTGTTCGGGGACAGAGATTGGGGGGGGGGGCAAAACATCCCTGCGGGGATTCGCACAGCACCCCTAATTTTTAAAAAAGTAAATAGTTTTGGTAGGCCCAAATAGCAAACCCTAAGTCCTAACCCCCACCCGGCCACCTCCAGTCTTGTTGCACTGCTACCTCCTCCTCTTGTCATCCTCACTCCTCTCATCTCCTCATCCACTCCTCCACCTCCCTTGTTGATCACCGCCACCTCCAGCCTCCTCTAGCCCATCGGTCTTGGTCCAGCCTTCGCGGCTTCGCTACCTGCCGGCCCCTGGCACCCGGCCTCGGCCCTGTCGCCCACCGAGTCACCGACGTCGTCCCCTTATTGCCGCAGATCGAGCGGCCCAACGCCGCCGCTCAACTCACCGCCCGACGTCGCTGGCGGCCCACCTCCGGCCAATGCTCGAGTGCTGGCGCAGCCACCTCTGGTCGTCGCCCGACGTCGCCAGTGGTCCGCCTCCGCCCGACGCCACCACCTCAGGTTGCCGCTCGACGTCACCGACGGCCCGCCTCCTCCTGACGCCTAAGTGTTGACGGGCCGATGCCGCCACCTCAGGTCACCAATGGTAGCCCATCTCTGTTCGAGTCACGATGGCCGAAGCAGCACGCCACCTTGGATCTTCAGCAATCTATTCTATCTTTGGGACCCTGTTCGGGTCCTTGGGACAGGGACCGGTTTCCCCATGGATTCCATTTCGGGGCCGGGGCCAGGGGCGTTCTAGGCATCCCTATTGCCAACTCTAACCAAAATATAATTATTTCTAATATTTAAATCTTATACTAAAATATAAGCACTTCTAACACTATTAACAATATTATTCTCTTATTACTAACTCCTTATTTAAAATTCTTGTCATTTTATCCTCTACCTACTCTTTTATCCGCATCTATTTCTCATTTATTAAGACGCATCATAGTCGTTTCTACTCAAACTTCACCCTCATCTTTTTGTTTACGCTCATGCTTATAAGCCAAAATTTAAAATTTCAACCATATATTAGGAGTTGATTTTAAGGTTTTTTCATCGTCTTTATTTTTCGCCTTCGCTTTTAGATTGCTAAGAATATGTATATAAAATTTATATTCATAAATTATTTTTTATTGCAAATACATCATTTGACTTTCTCAAGAAAAATAACCAAATAATAACCTCCTTATTTTTTTCTACACAACCTGGAAATGCTCTGTCAGCGCAATCCTATAGACGTGTGATTGTATTAAAAAAATTACATTGTGAGTCCTACTTTTATCAGCACAATCTTCTAGACTCCGCAGACAAACTATTATCAGGTGCTTCGTATGCAATAAAAACTCACGCAAATTTCTCGAGGGGATATTATTTTTATCCGTCCACTTTACTCCCTCCATAAAAAAAAACCAATTTTTCAGTTTTTATATCGAGCATTTGACCATCCGTCTTATTTGAAATTTTTTAAAAAAATTTTAAAAAAAATTAGTCACATATAAAGTACTATTCATATTTTATTATGCAATAAAAATAAAATTAATAATCGTAAATTTTTTAAATAAGACTAAGAGTTAGACATTGTATCCGAAAAGTTGATTTGTTTTTTACCGAGGAGCATTAACCTCTTACAACTTGCATGATTGACTCGTGTTTTTATCGGAGTTGGTAGAGTCAGGACTCAGGAGAATCGATGTGCCTCGATCAGAAGCTGGGTTTTGAACTTCTGTATATAATTATTTATATGTAATGGAACGTTCTGGCAATAATTTTTAGTCAATAAAAAAAAATCTCAATTGTGTCACCTGTGCACCAGCGTCTACATATAAATGGAAATGCAGGGGCTTGCAAGTAGTGCATCAGCTCGCAGAGTCGCAGGTTGAGAGAGAGGAAGTAATCGAGAATGAGCATTGTGGTGAGTAAGTCGCCGTCGGAGGTCGTCCGGCCATCGGAGCCGGTGAAGATGGACACGCGCAAAATTAATCTCTCGTCTTTCGACAAGCCTCTTGTCATCGCACCGACGGTGGTGCTGCAGGTGTTCGAGCATCCGATCCACGACCCCGTGGAGACCATAAGGAGGGCCCTCTCGCAAGCATTGGTTCACTACTACCCCATCGCCGGCCGTTTCGCCGTGGATGATGACGACGACGTCCACATCGACTGCACCGGAGAAGGCGTCACCTTCGTCGCCGCGTCCGCCAACTGCACCATCCTGGAGCTCATGCGCGACATCGATGACAGGGCTCCTGATGCCGCGACGACGGTGCTACGGAAGCTCGTCGTCGACTACCCAGCCATGGGCTTCGGCCGGGGCGACCCTTTTGTGCTGATGCAGGTCACCGCCTTCTCCTGCGGTGGTTTCGTCGTCGGAGTGACATGGAACCACGGCGTGGCTGACGGTTTCGGGATTGCGCAGTTCCTACAAGCCGTCGGCGAGCTTGCCCGTGGACTGCCGACGCCATTGATCGTACCGGTCAGGTCGGACAAGGTGACACAGGCCATATCTCCTTCCTTTGTCGAATCCGCTAAGCAATTTATGTTCGGCGTCACCGTCCCATCGAAGCTTGCCCTGCACAACATCACCATCTCGTCGAAACTGATCAACAGCATCCGGGGTCCATCGTGTACCGTGTTCGAGGCGGTGGCGGCTGCACTATGGCGGTGCCGCACCCGCGTGGTCATGTCAGACCCGGAGGCGCCCACCGTGCTTGCTTTCACGGTGAACTCTCGCAAGTACATGGGCGTCAAGGCCGGGTACTACGGCAACTGCGCCACCGTGCACGTGGCCACGGCGAAGAGCGGCGAGGTGGCGCACGGCGACATCATGGACGTGGTGAGGACGATAAGGCGTGCCAAGCAGCAGGTGCCTGAGCAATTACTGAAGGGAGAGATGCTGCCACGGGCCGTTGGTGCTCCTGGTAAGCATCCGATAGAGAGATACGAGAGCGCACTGTTGGTGACAAGCTGGCGAAACATTGGCTTGGAGGATGTCGATTTTGGCAGCGGGAAGACAAGTAGGGTGATGACTATGCATGAGCCAACCCACATCCGGCCGATGTGTCTGGTGTGTCTGCCGTGCAAAGGGGATGAAGGCGCCAAGGTATTGTCTGGGTGTGTCACAGTACACCACTCTGACGCATTCCTCCGAGAAATAGCCATGCTATGAGATATACTTCTTCCATCTAAATTACTCCCATTTCCTTTTGTACCTCGAGGTACCAAATCGTTTTTCACCATTGGATCTAGATAAGTAGGATGTGCACTGTTGGATCCAATGATCAGAAACGATTTGGTACCGCGAGGTACCGGTACCTCGAGGTACAAAAGGAATGATGGAAGTAAAACTCAAAAAACTAACTTTTGGATATGAACCTGGATATACGTATGTTTATATTCATAGCCAGAAAAGTTGTTTTCCAGGGGGATTATGCAAATAAAAATGCTGCTATGAAATAACGTTGCATATAATTGATTGAGCTCTCTCGATTGATTGTGTTGTTATTTACCATTTGATACCTTCCATATGTATATGCTCTCTCAAATTATGTCACTTAGCTATACAATATAAAGTTACTGTTGTATATCTTGCATGGATAATATATATTATGTGCATCTCCTCTCTCTTCTCTTTACACACACACCAGAGTGTATATATGTTATGATTCACATCGAGAAAATATATATTTTTAATGAAAAATTTATATAGAATTTTGTTTAAAAAAATACACACGATCGATAGTAGTTCGGGGAGAGCACTGACAAGAAATGAGGGATGATTTTGGCTCAACCCTCCCTGCTGAATGGAGCTTTGGAAAGTTCGACTTATTTTCAAACTTGCCCTATGAATTGGTAGTAAAATGCCAAAAAAAAAGAATTTTACTAGCAGTCCCTCCATCTCATTTTGATTATCATATAATTATTGGGAAACAAGAAATATCAATTTGATCATCAATCATATAAGCGACGGGAGCTCATCGTGTCTCGGTTGGGATGCACAGAACCATTTGGTTCTTATGCTGATTGAATACTTGCATGTATCCATACAATCGATTTATGTATGATTTACAAATGTATAAAAAGCTCTTTAGTTGGACGCGGTAGATTTCGTGGCAGACGACGAGTGGTTCATAGGAGACAGCCATTAGGGACAGGGTAGAATTTTACAGGCACACCTTCTTTGCATAATTGATGCAACTGTTGAAAGTCTTTATCTCCCTAATATCCTCCAATAGCAAATCCAAGCAATGTGCAACACAAGGTGTCCAATACAAGTATGAGATCCTCTCCATAAGATTTTTTTCCATTGCCTTGTAGTTCGATCCATTGTCTGTGACAACCTAGACCACATATTCCTTCCTAATATTGTCAATGCTTCTCCAACAAATCACCCAACATAATTGTATGAGATATCTCACTTTAAGAATCAACTGATCCTATAAAGAAGGATCCTGTTGGACTATTGACAAGAAAGTTGATGAGATGAAAGTTGCTCGTGTCAGTCCACCCATCGGGCCTGAGTGTGCAACCATATTCCTTCCAAGCCTTCTCATGCTTCTTCCTTTGTCCTACTCAGAACCCTTCAAGCAATGACTCCTTAATTTTATCATATCTACTCAGGACCATATTGATGTATGGACTCAAGCATAATCTCCCAACTTCTTGAGTTAATGGCATTGAATGTTATTCTGTTCTTTTAAAGAAATTAGTAACATGGTCATCAACAATTTTTTAGATTGTTTATCCTTCTTTATGCAGCGCTCAAGAGTAGGTTGAGAGCTCTTGGAAGTATGCCTATCTATGACTACTTCTTTTGGTGTCTTCTTAAGCATGGAGCTGACTTGGATTACTTTCGGGTTTGTGGTTTTGGTGGAGCAGAAACTAGAAACAGAGTGATTGCAGCTTTCCTCTTTTGTTGCTTTCCCTTTGTCTAGAACTTGGCTTTCTTGATGGTTAGGAATTTTTTCCTATTCATCATTTGGAACTTGTTCAGCCTTTTTTCAGCTTCATCGACGTCTTGAAAAATCATTATCCTTGATGTCATCTTCATGTAAGCAGCTGTCTCATCCATAACTTACTTAGGTGCTATTGTGCACTTCTCTGTATCACCAAAAACCCCCCACAAACATGCTGCTTGAACTTGTTGATTCCTGAAGGAAGTAACTTATTAAATAAATATGTTTAATATACTCCTTTGAAATATCTGGTCACCATCCATACATCCATCCGGGTCCTTAGATTTGGCCTTTCTCTTGGGATCTCAAGCTTGTGCTACTTCCTTTGGATGCAGTGCAGCTAATGTCTTTTCTACTATCAAAGATATGGATGAAGCATTGGTGTCTACAGAGGTCTCACGAGCAGCAACACCTGAGAAAGAAGCAATCGATGAAGCTTCAGCTCCATCAATTAAGGAAGGTATGATGAGTTCTACTGCCACATGCTACCATGGCCGATCAATATCTACCAAATAGCAAAGTTTAGTGGCAAAGTTCAGAACTGAGAAGCAAATTAAGCAAAAGCTAACAAATTCATATGTAGCAGCAGCGCATTGTGCACTAACCACTAGAGGAGGAGCTCATCTTGCTTGAGGGGCAATACCCGAGGGAGGTAGAGGCAAGCCCAAGCTCACTGAAGTTGCAGCAGAGGCATCTAGGGCTAGAGGAGGCAGCAAATGTAGAGGAACACTTGAGAAGCTGAGGTAGAGGCAGCCATGGCTAGTGGGGACGATGGCATCGTGGGGGGAAAGAACTATGCGGCATCGAAAGATTGGGAGACGAGATAGCGACATGACGATGTCTTTATGTAATAGGAAACCCTACCTATAATGGACCAGCCCAACTGAAAGTCTTGGAGACTAAAGGCTGCTGGCCCAAAACTCCAAAAGTCACAGGTTGATTGGTTGATCGCTACCCCTTCTGATCGCATGATTGATCGGGCCTAATCGTCGGCTTCGGACGATCAGGTTTTTGGTCAGCCTGGTTGTTTCAAATGCCCTAATCGAGGTCAGGGGACCGATCGACATGATTACTCGTGATTAATAAGATGATTAGATAACATTGATGTATTCAACATAAACAAATATTTCTTTGTTTGGCTTATAAAATGATGTTTTGTATCATGTATAATACAATTTGTAATATGAATGGTTGTTTGGTTTGAGGATTAAGATAGTCAATTGACCAATTGATTCTAAATTGTTTGTTTGGTTCCATGAATGGAACATATTTCTCCATATATCATTGTCTTATCCAACAAAAGTACATATTATGATGAAATAAGAAATGAAGTCACTCCACCAAATATAAGAGATTATTTTATCCCTCGAACTAAACAACCTAAAATATGTATTTTCTCTGTTCAAAATGTAAGCAAGTCTGAGATTTAAATCTTATACCAAAATATAACCAAAATATAAGTGTTTCTGACACTAGTCACATTACTACTTTTCCTATCAATCACTTCTTATTCAATTTTTTTCTCATTGTATCCCCATTTATCGTTTCATCCACACTCATTCCTTATTTATTAAGGAGCACCATAATCTTTTCTTCTCAAGCTTTCACCATCATCTTTTCACTTATATTAATGTTTATATGACAAAATTTGAATTTTGACCTTACATTTGGAGTTAATTTTGGGTTTTTCATCATAGTTTATTTTTCTGTCTTTGCAGCTAAGAACACGTAATTAAAAGTTTTATTCATAAATTATTTTACATTTGTAAATATGTCATTTCACTTTCTTTCTTGAAAAAGCCAAACAATAGCCTCAGTTTTTGCTAAACAGTCTAGAAATACTTATGTTTTATTAAAAATAAAAAAGTACATTGTGAGTACTTTTATCAACACGATCTTCTAGACTCCGCACACAAATTATTGTCAACTATCAATAAAAAACCTCTAATTTAGAGCTGACCCAATGCAAATTGCTCGAGGGGCTAGAATTTTTATCAGCCCGCTTCAGACATGAGTATTAAGCTCGTACAAATTGCATGATTGACTTTTATTTTTATTGGAGTTGGTTGGTACTTGGTAGTACCAGCGATTGGAAGTGCCAGTAGAATTGTCACATGTGCACCAGCTAGCATCTACACATAAATGAAGATGCAGGGATTTGCACACAGTGCATCAGTTGCGCAGAGTCGCAGGTTGACAGAGAGAGAAGTGATCCAGAATGAGCATTGTGGTGAGCAAGTCGCCGTCGGAGGTCGTCCGGCCATCGGAGCCGGTGACGACGGGCACGCGCAAGATTAATCTCTCATCTTTCGACAAGCCTCTTGCCATCGCACCGATGGTAGTGTTGCAGGTGTTCGAGCATCCAATCCAGAACCCCGTGGAGACCATAAGGAGGGCCCTCTCTCAAGCACTGGTTGACTACTACCCTATCGCTGGTCGTCTCGCCGTGGACGATGACGATGTCCACATCGACTGCACCGGAGAAGGCGTGACCTTCGTCGCCGCGTCCGCCAACTGCACCATCAAGGAGCTCATGCGTGACATCGATGAACAGACTCCTGATCCTGCAACGGCGGTTCTACGGAAGCTCGTCGTCGACTACCCAGCCATGGGCTTCGCCCACGGTGACCCCGTTGTGTTGATGCAGGTCACCGCCTTCTCATGTGGTGGCTTCGTCGTCGGGGTGACATGGAACCATGGCGTGGCTGACGGCTTTGGGATTGCACAGTTCCTACAAGCCGTCGGCGAGGTTGCCCGTGGACTGCCAGCTCCGACCATCATACCTGCCCGGTGGGACGAGGCAACACAGGCAGTATCTCCTTCCTCCCTCATGTCCGCTAAGCACATTATCCCTGGCGTCATCCACCCACTGAGTCTTACCTTGCATAACATCACCATTCCATCGAGACTGATCAACAGCATCCGAGGTTCATCGTGCACCGTGTTCGAGGCAGTGGCTGCTGCACTATGGCAATGCCGCACACGCGTAGTCATGTCAGACCCGGAGGCACCCACCATGCTCTTCATGGTGGTGAATTCACGCAAGTACATGGGCGTGAGGGACGGGTACTACGGCAACTGTACCACCGTGCACATGGCCATGGCGAAGAGCAGCGAGGTGGCAAACAGCAACATCGTAAATGTGGTGAGGATTATAAGGCGTGCTAAGGAGCAGATAGCTGAGAAGATGAAGAAGGGAGAAATGCTACCAGGGGTCATTGGCGAGCTCAGCGAGAACATGAACATGGTGGCAAGATATGAGAGTGCACTGGTTTTAACGTCGTGGCGAAACATCGGCTTTGAGGACGTGGATTTTGGCGGTGGGGGGACAACGAGGGTTATGACGGTGTACCAGCCGACCGTGTTATGGCCGATGTGTGTGGTGTGTCTGCCATGCAAATGGGAGAGCGGGGCCAGTGTGCTGTCCAGCTGCGTCACGGATCATCACGCCGATGCCTTCCTACGAGAAATAGCCACGCTCTAATCTATATGCCGAAATCAACACGAATTATATATGCTCTCAAATAATAGGCATTGCATAAGTACGAATCATGTTAAATAGTCAACTAATCATGTTGTTACTTAAATTGTTCGTGCCACGTGCATGTAAAAGATTAAGTTACTATACTATGTATCTCCGATAATGCCTATAAACTTTGTGCCTCTCCTGTCTACTAGTGTAATATAAGAATTGCTATCTTCATTTCAGAGAAACTTTATGTGCATAACTAGGAATCTGGACAATAACTTGTTTATGTGCATAACTAGAAACAAAAGTATTCTTCATTTTTATTGCATCCCTCTTAACAAAAACAACATCTTACAGTCAAGAAAAACAAAATTTACAAGGTTTGCCATGAGTATAACAAAAGTATAAATTGTTGTGTGATCTTTTTTCTTTTTAAGAAAAAGAAGACGAGGCAAAGGCTTGACTTTTGTACTTACAATCAACTGGGTAGTTTGAACTTTGGTTTGAAGATTTAGTTATGAATTCTCAAAAAATTGATTTGGTGTTAATTCAATCCCTACCTATTAGTATATTTGGTTGCAACGTAAATTAGTGTTAGTTACCCTGTTAATTGTGATGTCTTGGCTGAGGGCCTTGAGATCGATTATTAATCACCCGTCACTTTGTGCCAATTATTACTGCTCCCCCGTTTTACAAAATGATACTTTTAGAATTATTTATATTTATATGGATTATAACAAATTTAGATATATAGTCTGTGGATTATAACAATTATATCATCATATATAGTCCCTTCGATTTTTTTAAATTTAACACAATTGAATTTTAGATTTATGTTTGACTCTTTATCTAATATAAAAAAATTTATCCAAATGTACAAAATTATAAATTATACTTGAAGTTACTTTAATAATAAATCAAATCATAAGAAAATAATAAATAATTAAAGGATCAAACGTAGATGCAATCAACGTCATCAATTAAAAATTAAAAATATAGAGAGTATTAATTAATTTATATAAATCCAAATAAGAATGGAGAATATACCGCGGATGGGTTAGTCATCAAACACACCCATAGTCCTCCACTGTGATGGAGTGGACTGGGCTGGGCTTGGGAGTCGGGAGCTAAAGTAGGCCTTACGTGCCAGGCCAATTTGCGGCCTGGAAGGAAGGCTGCAACCGCAAACAAATCGAGCCCAGACGAATATAATTCGGAGCCCAAATCTTCTTCCCTCCTGGTGTAAAAGAGTGAGGAGAGGATGGCAAGAGACCACACTTTACACAAGACTTGCCCAAGGCCCGTGCTCCCCATCGGGATAAAAAAAAATCATTTCATGTAAATTTTTATTAAAATATATAGCATATATATGTCATGTGTACATAATTAACAGATAGTCGAGTCCCATAAAAAATACTATATATATGTTAATAGATAATGTCATTAATTTTTAACACATGTTTGACCAAATGCCATCAACATTTTAACACACATTTGATCATTCGTCTTATTAAAAAATTATACTTATCATTTATTTTTTGTGATTAGATATATTATTAAATATATTTAATTTGAACTTACATTTTCATATAATAATTACATTTTAATTAAAGCCTGTTGTAAATAATAATTAATAAGATTTTTGAATAAGAAAAATGATCAAACATCTAATAGAAAATTAATAGTATTATTTATTAAAACACGGAGAAATTCTTGGTCCTTTATTAATCGGAGTCACTGGATGCGGCGAGCAACAGGATCCCCCAAACCGCCGACGTACGTGAGGCGATTTCCAAAGTACTTTCTCCAGCTTGCCCAAAGTCCCCCATCGGTACAGTTTGCTAGCTTGTGACTTGTGGGAGATTCCTGCTCTCCGTGTTTAGGGGTGGATGACGAGCCAACTCGGTCTGGCTCGTTAAGATAAGATAATAAGCTGGTTTGGCTTGGCTCGTTATCGTAACGAGCTAAAAACTCAGCTCGGCTCGGCTCGTTACAAAGCTCGAGCTGGCTCGTTAGGCTCGCAAGCCATGCATGAAAAGTTAACTTAAACAATTTTTTAATAGATTATACAAGCAAATTTTTAGTTCAAACATGTAAATCATATGAAATTATATCTAAATATTAAAGTTTGAACCAACAAATCACATGGTGAACCTATAAAGTATTGGACACATGCTTTTCGGGGTGGAATCAATGAACGCCGGCGAATCGCGTATCATTTGTCTAGCTCGTTAGGCTCGCGAGCAGCTCACAAGCCAGCTCGAGCTGGCTCATTATCTCTAACGAGCTAAAATAGCTCGGCTCGTTAGAAAAATGAAATAAGCCAAGCCGAGCCGAGCCGAGTTTATCACAAGTCGAGCGAGCTAACGAGACACTTGTTTTCTGTCCACCCCTATCCATGCTTACACATAGATTGATAAATTTTTCATTGAGTCGTGCGCGTAGGACATGATGGATGCATACATACTGTGCGCGCAGTGCCTCCAAATTAATGATTGCAAATATATCTAGTGTGTAATTATATAATCTATATTATTGAAAAGTGTATATCTTTTAATGTTACGTGGAAAGGGGTTGTCTTGTTTATATAAATTTTTTTAGTTGAAATTGTATAAGAAATCCTCTTCACCTTGATATAGTAATCATGCCATGAAGAAGATCTTAATTAAGGATATCTCCTTTTTTTTCAAAATATAATCTTCTACTTGCTAAATTAAAATATAATCTTTTTTATACTAAAGTAATCACGTCCATTTATTTTCGGTAGATTGAATGTGACATGCTGGATTTGAGGGTTGTAAAAGTGAAGACATGTAGTTGGTGCACTATAGTAGAAGAATAGATTTGCAGAAAGGCTAATACGCAGTTGAATGGCCTTTCCGCGCATTGCACTCAAGACAAGTATTTTTTTTATTTTTTTTTATTTTATGTGTATAAAATTTTCATGTATAAACTTATACGTATAAAGATTTCTATATATGAAGTGATGTGTCATGGTGTCCCAATCTTCACGTCGTAGGATCGTGATTTTGATAACTAGTTGTAGAACAACCGGATAACTTGTAGCAAGCAACGATAACTAGTGTAACCTGCCAAATAAAACTCAAAACCAACCACCGTCTTTAACCGGCAACCTCAATCGAGGATTTGCCCAACAACGCTCTCAAGGAACCAATCAACACAAACTATAATCAATTAAGTAAACCTCGAAAGAGTAGGAGCACCAATTGGGAGCAGATGAAGTCGCTGCTTCTATAATCCCGCGAAGGAAATTACAAGAGCAAAAGGATAGGGATCACTCACAAGATTTGTTAACACTCAGCTGAACAAAGGTTTCTATATTCTCAATATCAAAAGTCTCTTTTTGCTATTAAGCAATGGAGTCTTTATACTAGGTACAACCCTCCTAATAGATAGGTAGAAACATAAAATAGAAATAAAAAGACAACAGGTGAAAGGTCTTCTCGAAATGCCTTCCTGAGTTGTCTTTGCGTGGCTATTGGCCTTGTGCGGTCTTGAGTGTTTAGGTCATAACACCTTCTTGGAAAGTCAAGACATTCCGTCGGTTGCATTGGAAAGTTAACTTGATAAGCTTTAAAACCATGTGCATCATGCACCATGAAACATTGTAGAATGGTACAATTTTACATGAGAATTTGAACATCATGTAGAGTCCGAACTAAACTAGTTAGATCTAATAATTACGAATGGAAACCACTCAGTTCTAGTGGCATTGAAAATTAGACTTCATAAGTTTTTTAAAATGTTCTCATGGTCTCATGGAGCTTTATAGCTTTTGGAAATCAAAAGCTATGATTGTTTTTTTCGATTGGTTCTAATAGACTGAACTGGATTAAGTGTGGCTCTTCTCTGTAGTAATCTCTTTCTATGTTCTTGTCATTCTTTTTAGTGAACTTGAGCATTAGCAATATGCATGACTTAGGTAGTATATAATTCTAATTAATATTAAAATAAACTTCACAAAGTAGCGCACTCACCTCTTGGTGTAGTTTCTTTGCTCGACTACGTGTAACTGGACCACCAAAGTCTTGAGCTGGTGTCGATGTAGGTGGTAGTTGACTTGGTGTAGCTTGAATGGAAGGTTGTAACATGTTGTTTGTTGGTATGGTTATGTCATTACGTTTATATTTATAATATTTGTATTTATATCTATGTAGTTCTTTTTATATAGAGAATATATATATATATATATATATATATATATATATATATATATATATATATATACACGTAAGTTTATATGCCTAAAGTTTATACTTATAAAGTATATACACGTAAACGGTTCACGTGTCCTACACCGTGCACATTAGATTTTCCCCCTAAAATGTGTGACTTTGACTAATAAAATGCTAACCATAACTTGGCGTAGAATACAATATGATAGGGTTATATCGAGAGGAAAAATGAAGTGATCCATAATTATAACATGAAAAAAAATATGGATGTCTATTATGTGGTGTGACAAGTTGAGTTATCCATCTAAACAACTCTTTACAGTGGCTAGTGAGGCAACAGTACAACAACGGTCTTGTATACTTGCATAGTCAAATTTAACCAATCATATTATATGAAATGAGGTATCGTATATAATACTCTATACAATTTTTTCTCTTAACTCTGAGTATTTCAGTGACAATGCAAGAAATACTTTACTAATCACACTTAACATTTTATTACTTCTACTCCCACAGAGCAGGTTCTAGAAGGTCAAAAGTCAACACGCAAGATTTTCCATTTCTTGTACTATTTTCTTTTCCTTGAACCGAACAAACGCACCCAAAAACCTGAGGAAGAAGCAACCCCGAAAACAAGCGAATTTCGTAAATCTCTCTCGCTCCCTATTTTCCCTTCTCTGACCGTTGCCCACCTTCCTACCGCGTCACGTCCTTCACGGCCCCCACCATTCCCCTCGCCGTCGCCGCCGCCGCCGCACTCGCACTCGCCCTCTCCCTCGCCCCTCGCCGCCGGCGCATCCTCCTCCGTCGACCTCCCCATACACCTGCCTGGTAAGCACAGCACAGTCACTCGCAGCCGCCGCTGTTCGTGGCGGCGTGGTGGATCTGGATCAGGCTGGGCAGGGGGGTCGTCGGTCGCTTGGAGGTGGCCGCTTCTAAACCCTAGATCTCACCCGTGCGCAGAGAGGGGATGGAGAACGGGGAGATCGAGGGGGCGCCCGACGACGCGCTACCGGTGCCCGCGGCGCCGCCCAACGGCGGACGGAGGTATCGTCCCGTCGGCTCTAGCGATCGCGCCGTCGTCCAGATGACCTCCATGGAGCCCGGATCCTCCTCGTCCTCCTCCACCACCGCAGTCGGTGGCATCACGCCCCAGCCGCCGAGGTATGTACACTTCGCTTCTCTCTCTCTCCCGATTTCGCGACCTTTTCTTCCTAGGTGTCTGATGATATTGAGTAGACATAACACTAGTACTGCTTTAATCAGTGTTACCCATTGCTTGTGCAAATCTGGCCGCGTGCATTGTCTTGCCCATGCGTTATTAAGCAAAATGGTTAGGGTGTTTCACCAATCAATCAGATGGTAGGTTTGATTGTTAGGAACCGATGAGTAGTGTGCACTGACACATCTCCACCATTATGTATTTCCTTTGGACTAGCCTCCACAACCATTTTTGCCACACTTTTTTTCTCCTCTTTCATTTAGAGATTCGGGAATCAGGACCAAGGCTGTAAAACCAGACGAGTTTTATTTGCTTTGTGGGACCCCTGCAATTGTAATGTTACTGCTTTTCAAATTTTGCAGTAATATACTGCTATATGATAATACTTGGTTTTGAGTAAATTTGAATGGAAGATATTGTGGCTTGTTGCTGTCGACATATTCAGGACCAACCATATTGCTGGCTATCACTGCATAGTACAATGCTTAAATCGGTGTTGGTGGCGATGTTTTGAGTTGTAGCCATAATTTTGCCTCATAGGCTCGTATGGCATTCCCATGTTAAATGATATATCAGGCTCCTATGTACATGTTCTGTTTTTGTCAATAGATGCCACAGCTGCTGCTGCTTGAAGAGGATAAACATGTTCTGTTTTTTGTCCTTCAATTCCAATTATTGAGTTCCATAGCGTGGGGAATTGGTTTCTCTATGAATATTGTGTACCCTGCACATCTCGTTTGCTCCAATGAAATAGATGTTACTTCATGCATATTCACTCATTTGCCTCATGAGTATGTTCATATTGTTATTTGCACATTAAGAGATATTTATACTTGGTGGGTATAATTTCCTTCCATGTGCATTTTTTAACTCCCATTAACAATCGAGATGAGAATTTTGAGGAATTCTGTTTGTCCTACTTTGACATGTAAAAGCTAACTCATTTTTATACAAATTATAGGAACCTAACAGTGGACCCGAGCATGCAAGAAGGTTCCACGGGATCTCAAGGGGATTCAAAGCTTGAGCTTTTTGGTTTTGACTCCCTTGTAAATATTTTGGGCCTCAAGAGGTATGATCCTTGCTTTGCTTCTGTTTGTGGAGAGCGTGTGGCGTGTGCTCTACAAAAAAATCAATAGAACTATTGCTTTTCTTCATTACATCAGCATCTGATTGAAACTGAACAGCATGACAGGAGAACAGATTCAGGCTCCTTCCAGTCCTAGGGATGGCGAGGATATAGCAATTACGATTGGACGGCCAAAGGTTATTCTCCACTTCAGCATTTAGGATGAAGTCCATCTGTTTCAAACTTAGTCATACTTCTCCATGTTGAGAGTGAATAGCTACAGACTGGTTTATTTTGACTTATGCAACAAACCAGTCGCAATAATTCAGTACATATGGTATACATTTTCTGTATCTAGATATAACTTCAGAATTTAAAACCAATACGTTTCTACTGGTTGCTTCATCTGTTATATTCAGTGTTTTGTTATATGCCTAAATACATTTGCTTAATATAAACACATGTTGTTTATTTGTATTATTCAGTACACTTGGAAAATTGATAGATTATGCCTGGTCTTCAAAGATTGTTCAGTTTAAATTCCATTCATCACCATTGTTTTTCTTGCTCTTTTTATTTTTTTAAGTCACTTGAATTTATGACTACTGGAGACATTATATCATTGATTCCATTACTTTTATTGGTCTGGCAGGAAACTGGACCCAAGTTTGGTACCCTGATGGGTGTGTTTGTCCCATGCTTGCAGAATATATTGGGAATCATTTATTATATCCGTTTTACATGGTAAAATATTCTGTGTACTTTCTTTATGTTATGAATAGCACTTGTATTCATTATGGGGGCACTAGGCCCGAATATATACAGGTACAAGGTGAGTAAATATAGAAACTATAAGAATATAGAAACTATAAGAGTATGAATACATATACATCTAACACTTTAAAGTTCTCATCTTCTTTTGTTTGAATGTCCTTGTTTATTCTTTTTGTGAACATTTTGTTCCTGTGCTCGTCAATGTAGTGCTCCCGTCATTCTTTTGACAGAAGCTCAACTGTAGCATTTCTTTCTTGTATGGCCTTTTCCCATAGTAGAACCAATTTTAAAAGCAGTAAAACGAAATTATTAAATGTAAAAAGTGCTATCCAGTTTTGACATATTAACTTATCAGTGTGTTAATCCCTTGATTAACTTCATAAACCTTTGTACCCTCCCCTGTTATTCATATCAGGTACAGTGCCATTTCAACAATTATTATCCCTGTATCTCGTCGTGCCCTTATGCATGACAACTGACTAATATATTTTTCTTTCCTGTAGGATTGTAGGTATGGCAGGTGCATGGCAATCGCTTGTTTTAGTCTCATTCTGTGGGGCATGCACATTTTTAACTGGAATATCATTGAGTGCCATTGCAACGAATGGAGCAATGAAGGTATGTTGAATGTAATTTACATGTGGAATAATTGATAGAATAAGCTCTGGTATGTCACATGTTTTTCTTCTGAGCCATCTTTGTTTCATTTCTATTTCATTGGTTGAATCTGATACCAGATGTGGCTAACATTCAGTAGGAGGGATAAGTTACATTTTGATTCAATGTTGGGGATACTTCAGATCTTACCTTGATTTTGTTCATTGCTCCCTATACACTTTACCATCAATGTAATGTGCATTTTTTTATGACCCATAGGGTGGTGGGCCATACTATCTCATTGGGCGTGCGCTTGGTCCTGAAGTTGGAGTTAGCATTGGACTATGCTTCTTCCTTGGAAATGCAGTCGCTGGATCCATGTAAGTGTTTAAACACTCAAAGGTTTCTTTTTCAAATGGTTGTGCTTATGGACAGAGTCACTGCAATATTATACACTCTTTCTACACTTGCCGCTTGAAACAAAGCAAAGATGAATCCCTATATCATCTGATGTACAAAATGTTAGTAGGATATGAACTGGTGAAAATTAATGATTTCTTTAATGCAATCTTCCATTATTTGATGTTCTTACATGCGAAAGTCCAGAACTCAACCACTTTGTTGAGGAAAACGTATAGAGGGAGATGGATAAATAATGATTGTATGATGCAACTGGTGTCTTATACGTTAAAGCCAAATTATGCAATGAACAAAATGGATGTGACCCCTTTTCTCTCTGGCGAACATATTCTGTCATTTTCAGGTATGTGCTAGGAGCTGTAGAAACCTTTTTGGATGCAGTTCCTTCTGCTGGTTTTTTTAAAGGTAAGTACAAGTTACAGGTGATAATAGTCAGTAAGTTTACTTTATGTTTGTGAGTGAAGGTAGAAAACTAGAAGTATCTCCCTGTATTTCGAGCCTTCTGCTAGTGTTAGGACATAAAGGATGCCGATATTTATTGTATCATGCATTTCTGGGCATAGATACTGAATGTCCTTTCACAGTTTAAACGAAGTAAATTCTCTTGGAGGTAAGGAGTACCAAGAGGCACAAACATTAACTAAGTTTGGGGGAGATATACTTTCAGTTTGGCTTTAGTGTTTCCTTTGAGTAATGCTCTTCATAATGCATAGTTGGACATCCTTTTTTAGTTAGTTCGACAAACTATGAATAGATGACCATCGTTGTTCTTTTATTCACTTCTGTTCTTCCTTTTATCGCTAAAACTGAAGCATCAGTCTAGCATATTAACTGCCTACATAGAAATGCAGGATTCATATGTTTTATCCTTATCTGACACCATGCCAAACAGAATTAGCTAATTAGTTTAACTGTGAGAAGTTGAGAAAGGAAAGGATGGCTTGTACTCAGCAATATTAATTAATTTTCTTACCTTTAGTTCTTAGTTTTTGTTTCCATTTGGACTTATTTGCATCTCTGTTTTAAATGCAGAGAGTGTTACAGTAGTCAACAGTACATTAGGAAATGGTACTGCAACATCTGGAGCAGCAACTATATCAACACCCAGCTTGCACGACCTTCAAGTATATGGTGTTATTGTAACCATACTGTTGTGCTTTATTGTGTTTGGTGGTGTCAAAATCATCAACAAGGTTGCACCTGCGTTCTTAATACCAGTCCTATTTTCACTGTTGTGCATTTTTCTTGGTGTTTTCATTGCACCAAGGCACAATGCTCCAAGTAAGTTGACCTTATTTTACTTATATATTGGATCAGTATTATGTACTGATTCATAAATTTATAATGTTGTTTTGTCTATCTAGAGGGAATCACTGGGTTGAGTATAACCACATTTAAGGACAACTGGGCTTCAGAATATCAACGCACAAACAATGCTGGAGTTCCTGATCCAAATGGCTCTATATATTGGGATTTCAAGTAAGTTTTCGCTTTCTGTAAAAACATGAAGAAAATGTCATTTTATAAAAATATCTATGAGGAAAATCTAAGCATACTCCATACAAGCTGGAAGCAACACAAAATTTGAATGCATTTTTTTTACTTAACCCTATGAAGTATGAACTTTGGGCCCTCTTGGCAATGACCCCTGCTCATTATTTGTTGCTACTTTGGACTTTCGTAAATCTTTTGTGCCCACATTTCATTGACTCATTGTAGTAGCCCTTCATCTTGAACAGCCAAACTGCCTTGTAATGAGTGTGGTTGGGAACTTGGGATGAGGTCCCTTAGGTCTGTTTGAGGTTCCCCTGGACCCAAGTGGCATGATGGTGCCATGGAGTGAGCTTCACCACAAGGGCAGAGGGAAAGAAGCAAAAACTAAAGATTTGAGAAAAGAATCTAAGAAATGTTATTGATAAACGTCTAATTCTAAGAAATGCTATCAACAAGTGTGTGTTCTATAATATGCCACCGTATAAACAACTTTGGGTAAGAAATATCATCATTCTTAGGGCTCTGTTAGCAGTCCTCCATTAAGCGCGATAAGATGAACAGTCATTTAAGGGCGCGAGATGGATAGAACTCTAACGGTGATGGTATTTTTTAGACAGTTATTTGTATGATGGTATTTCATAGAATTCACACTCATTGTAACATTTCTTAGATCTAGACGTTTGTCAATGACATTCTTTTAATTTTATCGATTTGTTTTGTCATTACTTATGGTTTTTTGCATGTATTGAAAAATATATGGGCATGACTCTTTTCATGATTATGTTTAGTTGTCCAGTTAGAATAAGTTCAAATGTCGGTTACTAAGCCTGTGCTAGAGTTTCAATGAAGTTCCTAAATCTTAGTGCTAATTTATTCCTCCATAGCAGTTCACTTATTACTTTTTTTTGCTTAAATCCAACTTGCTAACTATTTATATTGACTTTTCAGTGCTTTGGTAGGCCTCTTTTTCCCAGCAGTCACTGGAATTATGGCTGGTTCAAACCGTTCTGCTTCATTGAAGGACACACAACGTTCAATACCAATTGGAACATTAGCTGCAACTCTTACAACAACTGCTATGTACCTGTTTTCTGTCCTTCTATTTGCAGCCTTGGCCACAAGAGAAGAGCTTCTGACTGATAGGTACATACTCCATTTTTTTATTTAACCCTGTTGACTTTTGGATTGACGTTTGATCGTTCGTCTTATTCAATTTTTTTGTGCAAATATGCAAAATTATAAGTCAATTCTTAAAGTTTCTTTAGTAATAAATCAAAATATAACAAATAATTAATAATTATATACTACCTCCGTTTTATAATGTAAGAAGTTTGACTTTTTTGTTTACAATGTTTGACCATTTGTCTTATTAAAAAAATATGAAAATATCATTTATTTTGCTTGTGACTTACTTTATTATCAAAAGAACTTTAAGCACGACTTGTCATTTTTTATATTTGTAAAATTTTTTGAATAAGACGAATGGTTAAACGTTATAACCAAAAAAGTCAAACATCTCGCAGTATGTAACGGAGGTAGTACATTTTTTTGAATAAGATGAATGGTCAAATGTATACCCAAAAGTCAAATGCATCAAATAAAAAAAAGTGGAGGGAGTACTTCTTAAACAGTACAAGATAATTGTTGAATATATTCTTTTGTTTATTCTGTTCTTAAACAGCTAGAACTTTTACAACACGACTATAGCATACATATTAATTTTGTCCTAGTACCATACCATGAGCAGTTTTGTTACTGATTTCCTGTATTGTGAACTCATAAATATCCTCAATACTTGCAGGCTTCTTACCGCTACAGTGGCATGGCCTGCTCCAGCAGTGATTTACATTGGTATTATTTTGTCTACCTTAGGTGCAGCGCTCCAGAGTTTGACAGGGGCTCCAAGATTACTGGCAGCAATAGCTAATGATGACATTCTTCCAGTTCTTAATTACTTCAAGGTTTCTGAAGGGGCTGAGCCTCACTCAGCCACTTTATTCACAGCTTTCATCTGTATCTGTTGTGTGGTTATTGGCAACCTGGATTTGATTACACCCACAATCACAATGTTTTTCCTTTTGTGCTATGCTGGTGTGAACCTGTCATGCTTTCTCCTTGATCTCCTTGATGCTCCTAGTTGGCGCCCTCGTTGGAAATTTCACCATTGGAGTCTATCGCTTGTTGGTGCATTGCTTTGCGTTGGTACGATTATATACTATTACAAGTTCATTTTGGCACAATGATATGCATCATGAGCTGTAACATTTTCTGATATTAGTTTGATTAAATACTTATGACACACTAAATTTTGATACAAATACATCCTCGTCTGCACTTTACAAGTATTGTTTAACCTGTACGTTAGCACACAACTATTTTGCTGCAGCATTAGTCTGTCCATATAATACTTTATTTCCACTTACTTGGATCGTTCTCTCGAATTTTCAGTGATCATGTTTTTGATATCATGGTCTTTTACTGTTGTCTCCATTGCCCTTGCAAGCCTCATCTATTACTATGTGAGCCTAAAAGGTAAAGCTGGTGACTGGGGAGATGGATTTAAGAGTGCATACTTTCAATTGGCACTGAGAAGTCTCAGATCATTAGGAGGTATGACTTTCTGTTTGGAAACTAATTATCATATTTGAAACTGTAAGAGTTACCTTCTTTGTAACACTTAAAACATTCTTGTCACAGCAAACCAAGTGCACCCTAAGAATTGGTACCCCATTCCTCTGATATTCTGCCGTCCTTGGGGTAAACTTCCGGAAAATGTACCTTGTCATCCGAAGCTTGCAGATTTTGCAAACTGCATGAAGAAGAAGGGGCGTGGTATGTCTATTTTTGTCTCGATTATTGATGGTGATTATCATGAACTGGCTGAGGATGCCAAGACTGCTTGTCATCAGCTGGACACTTACATTGAGTACAAGCGCTGTGAGGGGGTTGCAGAGATCATTGTCGCGCCATCAATGTCTGAAGGTTTCCGCAGCATTGTTCAGACAATGGGACTGGGTAACTTGAAGCCCAATATTATTGTGATGCGTTACCCTGAGATTTGGCGTCGTGAGAATCTGACACAAATACCTTCAACATTTGTCAGCATCATAAATGATTGCATTATTGCTAACAAGGCTGTTGTCATTGTGAAGGGCCTTGATGAGTGGCCTAATGAGTACCAGAGACAGTATGGGACTATTGACCTCTACTGGATTGTGAGAGATGGAGGATTGATGCTGCTTCTGTCTCAGCTCCTGCTCACAAAAGAGAGCTTTGAAAGCTGCAAAATCCAAGTGTTCTGCATAGCGGAAGAGGATACTGATGCTGAGGAGCTAAAGGCTGATGTAAAAAAGTTCTTGTATGATCTTCGAATGCATGCTGAGGTCATTGTTGTGACTATGAAGTCATGGGAACCACACATGGAGACCAGTAGCAGTGGTGCCCAGCAGGATGATTCTCAAGAGGCTTACAGGAGTGCACAGCGAAGAATCAGTACATACCTCTCTGAAATGAAGGAAACCACACAAAGAGAAGGACGTCCGCTAACGGAGGATGGGAAGCAAGTAGTTGTGAATGAACAGAAGATCGAGAAATTCCTCTATACAATGTTCAAGCTAAACTCCACAATACTTAGATACTCCAGAATGGCAGCTGTGGTGCTAGTAAGCCTACCTCCACCGCCTCTAAACCACCCTGCGTATTTCTACATGGAGTACATGGATCTGCTTGTAGAGAATGTCCCACGGATGTTGATAGTTAGGGGATACAGAAGAGATGTTGTCACATTCTTCACATGATTAAAAAGATTAATATATACCTTTTGCTGCTCTACAGCCATTTGGTTGTTGTAATATCATCATAGCAAAGTGGACAAGCAGATTTATTTGCAGATTTTACAGCTGAAAGTCAGAAGCCATCACCTTGAAGGCTACATACCCTGACATAAGAGATCTGCTGGGCCTTTCACTCGCATATTGGGTACGTCAACTACAGTATCTCCATTCTTTTTTGGACTCCACGGATTCACATAGCAAGCTTCGATATGATTACTTAATTGTCACAAATTTTGTAGCCCTGGTGTTCTCCATACGTGTAACAATTTTAGAAATGCTGCAACTTTTCCTTTTGCACTGAAACAGTAGCGATGGTGACCACATTTTTTTATATATTTGCAGTTGATGTAAAATGAGCAAACTGAGGCTGAGGGGCCATTATCTTGGCTTGTGATTAAAGAATATTTCGTTGGCATGTTGTTGATTAGCATGAGGTTTACTGGTTTATACTGATAAAATGTGAATCAGCTGTAATGATTGGAACATACAGGGTGTGGAACTTCATGTGCTAGTCATCAAAGTTTAGAATGCCGGAGATGTCTAGGGTCAATGAAATCACCACCTCGGATATATTTTCATCAAAGTTTAGTGTTTGTCATGTGTGTTATAAATATTTGAGGGATCACATCACTTATGAACTTGGCCAGAAGGCTAATGACAAATTAGTGACACTACCATGTATTATAGTTTTTTTTTTCTTGCACCGTTGCATGTAGCACTTTGCTTTGAATGTTGATCTCGCGCTCTATAAGTTGATCATATTGTACCGTTGCATATTGTACCGTGAGGATGTTCTTGCATTAATTGTTTCATCTAATTTACTGTTTGGTAGAGTTGAGTGTCTACTGCCATTTCTTCCATGACCTGTCAGACCTTTACAGGTTAGGCGTACTGTAGAACAGAAGAGAAGAGCTTTAATTTGTTTCTTACTTCACAGGTTAAACTTGTTGATTTGAGGCTTTTCAGCAAGTCAAATAAGTCTGCTGGTTTCAGTATCTGGTCGTTTCATAGACCGTTCCATGATTTGATCGTGAAGTTGCATTGGTTGCATGCTAGTGCTTTGTTGCAGTATTTTATTGGCATTTGTGCCTAAGTCGAAAGCTGTAGATGTTAGCTAAGAGCAGGTATAATAGTAGGCTATAAGCCTACTATAAATATATTTTAAAGAGGTAAGATATGAGAGAGAAGAGCAGTGAATTATAAACTTGTAGCTAGCTGTAGCACAGACTTTAAGATATAGTAGTATATGTTTTGTAATTATCGATTGTATAAATTGACTATTAGATTGACTATAGATGAATTAGAGCTACTAATTGGCTATACTATTAAACTTGTTCTAAGTAAAAGATGCTTTGTTACATGTGTCAATTCTTGCTTATAAATATGGGAATTGCTATTTCTCATGTGACTGAGATTGAGGTGTGACGAGATGGGTGAATCTCGTCGGAGACGAAGGGTCATTGCAGCATATTTTTAAATAAAAAATAATTTATAAATAAATTTTATATATGATGAGTTTTAAATTTAAAATTGAAAATTTTAATTTTAATTTAAGCACGCATAAATGAAAAAGATGAGTTGGAGCAAAGATTTGCTCTGGCGACGCTTGCTGGCTCTCGTTGATGCTTGGTGAGCGTAGGTGTAAATGTGTGACTTGGAGCGAGGGCGTCGGACGGGCGGGAAGAAAGAGAATGGGAAGAGAGAAGGCTTTTCATGCATAAATCTTAATATAATCATAGCCGTTCAAAGTGACAGAAAATCACAAGTATTTTTATGTGACTAAAAACTAGACAATGCCTGTAAAATAATTAGCACAGGGAAAAGTAGCGGATTTTGAATGAAAAGTAAATGCCACGTGTTCCACGTGGGACCCTGATCAAGACCAACAAAAATATGTGATGAAAAAAAATGTTTTACACGTGGTGGAATCGCATACGCACATACGTGCTTACCTGCACTGCACTGCACAGGTGTGATATACTGACTGGCATACAGCCACTCTGAAATCTACCTGCACTGCAGTGGACAGGTCTGATGTACTGACAAGCATTTGCAACGAGAAAGAGTAGCAAAATATACTTACGGCACACGCTGTGCTCCGACGTGGTGAGGAGCTCTAGCTCACCACGTCGGAGCACGGCAACTAACTCGGTGTAGACCGTGTCCCTTTGGAGAAGCCCGGATCTTTCAGGGGGCATCGGTTCTCCAACCAGAGCTAGCGTGGGCTCGAAAGCAACAAAGGAGGAGAGAGTGAGAGGCCAAGAGGGAGTGGAAGCCTCCCAAGACACGCTGCATATCTCGTTGCCGCCATGATGCGCCCTCTGCTAGACTCGCCTGACGCAAATTTTCCCACCGCCGTGACGTGCCCTTCGCCGGACTAGATTTGATGCCGCCGGGCTAGATCCGTCGTCGCCGAGGTCGCTCAGCCACCACTGAGCTCGATTCACCACCGCGGGGTCGTGCCATAGTCGCCAGTTAGCTCGCTCCGCCGCCGCGCTCCGCGCTGCGGTATAACCTAGATCCGCTGGCGTCGGGCTCGCTTCGTCGATGCCGGGGTCGCTCCACCTCCGTCATCGGGCTCAATCCGCCCAGTAGAGAGGGAAAGAGGAGAGGCGTCGGGGAGAAAAGGAGAGGGGATTGGAGTGCGCACGTGATTCTCTCCTTAAAAAATGGATAAAGTCTAAAGTACAAAAGAATATATATGTGACTTGCATTTTAGAGATAGTACCCTCATGGTAGGACTACTCATGTGAGTAGCATGCATAGTGCATATGCTCTTAGAAGCATAGCATGAAAATCTAGGTCAAAGGTCGACCTGCTCTGGCTGTCGTTTCATCGGTCAAACTGCTAGGTCACTAGTCAAATCACCAGTTTTTATTTAATAATATTATATTTAATTTATATTAATTTTAATATACAACTTTCACAAATTTGTAAAATATGTATAATAAACCAACTAGCAATATACTCGTGGTAATGCTACGGTGTCATAATATTTTCATTCATACATTATTTAATTTCCTTAATTAAACTAATTTTCCCTAAATAGATCTAATTGCACTTATCTCGATTCAAGTCATATATCAAACATAAATATGCTAACATATAGTGATATTTAATAATAAAAATGAAAGGATTGAAATACAGTTTATATTTCAGACGTTGCACAAATTTATCCATAGTCATATTCAACCAAATAAATTTCGTGGTCATATGTATACCATCCATCATATTATTAATGCATTTCTATACTAAAGATATATTAAATAGAAATCTTTTTAAAGACACACACATCGGTCCTTAATACAATGCAATTAAGATCAATCTTCTAATTCATGTAAAATGAAGTACTTAGACAAATTTGTGCAATCCCAGTGAAAAACATTTTTTATCACAGTTTAATAGGAAAAAAGATCTTATAACAATTAATCATAAATCTTGCCTGCATGTTTATATATAGCATATTATAGGAGCTATATACTGTGTACATTTATATTTTATCAAAAGTTTCTAATATGTAGAAAGATTTTGTAAATGCATGACTTATACATAGTTTCTAACATAAGTTTATATTTTATAGAAAGTTTCTAATATATTTTATCACTATAGGGTAAATTAGATTATAAATATGCATATATATATATATATTAAATAAATAATTTAATTTAGACCCAAACAAGTTGTTTATTTATTTTACGAATGACTCATGATATTGTATATTTGCAACAAAATTTAATAAATACAAATAGTCAACCATATGACCAAATTTAACGGCGCCTAAGAAACCAGACGAAGTAGTACAAATACTATTGTGTTAACAAATAGCTCCCATAATTATCTAGGAGTCAATCTAAACACACACATGTTTATAATTTAAATAATATATATACATATATATTACAAAATTTATTTTATACTTGTTCCTTTTTATTTGAAATTATTGATTCATTTGTATTGATATATACATATAAAAAACACCGTGTGAGTATTATAAATACCACCGTGTGAAAAATATCTTTTGTTATTTAATATTTTCAACTCGAACATACCTAGAAATATTAGATTTTATATATATATATATATATATATATATATATATGATGCATCATTTAATTAATATGTGTCTATTTTTATTTGTCGTTGTTGATTTAGGGGTTAAGGTTGATCATTCGTGTTGATATATATACCTATTAAAATATTTATTTATGAATTATACTCATTACTAGTAAAATGGAATATTCTATGTCTACATAAAAATTTTAAAAAGACGATCAATTAGACGAAGATCTAACATGGTGGCATTTGTAATCCTCCCACCGGCCTTTTTATGACACGTTGAATTTTTTATCTATATTTGACCGACATTTAATGTATTAAATTTGATGTAAAGAGAATAGATGGAAAGTGCACGTGATTTTGGGAGCCAGCAAATAGAAAGAGGGTAGATGGAACATGGCCTGTTTGATTTAATATAAATGGTTTTAGTCATTAGATTGTTCAACGAGTAAATCAAGTTTGTGTACTATAGGATATATATATATATATATATATATATATATATATATATATATATATATATATATTATTACATGGCTACCACATCAAATAATAATTATAGTATGTTCTAACTAATAAATCAAAATATAATACTGTTGTACAACAAATTAAAAACCGGTTCAATACTAAACCTTGTTTTACCGGTTCAATTAAAGGGACCACTGTCACGCCCTGAGTTTTTTCTGAGCCAAGAATTAATTAAATAATACATTAAAAATAATTTGTTAATTAAAGTTCAGGAGAAAAGCAATGTATAAATTTAATTTAATTAAATAGAAGCTTTTTGGAACGTTCTAAAATGTCCCGAAAGCATTTTAAATTATTAACGAGATTTAAATTTGAATTGTAGTCAATAAATTTTGCTCAAATAAACTTAATAAAAATCGGCATGATTGGAGGCAATTTTTTTCCCTCTTCCTTTTTCTTTTCTTTTTCCCTTTTTCCCTTTTATTTATTCTCTTTTTCTTTTTTTTCCCCGGCCGAACCCCTTTTCTCCCCTCCCCTGCTTGTGCGATCTCCCCCATGCCCCTGGTCGCACGTCTCCCCCCTGCCCGATGCAGTGCCGCACTCGTCTCCCTCCCCTCCAAGCCATGCAGCCCCATCTCTATCTCCACAAAAAAAATCAATTCTAATTAATTAGGACTATATTTCTTATCTCTTTTGAAACCTTATCTATTCCTTTGTTAATAGAGGATGGATAACTAGATTTATCTCTAGCTCCCCTGTAAATACCCCCATAGGCTTGCCTCTTTTCCCCATATCTCTCCTGTGCACCTCCAGCCGCCTCTTGCGCCTCCGATACAGCTGTGCCGCCCCCTATCCAGCAGTTGCGCAGCAAGCCGCTAGCAGCCCTGTTGCATCCCTTTCGCAGCAGCGAAAGCCGATCTAATCTATCGCCGATCTTCAGGTTCGCATATATTTTATTCTTGCGAATCAATCTAAATTAATCTACCGTTTAATTGTTTAGGTTTTCTAGCTGAACAGCGAGGAACAACAACAATTCGTCGATGATCTCTCCACCAAATATCAGGTTCGCATATGTTTCATTCTCGCGAATCTATCTATTTTTGATCTACCGTGTAATTGCTTAGACTTTCTAATCTAATTAGCTAGTGTGAGATTGATCTACAATATGAAATTCAATTTCGTACGTGGACTGGTTTTACGTATGTTAAAGTCGTTTAGTTTCCAGTTTAGCGAGTCGTTAAATCCCGATTTAACGGGTCGCTAACTTCTTCCGTTGTTCCGCTAACCGTTCACAGTTTCGCGTTTTAGATCTGATTCGTCGTGCGAATCTCTGATTTGTCCACGTTTTAGTTCTGTTTTACGAGTACAGGTTCTGTTCTCAATCTCCCGAGCCACGGCCCAACGCGCGCTCGAAGTCCCCATCGCCTCACTCGGCCCACTCCTCCTTTTCCCTCTCCTCTAGGCTAGCAGGCCGCCGGCCAGCCGTCCAGCCCGCTCCCTCCGCTCGGCCTGCTCTCCTCCCCTCCCTTCCCACACTGGGCCGACCGAAGGCCACGGCCCAGATGCCACCTTGCTCGCGCCAAGTCTGGGCCACCTCCCTCTCCTCCTCCGGGCCACTAACAGGTGGTCCCCACCTTCAGCAACGTCCTCTTGCTCCGACTGCCCTCCGTTGCTGCCACCGTACGGCGTTCCCGACCGAGCCACGCCAGAGCCACACGCGCATCCCGCCACCATGCCGTGTTGTGCCAGCGCGTCGCCGCTACGCCGTCACGTACCAGCGATCCACCGCCGCGCCCGTGCGCCACACCCTGCCACCCGCGCTCGCGCCGCCCGTCGTGCCGCCCGTCGTGCCGCCCGTCGTTCGCTCGCCACCGCTGCCCCGCTCCCTCGCTGCCGGCCGCACTCGCACCCGCACTGCGACGTTGCCAGCCACGACTTGCCACTGCTGCACGCTTGCCGTCGCCGTGGCCGTGTGTCACGTCGCCGCTGCGATCGCGCGCCCGTGGCGTCGCTCTGCCTTGCTGCTGGTCGCTGAGCCGCATCCTCGCGCCACGCCGGACGCCCGCTCGCCCGCGCAATGCGCGCCGCCCCCTGCCACCCCTCCGCCTGCGCTGGTACAACGGCCGACGCCGTTTTTCCCGCGGCGGCCACCGCCGAATCCGTCGCCCGACGTAACCACCTCCCCGCTTCTCCCGGCGCCGTCCCCTTTCCCGCGTGCCGTCGTCAAGGCCGCCGCCTCTCCTCTCCTCGGCCACCGCTCTTGCGTCACTGCCGCCGCCCCTCTCGGTTCATCGTCGCGTCGCTCTGCTGCCGGCCGCATCGCTTCCGCGCCGCCGCACCGACGCCCTCGCCCGCACCACCTCCCCTCTGTGCGCACGCCGCTCGCTGTGCGCCGTTGCCGCCGCCATCGGGCAATGCCCTCTCATCGCCTCTCCCTCGGCTCCCCTTCCTCCCCTGCCATCGGCGCTCGTCGTGCGCCGTCGTGCCGCCTCCGCCGGTCACCGGCCATCGCCGAGCGTCCGCCGCCGCTGGTCGCCGCACCGCCGCCACTCGGCCACTCCCTTCCCCCTCTGCGCCAGTCGGCCGCTCCATCCACCCCTCCCCTGTTTCCTCCCTATGACCGGTGGGGCCCACCTGCTGGTCACCACCTCTCACCCGACCGTGGGGCCGGGTTGTCAGCCCCTCACCCTCACCTCTGGATAGTGGGCCCCGCCTGACAACTATACCTCTCACTGCCTTTCTCTCTTCTCGTGGGCCTCACGTGTCATCCCCTCCACTTCTCTCTCTATCACTGCCAGTGGGGCCCACCTGTCAGCACACCCTCTCTCTCCCTATTGACATCATTGCCTCCATTAATTGCGCAGTAATTTATTAAGGTTTTCTGTTTAGTTTAAAAACACAGTTAATCTTCTAAAATTTATAGCTAATTCATCTAGTCTCCGTTTAGGTCCATTCAAGTTTCATTAAATCCAGAAAAATGCCAAGAATACATTAAAAATAGTTTTTTTCTCTATTTCAGTAGTTTTATAGTCTGTTTTTGCTTATTTTGCCTTGTTTGTCGTAGGTTTTGACCCCGTCAAAGCGTCGTTCGTTCTCGAAGTTGTCGCCGAAGTTCCTCGTGGGTCTAAGCAAGGCAAGTGGCACCCTCCTTTGAACATATTGAACCCATGTTTATAAAATTCCCCTGCTTTACATTCAAACATGCATTGTTTTAATGTATTTATTTTATTTATCTATTGGACATTTACCTTTATATCCGTTGATTCCCACTTATTATTATTGTTATCTCAGGGTTAATTTGACTAGAAATAGGCTTAGGCAATACTTAGCCATGCTTAGTTCAACTAGCTCACCAATTTTTATTTAATATTGATTAGACTTTGATAAACCTTTAATGGTTATGATCATTATTAATCTCTTGATGTGGATTTAATACAACTAAAATATTGCTTATGGTGGGCTGTGGGTGCATGGTTTTGAGAGTCGTGCCCATAGCAATTAAAGACTGGTTCTCAGGAAACCCTGGAAGTCTTACACGAACTAACCACAAGCCAGAATGGGCAACGGTGAGACTCGTAATCTAGCTTGTTCCTATTCGACGTACCAAGACAAGGGTGAGCGTGATGGAGTATGGACGGGCAATCGTGGTGTAACGAAAGTCTCTGCTGATTCCGGATTCACCAAGGCACAAGAGAGGACCGCCCGACTTGGTGTAAAGAAGGGGTGAAACCTGAAGTGCGGTGCGATTGTCTAGGGAGGGTTACGTGAAAGGTCTTATCATGGTTTCCGTACTGAGGTATCGTGGTGATACGTTGGGGCATGGTAACATGCTTGAGAGCTATGTCTTGTGGGTAAAGTTGTACACCTCTGCAGAGTAAAACTATTCGAATAGCCGTGCCCACGGTTATTAGACGAACTGACACATTCATTGGGATTAGTGAACCTTTTAAATAACTTGTTAATCTTGGAACTGGTTTGACCCTGCACAATATGGTGTAACGTTGGCAGTGGTTTGGGTCTGTCGCAACGTGGTTTAACGTTGGACAGAGGGTTGGCCCTGTCGCTACGTAGTGTAACGTTCGACAGCGGTTTGGGCCTGTTGCAGCGTGGTGTAACGTTGGACAATGGATGATTATTTTAAATGCTTACTTTACTTTTTATTCGGTCTATTTATCTACTGTTTTGCTAAATTTCTACTGTTTTGTGCAAGTTAACCTTAGCCTAACCTTGATACCCTATTGCATTCATTATTCTTCCTCTTTGGTGTTACTTGTTGAGTACGGTGATTTATACTCAGCTTTGCTTAATTTTTTCCCCCACCAGAGCAAGTGCCAGAGTTAGAAGTCAGAGGAAGGTTGTTCCGAAGGTTGAAGTGAAGTTCAGTTCACCGTTGTCATAGTGTGTACTCGGACTGATTTCTGGACCGAGATTTAATACATGCTATTATTCCGAAATTTAGTGTAAATTTCTAGGCGTGCCACCATCTTTGAGCGGAACTGACCCGCCAAGGCTTACCGGTTCGATCCGGTTTCTTGTACTATTATGCTTCTCAGGTGCGGGGCCGATCCTAAAGATCCGGAGGCCCAGTACAAAAGGAACACAGAGAGACTCACAAATAATAATTTTTGTTTTTGTCTCACAAGTGAATCCTAATATTCATTACATTTTGTATAAAAAAATAGCCATGTCATATCTAATAATCCACCAGTTGTCTACTAATATTTTTCATAACTCGAGAACATCGCAATTAGCAACTAGAGGCAATAGTAGTTCTATAAAAAATATCTCCCATTTAAAATTCTATAAACTCATCTATATGTATCCTTTTTGATAAATTCTTCCTCAGTGACATAGTACCAAGCAAGGAACAGTAAAACAATAAAAACAATTTAGGCATTTTTTAGATTGCAAAAAGTTTTGACAGAAACATCACATCAAATTTTCGGACACACATTTGAATTATTAAACGTAGTCTAATTATAAAATAAATTTTAGATTCTGTCTGGAAATCACGAGACGAATCTTTTGAGTCTAATTTATCCGTCATTAGCAGATGTTGGTTACTATGGCACTTATGGCTAACCACATCCTTATTAGGCTCAAAAGATTCGTCTCACAATTTCTCACATAACTATGTAATTAATTTTAATGTTCATATTTATTTAATGTTTTATTTATGTGTTTAAAGATTCGATGTGATGTTGTTAAAAAACTTTTTGGGAACTGTTTACAGGTACCTTGATGTGCAGATTCGTCAGAATCTGAAATAGTGCCAACAAAACACGGAGGACTCACGATCTGATATCTGAAAAAACACCAGGAAATATATTATGGTCTTTAGAACCTTTGCAGAACAGTAAAAATATCTTAGTTCTATATACGAATCATATAACATTTTACTTTGAATGTCCACAGTTATAATAACCATTACTATTATTAGACTATCTACAAGATAACGATAAAACTTTACTTTTTAAAATTATTCATCCAAAAAATATTGGACATACAAATTACATCGTTCCTATACATGCTTATAACTGGATAGCTTGTACTGAGAACACGTATGTCTGCTCCAAATTTCGGATACGAGAGCTGATCTTTGGTATGCGTAAATATTTGGAATAAACTTGGGAACTTGTAAAAAAATATGTTTTTAGCCTAATTGCCAAAATCCAGTTAGGGATCAATTTTAAGCACATATTAGAGATGCTTTTACTTAAAATTTAAAATAAAAAGATAAAGTTATTATGAGATGGAGGGAGTACTCCATTATCTATTTATTTTTGTTGTTATTTAACACAATGTGATGCATGAATACACTTTTAGTTAGCCTATATTATGATGAATATTCTGCCATGTATCCTAGTTTTTAATATATTTTATGACTCCAGTATCAATAACCTTTTACCTTTATTTTTAAAAAAGCCTTATTGATCACACAAACTCATTTTACACACAGTGGGATGAGAATGCTTGTCCATGTTCACAATGTTATTGGAGTATTAACCATGATCTGTTGGTACACAATTATATATAATATATCATTACACTTGGTAACGTCTCTTCTCATCTTCAAATCAGTACCAACAACCCTTTTACAAGGGTACGTATAAAGGTAGAGTCAGATATAATCTTTTAATTAATAAATTTTTTTTTATTATTTACTTTCCTTTTTATCTAACCATACAATAAAATTTTCTTTAATAAATACTAAGAATTGACTCTGAGCCATTATCATGCATAACAATGATTTTTCTCTTTCTTCTTTTTTTTCTCTATATCATCAAATGTACTTGCATGATGATAAAATGAATTAGCTAGCAAACACCCCTTTACGTGCTCTAATGATTTCATCAAAACAAAGGGATTTCACACATTAATTTATCTAGTTACTAACGTGTACTATAAATGGGGTTGCACCTTGACTTTTAATGGTGATAGTAGGCCTTTTTTTTTTAAGGAAAAAGCCAAACGATATATTTGTAAACTTACATTGTTAATGAAACTTTTATATATGTGTTTTTATTGATCTATTAGCCAATGCTGAAAAATATTTAGGACATATAGTATCACTTTTAACTATGACAAATTTAGTCATATACTAAACAAGTTGGTCATTTGTCCAACGATATATTCTCATAGTGAAAGAAAAGTTGATATTAATTACAACTAGTAGATCCATTATTAAGTATTCCTTTTATAATTAAAATAAAATAAAATAAAATATTAAATTGAGAGTCCAAAATAAGAGCAACTTTATAGTTATCAATTCGGATCGAGTACCATAACTATTAAATTGAAAAAAAAACTAAAACCTAAAAGTTAATATCTGACACGATATATACAATATGCATACAACAAAATGCCGAGTTTTTCTGGTTAAATGTGAGATATCACTCCTGTTCAACGACGAGCGAATATAGACTGATAGAATATTCTCATGAAATTCCTCGAAATTTACTCTGTTCCAAAAATAGTATCAAGAAAATTTTCGGAATTATCGGAAACTGGGCTAGGAAAGGTCATATACTAAATTACTAATGTACCCGAATCAGCGTAACTACCATTAATTACCCGCCAAATCAATATAAAATACTCCTGTATAATCCCGTTTCTTTCCCGCGCTTTCAAAGCCTCCGTTCAACGGTCAAACATTCAGTGCCTTTTGCATGCCGTGTTGTCTTGTGTTGCCCTATATAAAACCCCACCCTTCTCTCTTCTTCTCCATTGATTCATTCGTTCATTCCATCTCCGCGTCACCTTGATCCATCAATGTCGTCGTCGTCGTCGCTGCTGTCGCGTCGTCTGCCACCGCCGCGGACGCCCGAGCTGGAGCTGCCTGTGCCGCCGGAGTTCCGCTGCCCGATATCGCTTGAACTGATGCGGGATCCGGTCGTCGGCCCAACCGGCATCACCTACGACCGCGCTGGCATCGAGGCGTGGCTGCTCGCTGCCGGAGCTGGGACGACGACGACGTGTCCGGTCACGAAGGGCGACCTCCGCGCTGACGACCTTGTGCCTAACCATGCGCTCCGCCGCGTCATTCAGGCGTGGTGCGTCGCGAACCGGTGCCGAGGCGTGGAGAGGATCCCCACGCCGCGGGTGCCCGTCACGCCGGCGCAGGCGGGTGAGGTGCTGGCCGGGGTCGAGGCAGCCGCGCGGGCGGGGGACGCGGCGAGGTGCGCCGCCGCGGTGCGCGAGGTTGGGCGGCTCGCGCGGGAGTCCGACCGGGACCGGCGGTGCCTCGCGTCCGCCGGCGCCGCGCGCGCGCTCGCCGCGGCGGTCGCGTCGTTCGCGGCGGCTGAGTCGTCGTTCGTGCTTGACGACGTCCTCGCGGCGCTGGTGCTCGTCATGCCGCTCGACGAGGAGGCCATCGTCGCCATCGGCTCGTCGACCGCGTCCGTGGCGTTGCTCGCCTCCGTCGCCAGGCACGGCGACCTGAAGAGGAGGCTACAGGCGGTGGTCGTCATCAGGGAGATCGTCGCGTGCTTGTGCTCACGCAGCCGCGCCATTGATCTCAGCGAGAACCTCGACGTGATCATCGAGGTGTTGGTGAAGGCGATCAGGGACCCCATCTCTCCACATGCCACCAAGGCCTCCCTCGTCGCGGCGTACCACCTCGCGCTCGCCGACGAGCACTCCGCGGCGCGCCTCGCGGAGGCCGGTCTCGTGCCGTCGCTTGTCGAGCTCCTCATCGACGGCGACCGCAGCACGGCCGAGAAGGCGCTCGCCGCGCTCGACGCGACGCTGGCGTCCGCGGCCGGCAGGGCGCGCGCCCGCGCCGACGCGCTCGCCGTGCCGGTGCTCGTCAAGAAGATGTTCCGCGTGTCCGACACGGCCACCGAGCTCGTTGTCTCCTCGCTCCACCGCATCTGCAAGAAATGCAGCGGCGACGTGGAGCTTCCGGCGATGGCCGCGGCGAGGCGGGTCGCCGTGGTCGAGGCGGTCCAGGTGGGCGCGTTCCAGAAGGTGATGATGCTGCTGCAGGTTGGGTGCAGGGAGGCAACAAAGGAGAAGGCGACTGAGCTGCTCAAGTTGATGATCAAGTATGAATCCAGAGGAAACTGTATTGATGCCATGGATTTCAGAGGGCTCAAGAGGGTTTCTTGAGCAAAAACTAAATTGTAATTATGAGAATATGTCTTAGAATAGGTCCATATATACACATGGTACATCATGAAAGAATTTTAGTTAGGAAATGTACAGATGTTAAGGATGTTTTGTCTTTATAAACATTTTTGATTTGCTTGATATTCTATTGTGGTCTAAACATATATTTACTATATCCCCAAAATGTTCATACAAGTTTGAGTTTAACATCTGGAGAGCTGTCTGAAAAAATGAATCTTTGGTTGAAACTCAGTTGCCAGAATCAAGCATGTGAATTCTTGATTGGCATTGCCAAGGAAATGCATCTTCAATCACAATGTCATGATACAACTTCGATCTCTTCGAGAGTTGTGATATAGCTGGCATCTTTGAATGATTTATGCATTAATTATATTTCCAAAGTGAGCCAAAATCCTAATTTAAGAATTTGGCCTGTATAGTTAGTTTTTATGGACAATCCTTTATGCCTAGAGACTCTGGATTTCTTAATTGCTCTATCTGCCGCCTCCGATTTTATGTACTTAATTATAAATAGGACCAATATAGATATTGACATGATGTCAGTTTCTCCTCACACTGTCACACATATCAACAATGGCCAATAATATTTTGACGAAGCATTCCAATTTTTCTGCTGACCGAGTTCACTATATTGCCAGTAAACTTAGAGTTCAGTCTAATGTCCATTAATTTGTCCATCATCACTCAGAAGAACTGTGAGCTTGTGTATTTTTCAGCTTCCCTCTGCATATGTTCAATGAACTTCCATTAAATATGACACATTCTGCACCATGTATTCAAAATCTTGGAATATGATGTCGACTGGTCGGTTTGTCGTTCAAACTACTGCACGTTGAATAGTCAGTGGCAACATCATCAGGAAAATAAATAATATTTTTAACTAATCAGCTGAATCTGATTTTGACTTGTGGTTTGTAAAAGCTGGACTGTTTATTCACTCTGAAAATTTTAATAGCTCTGTACTGCCTCCAGAGGCATCATCATGTTTAAATTCCAAAATACCATTAGACGAGTAGCAGAGAACCAAACGTGCATCATCACTTACCTGCCTCAACTTCAGACTAATCTTTTTCTTTAGAAAATGAACTGCACAATAATCAAGGGGAGGGGGGGGGGGTGATTGTATGGTTTTCCACGGAAAAAAATCAAATGCATATTTGTAAATGAAAAATAATTTATGAATAAAACTTTTATATACTATTATTAGCAATCTAAAAGCCAAGACTGAAAAGTCAATCATGATAAAAACTATTCTAAATTTAAGATTAACAATTTAAATTTTAGCTAATAAATATAAGAAAAACGAGCTTCTGTTGTGACTGGTATCGCGAGAGCACATCAGATCGGTCCAAAACTTCTGATCGATAATAGATTCATAGCTCACCATGAGAGCAAGTTCAAATAGTATAGCCAACTGTTAGCTTCAATTCATCTATAGTCAATCTAATAGCCAATTCATACAATAGTTATCTACAAAACATTAATACATAGTCCCACATGTCATACACACTCTCTGCTCTCTTTTTTCTTTAAAATATATTTATAGCCGGCTTATAGTCTAGTACTTACCTGCTCTGAGGAGGAAGTGAGCTGCATTATTGCTTGATCATACATAGCTGGTACTGATCTTGATCAGGTTCTAGAAGTACATAATAGTAGTGGTCAAAACACAGGTTCTGCTTCTGTAAAAAAACCACTTGGACAGAGCCAACAAAGCAAGATAGCTCGTCTGTTCTTCGTATACCCATGTGGGTAGGCACAAAGCATGGTAAAGGGACAATATAACTGAATTCTTTTGACTGTAAAGTGTCTGAATTCCAAGTTTATGTGTGGCATGTTGGTACTTTATATCATTTAGGAGGGCATTGCAGTTGCTTACTTCCCCTAACAAATCTATTGTTTTCTTAAAAAATGAGCACGTCGACGCGGTCATGCATTTGCTATGTTATCTAGTTAATTATTGATGGTGTTTTTAGGATGATTGTTAAAACATTTGGCAAAGAATTAATACTTCTTGCCTAGTTACCACTGAAATGTTGCTTTATATTGTTTTTTTGCTACCCAGGCATTGTACTGTATTACAGCCTTCATGATGTGCATTTCTACGATTTTGATATGACTGGTTAATTAACAAATGTGCCATGAACTGTCAACTCCCAAATGTTTTGAAAAACTTGAAGTACTCCTTACTTTTAAGATGTCCAAAATACTAAATACATTAGTTCTATGTCCAAAAGTTTTCTAAACATCTACTCGAAGAATTTGGCGCTATAACTTTTATAGTCATGATTAGATTTTGGATTTTTTATATTTGGCACAATGCCTATGTGGCTTAGATTGCAGCTAGGTTAATCATAGACCATAGCATGCTGTCAGTATGCGGTTACTGTGTGTCTCTGTCACATATAAATATGCTTGATTGGATTTTTGTCGTTCAAGTTTCGGTCAAAGTATTCCCATTTTTCAACTTCCACAGTTCATTCGCGTAAAGTCTATTTCAAAATATAAGTATTTCTAGATTGTTTATTATAAACTAAGGAGATGCTAAAATATTCTCTTTTAGTCATTTTAATGGTTAATTTTTAAATTTTAAATTAATTAGATTTCCTTTCTAATCATCTGATTGACTCTGTAATCATTATAATGACTAAAACTATGAGAAATCAGTGCAGAAATATTTATATTATAATATAAAAATTGAATTTAAAAATATGTATATATTGGAACAGCGCGAATACACAGTAACCTGAGAGTTCAGTCGATGTTCATTTTCCCATTATAACTGTCAAACTTGAGAGCAGTATCAGCCCGTGTGTTTGTCAGCTTCCGTCTGCACATTTTCAGTATCTTCTGTCACACAAAATCTTTCCATAAGCTACAAGCTGTCTTGTCTGTGCAATGGATTTTCAAAATCGTGAAAAAACGATGGAGACCATTCTTCGTTCAACACTTTGGAATAATCTTCCATGGCTTCCATTGGAGACATCAACGTCACCAACTAATAAATACTACTGTTGGTGCACTGTACATGAAAAATCCAGTTCAGCTAATTTGTTCTCAAGGTTGTATTGTACATATATTTATTAACTCTCTGAATATAACTGTGATGCAGCTCTAGACATCACCATGTTTGACTAGCAGGTTTATCTATCCACTAGTAGAAGATCAAAACCACTAATAGTATAATACCCAAGTATGCAGCCTGCCGTTGTAACTCGTATTTCAAAGGTGCATACTTGAAATGCAAAATTAATACATGGGATCACCATCAGAAGGAAAAACTCAAACTAAGTGAGCTGCATTGCTCAATATGTCAATCTTTAGAAACAGTACAACCTAGTAGTGGTCAAGATGTATGTTCTTGCTACCTATGTGGGTAGGCTGAAAGCATACTACTAAATTAACAATAACTGGGTTATTGTGCCTGTAAAGTGTCTGAATTCTACGTTCAAGTGCACATGCACGTTGCTTCAAGTTATATAGTGGCACAACTAAGGTTAAACATTGACCCCCTCCGTTCCAAAATAAATCAATTTCTAGAGTTTTAAATTTATCTCAAAGTAAATCAACTTGTCCCAAAATAAATTCAACTTTTTTACTCTTACGTACCTTTGGTTCGCATATCGAGAAATTTTGATCATTCAATACCCCTCACATACCACCCACCAACATTGTTTTACTATTGATGATGGATATTTTAATCATTTGGCTAACTCCTTGGTTCTTTCGTGGGAAGCTAGCAATTACTTACTAGTTTTATATCTCTATGGCAGTACTTCCTCCGTTTTTTTGACGCCATTGACTTTTTATCTATGTTTGACCCTTCGTCTTATTAAAAAAATATATAATTATTGATTTTTTTATGATTTGATTTATTAATTTTAAGTATGATTTATAATTTTGTATTTTTGGATAAAATTTTTGAATAAGACGAATGGTTAAATCAAAAAGTCAACGACGTAAAATAAAAAAACTGGAGGGAGTACAAGCTAGTACACAAGGTGAAAAACTCTGAAGTGTCGAACAATTGATACTGTTTGCGTTGCAAATTTGTTACTCTCGTTACGTGAAATATTTGTTAATGAGGCTTTATATTATTTTAGTGTATGCCTTTACTAGTTAGAATATATTGATTGGCTCAAGGATACCATCCGCATGTACTCCCAAATAAGTTATGGCGAGAAAACTTGCCTACATAAATACATCGTTCTCATAAGCTATATGAGCCCATGGGAAGACAAGATTTCAGGTGAGTGCGTAACACTTTAACTTATATCATTTACTCCCAAATAAGTTATGGCGAGAAATTTCCCTACCTAAATACATGGTTCTTATAAGCTATGAGCCTATGCGGAGAAAAGATATTTAGGTGAGTGCATCACATTTTAATTTATATAGCGTAACATTTTTTGTAGCATCAAAATATACGACCAAGCCTATCTAAGAATGGATGCATAGTAGGACAAACCAAACAACCAAATGTCTTAGTGAAAATAAAGAATCCTTAAACTTGACGGACTAAACTGTCGATAATGGTCATGCTCCTATCACCGGTCTGACCAATTGAGAATAAAAAGAATACAACTTGATAATAGATCAATTTTATTGCATCAACATGTATTTACAAATTGCAGACAAAGCAGTCCTCTCTAAACCCTAATTTTTATATATTACAAAAGTTCTATTCTAAAGCCTTAACCCATCTAATTATACCAAAAAACTCTATCTCCAACTAGGAGTGAACCCCTAATCCTGCTATGAGTTCTGCTCCTAGAATTAATATAGGACCCAAACCCTTAGTTTCCAAACAGAATTCAATTTACTAAATTAAATTATCTTCTTCCAAATTTTGGCGAGCAAAGTAAACAGACTCTGTCAGGGTACATTGATAAATTACTTCAGTTCACTGTAGCAGTCTGAGTAATGTAGACGCCACGAAATATTCTAACATCCTTCTCTTGCTCTTCCATTCTCCAAACATCTCCATAATTTTTTGAGAAAATCTACTCCATAGCATTGAGTTTACATCGATTCAACGATCTGCCATTAACTTTATTAAGTTTTAAGATATACCCTTAGTTTTCTTTACGATATACCCTTGGATCCTATACATTTGTAATAAATGTCTAAAATACCCTTTAGACATACAAGATTGACTATTAATTTATCATATTAGAAGATTGAGAAAATTATGAAAATTTTTGCCTAACATTCTAACAGATCATTATAGTTTGTAGGTATGTTTTAAGATCGAGAAAATATTTTTCCAAAAAATAAAATATGAAAAATAATCTACGCTAATTCAACGTTAATTTCTACTAATGCAAATTATTACAATCCAACATGGAATTTACAATGTTCTCTTTCAATTTATAATAGAATCATTGAAATAATTTTAAATTTTGAATTACATATAATTTGTGCATCACATGATGGCCAAAAAGGTCATTTTCTTCATGCAAAACTTATTCTTGCATATTTATATATTTACCATTAATATTTCTGACAAGCAAACCACATATTCTTGGCCATGAAAAGCACCCAATAGTATGTGAATATGTATGATCAACAAACATTGCTCGATGAAAAAACAAGCTGGCCTGCAGTAAAGTTGGTGGACATACATGTAAGGCTTCGTTGATTGTTCAAATTCTTGGTCAAACTTTGCGGTGTTCAAACCAGTCCGTTCGGCACCCTATGTAAGATAACTTAATACCCTCTCTTTTCACGCCCACGTTTTTCAAACTGCTAAACGGTGTATTTTTTACAAAAATTTTCTATAGAAAAGTTGTTTTAAAAAATCATATTAATCTAATTTTTTTTTAATAATTAATAATGAATTAATCATGTACTAATCTATTACTAAGTTTTCTGTGTCGGGTAAGTTAACTTATCTACTCCTCAACCGAACTGATGGTTGGTTCTTGGTTGAGCTGTTTACCAGTCAATCCCTGCCACCTATTACAGAGACCAGAAGAAGAGAGCCAGAGACCTTAGAAAATGCTAATGTTTAAAACAGTATGACTTAAAAGATCGAATTGAGTGGATAAACCAATCCTTGAATAATTAATAAAAACTTTTTAATCTGAAGTTTTGCGTGAATATTTATTGATGCTTTTAATTTCCTTGTTTAATTAATTCCTGCAGACAGGTCTGATCCCACTTGTCAGTGTGACACGGGATCTGCATCAGGCAAGCTTGGAGGGAAGTTGTTGACAGGTCAAAGTAGCTCCGTCAATAAGGTTAGGTCCTGTTTAGTTTCTAATTTTTTTTTCTAAAAATATCACATCTAAACATAGATGAACCTAATTGCACAGTTATAAAAGAAATCTTGAGACGAATCTTTTGAGCCTAATTAGTATATGATTAGTCATAAGTGCTACAGTAACCAACATGTGCTAATGACGGATTAATTAGGCTCAAAAGATTCATCTCGCGGTTTCTAGGCTAGCCGTGAAATTCGTTTTTTCATTCGTATTCAAAAACCCCTTCCGATATCTGGTCAAACATTTGACGTGACACTTCTCCCAAATTTTTTCTCAATCTAAACACCCCCTTAAGCTCCTAAAATAGGACCAAATTAAACAGTGCATCTTCCTTTCAATTCACTAGCTAATAATATACCTAGCAAGTACATGCTGACCAGCTTAATTATACTGTGGAAGATCAACCTGATCAGTCAACAATTTCACCCTAGGTGTGCAATGAAATATGCATGTAGCATCACACAATTTTCTTACCATGCCAGCAAAGGTGGTTCTTGCTATCCTATTGTTCAACTAAAGATTATTCACAAGTTCATGGAAACATTTTTTCCAAAATCTGGTATTATTTGCTTCAAAATGGGCTACAACCACGGATTACAAATATTTTGTGTCAAAGCTATCTTACCAAAATCTACCAAATGATAAAAAGGAGACACATTAAAGAACTGCCGGCATTAAGGAAGAGATACACTTATTCAAAGAGAAATCCTAATATATAGTAAATCTCTATCTAAAGGTGATGAATAATTGCATGACCATTATCTTCAAATTTCGGCATGCGCAACATGAATGGAAGATCTTCACATGATTTTAGCAAACCCCAGCTTTTGCAAACGTTTGGTATGTGGGCTTAGGCCGAATTTGAGAGGCCGCATGATGTTAGCAAATAATGTGGGTTTGAACAACCCATATAGATGTTTGTCTTTTTTTTTTCATGTTTGTACGATTCGAATGTTTTGTTTGTGTAATATTTCTATACCAAATATATGTAGATATTATAAAGTTTCTAGACTAAACTGTCAGACTAAATTGGGGACGACCAAAATGTTCATATGAGGAAAAAAGTCTGGGGATGTGAAGGAGTTGGGACGTGGCCCACCTTAGAACTGACAGGGATGCAGTATATTGGATCATGACCTATGTTTGAAGCTTGTTTTTTTCTTTTTTTTTTGTGTAGCTAGAATATCTAATCACTGAACATAACAAGAAGACAGCTTTTCTTACCTAATGTTATTCTGCTTCCTTTTCTTGTGGTTAAAGTAACTACTTTTAAGTATCACTGTCTTTATTTTTTTATTTAACGCCATTAACTTTTGAATTTATGGTTTATATCTGAGAAAGAATTTCGTAGGATCCATTGTCTATGGAGGGTGCTATCACCGGTGCAAGAAAAATAATAGAAGTGCGCAAATCTGGCGGTCCTTGCTTTCAGATTAGGCACCAACAAAAATATTCAACTATTGCTAGTTTGACAAATCAAAATAATGTACAAATATTTGGTACCGTCCTTGAATTACGATTAGGCGCCAAGAAAAAAATCCAATTAAATTAAATAGTGTACGTGCAAATCGATTGGTCGATGACAATTGTTCATGTACTACGAGACTAATATACATTGTACTAAGGATGCGTCATGCATGTTGAAAACATGGAACACATGGTCTTTCGATGGATTCGTATTCCACTAAATTAAATTCGATGCTTCCGTGCTCTTGGACTGCCATTGCGGTGGTGCATGGAACTGAAAGCGGAGCTTTGATAGACATGAAACTCTCAAGGAGTTGCATGGGAAGCAAAAATTCAGTTCTATACCGCTTAACGTACTCAATTTATTGTGCTTTTATGAGCGAAGTCGTCCGTCCTATTCCCCATCCATATCAAGCAAAAACCACCGTTTTCACAAAGACTAGAAAAAAAATCATGTGGTCTCTTACAAAAAATATTTCTTTTATATCTTTTATATATGGTCCTATATATACAATCCATCATCAATTATATAAATATGTTGCAATGCACAAGTATATTACTGGTCCTAGAAAAGGAAGAGTGAGGACATAGCCAATTAGCCATTAACTTGTATATTCAATGTATGTCTAGGATATGAAATTTGGAGTTAGATCAGTGTATGCATTGTATGTACCACCTCTGTCAAATATAAGGGATTTTGGTAATATAGACGCAGAGCTAAAATCTCTTATAGAATGAAGATATTATTTATAATAACTATAAATTACATCATCCAACATAGTTAAGCTATATACTCTGGGATGAAAAAACTGATAAAAAAAATGAAAACAACAAATCTCTAATTTTGCCTATACAAACCATTACTTTTGTAATAAAAAATAGAAAATGCATTGAAGGGTTCACAGTGACATATATATATTGAAAACAATTGGAATACACTACTGGGAAAAAACATTATTGCAAGCAGCCGAAAATGATATTCGCAGGCGGGGCGGCCATCCACCTGTACGTAAAGGACTGTGAAAATCACCGATCTTCGCAGGCGGGGCGGCCATCCGCCTACGAAGATAATTTTCGCAAGCGGGCGTTGGCTAGTTTGGTCCGCCTGTGAAAATAGGAAACTGCCGTCTGCGAAGATAGTTAGAAATTTTTGATATTTAATAATAATTTGCCCGTTAATAAAAATTCTTGCAGGTAGATTATTATGTACATATATTGAAAGATTATCAAGCATTTGGTAATGAGAAATTTACATATATTGCATAACTGAAAGTGTACAAAAATATATATATTACAATATTTTTGTACATTGTTACTTTAAATATGCCATCTAGTAATATTATGGCATAGCATTGTTTCACTCCCGAAGATTCTTGAATTCGTCGCTTGTCGCTAGGGAACCCTCTGGGTCAAATAAATGTTCTTTCACATGACAGCACTTACGATGGATGACGTGGCATAGATCTCGTGAGTGGATCTGAACCTCGTCGGATCTGCAAATTCAAATTCAGAGCGTTCATAATATTCTTCAGAGATTGAAGCGATGGAAACACAATAGATTATTGAGCGAGCATTGTGTTTACCATTAGAGAACTCGAAGTTTTGCCCCGCGACTTCTTTCTCCCAATCTTTCCATCCACGAATCTGCAGCAGCGTCACCATGAAAGCAGCTTGAAACTATTACCAAGAAGAATAAGAAGTCAGAGAGGAGGAGGAGAAACAGAGCATGCCTTGGCCCTGCCCAACGCCACGGTGATGGCTCTATACGTGACATGGAAGACGGGCAGGAAGAAGATGAAGATGTGCAGCTGGTGCAGCGCGTTAATGGAGATCAGAGACACCTTCCCCTGCACAAGTCAACACCACCATCCAAGGAGCTCAGCTCGTTAGCGCGTCTCAGCCATCAATCAGACGCAGGAGGAAGAAAAAGAAGCTGAAAGGCTCGTAAAACCTCGGGGCATTTGGTTCACATCTTGGCCTCGGCGAGCAACCGGTGGTGCGGACGGGCGGAGAAGGCGGCGGCACAGGGGGTGCCATGAGAACGAAGTGCTCGGCCGGTTTAGCCATGTGGCTGGGCTCCTTGGCGCCGGCGGACTCGCCACCGGCGTGGTGGCCTTGCTGGGATGGGGCGGCGTCGGAGCTCGTGCCCGTGCGATCAGCCGGTAGAGGCGGCGGTGGAGGCCGGCAGATGGGGTGCGACGGTGGTGGTGGAGGCCGGTGGCGGCGGCGGAGGTCGGGGCGTGATGGCATAGGTGGGCGGCGATGGAGTATGGCGTGCGGAGATGAAAAAATTTGGCAGCCTCAAAAGTGTAGGGTTCGTGCTCGGACTTAAAAATTTATGGGCGGCGATGGAGTATGGCATGCGAAGCAAAAATTCAGTTCTATACAGCTTAACGTACTCAATTTATTGTGCATTTTTGAGCGGAGTCGTCCGTCTTATTCCCCATCCATATCAAGCAAAAACCACCGTTTTCACAAAGACTAGAAAAAAATCATGTGGTCTTTTAAAAAAAATATTTCTTTTATATCTTTTATATATGGTCCTATATATACAATCCATCATCAATTATATAAATATGTTGCAATGTACAAGTATATTACTGGTCATAGAAAAGGAAGAGCGAGGACATAGCCAATTAGCCATTAACTTGTATATTCAATGTATGTCTAGGATATGAAATTTGGAGTTAGATCAATGTATGCGTAGTATGTACCACCTCTGTCAAATATAAGGGATTTTGGTAATATAGAGGCAGAGCTAAAATCTCTTATAGAACGAAGATATTATTTATAATAACTATAAATTACATCATCCAACATAGTTAAGCTATATACTCTGGGATGAAAAAACTGATAAAAAAATGAAAACAACAAATCTCTATTTTTGCCTATACAAACCATTACTTTTGTAATAAAAAATAGAAAACACATTGAAGGGTTCACAGTGACATATATATATATATATATTGAAAACAATTGGCATAGTTCGAAATATATAAAGAAGAATGTTATTTTTTCAATATGATAAATTTGTAATGGTATCGACTGAATAAATATTTTTATTAGTCCTAGGTGAAAATTCCTTCTATGTAAATTTAGCTGATATCTTTTATACCAAGCTGCTTTATGCCCTTCAAATTTGTTTTGATCCCCAGTATACCTCTGGTGTTAGTTAACTGTCAAATAGGAGTAGAAAGGTCTGTTCTATCCATTACAACTAACGATCGAGGAAACATAGTATTTATACACCAAAAATATAATAATTTATCATGTGACTATAATTTTAGTAAGTTTGTGGTATAATAAAGTATTACACAATAAAAAAGTTAATACATTAAAATATGTGTAACAATTTTTAAAATGGTAACCAGAATATATTTATGGTAAGTTATACAACATGTGTCAAATCTATTATATAACCATCGCAAAAATATGCTATATATATATAAACAAAATATAATATAGATATATATATTCTCATTTTACAAAAATGAAGGTTTCCATAAATAATACATCATACTGCCAATACATTAATATAATATTCACATGACTAACGGTGATTTAAACAGCAAACTGTACTCCCGAAATTTATATTGTTTTCTATGCACAAAGGCAAAATTGACAATTTGATAGGGAATAAACGGTTAACTAACTGTCAATTAACCAGCTGAAAAGCGTGGGGGAGATATTAAAATCATAATTTAAGGACGCAAAATCATAAGAAGAAATACGACACACATAAGCGATTGGCTAGATTTTTAAGGATATAGAAGAACTTACTGTATTATTGTAAGTGGCCGGACATGTTAGATTTCGTTAATGCTATCAGCTCGCATAGTCGTCACAGGTGACAAAAACACAGCTGATCGTCGGTCATCAGAGCCGATTACAATGGCTGCCGGGGGAAAGATCATCAAGTTCTCGCCGTTCGACATGCTTCTTAACACTACAATTCACAATATTGTTCGTGTTCGAGCAATTCGATCCATGACCATGAGCCCGCGGAAACAATAAGGAGAATATTTTCTTTTTGTTATTAAACTTTTTTAATTAATAATTTTATTACTAAACCTCAAAGAAAAATATTTTTATCATCTTAACCTTTTTGACCATGGCACCCCTCTTAACGTGAAAAAAAATTAATTGTGACGCCGCCACCATTGTCGTGGCAACACAACGCTGTCACGCCAATTACTCTATGTGGCAGCGTTGTCTTGCCATAGTAATGATAGTGGCATGACCAAAATGTTCATATGATGAAAATATTTAAATACTAAATTATTTATCAAAAAGAATTTAAAAAAAATTAGGAGTAGCCTCTCCTGAGCACTAGTTCATTAGTAGTTTACTACCCTCACTCATGGGCCAACTGCACCATGTAGAGACGGCAACGGGGACCCAAGATCCGATAGGTATTTACTCTATTAGGGTATGGGTATGAACTAAATATATATTATCCATGTATAAGATATCAGGAAATTATCTTCACCTGATGGGTACGCGGGTATGGAAACATTCTTACGATCCCCATATCCATTTACCTATGGGTAATCAATACCTGCAAGTTTAAATACACGTCATGACCCAATATCAAATTAGCCTACCCCAATTAACCAAAACTCTAGGTATTTAAACATTCCATACATTTTCCACCACACTACACGAATATGTGAAGTCTTAAGTATCTAGTATCTACTGTAATATACTATATGAAAACCATGCAATTTAGATTATTTTAAACTGTTACGGGTATATGAGTGACCTGACGGGTAAAGTTTACCCAAGCGGGTATGGGTCTACGAAAATTTTCCTACCCGTGACGGGTATGGATATTTCGATAGTATAAAATTTTGCTAGTGTGTATGGATCTGGGATACTAATACCTGATGGGTGTGGGTGCCACCATGCATCATGGAGTTGATGCATGCGATCAACGACAACTGGTCACCTAATCATGCCGCGAACGAGGAGATACTACGGGAGCTCCATGTCAACTCATCGGCCGGCCGGGGGATCCGGCCATGCTGACCCTCTGCCACTGCTGCAGGTCTCCGCCTTCTCTCCCGTGGTGGCTTTGTCATCGGGGTGAAATGGAACCATGGTGCGACAGACGGTTTCGGCATCGCGCATAGTTTACGCAGGCCATCAGTGAGCTACCAGTGCCATCCATCGTCCCGGTCAGCTGGAAATGTCCATGGTGTTGTATTTGTAAATTTCCAAGTCATATACATATTTTGTGTGCAACTCTTCTTTAGTTCTTTATGATTATAGTCTCACTCATTATATATGGTTTTTGTGGCAAATAGTGCTCCATAAGTATAGATAAAAGTGGATGGATATCTAGATCTAGTATGGAGAGTGAGAAACCCTTAACTAATCTGGAGAGAAAAACCTAATCTAGATTTAGTTTATAAGTTTTGTAAATTACATAGAAATTCCTAATTTTTGTACTATTGATTTTGATGTATGGAATTAATGTTTTCGGGACTAACTATTATTTTCATGTTTTCTCATAAATTTGACATGTTGGTAGAACCTCTCTTTAATTTTTGTAATCTTTATTTTTGTTTTTGGAATGAATGTTTTCATGGAGTAACACTTATTTTAATGTTTTATCGCCGTTCCGACATGTTAGTATAACCTATTCAAATATTTAATCTTTATTCACTGTAAGAAATAAATGTTTTTTTGGAAGCAACGATTATTTTCATGTTTTTCCATAATCCGATTTGTAGTACAACCTCTTCAAATTTTTAATCTTTATATCACACTACTACAGATCCTCTCATCTGTGACGGCCCAAAACATGCCTGTATTACTTGGGCCGTCAGAACATAGGCATCTCAATCGGGCCTAAAATAAGCCCGTTGTAGATATAATCGCACGGCCGTAAGTCAGGTGCGTATGGTTAGAGCCCGTCAGAGATGGTACTTATCTCTGTCGGGCACAAAGGCAAGCCCGATTGAGATTGTGCAAGTCATGTCAATCGGGCCGAGTTACTAGGCCTGTCACAGATGGCCATCATCTCTGATGGGCTCGGGAGATTGCCCGATTGAGATGACCTTGCGCTCGTCACTGATGGTTTCTATTAGTGATGGTCTCCTTTGCTGCGCCCGATTGAGATGATCGGTGGCCCGTAAGAGATCTCGGAATTTGGCCCGATTGAGATAATTATTTACACTTTATAAATATTTGACCCGGCTGTTGTCTGAAGCTATCCCACTGTTCACAATTTGGTGGGAGGTGTAAGGGGGCAAATTTTTGTAATTGTTTTCTAAAGAGAATCTGAAAATCATAAAGTAAGTATAAGGTTAACGAATACCTTCTTTAATTATAAGCACTCTAAAATTTCAAGCATGCAAATAAATATTAACTAATATTTTGCTTTTTTAGCGATGGTTCGAAGTTGGATGTATGCGACTAATTTGAAACGGCATTGCAAGGAGTATAGAGACGGTGTATTAAGTTTTTTGAACGCCGCGGACGAGGACAGGAAAAGAAGAAACAACAAATACATGTGGTGTCCCTGTAGTGATTGCAAGAATAAGTCTAAGTTTGAAAGCAGGGTGGACGTATACTCTCACTTGATACGTCGGGGATTCATGAAGGGATACACACGTTGGGTGAAGCATGGAGAGGAAAAATCAGGAAGTGGTGCAGTTCCTGACAGTAGTGGTGCAGACAATCATGAAGAAGGAGATGAAGATGAAGATGAAGATGAGCATGATATGTTTATACCGTCTCCATTGGGTGGTGAAATGGTTGATGTGAAACCAGATTTGTTGCAAGATATGTTACGTGACGTTGAGTACCCGGCATACAATGAGAGGAATTCTATGAAGTTCAACAAGTTGGTAAGTGACTCGGCGACACCTATGTACGCCGGATGCAAACCAAAACATACCAAATTGTCAGCTACCTTAGAGCTAATGAAGCTGAAAGCTAGTAGTGGACGGACTGACAAGAGTTTCACAGAACTAATGGGAATAATGAAGGCGATGCTTCCCGAAGAGAACGCATTGCCCGAGACGACATATGAAGCAAAGCAGGTTCTATGTCCCTTGAGGTTAGAGGTTCGTGGAATTCATGCTTGTCCAAACGACTGCGTATTGTACTACAAGCAATACGAGGACTTAGATGCTTGTCCTATCTGCAAGGCATCTCGGTACAAGAGAAAGAAAGGTGCGGCAGAGGGAAAGAAGTCAAAGCGGGGTTGGCCAGCGAAGGTTGTGTGGTATCTACCCATCGCTGATCGTTTCAAGCGAATGTTTGCCAACCCTAAGGAAGTGGAGATAACACGTTGGCATGCCACAGAGAGAAGGAATGACGGATTACTAAGACACCTAGCTGATTCGATGCAATGGAGGAATGTCGATCGAAAGCATAAAGACTTTGCTACCGACCCTAGAAACATGAGGATTGTTTTATGTATGGATGACATGAATCCTTTTGGAAACATGAGTAGTTCGCACAGCACTTGGCCAGTTCTTATTGCGAACTATAATCTCCCTCCATGGTTGTGCTTAAAAAGAAAATATATTATGTTGTGCTTGTTAATCTAAGGTCTGAAGCAACCCGACAATGACATCGATGTGTTCTTGGAGCCTGTTGTCGATGATCTTGAGATTCTTTGGAAAGAAGGTGTGGAAACATGGGATGCATATAGTCAGGAGAACTTCAATCTAAGAGTTCTTCTGTTCGGCACCATTAATAACTACCCCGCACTCGGTAATCTTTTCGGACAAACTGTGAAAGGAAAGAAGGCTTGCTCAGATTGCATGGAACATACACGGAGCCGGTGGCTGAAGAAATCATGAAAGATGGTCTACATGGGTCATCGGAGGTGGCTCCCTCTAAGTCACGCATTTAGAAGAAAGAAGAAAATCTTCAACGAGAAGAGGGAACTTCAATCTGCTCCAAGGAATTTGTCAGGAGAAGAGGTCCACAACATGGTGAAGGACATAACTAATGAGTTTGGAAAGAAAAGAAAACGTGGCCAGACAAAGGACAAGGGTATGTGGAAGAAAAAATCAATATCTGTACTGGAAAGACCTTGAGGTCCGTCATTTCTTTGATCTTATGCATGTAGAAAAGAATGTGTGCGAGAGTTTGGTTGGATTGCTACTCAATATGCCTAGGAAGACGAAGGACGGACTTAACGTACAACTAGACCTTCAGGAGATGAACATTCGCAGTGAACTTCAGCCTGTTATGAATGAAGCGACGGGTATAGTGTACCTCCGACCTGATTGCCACACTCTGTCGAAGGATGTGAAGATCGCCATGCTATCATGTTTGGCAAATATTAAAGTTCCATCCGGGTTTTCAGCGCGGATCAGCAAGTACGTAAAATTGGACGATCTAAAACTGGTAGGGATGAAGTCTCATGATTGCCATGTGCTAATCACACAACTCTTGCCAGTTGCTATCAGAGGGATTCTACCACCAAAACTCCACCACACGATCGAACTGTTGTGCGCCTTCTTCAATGCAATCGGTCAGAAGATTATAGATCCTGAAGACCTAGATGGGTTGCAGTCTGAAATTGTCAATACACTGTCACATGGAGATGTACCTTCCACTCTCTTTCTTTGATATTATGATCCATCTACCTGTTCATCTGGTGAAGCAAACAAAACTATGTGGCCCTGTATTTCTAAGAGAAATGTGGTCGTTCGAGAGGTACATGGGAGTTCTGAAGTCATATGTTAGAAATAGAGCAAAACCGGAGGGAAGCATCATTGAAGGTTGCACGACCGAGGAGGCTATCGAGTTTTGTGTTGATTACATGTCTGAGGTTGATCCTATCGGAGTTCCAGCATCTCGTCATGAGGGACGGTTGTTAGGTGTTGGCACAATAGGTAGGAAAAGGATTGTTCCCGATCAAGATTCCTATGTGCAGGCTCATTTCACCGTGCTTCAACACATGGCTGAAGTGACACCATACTTTGAGGAGCATCTAGAGAAGGTCCGACGAGAGAATATGGGTCGGTCAAACATGTGGATCAATAGAGAGCATAGTACTCGTTTCAACGAATGGTTCAAGAATCGTATCGCACGGTCGACCGATAGCCCAAGTGAGCTACTACAAAGGTTGGCAAGGGGCCCATGTTGGGATGTTGATACATGGCAAGGCTACGATATCAATGGTTACACATTCTACACCACTACACAAGATGAGAAAAGCACTGTGCAAAACAGGCGTCTGTATAGATGCATATCAAGATCAAGTTGGATCAAACACATGCTATGGTCGCATTCAACAAATTTGGAAACTGAACTACATAAACTTCAAAGTGCCTTTGTTTCGTTGTACCTGGGTCAATATCCGCACAGGTGTGAAAGTCGACAAGTAAGGATTCCCGTTGGTCGATCTGGCCAAAGTTGGATACGCCGACAAACCATTCATGCTAGCCAAGCAAGTCCAACAAATTTTCTACATACAAGACCCTGCAAACAAGAAGCTTCATGTAGTTAGGGATAGCAAGCGAAGAATTGTTGGGGTTGACAACGTCGTGGATGAGGAAGAATACAACAAGAACCTTCATGTCAGACCTCAAATCAACCTCGAAGATGATCCCGAAGACGATGCGGCGTACGCTCATTCGGACTATTCAGAAGGCATATCTTTATAAATGAACTCTATATGTAATGTACCTTGCATCTATGCGTTAATGATATGACTTCGGTAAAGTAATAGCAACTTCAAACTATATATGATATAAGCAATTTTATTGTTCTGTGATTTTTAAAAATTTAATAGCAAATTTAGTCTAGGTATGATTTTTTTAAAATTAATACAAATTGTTTTTGTTAGTAAAATTTAATAAAAATTTAATAGCACATTTATTAGAAATTTAATACAAATTGTTTTTCATGTAATAGCAATTTTAACAATTCGTATGAAATGAATTGTAATAGTTACCCTATCTCTCATGGGTGTTGACATGAAGCCCGTTTGAGATTTGGTCATCTCTGACGGGCCATATAACTAGGCCCATCAGAAATGACTTACTTTCTAACGGGCTTAGGCTCTACGCCTGTCAGAGATAGGCTAGCCTCTAACGGGCTTTGGCTAGACGTTCGTCAGAGATAGGCTGATTTAGGGTTTAGTGCCAGCCCACCCTCCTCGCACGCTCACTCTCACTGATCTAGATCCAGCCCCCTCACGCCGCCGCCGACGAGCCCTCTCCACGCCGCGGCCGTCCCCGAGCCCTCCCCACGCCATCTTCGTCCCCGACACCGGCGACCCCCTTCCCGAGGCCACCGATGCCCTCCCCATGCCGCCGCTGTCCCTGAGCCCTCCCCACGCCGCCTCCATCCCTGACACTGGCGACCGCCTTCGCGAGGCCGCCGACGCCTTCCCCGACGCCAGCGCCGCCGTCCTTGATGCCTCCCCACGCCGCCTCCGTTCCCGAGCCCTCTCCACGCCTCCTCCGTCCCCAACACCGGCAACCGTCTTCCCGAGGCCACCAATGCCCTCCCCGACACTAGCGCCGCCGTCCCTGAGCCCTCCCCACGCCGCCGCCGTCCCTCCCACATCGGCGCCGCTGTCCCCGAGCCCTCCCCACGCCGCCGCCGTCCCTGACGACGGCGCTACCGCAGGTGAGCCGCCTCCCTCCCGCTCGCTTGTCCCATGTCGCAAGTAGATTTATTTGTTTGTTTTGTTAGTATGTTAGTCACCCTATTTGTTAGATTTGAAGTTGTTAACAATTTAATTATGCCAATAAGATCGATACGGTCATGGACGTGGAGCTCGTTTTATGCACTTGATAGTTCCCGCACATCTATTTACCACTTATGATGCTGTCTTTAAATAAAGAATATATATAAAAAAAATTGATGTAAGTATGCATATGGATGCTTGTTCTCAGATTGAAATATATGAAAATACAAATAGTGGTTGTGTCCAATTGATGATGTCGTGAGCAAACGAGAATTTTTGGTCAGCCTTAAGCTCATCTCGTCTAGTCTCCTAAGATGTGTAACACATTTGGTCGCCGCCTTCGTGCGGTTTGACGGGCACGTCTTAGCCTGAAGTTGACTGGCATGCTAAGGCCAAAGAAAAATCTATCGTTTGCTTACTTTGTTGTTAATATGTCGAGATGTCAGGTAGAGAGCATTGCAACGGCAGTTACTATAGGCTAGTTAATGTACAGTCCGTGGTGGAAAATATGACCTTTCGCTGGTAGTACGTAAATATCACGTCCACCTCATTGCGGTCGAGGTACACACGTCTTGAGGGACATACAAATAAAACAAATCAAACAAGTGTCAAGAAATGTGCACGCTCGTCACGTGAGGTGGACGTGATATTTACGTCCTAGTAGCGCACAGTCTGAATTTCCATCACGGAGACATCATTAGTTACCCTGTAATAACTACCGTACACAATGTACATGAATCATTTTGGATTTTAGGTGTGTGTATGTCGCGAGATAGTACTTACGACATTTTAACATTGCCTAGTAAGGTTGATCTAGGTCTTATCGCACAACGGTCCAATAGTTTTTAACACTCCTATCGTCTAAAAGTTAAACAGAAAATGACGCAGCAAGAATCGTCTAGTACAACATCGAGCCGGGTTCGTAGGAGCCAGAATAGGATTCCTAAGGAAGTCTACACCATAACGGATGTGGATGATCTCAGATTTCCCACAGCTTCTCCAAAAGCGGTCTAAGAGGTTCTCAACTATATGCGGAGTTCTAGGTAGGCGAAACTTTAAAATTACGAAGGACCACATCAACTAGGTCCCACAGTCGGAAAAAGAGGAGGCCTTGAGGCTAGACTCAAGAAGCAGGCTATCCGCAAGATGGGCAACTTGTGGAAAAACTTCAAGACCACGCTGGTGACCGAGTACGTCATGAACCCCGCCAAGGTCGAACCGTACGTGAAGTACCCGTTCATCACCAAGGAAGCATGGGAACAGTTCCATGCCACGAAGTCAACACCTGAGTCTCTGGCGAAAACTGCGGCCTATAGGAATCTACAAGCAAGAAACATTCACCCGCATCGGCTCGGGACTGTAGGGTACGCCGGGAAAATGGCGGAATGGATCAAGGAGGATGAAGCTGCTACGGAAGCTAACACCCCTCCTATTTTTGGTGATATCCCGAGTACCCGAGCCAGGAACTGGGCAAGGGCTAGGGTGAATAAGAATAGGGATGGAACACGTGCGTTCCTAAATGCCGAAGATCAGGTGGTCTACCGAAAGATCGTAAGTTTAAGATATAACTACAGTTAAATTTCATTGTATTGTCCTCTTGATTTAATTAGAACCAAACCATTACTACAGGTGGACTTGTCTGCTGAACGCCCAATCGATGTGCTCACAAGGACGCGAGGGATGACATCCTCAGTAAAGCGTTGGGAACGGAACAACACCGTGGAAGGACATGGGGCATTGGCGCCAGCATTCCATGGAAGTTCGGGTTTCCCGAATACAGGTGGCAATACAAGAAGGTCAAGACCTCAAAGGCGGAGAAAGCAACACGTCTGAAGGAACAACTTTGGGAAGAGATTAGATATGAGCTCATAGAAGAGTTCGACTCGAAGCTCCTAAAAGTGGAGGCTCAGCTCGAGACACGCTTAAGGGAAAGAGAGCCCGCTCCTGCTCCCTTACTAGGGACGAGCCCCACGCAGAGGCGTAGCAGGTGCGCTTCGACTGAGGCGGCGGCAGAACCACCACCGCCCCCCACGGCGGTGAACAACATAACGGTACAACCAACATATATTTTTTTTGGTGTCTTAGTAGTATAATAGACTATGTCATATTCTAATAGCGCGTATGAAATGTATCGTAGGAACCCACCCCGTGCACCCTAGTCGTTAAGGTGGCACAAGGTGTGGCAATTCTTGCCGCGGAGGGTCATGCATTCAAACCTACACCAGAGACCCGAGTGCATGGGGCGCAATTGCTAGCTAGGCATGCCAAAGTTCAGGTGGACTTAGTGAAGCCTGATTGGGTTATCTTCACTCTCCCGCACCCACCGAATGACGAGATTCCAACACTTGGATCTGCACGTGGGGCGTTCATTCAATGGCCAAAGAAAGGACAACATTCAGATCAATGTAACTCCTAGGCCAGCTCCAAATACTCGTCCGCCACCGCCGCCTCCCCGTCCAACTCTTTTATCTGCCCCTACTACCGTTGAAGATCTGCAGTTGCAGTATGATACTGATTTTGATGGAGAGGGTTCGGAGGTAGACAGTATTGCACAACTCCCCCGCCTACCAAGAAGCTCAGGAGGGCGAAATCTTCCCCACCGTTGGTTGATATCCGCAAAAAAGGGACATCAATGGGGAAGGGAAGAGACAAGGTGGAAGGGACGCTCCTAGCTCCAAAGAAGCTAGATATCGGCAAGGCGCCAGCTCATCATAACCCTTCAACCGAATTCACGTTAGGCATGCCGTTGGTCGGGGACGACATGTTACCGAAGATGGGCGACGCATGCAAGGAGTTGCACAGGTACTACATGCAGAGATCTAATGCAAGGAGGAAGAAAAGAGACACCTCGATCACAGGGCAACATGATATACAGCCATTCCTCGGGCCTCCAGCCTTCATCGCCGTAGACTTCAGAGATCTATGGGACCTCTACAGGTTTCGATCGATCGACACCAACCTCCTTAAGTGCTACTCCTTGTAAGTATTGTTGCGTATGAAATATGGTAATAACAAATTATATATTACGCTTACTCGGATCCTTTTCTTGCATATAGGTTGACTTGGAAGCATGTCCATCGTCATGCACCCTATGTTGCCTTGCTCGATCCGTCTGTCGTCAACGAGACCACTTTGAAGACCAATAGAGCTAGCATGGTAGATTATTTGTATGATTGCTTATGGTCCCGTCAAGACATGGACTCCCTTATGTGCGCCTACAATCAACAGTAAGCGTGAACCCTACTTACCATGAAAGGCGACGACGTGCTTATCTCTAAGTATTTAACTATCAATTTATTTACGTCGTAGGGGTCACTGGATTCTTCTGGTCATAGTGCCGAAGTGGAGTTTGGTTTACTACCTTAACTCCAACATCAAAAAAAACATATACGATTGGACGGCGATCGAAGCTGCCTTGAATGACGCCTGGGTCAAGTACATGGCAAAAGGCAGAAGGCATAAGGACGGACATCCCATGCTCGGTCACAAGAAAGACTTCCCAATACGTCAACAAGTCGGTGACCAGTGTGAGTTCCACGTCTGCCATAACATGAGAAGCTTCGGAGACAAGGTGGCCTTGCTCGACCTTAAGGTGTGTGGTTCGGTTGTTTATTATGTACATAGGACGACAACTCGCAACGTATGTAGACTAACTTCGTGCCTCGCATGTAGGATAAACTCTCAAAGATGCCGGAAAACAACTTCGATATCATTCGAGAGGAGATAGCACCATTCATACTGGATGATATCTTGTCAAGCAAAGGAATGTTTAGAGTCAAGTGTTAGCTAGGTCACCTATGAATGCTTCCATATTTCCAATGCTTGCGACAAACATCTATTTGTGTAATTATATAATCATTGAATTGTGTTGAACAAGAGTTGTAATTAATTCTATACTTGTGACATAAATTTATAATGGTTCGACAATTACCGCACTTAACGTCGATCTAATATGTATTATTTGTTTTTCTGGATCGTATAATGTCTCAGTTACTAATTGATTACATCTTAACTTGTTTTAGTCTATAACTCTGCTTTGGTGGGCCAGAAAGGATGTGAATGTATATGTATAATATTTTGTGAATTGCTTTTGCCGTGATGGAATATGTGAATGGATTGAAATGGGTATATATATGTGATGGGAATGGACTGAAATCTGGGTTGCTGGGATAAATATGTATATAAATCTGTATTTTCGCAGAGGGCATGGCTAGCAAAGGCCTGACGCTAGCCAAAAAAACAAAATTTATTTTTTTACTAACCTACTCATCACTGACGGGCGTACTACCTAAGCCCGTTAGAAATAAGGTCATCTGTGACAGGCTCTAGAATAGGCCGGTAGAGATATAGTCATCTGTGACGGGCTTAATGTTCGAGCCCGATAGAGATAAGGTCATACAAGTCAGGTCAATTTTGACTCCTCACGTGGGTCAAATCTATCTGTGATAGGACCTTATTTTGGCCCAATAGAGATAGATACTTATCAGTGACGGGCTTGTGTGGTAGCTCGATTGAGATAGGCTATCCGTGATGGTCTAGGTCTGACTCACATCGTTTGGTCAAGCTTATCTTTGACGGGCATGTTACTCGACCTGATTGAGATAAGCTCCATCCATGACGGGCTTGTGCCCGATTGAGATGTTAGCACACATCAGTGACCTTTGCTGACTGATGGGGGCGCTGCCTGATACAGATGAGGCTTTTAACCCGCTAGAGATAAGGGATCCCATGCTAGTGTCATTTGCTGGAATCATTATTCTTTCAATTATTCTTACAATGTAATAGTACTTTTCATATTTTTTTTGATAGTCTAACACACTAGTGTAAATGGATTTTGCGACATTGATTCCTGATTAAGAAAAAATCAATGATATTTTTTCATAACACCTGCAAATGGACAAACATAAATGGATGTACGACGTGCCTAGATATGATAAGATGTTGCTCGACTAGCTGTCAAAATTCATCCAAGCCACCGAGCAACATGCGAGAGTAAAGAAAACCAAGAAAATGTATATTGTTCATGCAGAAAGGGTCATAACAAAAACAATGGATAAAATTTGTAGTTATAAAGTCCCACTTAGTTGAACATGGGTTCTTTACAGCATATACAATTCGGTCACAACAAGACAAGAGAGTCGAATCCGAAAGAAGTGTTATTTCACAAATGGAGTACAATGTGTTACCAGTGATTTCATGCATTCAGGCGTCTTTGCTCATGCCAAAAACTTGACCAACGATGAAGGTGGTGGACATTGTACTATTTTGATGGATGATGAAGATGGTGGAGATTTGCAGGAGATTCTACGACACGCTGAACATGAAGTGATAATGGTGTTGACAAGAGACTTGGATAATTTTGAGGCTTTGCACAGAGTAGTTAGGGACAGATTGCATAGTGAGTCAAAGGCTTGTGATAAGTATTTCTCGGTAATAGAGCTTGTAAGATTGAAGGCTGCAAATGGTTGGTCTCACAGCAGCTTGGGTGATTTGTTAGTATTGCTTAAGAAACTTATGCAAAACCCAAACACTTTTCCCTCCAATACATACCAAGCAAAGGAACTCATCTGTCTTTTGTCCTTGATGCGCTAAAGATTCATGCATCCATCAATCATTGTATTCGGTATCGTAAGGAGAATGAATTATTGAATTATTGCCCTACTTGCAATGCTAGTAGGTACAAGACTGGTACCACATCTTCGAACAACACCAATGTTTAGTCTAAATCTAAGAAAAATACTAGCCATGGTGATATGGTACCTTCCAATGAAAGATCGGCTAAAACGATTATTCTCAAAGTCTCAAGATTCAGAGCTCATGAGATGGCACACAAAAAAACACAAGAGGGACTTGATGCTTAGGAATCCACTGGATTTGGTAGAAAAAAAATTGATGACATGTATACTCAATTTGCTGATAATCCGAGAAATGTTAGGTGTGCATCCCCTTTGTTGACTTGAGCAACAAACTCAACACTTGGCCCATACTTATGAAATATACAACCTTCCTAACTATATATGTCACAAGAGAAAGTGTGTTTTATTGTCCATGTTGATACCATGTCCAACATAACTAGGCAACGACAACAATGTTTTTATTTTTATGGTACCTTTGCTAAAAGACATGGCTGATCTTTTGGAGAACAACCTAAGATTGTGGGATAAGTCCATGCATGTCTACTTCACTCAAATAGCTATTTATTTTTCTGACCATCTACGATATCCCTCTAATGTTTTCTCTCTCAGGGCAGATGAGAGGGAATACCAAATGATGCATATGTGTGAATGGAACCGTGTACAAGTACCTCATAGCATATAACAATTGTGTACATGCATAACCGACGGTTCTTACCTAGAGGTCATAGATATTGTTCCATGGCGCTACATTTTGACACTACAGTGGAGAACGACATTGCAGAAACAAGAGTTGTCGACAATTGAGATCGTTAGCAAAACTATGGGGTAGCAAAATAGGAGTAGATATCAATGGTTTTGCAGTATACAAGAGGTTACCCAAGTTTGGGCTCTCAAGATGAGATAATGCCCTACTCCTATTGGGTGTTCTATTGTAATGTGGTTATACATCACAACAAGGAGTTAGGAAATCTAATAGTTGTGCCCTCTCAGGGACCCCGTGCACCCTCTTATATACTGAGGGGCGGGGTCTTAAAGATAGAAAACTAATCTAATAAGAGTAAGCTTATCCTGCCCAAATACGACTGACTATGAGAATTCGGAGATATAATTCTAATCCTTACCATACGCCTAACCGATCTGATCTAATATCCATCTTTACATCTTTCTTTACCAATCGGGACCCCCCTATATAGATAAATACAGTACATGCGATACCTCATATCCGAGTACCCAACAGAGTCATACATAGTCACAGAAATTACCCATACAAATCCTTGACCATTAAGAATATCTTCACGCAACATATTGGACACCTCCCAAGTGCGTTATAAAGATTAAATATTGTAGAGGACATGGAGGGCTCCAAGAAAAGAATAAATTAGGTGCATCAAATAGATGCACCTTTATATTAATGGTAGTCCCCGATTCTATGCTTAAATCAAAATAATTTAAAAATAGTCTGATAAAGACTATATGAAAAAATAAAAACTTAGGTGCATCAAATAGATGCACCTAATAGGTATAACCCCAGACTCTATCGTAAAAGAAAAAACAATTAAACAGAGCCTAATAATGACCGTAGGCTTGGGTATCATCATAATACCTAGTAATCCTGACTCTCCCTTTGGTCCTTGTCGTAGTTGCCTCCAGCCGTCACCCCCTTCCTTTTCCACTTTCTGTTTTATCTGTAACATTTTCTTTCGTATAGGTATAGGGAAAGGATTTTTTTTTGTTAGGATTCCTAATCTATCTACAAGTGCCATCCCACCCCCTAGTCACCGGCCTCACACCCATCTCCTTCTCAACTGAGACCCACCCTGCTTCTTTCCCTAGTCGCGCCACCTCCTTCGTGCCGCAGTTGCATCACCGCTACTGCTAGTTGCCACCAATCGTCGATGTAAGACGCTACCGCTGCCCCACTATTGCATCACCGCCGTGCAAGTTCCCCATTTGTGCTTCGCTGCCGCTAATCCCTAGCACGTGTTGTTAACATGTCGTTCAATTCATAGCGCAAATTCTCAGTTTCATATGTGCGAATTAGCTATTCGTCAAGCATTTTAGCAAGTTGTTAACCCTCTTGTTAATCATGTTGTTGTTCTGTCATTTGTTTTACGACTCATGCAATCGACTGGTTTAGCTGTGCGAATATTTGATCTGTGCATGCTTTTGTTTCTATTCATGTGAACTCGTGTTTTGATACTATTGGTGTGAACCGTTAATGGATTGTGCAAAGCTGGTATCACACGTGAGTCGTTAATATGTTCTGCTGATAGTTGTTTTCAGCCTTTCACAAGCCATTTTGCCGTCATTGTCTAGATTTGTACAGCTATAGTCATGAACCTATGTTCTCAGCGGGAGTCGCTAATGAGTCTGCTTGTCGTCACATTAAAGTCTCATTTTCCCTTTCATTTTCCTGTTTTCATTCACTTGAAATTAAAAAGTCATTAACTCACCTTTCACGTTTAGCTAGAAAACAACCGAAGTTCTAAAATTTATAACTAATTATTCCAAAGTCTATTTAAGCCCATTAAAATTGCAGTGGATGAATAATTTTTTCAAAAATTCAATAAAAATAATGTGTTATCTGGTTTTAGTAGCCCTTTGTAGTATTTTGAGTAGTTTTTAGTTGAATGCTTTAGAATTTAGGGAAACCGAGGGTCCGGTCTACTACGAAGTGGTAGCCCAAGCTGTTCCAGAGTTGCAAAGCAAGTCACATTGCATTCCTTGAGCATATTTATCATAGTTTTTAATTGTATGCTTTTATCACATTACCTATACTTCGCTATTAAGCCTTATGTTGTATCTATCCTTTTACCTTGTAACCTGATTTGTTTATTTATTAAGTTGATATACTTAGCCAAGTCTAGTTCTCTACCTCACATAATTTGGGTTGGGAGACTATATTCATTCTCATTAATAATTCAAGATTCATTCTCACAATGAAAGTAGTTCATGTTATAGGAATTTGACTAAAACAACTAAAACATGATAAATGGTGGGTTGTGAGTGCATGGTTTTGATGGTCATGCTCGTGACAATTAAGGATTAGTTCAAGGTAAACCCTTTGAAGACTTATCCCCACTTACCGCAAGCCAGCATGTGTAAAGGAGTTTTGTTGGTTCGGGGATGGATGGATCAGCTATCGGATCACCTGCCCAACCCAGGTGAGGGTGTCAGAGGTGCGACGTCAGTGTGGTGTGAATGGTTAGGAGTAGGCTATGTGAGTTCACTGTTTTCATAATTAAATGAACATGGTTAAAATTTGTTAAGATAGATGGGTTAAACCAGTACTGTGTGGTTTAGCACAGTATTAGTGGCACTGGTGTTGTGTGGTTTTGCATAATATTGGTGTTGGTTGCGGCTGGTTTTGTGTGGCTTAGCACTGACTAGAGTTTTGGTTTAATATTGATAATTAATTATCGTTCTTTTCATTTTCTAAAGTAAATGCTTTATAAATGTTGTTTTATCGAAAATTAACTCTGGAGCCTTTTATTCATTTCTACAGCCGTATGCATCTATTTATTGTATTTGTCCATTATGGATTGTTGAGTACACTGCTTGTCCTTATTTTCCCCAGAAGTCGGAGCTATGTCTGATGAGGATCCATTTGAATATTAGACGAGTTGCTATGCTCAAAAGCTGCCTATTAGTTGTGCCCGGTGTTGGTTTAGCTTTTAGCGGCATTATTTTCTTTTTCTATTGTGTTTCTATTAACACCAACATTTGTTAAAAATTCCTTAATGGATTTGGATAAGGAAAGCGCAATCAACCGATGAAAATTTTATCTGAAAGAGTCCGAATTAGAGAAGGAGTCATGAAGACCGAGGCATGGCAGGTTAATTTTATCTATTAATTAGGATTAGTTTATATATCTAGAGTTAGAGTCCAAGTAGGACTTGCTATTTCCTTTTATCTATTAGGAAACATGTGTCGTATCCAATAGTGATTAGAGTTATAGTCTGATCGGGACTAGTTATTTCCTTTTATCTATTAGGAAACATGTGTCGTATCCCACATGGATTAGTATCCACCCGTAGGTATAAATATTTACACCCGAGGTCATTGTAAATCATCTACATCTACATAATATAGATCAATTACTCTCGGCGCATCGTCACCATTCTCACCGAGGTTACCTCACTAGCAAAACTTGGCACCTGACGTGGGACTGCATCGTTTTGATCTCCAGTGAAGGGGTAGGTCCTACGTTCCGTTGGCCCCGACGATCGCATCGGCTGAATCAGAACTGTCTCCGTTCAGTCCGATATTCTGATTTGGTCATACAGTTTTGTTAACGCCAAAATTTGGTAAATTACCTTATTGGATTCGGTTAAGGAAAGGCGTAATCGGCAGATGAAAATCTTATCCGGAAGAGTTTGAATTCAACAAAGAATCATCAAGACCAAGGCATGGTTGCGTAATTTTTTCTGTTAGTTAGAGTTTGTTTAGGATTTTTCCTTTATCTCTGAGTGAGTTCGAGTCCGATCGGAACTTGTTATTTCTTTTTATCTATTAGGAAACAGAGTCGTATTCAATAGGTTTTAGAGATAGAGTCCAAATAGAATTTGTGTTATTTCTTTTTATCTATTAACTAGAAAACGTGTGTCGTGTTTAGAGATGTCAACGGGGACCCGATACCCGATTCCCCGCGGTGAATTTACCTATTAGGAAATGGGGATGGGTAAAATATAGTACCCATGGGGATGCAAATGGTGCCAACTTAATCCCCGTCGGGGATGGCGGGGATGGGGACCACGATGCACCACTCCCCGTCCCCGTTCCCATGGTGACCCGTTTATACTGCTGAGGGACCTAATACAGACTTTAAATATGGTTTGGCCCAAAAGAATAAAGCCCACAAGACATGATATATAGGCCTAACCCTAACCCTAGTCAATGTTGGTCAGACTCAACACAACAGCTCTCTGCCTCTCTCTCCACCCGACCCCTATCCGCCCGACTACAGCGCCACCACCATGACGCACTGGCCGGCCGTTTGTCGCCTCTTCGCCCGACAGCCACCTCCCATCGCGCCACCTTCCTCACTGGGCCAGCCGCCCGTCGCGCCATCCGCTCACCCAACGCGCCGCCTCCTATCCGCCAGCATGTCACCTACTCTTCGCCCGATGCGTCGCCGCCCCGTCCCTCTCTGCCCGTTCACCAGCTCGTCGCTTAAAGGGGACAGCCGGCCGCCCGTCGCCTCTCTGCTCGACAGCCACCACCTCGAGCGCTGCCTCCTCATCCGCCAGTGTGCCCCTCCTTTTCGCCCGATGCGCCGCCGCCCTATCCCTCTTTGCCTGTTCACCAGCACGGCGCTTCACGGGGCGGGGAAAACCACGGTGAAAAAATTACCGTGATGATTGGGGATGGGTTCAATGTAAGCCCCGTTGGGCTTTGCGGGGACGAGTCCCGTGTTCGATATAGACTCGTATCCTCCCATGGGTATAAATATGTATGTCTGAGGTCATTGTAAATCATCTACTTCTACATAATATAGATCAATTACTCTCGGCGCATCACCACCCTTCTCACCAAGGTTTCATCACCGGCAGAATTTGGCATCCAACGCGGGCTGCATCGTCTCGATCTCTAGCGGAGGGGTAAGTCCAACGTTCCGCCAACCATGGTAATCGTATCGGCTAGATTAGAATTGTCTCGGTTTGGTCCGATCTACTGATATGCTCGTACGGTTGCTAGTTATTTTATCAGTTTCAGCTTAGGATACTTTTGTATCTTGAGTTGATCTGGTTGACTAATTTGGGTGATCTAGGTTGGTTTGATATTTGCTATTTGACATTTTCAATCTAATACTGTCTCGGTTCGGTCCGATCTATTAGATTGCGTTTATCAAATAGTTTATACCAGATTGATGTATCTTATTCATTGTTTTATCGGAGTACCAACCAATAAGTTATCAATCATCGGCTCATCGGCTTGATAGCAATCTAGATATATTTAGTATCTATCTGAACATTGCTAGGAGTAATCTTAAACTGTCTTAGTTTGGTCTGATCTTCTATGATTATTCTTAGTAATCTAGGCTAAATATTTTATAGATCTTAGTTGTTTGTCAGTCGTTTATAGCTGTTGATCCTTGTCGATCTACATGCTCATTATATTCATATCAATAGAGTAGTTGATTGACTTATTGCATTATTTGTATACCAATCGACATGATTTACTTAGATCGGTAGCTATTTACGTTGCATCGACCTATGAGATTTACATGTTCATTGGTTTTGGCCGATTGCAGCAAATGATTTCACTATTTATTTAACTATTTGAGTTTATATGTATCGGCTAGTTTCTCGGTTAGTTTCTCGGTTACTTATCAGCTCGATAGCTGATCGGCTTGTTTTACTGTTTATCTTGTCAGTTACAGGATCAAACTAACTGGCACGCCCACGCATCTTTTAAGAATTTAGCTCTAACACTGGAGCGGTCTTAGAGTGACTCCCAGACCTTCGTGTGTGACACGTTATCAGTCACGGTTTGACATCAACAGGTTGCTAGCTATCGTATCCGTTTTAGCTTAGGTTACTTTTATATCTTGAGTTGTTCTGGTCGACCACTTTAGGTGATCTACGTTAGTTTGGTATGTGCTATTTGACATATTCAATCTAATTTTGTCTCAGTTCAGTCCGACCTATTAGATTGCGTTTATCAAATGGTTTAGATCAGGTCAATGTATCTTTCTCATTGTTTTCTCGTAGTACCAGCCAATAAGTTATTATTCACCGGCTTGATAGCGCGATCTAGATCTATTTAATATCTAGCCTGACATTACTAGGCATAGTCTTGAATTGTCTTGGTTTGGTCCGATCTTCTAAGGTTATTTCTAGTAAGCTAGGCTAGATATTTTACAGATCTTTGTCGACTACCAGTTGACTATAACCAATGATTCTTGCCAATTTACATACTCATATTTACATCAATAGAGTAGCTAATTGCCTTACTGCATTATATTTACATCAATCGACTTTGTTTATTTAGATCAGTAGTTATTTGTATTTCATTGGCTTATGAGTATTACATGCTAGTTGCTTTTAGCCGATCATAGCAAAGGATTTATTGTTTATTTAACTATTTGAGTTTATATGTATCGGATTCTCAGCCGATCCAAACTTTCAACAATCGATTGTTCAGCCTATTAGCTAAACGCTGCTATATCAACTTCCGATCAGTTGGATTCTTCGTTACCTATCGGGTCGTTAGCCGATCGACTTGTTTTAGCATTCATCTTGTCAGTTGTAGGATCAAACTGACTAGCATGCCCGCAATTTCTAAGAATTTAGGTCCTGCATTGGAGCGATCTAAATTAGAGACTTCTATGCCTTCGCATGTGACACATCGGAAATCAGTTTTTGACCTCAATGGTTTCTTAAGACTTGTTTTATTTGTTTATCAAGACAATGATTTGTGTTAAATTGTTATAGTGTGTCCTTACACTGATCTATCATGTACCCAGATTTAATACATGTTATTGTTTGAATAAGATGTAATTTCTGGACGTGACACAAACCTAAAAGGTGAGTTTCCTCATATCCCTGAATGAACAAGTACTTATCAATCATCAAATCTAGCTAAGATGAATGCAGAATTTTGTATACGGCCTTATCAAGTACTTTAATGTAATATAATTTGCTATTCCAAAACACTACCATACCGCTGTCAAGAAAAACATGATCCAATACCTATCCAAATTTGGCGGTCCTTGATTAAAGGTTAGGCATCAAGAAAAATTGACAATTATTGCTTGTTTGACAAATCAATATAGAAAGGTCCTTGAATTATCATTAGGCTGCAAAAAAATTATTTGCTTGTTTGACAAAGCAAAACAGTGTACGACTCGATTGGTCGCCGATTGTACGTGTACTAGCAGGTACTCCCTGCTCTTGATTTTATTTGACGTGAATGGCATTAATTTGAACGTTCATTTTATTGATTTTTTTTACAAATATATAAAGTTATAAGTTACGATTAAAATTTGTTTAGTAACAAATCAAATCAATAAAAATAAGTTACAATTGGAGTACTAATTACAGGCAGCAGCAACGATTGATCATCGTCCTGTTGTTATAAAGCATCCAGCGTGCACTCCGATGTCACTGTATGCCGTGAGCCATCAACTCTAATAACGAGTTAGAACCTTGATTTGTGCCCATGATTTATATGTTGTTAACTATCTCATGCAGATGCACATACATAGAAAAAAAACTATGTAAACAATCAAAATTCACAAATACAAATTTAATTCAGTACAGCGTGAAACTATGTATAATATATATATCTGTATATATAAAATAAAATCTACGATGATATGAGTTCCAGTAAGCAAGGTATATTTTTTTTTCAATCTAATACTCATACAAGGATAAATAGTGGTGCTGAATCTGTCACCTACCTCATCACCAACTCTCTTATATTTTCTAAAATGAAAAATAACTAATGATATATATTAACTCTATTTAAATAACATACTAATGATATTTTTAATAAAATTTGGTTGTAGAAAATGCTAAGCAAGAAATAATGCATTAGTTGTACTGTTGTAAATATATATAAAAATAAAATCGTATTATTCTAATTGCTTGCATGTGCTGATACAAGTATTCATGGCTGGTATATGAATAAAATGTTCCATACGTACAACGAAACGTACGTACTTGGCCAGATTCATCTTTCACCGCGCATTCGTCCCATTCCTCCTCATCTCTATATTTGTTTCGAGATTCATGCAAGTTGCGATGGAAAAGATTCACAACATGCCCACGGATGAGGGGATTTGATTCCTTTACGACCGCGTTCGGCACCCCATGACCCATATTTTTCTCATATTTCTTGTGCAGGCTTAATTACCAAACTAATAAATGATATATTTTAACAAAAATTTTCTATAACAATTTTACTTTAAAGTATCATATTAATCTCATTTTTAAGTATTTAGCTAATAATTAGCATACATTAATCCACTGCTACTTTTTCCACGCGTGCTTATAAGTCAAGCAAAGAATGCGGCCAACCTCGCTCCGCTAGTTACATACCTATCTTATTATATTATATTATATTATATTACAGTTATTACAATACAGTTATACTCTATCTAGTCACTATTATTTATCGTTTCTGATAGCCAAAGACTGCTAGGTGTAAGTCATTTTCACTATCCAAAACCTCAAATAATTCCAACCAAAGGTAGTACTGTAATTGTACTATGCTGCATAAAGAAATATATAGATGTCCATTTATTCAATCCTAGTGTGCGCCATATTACTATAAATAGACATGCGTGGATTTGCATAAATTCATCAGCTCGCATAGTCATCACAGCCTCATCGAGAAACAAGCTGATCAAGGATGAGCATCGTGGTGACCAAATCGCCATCGGTGGTCGTCCGGCCATCGGCGCCGGTGACGATGGACACAAGCAAGATTGTTCTCTCGCCTTTCGACAAGCCTGTTGCCATCATGCCGACGGCAGTGTTACAGGTGTTCGAGCATCCGATCCATGAGCCCGCGGAGACCATAAGGAGGGCCCTCTCTCAAGCATTGGTTCACTACTACCCGATCGCCGGTCGTCTCACCGTCGACAATAACGACGTCCACATCGACTGCACCGGCGAAGGCGTGACCTTCGTCTCCGCGTCCGCCAACTGCACCATCAAGGAGTTCATGCGTGACATCGATGAGCGGACTCCTGATCCCGCAACGGCGGTTCTACGGAAGCTCCTCGTCGACTACCCGGCCATGGGCTTCCGCCACCCTGACCCTTTTGTGATGATGCAGGTCACCGCCTTCTCATGTGGTGGCTTCGCCGTCGGGGTGACGTGGAACCATGGCATGGCTGACGGCTTCGGGATCGCACAGTTCCTACAAGCCGTCGGCGAGCTTGCCCGTGGACTGCCAGCTCCGACCATCATACCGGCCCGGTGGGACGAGGCAACACAGGCTGTATCTCCTTCCTCCCTCTTGTCTGCTAAGCACATTATGCCCAGCGTCACGCACCCACTGAATCTTACCTTGCATAACCTCGCCATTTCATCGAGACTGATCAGCAGCGTCCGAGGTTCATCGTGCACCGTGTTTGAGGCAGTGGCTGCTGCACTATGGAAGTGCCGCACACGGGTAGTCATGTCAGACCCGGAGGCAGCCACCATGCTCTTCATGGTGGTGAATTCACGCAAGTACATGGGCGTGAGGGACGGGTACTATGGCAACTGTACCACCCTGCACATGGCCATGGCGAAGAGTGGCGAGGTGGCGAACAGCAGTATCCTAAATGTGGTGAAGATTATAAGGCGTGCTAAGGAGCAGATACCTGAGCAGCTGAAGAAGGGAGAAATGGTACCACAGGCCATTCGCGAGCTCAGCGAGAACATGAACATGGTGGCAAGATATGAGAGTGCACTGGTTTTAACATCGTGGCGAAACATCGGCTTCGAGGACGTGGATTTTGGCGGTGGGAAGACGACGAGGGTTATGACGGTGTACCAGCCGACCGTGTTATGGCCGATGTGCGTGGTGTGTCCGCCATGCTGGGAGAGCGGGGCCAGGGTGCTGTCCAGCTGCGTCATGGATCATCACGCCGATGCCTTCCTTCGAGAAATAGCCATGGTCTAATCTATATGTCAAAATAAACGCAAAATTATCTATGCTCTGAAATAACAGGTGCTGCATAACTACATTGGACATTTTACCATCTTAATAAAGTACCTCTGGGTAAAATACTTAGAGTTCTTTTTTACCATACTTAAAAAATATCTTAAGTTACCATATTTTTAGTGTAAAAAATATGATACCTTGAGGTACTGTGTAACTTGAGGTACCAAAAGTTTATATTAAAATTCTTGGTATCTTGAGTTACTTGAGTTACTTTTGAAGGATAGTAAAAAAACTCTTATACTTAAATTTTTTTATACATAATATTTGAAGTACTAAGTTTTACCTAGAAAATATGATACCTCCATATAATTTCTCAACAATTGTAAGATTGCTCAACTACGGATCATGTTATTCTATCGATTAATCATGTTATTGCTTAAATGTTCGTGCCATGTGCATCTACAAGATTAAGTTACTGATAATGCCTATAAACTCCGTGCCTCTCTGTACTACTGTATTATATATAGCACTTGCTACCTGCACTTCCGAGAAACTTTATATGCATAACTACGAATCTAGATAGTAGCTTGTTGACGACTTGACGTGTATAACTAGAAACAAAGTATTTAGGATAGATGTATTCTGTCCATCGCATATTATAATATATTTTGGCCATACATTCAAAAATTAATATGTACTAGTGATCAACTCATGCGTTGCGCAGGTCATTGATATTAATAATAATGTGACTTTTTTGTAAACTTTATTTTAAAGTTGTAATTAATGTAAATAAATTTTATACTGTTTATAGTTGCAGGATAATTAGTAACACAAATATAATCCACTATAATATATTTATATTCAGACTTCTTTCTTTCAAACGATTCCATCCGGAGTGCCTTGAGCCGGAGTGGCCTTCAACTGAGTGCTCTAAGCCCCAATGGTTCACGTAGACGCAATAGCGTTAAAATAGCTTGAACAATTGATAAATACATCATTTAGCCCAACAATATACCATAAGGTTCAATCAATAGATTGATCCGAGTGGTTATCTACCCAAGTGCAATAGCATCATTTAGCCCAACAAAATACCTAGGTTGGGCACAAACTTTTACGGTATTTTGTGCCTAGACTGTGCCCATCGAGCATCTGGATCTACAATAAAAGACCAGCCAATGAGGACATCACTCCTTCGGATAATCACAACAATCCTTTGTTGATCATTCCATATTCATGAGAATTAAATCTATAGGGGAGCTCATTTCTAAGTTCTTCTCTACATGAGGTTGAGAATAGATTGCTCCATAATCATTATATTACGATTAGAAATAATGGAGAGGGCAAGCAGATACTTAGGGACGGACTTAGAGGCGTGGAGGACCAGCAAGAGGCATCCAAATCAAGATGGAGGTGCAAACCAAGTCGACTTCGAGTATGATTCAGAGTCCGGCCAGGACCAATCAACACAAAAGCGGGCGCCCAAGTCAAATACAAACTCGGATTGGGGAGTTCTTTATATGGATGGAAAGCTAAAAAGATAAAATTTCAAATGGTTCTGGTCCCACATCCAAATTCATTATGAGTCAACAGGAATTTTCGAAACAAGTTGATGTTCAGAATCTGTCCCGATGCTACGTCACCAAATATTGGCCCTTTGGGTCGTGTATTGAGTGTGGCCCATTAGGGTTTCGACCAGGGGGTAGCCACGACCCTAGGGGCTTCTTAAACTCAGTAGCCGTCATCGTTTAGGTTTGGGTTTTTCTTAGATTAATCTGTTTAGAACAGTTTCATCGTTCGTTCGGTTTGTGAGATCCCAACTTGTGAGTTTAATCATTCATCTGCAGTTTGTTTGCGTTCTTTCTTATTCTTGTTTGTGTTGTTCGATTGGCAAGCAGAGATTAGCCTTCACGGTGAGGTCAATCTGGTTTTGACATGGTTGATAACTAGAGGAGATGTGGTGGTGTGATTGCTGGGCTCAAGGACGTGTTCATTAAGAAGTCAGATTGAGTTGTGTCGCGACTCCACCAAATCAAGAGATTATCACAACCTATCAGGAGATCGGGTACCCTAGTACACATCACCAACTAACGACAAAAGAGCACACACTACTACAAAAGTGATTTTTCTATACGAGACCCCATGATTTTTGCAAACGGACGACAACTAGTGGCGTCTGCAAAAATCGATGGTCATTTACCCATACGGCTACTTAAGTGGCCCTTATGGAAAAATCAATTTTCCCATGCGGGCCTCTTAAGGGGGTTGCATGCAAAAATGAGCTCGTTTTTGCACGCGGCTCACTTAAGCGTTCACATGGAAAAATCGATTTTTCCATACGGGCCACTTAAGCAACTGTATGCAAAAATAAAAATTTAAAAATTTAAAACTAGTGTATCTCACTCATATGAACTCCAAATTGGATGAATTTTTTTCCTAAATATTTCTAAAATCATGCTCTATTATGTTATTATGTTCTTACTGGTATTATATTGGCTATTTTTTCTTGTGACTTTGTTTTATCAATAAAAAATTTGAATTTTAAAACTTCAAATAATATTTTGAAGCAATAAATGATTTCAACCGAAAAAATCATCAATAACAAAGTTGTATACCTCATCAAGATCTATAACTTCTATTTTAGTCATTTCCTCATCCGACAAAGTGATTTATAAGATTATTCACAAAATGTATATTTCTTATAAAACTATATAAGAGATGTATAAGAGATGTACATTTTGTGAATAAACTTACAAATCACTTTATCGGATGAAGAAATGATCAAAATAGAAGTTATAGATCTTGATGAGTTATACAACTTTGTTATTAATGACTTTTTCAGATGAAATCATTTAGTATTTAAAAATGTTGTTTGAACTTGTCATAATTTGAAATTTATAATCAAATTGTTCAAACAAAGTCATAGAAAATGAGCAATACAAAAGTTATAGATCTTGATAAGTTATAAAACTTTGCTTTTGGAAATTTTTCCATTTGAAATCATTTACTACCTGAAAACTTATTTGAATTTTTTATATTTTAAAATTCAAATTTTATATAATTCAATCAAACTCGGATGAAAATGAACAAAAGAAAGTGGGTAGATCTCAATGAGTTCTACAACTTTGTTTTTGGCAACTTTTTCATACAAGTTCATTTAATATCATAAAATTTGATTTGAAGTTCTCATATTTTTAAATTAATTTTTTAATAACTATTTTCGCATGCGGTCCACCTAAGGTGCCGCATGTAAAAATCTATCCTTTGAGTGGACCGCATGTAATGTTTTCCCTCCTCCACACTTCAAAAATTTTCATGTCTTCTCCTCTCGCCTCCTTTCTCTGATATCTCATTCCTATCTTTTTCTTTCTCTTCCTCTCTCTCACTCCCTTCCTCTTCCTGTCTCTCACTCTCTTCCTCTTCCTCTCTCTCTTTCTCTCCTCGATCTGCACCCGACCGAGGAGGAGGCAGCGGAAGGGGCGGCACGGCCGAGGAGCCGACGTCGGGAGTGGGCTGGGGCGCCGCAGCCGAGCAGCGAGCGGCGGGGGCCGCGAGAGGCGGCAGGAGCGAGCGACGGTGATGGATGGCGGTGGGCGACGGCCGTGCAGCGTGGATCCGGCGAAGGGGGCCCTCCCTCGTGCGGATCTGGTGGCGGCGGCAGGATCGAGCGCCAGCATTGGGAGCGTGCGGTGGTGGCAGTCGATGGCCAGGCGACGCGGATCCGGTGCAGGGGCTCCCTGGATGGGAGCGAGTGGCGGCGGCAAGAGCGAGCAGCCGGCGTCGGGAGCGAGCGGCTCCCGGCGCATGGCCGATGATGACGATGAAGACGACAGCGACCCCGACGACGACGATGAGTGGGTGACGACGACGACGTAGGTGGTGGTGGTGATGGCGGCAACCCCAACGGCGACGATCCGGCGGACGATTTCTCGCATGCAGCTGGCCCAGCCGATTCTGTAGTAGTGACACCGTTCGTACAAAAAATAATTATGCTTTTCATGTTACCATTGAGGAAAATCATAAATATCATAATGTTTCATTTAGACTTGTTGAAAAATGTGTCACTTCCATGCATTACGAACGGCTCACTCCCGTCAAAAGGGGAGCATTCTCACTCAGTCAAGAGTGGATAACGATAATGGCATTTCTCAGACAAATTCGTTTGCACGATGACATTTTACAGACAATGGTATTTCTTAGACAAATTTGTTTATATGACGACAATGGCATTTCATCCTATGTCCTGCACTTCTCCAACCCCATATCAATAATCCCCTGGCCAAAGTTGCGCCTCTGCCCACTACCTGCATCTCAAAGCCTATAACCATCATCATGGTCCACCTTTTCCACATCATCAGCTCTCTGCAACACCGTCTTCTCCCGTATCACCAGTTCTCTGCAGCATTGCCCCCTTCTCCACGACTCCACCAGTCATCGATCTGCCATGCCGCCGATCGATCTCCACCTCATCGTCCAAAGTGATAGGAACATGCAACTTGATAGCAACCGTCGCATAAACAAACATTCACCCAACAAAATCAGAGATGGTTGAAGTAGTTACAAAACTAGAGAAGATGAATGTTGCTAAACGCATTGACATAAGGGTGCGACGGTCGGAGAAGCAACGGTGTAGGGAGGACATGCTGATGGCAGCAAGGTGACCAAAGAGGTGGCAGTGCTAGGAGGGTTGGCAGTTGCGGCATGGTGGAGACGTAGAGAGGAGATTGGCAGTTGAGGCATGGTGGAGACGTAGGGAGGAGAGAAGAGGCATAGAAGCTAGAAGGGGTGGCGGCGCTAGGGGAGCAAAGAGGAGAGAGACCTAGGAAAAGGATACCTGAGAATTTGGTATCACGTAGAAACGATTTGGGAAGAACACCTCACACCCAATGTAGAAGTAACCACATATAAATATATCCGAGAGAAATACAAATTCTTAATTAGAGTATACAAAGAATAAAGAGATCATATACAAGTACAGTTGTACATGTCTAATAAGACAAAACATTCCTAATAGCAAGGACACCACAACCCATGTCTATTTTCGGTGCCAGCAACCCAGCACTAATGAATTACTGTTCTATCGAATTCACAAGAGGAACTGACCTGCTTACCCAACCCTCTGGATGGCTGTTTCCACGGCGTCGCTACGAGATGCCTCCCCCGTTGTCCGGAGTCTCAAGCAACGGGAATCTGGGACATGCCCATTAACAGAATTGATCTCCTGCCACAGTTCAAAAGGTTCATCAATTTCTCGGATGTCCATTCGTTGCTAGATAAATTGATTCACTGGTTCATTGACCTAGGCTTATTATATTGTTGGCAAACTGTTACTTGGAACTGTGATCCCTACCACATGGAGGTCATCGGTTAGTTGTTGTTTCAATTGCCTGTTCTTGTGTTGCCCGTGGTACTGTGATCCCTACCACATGGCGGCAATGCTCTGTTGCTGTTCATATACCTACCGGAGTACTGCCAGGTACTATTGTATGCTACGGTGAAGAACTTAAGATTAAGGGTTTTTTTACCATCCTTAAAAATTATCTTAAGGTACCAAGAATTTTAGTATAAATTTTTAGTATCTCAGGATACAAAGTACCTCAAAGTACTACACTTTTTACACTAAAAAGGGTGGTACTTTGAGATACTTTTTCAAGGATGGTAAAAAACCTCTAAGATTAAGGCTTCATTACCGACACAACTGCGTTCAATTAGTTTTTTTTTTGCTAAGTGACTTTCCCCTGTTAACTCTTGTATTTTGATGCTTCTAATTAATCATTGGTTTTTGTCACATTTGCCAAACAAATTGTTTCATAGAAAACGATACATTTGATTTATGTGGAGGATTGGACTAGTCTCTATGCTCATACATGATAAAGTGAGTAATATCTCACACAGATTAACTCGACATGGCAAACCAGACGAAGATACAAATTACAACTCACAAAATGTGATTACACAGTGATAAAGGTTTAAATAAATAGGAGATTTTAATTAAAATGGGAAAACATGCTATAGGGATATGTATCAAATTTCTTTGTAGTCTCTCCAGGTTGTATTGCTTGACTTTGTTCCGAAGTTCTGAAATAACTAGATGACTGAAGCAATGAAGCACCTTTAATCGGATAGTATCCAAGGCATATGCATAGAGCTATAGTTAATGGGAATTTCGGGCTGACCCTGAATCAATAGAAGGGGAATAATAATGTCAGAAACACTAGTCAGAGGGTTTTATTGCTAACATTTTTTTAAAAGAAAAAATCAGACCTGCATCATGGTATATGGCTATGATGGTGTTAACACCCCTGCTTCAACTGGACACTTTGACATGTTTAAACCACTTTCCTCCTTGACCTATGCCTCTTGACTTATCCTGGCCATCATTTTGCTTCATTACTACAATAAAATACTTTGATGACTAATTTAGATTATACTATTGTAGTCAAGGGCATAAAGTACTATTTAATTCAAAGTAGCATATAAACCTGAATTATCCAAATCTAGATCAGTCCTTAACTTCAAGTATTTTTCCACATCTTTTGCTAATTTCTATACATTGTTGGCAGCCATAAAGTACGTTTCATCCGACTCTGCAGCTCGAGAATGCAGCTCGAGAAGCTATTGGAACGAACGTTCTGCATAAGTCTTTCCTCCGAGTTAATAACTTTATTTTAGGATCTTCATGTGTGCCTACTTCTTCGAATGCTAAAACCCATATCTTGAGCATAGGCGTTATAAAAGCTCTTGTTCACTGCTGAATTTCATACTAGTTGTCTTCATTTTGAAGGAATTTGCTTGTGGCATAGCTTCAACTTTACTACGATCATGGTTCATATACCAAAGTTTCTGTTGGAACAGGTTATAAAAGAAGCATTTCTTAGATGAGATTTTACTGAAAAGGGACATGGGTTTTAGAAATCAAGTCTGAATGATTCCTCATGAACAACTGCGAAAACTTTATGAGGTCTTACCGTCTTTAATTCCCCTCCCAGATTACCATGAAAGCTACTCGTGTATCACTCTTTAACAGACCTAATAACTCTACTTTGGTCTCCTGTTATGACTGATCTCTTCTTCTGACTTTACAAACATAAAGGTCCAAAACACATGCATAATCCCAGAAAGCAGGGGTAGAGGACATATTTGCATGAATCTTGAATGTACCGTACTTTACTGACAAAACATGCTGTCATGTATTGTACTATACTTGGAGACCTGAAAATGACTAAGAATTCATGCATTGCATGATTAGCAGTTGTCCTAACAAACATACATACATGCATAACCTGCATCCGAGAAAATGAAATTCAGATGCTAATGACCTAGCCAGCTTCCATAGTGAATTAAAGCATGAAACACCGGCACAAAAGATAGCTGTCCCTCTACAAACAACTCTTCTGAGAACCTATATATGTATATATATACACGCTTTGCTGCTTTGGGGTCTATTAATAGAGATAGCGCCATTCATGGGTTCAGCTCTTATCATATGTTGAAACAAACATATATAGTTCATTCAACTCCAAGAGATATTAGAGGATAACTAAATAATATATATAGGATGGTTTATATTTCATATCTATGTGGCATCCACGGGCTTGATGAAAAGTCACAAGGAGACGGATGACTTTACACGCAACGCAAACAAGCTTGGAGGCGGCAACGATTATAGAAATATAGTTGTCTGTGGGTAAAACATACATAGTCGAGACGTATATATTATCCAATATAGCGGCAATAAGGCTATCGGTAGTGGCAGCAACGTCCAATCTGTTGTGACATTTGACAGTAAAAATTAAATGGTTGAAAGAAAATTTTATGTTTTGGACATTGCATAATTTTGTCTATCCATAATCATATTCAACCAAACGAATTTCATGGTCATATACGTACCATCAAGCATGTTATTAAGGCTTGTGTATACTAAAGATGTACTAAACATGAATCTTATTGAGGACGTGCGTATGACTCTTTAATATAACGCAATTGGGATCTATCTTCTAATTCATATAAAATAAAGTATTTAGATAAATTCGTGCAATACCATTTAACAACGTTCTTTTACCACAATCTAATAGAAATTCACTGCAAATCAAAGTCCAGGTAAAAGAAAAACATATCATAAATCTTAATAATATGAAATTCTTAAATTTAATTATCTGTATAATGATTAATCTTATAAATTTCTACGCCTCAAGAAGCCATGACTTCATCACTTTTGGTCTACACAGCTTGGCATTGTATTATCTTTGGACCACTCATCAAAACTTCACATGGTGTCCAAAAAGCAAGATCGAAACAGACCTGATGTGGCTGTCAAAGAGGAAGTTGACCACGTGAACTTCATATGGTTTTCAATATCTATACCTATTATAAAAGCATGAGTGCTTCCGTCGTCCGTAAATCCATTTCCCGTACGTTTTTATATGAGTCACGCTCAATCGCGGTACTAAAAGACTATGCGGCCCAGTGGATAAGAGGCTTTTCTACGGAAGAGGAGGTTCTGGGTTCAAACCCCGCCACGATAGCCATCTTGGCGACCGCATTGACCTCATTCCGCTCCTCATCGGTGGCCTCATCAGCGACCGTAATGACCTCTTCCCGCTCCCCTTTGACTCTCTCTGTCGCCTCGTCCTCGAAGGCGACGGCGGTGGCCATGACTAGGTTGACTCAGGGATCTAGGTTTCGGAAGCCCCAGTTTGGCGGTCCGATCCACCATTGGATGCTAGCGGCGCTAATGAGAGGGAAGTGAACATGGAGAATATAAGGTATGACCCATTAATCTAAAATACTAAAACAACACACTAAAAGCTCTACCACTTGAGTGCATATTTGGTTTGGGGTTATTTTGATGCTCTCGAATATTGATCTGGTAATTTATTCTGCTTTTATTAGCATCACAATAAGTTGCATATATACAAATGCCAAAAATTAGTACCCTCACAGCTGCTCATGTGGCAATAGGTGAGTTATCTAATCAATAGCTTCTTTGGCCTTGGGTTATATTTCGCTGCTTTATTGTTTATCCCATGGTGGGTGGAGGCAATAGATTATGCATGTACTATATGAATGATTGTTTATTATATATTTAGCTTTTCCTGGTTTTAATTCCTGTCCTTTTTGGATGAAGACATGCTAAAAGCACATTTACATGTGCATATATTCGTTCGTACAATGATTTGAATCCTAATTGCAGAGTGATGAAACCAGCCATGGTTTTGAATAAATTGTGAACCATATATGCATACCCTACAAAACCAATGAGCAGGATCTGAACCGTGTCGTTTATATTATTTTAAAGAAATGTTGTATTTGTACAGTACAGATATACATGTAAGGATTTGACACCAAATTTATCAATCCATGTATGAGCATGAAGAGCGTGAATCTAACACAACTCACAAACTAAGCTCTCTGGAGCAATCTTGGGATGGGTGACCGACTGAAAAGTTATTCCCGGGTGCGCATGAGTGAGGACAAAGTTGGGATGGGTGACCGACCGGAAAGTTATTCCCGGATGCGCATGAGTGAGGACAGTGAGCAGAAAAGATGTGTGTGAGGGAAGTCTTGATATCCAATATAAGGAATATTTTACTTCTCTTTTATTACATTTTTTCATCAATTCTCCTTTGTTGTCAAAATATAATACACCCCCAACAATGATCTATGGATAGAATACCAATGTTTATATTCATTTATAATGTATCAGGGAAGGTCATATGCTTCTTTTTGTCCCGTGGCGGTGCACAGGCATTGTGCCAGTAAGAATATAAATGAACAACTGCACCTACCGAGTAGGAAGAATGGGGAAAGAAAATACTATGTATATAATTCTCAAATTAGGTGACATCTAAGTATGTATGAAATCAATCATACATAATCTCTACTGAATTTTCGGGCAAATTTCATATTTTTAGTCACCTTAGTCATGTAATGGAACTATCGACAATCTGGATTAGCAGTAAAACTATAAGGTTAACCCAAGTTCAAGCTCTTAAGTTAAAAATAATATACTACTCCTGCTTGGATTTTATATTTATCAACAACGAACTTATCAATCTATTGAGTCGTGCTCCTTTGTGGACCCTCTGCCCCCTTATGTACTAAGGGACGTGATTACATATAGAGTTCTAATCTAATAAGATCAAACATATTCAACATAGATACGGCCAAATCCGAAAACCTAGGAATACAATCTAGATATTACTAAACTCCTAATCGACCTGGTATAATATTACATTATCTTTTCTTCTCAGGACCTCCTTCCCTATACAAATACGTACATGTTTAGGGTACCCATACTCAGGTATCTCACAAGAACTATATCTATATTACATAAGTAATATCTCAGGGGATATGGCACATAGGTTGCTAGGGAAACTAGGGACAAGGCACTGGTTTAGGAGCAGTACAGGGAAGGTGGAGACATGGATGCAATTGCAACCAGGGTGGTTATAGTACAGGAGATCTCTAGGACAATGTTTGTGTGTGCGTGTATGATTAGTTATTTGTTTGGAGTGGATGCTAATGTTGTTGTGTTGTGGCTCGTCGAGAATATACGAGATTGATCCATGGGATCAAGATGGGAGGAATTATGGCTTCTCAAGCTCTTTCTCCTAACAGATAAGTGAATATACTACAAAATTAATGAGTTATAAATCTTGTATGTGTATGTATATGCATAGAAATACATATTATATACACAGAGACACACATATACACATATATACAACATAATTATAGGAGCTATACACTTGGAAAGTATATATATTTATATTTTATAAAATTTCTAATATATAGAAAAAATTTGTCTATGCATAGCAACAGGGGATGTAGAGTTGATATGGATCATTCGATTGAGGTAGATAATTCTAAAATGTTGATTTGTCCCATAAGATAATGAGTCATGAGTTTTCTTACCCTATAGTGCAATAACTAGTGTGAATCATTACTCATTGTCTCACGAGACAAATCCATAAAAAAATTCTTTCTATATTAGGAACTTCCTATAAAATATAAATATATACAATTTTCATAAATATAGCTCTTATAATTATGCTATATATTATGTGTGTTCCTATAGTTATCAAAAGTGATGAATTTGTGGTTGCTTAAGTTTTAGAAATTTATAAGATTAATTATTATACATGCAATTAGATTTCTGAATTTCATATGATTAAGATTTATATTAAGTTTTTCTTTTACCTAACCTGTGATCTACAGTGGATTTTTGTTAAGTTGTAACAAAAGAACATGGTTCAATGAGATTGTATGAATTAGCCTAAGTACTTCATTTTACATGATCTCTGCCGCCTCGTCGCCTCGCGGGTCGACGAAACCCCAGGCGCGCGTCGCCGACGCCGGCGAGACGGAGAGAGCGACTTGAGAGGAGGAGGGTGGGGGTGCGGGGGTGGGGGAGGGGGATAGGCGTTAGGACGTTGCTTGACAACATGGAGAGGTGCTTCCCATATCCACGAGACCCTGTGGCGGAGTCAATGTCTTCAGCGGTGACGGCGGTGGAGCTGGTGGCCGATCTATCTTAGAATCCGCTAGTAATTTAGGCGGTTGATTGGTTGGTCATCTTTGCCCTTCGATTCGAGTCCGTTGGTTGGCTGAATTGGGATTTTGTTTAGGATCATGCCCTCGAGAACAAAGTCTGATTGTTTGGGAGTACAGGATGAACTGCCTGTTTGGGGATTATTTGGGGGAACAGCAGAATAGTCGTGGGAATTGGGCGGAGAAGTTGTGATTGATTGCGTATTCCCTAGGCTTCCTTCCTTGCTCTGTTGCTGGCCATTGTGGTGCAGACATGCTTACTCTGGTAGTGGTAGGCAAAAGTTAAGCAATTTGTTGCAGGTTGAAACGAATAGTGGTTACTAATCTGCACTCTGCCTGCCACTGGGGTCCGCGAACACGTTTATAGGGGGTAAACTGATGGGCTACCGATTTAATTGGCTTATAAGCGGATTGGCGGATCGGCCCACTTACACCCTTACCTGCCACAACTGTCATGAACTCAACTGCCTGCGTTATGTAAACAGTGTAGCCGTTGATTGCAGAAAAAGTTTCTTTTTTCCTTTTGGAAACATGCATTCATTGAAGGTAGAAAATCCTTTTATATTAAAATCTAGCAGAGGAGTGAAATTGGTTGCTGTTTTCTTCTAGTTACATGACTCCTCTTGCTTTGGTTTTTGGAAATGTTTTTGACATGGTGACCAACAGCCAACAGGAAAAGTCCATTGCAAACAAGTTGTAGTGAACTTTGTAGGTTTGAAGTTAAGCCTTATTGGATGATTCAAAAGGGACTGATTTATTACGTGTCAAGTCTGGATTATTGATTACTTGGTAGAGAATGTGTTCAAAGTATCGATACAGGTGCATCGTTTTCATGCCTCCTTGCATTCCCATCGTCTGTTCTAAATTGGAACTGGAATTAATTTGGGAGCAATTTTATAGTTCTCAAGGAGATGCCAACAGGTATCAAAATTTTAGTGTAAAATTTTAGAATTTTTTATCATCCTTGAAATGTATATTAAGATACCAAGAATTTTAGTATAAATTTTTGGCACCTCAAGGTACAATGGTATACACTTTTTACGCTGAAAAGTATAGTAACTTGAGATACTTTTTCAAGAATGATAGAAAAGCTCAAAATTTTGGTACCTCTTGGTACCTAGGTATACCAAATTTTAAACTAAAATTTTAATACCTCTCAGTATCTATTAAAGACTATAAAATTACTCTTAATCTGGTGGCTGAAGCTCCAGAGAGAAAGGGAAAGGATGCAAAGGAAACCAAGGAAGAAAGAGAGGAAAAGACAAAAGAAAGATGCCCAGTTTGGTGAGACAGCTGACCCTCATTCTAAGCATGGTCATAAGAAGAGAAAGCATGAGAGCAGTGGAATAGTTCGTCAGGAGAGAAGGAAAGAGTATAAGGTTACTGTGGAGCATTTGGAGAAGAGCAGTCTTTCTGAAGAGCACGAGGCCCCTTCCTGCTGTCAGGCTTTGCGCTGTACCCCAGAGAGCTCAGTAAGAGATTGAGGACTGGGTCTTTCAACTAGTCCTAGTCAAACTAGAAATGGTCAGCATTCATTCTAACATTTCCTTTTTCTCTGCAATCTATTTTCTTATAAGAAATCAATTTTCTCCATGTGATGCTAATCATATGTGTGCTGCAGTTTTTCTTCGTGTAAAGTTAGCACCTACAAATCAAAGAAGAGGTCAAGAAGCAACTGCAGGAATGTCAGTGACGCCAAGAGTTACTGGACAGTTACGAGCCAAAGAAATTGGAATGGATGTGTCCATGACGAATAGGAAGAGAGAGTTCCAGCCTCATGTCAAGATGGTGTTAGTGCTGAAACAAGTAGTTACCCAATAGAAGAACATGTCGGTAAGGAATGGCAATTGTCTGGGTGAATCAAAAAAATTCAGTCAACAGCATGATGCAAAGTCCATGCAAAGAGTCAATATCATGTAGAGAATTAGCACTGAGTCAAGGCTGACTGCGATACAAAGAGTTGATCCTCATTCATCTGAGAAGGTGGTCATGCAAATAGCTAATCCTGCACCCACAAAGGTGCCGCAAAGGGTTAAAGCTGCAGCAGTTAAGGCAATGCAAAGAGTTGGTCCTGCACCCTCAAGGGTGCTGCAAATGAGTTGAAGCTGCTCCTGCGAAGGCAATGCAATGAGCCAATCCTGCAACCTCAAGGGTGCTGAAAGGGGTTGAAGCTGCTCCTGCGAGGGCAATGCAAAGAGCTGGCCATCTGATTCCGTCAAAAGTATTCCACAAAGAGAGTACTCAAGTTCCTGTGGATCAGTTCACGAAAGAAACAGGAGCTGCCCTACTTGGCCAGTTCAATACAGAGCGATCTAAGCCAAAGGCGTGTGCTGATCCATCTGTCATGTTAAACAAGCCGAAGATGTGCGTTGAGCCACCTGCCCTGCTGAACAGGCCGAGGGCATGTGTTGAGCCACCTGCTTTGCTGAACAAGCCAAAGGAGCGTGTTGAGCCAGCTTGTTATCAAGCAGCAGCAACAGATTATACCCCCTACAAATGAAGAGCATTGTTCTGTTGGGAGTGTCTTGGATGCAGCCGTGTTTCGTTGCTTCAGTTTTCCAGCTTTATCTGTAATGTTATTTGATAACGGTGAAATCAATGGAGATAATAACAAGCAAAAAACTTCAAATACAGTTTGATAACGTCCTCTCTCTTGTGGCTTGGGAAGATTCATTCATTTGTTTTAAAGGACTTGGGTTTAAAATAATATCACAATATTCTTTATTCATTCACAAAAAATAAATAATAAGTTATTCTAAAAGTTTGATGAGTAAAATCAACTCATAACAAAATAATAATAATAATAATAATATAAAATTTTTAAATAAAACGAGCATATAAAAGTAAACAAAGAGTCAGCATTGTCAAATAAAAATTAGGAGGAGCAGTTAAGAGACAAACTAATAAAAATATAATTGAATTACTTATTCCAAAATTAAGATAATCTAAACCTTGTTGGCGCCTGAAAAAGGGAGTCATACTCTGATGATCTTGTCCCACTCGAAGTAGGCCAAAGACATTACGTACGACTCCCTTTTTTGTGTTTGGCACGAACAATAATGCCTAGAAATATTAATCGCCTGAATCGAGCGCTCGACGCGCACCTCACCGCCGTCCGGCGTGGAAGATGGGCTGGGTGCTCATCCGGCCGGTGACGGCGTACAACCTCACCGTCGAGATGAACGCCATCCGCTCCCTCATATCCTACTTCCCCTACATCACCATCCGCGCCGAGTACGTCGACGTCGTCTCCGCGCTCGGCCGCCGCAAGAATCTCCCTCCGCCAGCCAACCGCTACAAGCTCGCCAAGGCCATGGTGGACGGGCTCGACGTTTTCCAGCTCGGCATCACGCTCTGCGACCACAATGGCCGCCTCCCCGTGACCGTCGCGCCGGATGGCTCCGACGCCGAGTCGGCGTGGCAGGTCGCCTTCTCCGACTTCGACCCCGGCGGCCACATGGAATCGCCCGCCGGCGTCCCCGCGGCGGCGTTCGCTCGCGCGCTGTTGGAGCACGGCATCGTGTCCGCGGAGAACCGCGGCCGGCTCACCTGGGTCGCGTTCGGCGGCCTCTACGACTTCGGCTTCCTCCTCAAGCTCCTCTCCAGCGGAGCGCCGCTGCCGGAGACGGGGGAGGGGTTCGCGCGGATGCTGCGCCGGTACCTCGGAAACGTGTACGACGCCAAGTACGTGGCGTCGCGGCTGCCGGTGGCGGTGGGTGTCGACCTGAGCGGCGGGCTGGTGAGCGTGGCGAGGCTCCTGGGCGCGCCGGCGGTGGCGGTGGAGGAGCCCCGGCAGGCTGGCGAGAAGAGCCTGGTGGCGTGTGAGGTGTTCATGCGGATGACGGGCCTCTTCTTCGCCTACCACGACGTCGCCGTGCATCTCGGAATGATCGACGGCGTGCACTGACGGCCGCCCGCCATGCATGTGTTCTTGGTTGTACTGAATTAATCGTTGTACTAATTAACCAGTAAATCAGTATTTAGTGGTTGTTTTCATGTATAATTTTCTGTTATATATATATATATGAAGATTTGACACCTATCTTTTCCAGTATGCTTATGTTTATAACCTAAACTTTGAATTTCAACCTTTAATTTAGAGTTGATTTTGATATTTTTAACTTAAGTTTATTTTCTAGTCTTGACTTTTATAGCTAAGAATACATAGGTAAAAATTTTATTTACAAACTATTTTTTGTTTGTAAAAATTATGTTTGGTTTTTTCATGTCTACCAAGTGCATGCAATTGATTTCAGAAAGTTTCTTCTACTTTTTTCTTATTTACCTCTTGAGGTGTGCTGAATTTTAGATTCACTGTTACCACCCGCCACTGCTAAAGAAATTTAAAGTAGTATAGATGATGTACGAGCACGACCAGGGAAACTGCGTTTAAGGTGAGTGCAGCAGACCGTGAAACTGCGTTGCCTGCCATGGTCGAAGTTGCCGGCCAGCCTGTAGCTGTAAAGGGAGCTTCAGTTGGCTCCACCAAGCCGCTCGTCCATCTGCTCCTGCAGCAGCTACTGCCTTGGCGGTGGACGGCTACTCATGGTCAGCGACGACGCATTGACGGTGGCTAAGAATGGTAGCATGACATCGGTGCCATGCCATGTAGGGTTTGAAGGGGGACTGGGGCAAAGCGCAGGTGCCATGTCTAGGTGGAGAGGGAGGCGACGGCATGGCCTGACATGACAGCTAAGAAAGCGAGACAAAACGATGACAGTATCGTCTAGGGTTTTAATGTGGGGGAGGGCAGGGGCGGATCTAATATAGGGGCGGTAGGGGCTCGAGCCCCTACTACCCTTTAAGTTAATGGGATCCCCAACTAAGCCTTCACTAAAATTTTATGTCAAACATGAATAATAAAAGGTAGAGTTAAAATTCTATGTAGTTTATTTAGACCCCTCTAACATCCTTTGATAGATGTGCCACTAGGGGAGAAGCCGCTAGCCAGAGGAGTGATGGAGGTTCTTAGTGGGATGGAAGAGAGGACCACAAAGATAGGGATTGGCGGCATGACGTGTTCGTCGCCGCCACGGAGGAGGTAGCGAGCATGGGAGGGATGGGTGCCGATGTTGAAGGGGAGGGCAGAGCTTACTATTTGTACCTCAACAAACCTACACAGTTTTAGTGCACAAGACTCGTCCATTGGTTTACTTCTACTATGACTTGTTACAAAGTATATACTTGTACCTTAATACTATTATGGGTTAAAACAAAAAGGGGCAATTTCGTTCTTAACCCTGTTTTGGCCTCTAATATTGATTTTACCTCTCTTTTTTAAGATTTAAATTTTTACCCCTGATTTTTTGAACTCAATACATAGTCTTTAAAGTTAGTCATTTAGTGGTTAAAGTACAATTTTACCCTTCATCGGGAATTTTATTTTTATCCATATATTCTTAATAGTGCTTCTGTTATGAAGATATACTGCTGTGATTTAGAACGAAGTGCAAAACCACGATGATAAAAAGTATAGGGATAAAAATAAAATTTCCAACAAAGGGTAAAATGGTACTTTAATGGCCAAGTTAACACTATTAGAACTCTCCACTCAAAAGGGGGGCATGTTGTTGATTGAATTCAGAAAAACAGGGATAAAAATGAAAACCCTAAAAAGAACCGGTAAAATCAATGTAGATCAAAACAGGGGTAAAAACAAAATTGTCCCAAACAAAAAATACCACAATGCGTGGAGGGATCAGATCCATCATAACAAATAATTAATGTGAAAGATAGCAGGAGTGAATGATTTATATATACCATGTATGTGGATTACAAGAAGATAATAGTTCTCAAAAGTTAAGTTTTAGATGACAAAACCACTAGAGGGAATAAAAAACCGGGTGACAGAAGGAGCTTATGTAGACAGCATAATTGATGAAACATAATCGGGTTAAAAGAGGGATGACATGTGAGGAAATTTGATTTGCAGGAAGAAGAAAAATGATATTGCTCACCTGGTACTCACACATCTTTACTGCCATTAAAAGTGGAGTTCTCCATTCTCCCCCTCATGTCTCCTACGTTTCAATAACTTCTCCTAAAAAAACATTCCCAATCTATGATCCCTCCATGGGGTCCATTCTTAGTCGTATGAGCCATATAGTTCATTTCTAACTGTAAGATCCTGTTGCACATTGAGTTACTAGTGTAATAAAATGTTGGTGCCTGGAGCATAACACACAACAAGAAACGACTGGTGATAAAGGTCCTCGCAGCAAAATTTTCTAAACAAATGATCCAGTCTGTGATAGTTCAAAATTTTCCACAGAAATATCCAATTCACTCGGTCAGAACAAGAATTGATCAGCAGTGCCAAACGGCAGGGCTTACATGCAACTCAAGACACGATTATTTGTCGTCAAGTCACAGGACCAAAACAAAACACAAGTATACACATATTTGTTGTCTTGAAGCTCCACAGGATGAAATGTATGTTGGTCCATCCCGCAAACAGAGTGATTCATTCATGACAATGCAAGTTAACGCATGATCCTTTGACATATCTACTCATCTCTGTAAAACTCAAGACACAACTCTTTGACCTCAAGTCATAGCACCAAAAACAAGAGCAGTAAACTTTTCTAGCTGCCTTCCAGACTCGGCTGGCTGAAATGTATGTAGGTTCATCCACAAACGGATTGATCGTACTCATCTGAATAACCTAGTTTGTAAGTTTGTACCCATCCAAGTGTCTGATACTAATCTGAAGAGAGGTCATGCCACTGTTGAAAAAAAATTCTTTCACACAGTTCACCAGGGAATCATCCCCAATGCATACGACTTCAACAACCTTAAGGTGCTCACAAGTAAATGATTTTTCTTTAAGCTTGCCAGCAATTCTTTGAGTATGAACCTATAGCAGAAAAACAGTAGTAAGTTTTATTCCGATAACTATACACATTCCAAAGGCATTTATATAATCAAGATTTCAGTATACATGGGGAGAAGGAATTGTACTTTATTGAGTTTCACAGTCAGCTTCTCCAGTTTCGGTGAATTCTGAAGGAAGATAGTCAATCCATAGAAGTTTGACTCCAGACACCACGAACCCAGAGTCAGGCTTACAAGATCTTTGAATTCTGGGCACCATTGCATATTGTTTTCATTTTTTATCTGCACCAGGTTCAAAAGATCAAGACCTAGAAAGAATCCAACCCATATTATACCAAAAATTTCTGGGTTCACCCAAACATGACAAAAGAAAAATGAAAACCAATGGCACTAAAACTCTGTGGCAAGTACTCAGATTGAGTGATTGCCGGAAACTTTCAGGTAGAGCTAGAGCTCAATATAGTGGATGTTTAAAGCTCGTGATTGAAACATAATCCATTCCAAGGGAAAATCCATAACGTACAAGGCAATACATGCTTAATTCAATAGGAATACGTAGCTTGGATCATATGGGAATTAATTGCCATGACTTATCCCATGCAATTTAGGAATCCATGGATTTCAAACACAATGTTAATCTATTGTGACATGTGGCAACAGGAGTAAGCCTTTGGACAATTTCTGTCTTTTGTCATTTAGTTCTCAATTATGTAAATATTCCATGTAAGTTAATTAATCAAAGCGATATTAAATCCACAACAGAACATCTGGGTGACTAGGTGTGAACAAAATTTAAATGCTCCAATTGCTGTCTGAAATCAAGTTGCCCGCAAAGATATGCCAGGTGAACATGTTAATGAATCTGTAAATGAATTGAGTACACGAATAGATTGCAACAGGTTGATCCTAGACAGCATCAATCGTCCTATTAATACATCATGACATAAGTACCGATTAAGTATAACACTTCCCTTTGCAGAAAATAATACATGATAAGTGACGTGTCATGAAAACACACCATGCTTCTCAATTTTCATACTGATACATACATTAAAATGCATCGACGTACTAAGAAAAGGGAAAATATATGAGATCAAGAGACTTACCTCATCAATATCCAATGACAAATTTCTGACACCAGATAGGCTCGTGAGCAACAGATGAACATCAACAGAAGTAACGTAATGACGAAAAGAATCATCGAGATAAACTGAAGCAGACTCTAGTGATGCTATGTCTTTGAGCAAAGGTACAGGGCCATCAGGATGAAACAATGTCAGAGCAGTGACGCTTGGAGTAGAAATGCAACAAGTGTATCTATCAACAAAACCGGTACCAGAGGTAATGATAGTCAAAATCTTCAGTGTCTGGGAGGAGATGTTATGATCAAGCAGGCGGCAGTCCTGTACGAAGAGATGTTCCAACTCCGGGCAGCCCACCTCGAGTTGATTGAAGAATCCGGAAGGCAAAATCGCTGAGGAGAGGGACAATCTTCTCAAGTACTGGGAGGCAAATACCTCGTGTTTGATAATGCCGATGCCCAGTGTGAGAACCTCCAGGACAGGGGCTTGCAACTGTAATGCATGTCTGATCCACTGGTATGCATCTCCATCTCCTGGGTAAAACCCGAAGCTGCAGCCGGGGCATCTGAGCCGGAACCCATCTACCAAGCGTACGGGTTCACGGCGCAACAGAAGAGTGTTGACGAACTTCTCGAACCGCGCCGTGTGCTCCGACCGTTCTCCGGTCCCCCTCTTGAACTCAAAGAAGTCGGCGTTGATGCAGAGCAGCGAGCGCCAGAGGTCGCGCCAGCGCCGCGCCAGCGCCGCGACAGCACGCAGGTCCGCACGGCGTGGCGCGCGCCGAGGAAGGACATGATGCGGCGGATGAGGTCATCGGGGAGGTCGGTGAGCGTGAGCCTGCGACTGCCTCTGGAGGGCCCGGGGGCTTGCTCCGGTTCCATGAGCTGAGGACTCCTCTGAGGCGTTTCGTCGAACAGGTGGTGGGCGTGGATGCTGTAGAGAGCGCGGGAAGACCGAGGATCAGCGGCGCGGCAAGATTTGAGAATGGCGGTGCGCAAGCAAGCAGGGGAAGCTCGTCGATCGGAAGAGGGGAAGAAGAAACGACAAGAAGAAGAGGGAGGAGGAGGAGGGAGGAGCATTACCTGGAGCGATGGCGGTGGCCGCCGCGTGCGTCTCCTCCGCCGCTTGCTGCAGTTTCGATTTACGAAGACGAAGGCAATGAGCTGCTGCTTTTAGAAGGGTTCGTTTTGGTTCTTAAAAACACTTTACAAAAGGCCCTGCATAATTGTTTTTAGAATAAGGATTTTTACCAGAATTGAGAAAAGAAAAGGAATGAGTTGCAAAAGAGTTAAAATGTGCTGAGGTTTTTTCATTCTTTTTCGCCCCCATCTTTTTGTTCTTCTTATGTTATAAACCAAAATTTGATTTTTAAAACTTAAATATGGAGGTGGTTTTGGGTTTTTGCACTGAATTATATTTTTTAACATTGGCTTTTAGATTGCTATATAAAAGTTTTATTTCTAAAATATTTTTATTTAGAAATATACCGTTATGAAAAAAATATTTCTTCTTCTTTGCGCCTGCCTCTGGAGGGCCCGGGGCCTTGCTCCGGTTCCATGAGCCCAGGACTTCTCTGAGGCGTTTCGTCGAACAGGTGGTGGGCGTCGATGCTGCAGAGAGCGCGGGAAGACCGAGGATCAGCGGCGCGGCGAGATTTGAGAATGGCGGTGCGCAAGCAAGCAGGATAAGCGCATCGATCGAAGAGGGGAAAAAGCAACCGCAAGAATAAGAGGGAGGAGGAAGGAGGAGCATTACCTGGAGAGATGGCCGTGGCCGCCGCGTGCGTGGATGCTGCAGTTTTGATTTGCGAAGACGAAGGCGATGCGCTGCTGCTTTTAGAAGGAATTGTTTTGGTTCAACATTTTTAATTACATTTTACAAAAGTCCCTGCTGAATTGTTTTTAGAATAAGATTTTTTACAAGAATTGAGAAAAGAAAAGGAATGAATTCGAAAAGAGTTAAATGTGCCAAGGTTCTTTTATTTTTTTCGCTTCATAATTTTTTTCTCCTTATGCTTATAAGCCAAAAAAGTGGAGGAAGTATTTTTCATAGAACCAGCATAACAAGTTGACAGGTGGCGGTATGAAAACGAAAATTAATACCAATGGCTTGCTGTCAATCCAAAAATCCAAGTATATAATGTGATATTCTTGCTAAATCGTTGTACTCCTTCCGTTTTATGTTATAAGACGTTTTGGATTTGTTTAGATTAATTCATCTAACAATATATATGTTTTATATATATGTTTAGATTCATTAGCATCGAAAATAAAGTTAGGCAATACCAGAAAGTATATCTTTCAAGTCAAAATCATATATGCGAATGGGACCATCTCGCTCCATCATGTAAACTCCAGTGTCCTTGATTTTAAAATCTTTAGCCATCTCCTATAGCCATCATCATCATATCTAGTACCATGGACACAATCTTTATGGGATTTCACTATAATAAAACATACCTTACGGTTTTTTACAAGTCACTCACTTTACTAAATGTGACCTCATTATATCGATTTTGATGGGACTTTCTTATTCCTTTGATCAACACATGGACAATATATTTTCTTTATCTTCTCTTTCAAAGTACGTGTCTTTACCGTTGTAAGAAATTTGTTCACTTCTGATACGTAAGATACATGAAATCTTGGCGTATCACACATCGATGCCCTATCCATCTACCAAATAATGCATTTAGTTAATATTAAAAATATGATTTATCAAATGTGTAATTTCAATATCCAACCATGTAAATAGTCATCATTAGTAACCTAGAGAGAAAAAATATTGTATTTTGTTGGTATAAAATGGTGCACTTCATGTGAATGTCGTATTTCATCGTGCAACACAGTTTGGTTCATGCGAAAAGATTTGTTTCATCATGGAAAATGGTGTTTTTCATCCGAAACGATGGGTTTCGTTCGATATGCTATGGTGGGTTATGCATAACGGTGCGATCGCGTGAAGCCTTGTTTTGCGTGATGCAAAAGAGTGTGTTTGGTTGTGTAATTCATCAACTTAGAAACTTACGTCTATCATGAAATTAACGACTAGGAAATTAATACTAACTGTTGACAACTATATATGAAATTATGTAGTAAATTGTACTCGTGAAACTAATTTAACCGCCCTAAAATACTACAAAACATCTCATACACTCTTAACAAAACTAAGATCTTTGCAACAGACCCATGAATTAAAAAAAAGTAGAGGGTATGTCGGAGCAATATATATATATATATATATATATATATATATATATATATATATATATATATATATATATATATATATATATATATATATATATATATATATATATATATATATAACCTTAATAGCAACTTGAAGGAAAGAATTAAACTTCAAAATCTCCCCCTCCCCCTATACGTTGCTATTTTAGACTATTTTTCTTTTCTAATCCAATAAATCAGATCTATTTATCTTGCCACGTTAGCTATTGGTAGTATAACATTTCTCCTGCTTGTAGTAGAATTTTAATCAATAATTAAGATTGTTCTACCGATGATAATAGTAGTGTGGTAGAATTAGCAGTAGAAAGCACTATAGCCAACCCCATCTAGCAAACAAGAACAAATAGTTTCCAGAAATAATAACAAGACAAATTGTAAATGCTAAAGAAAACAATTTCTGTTTCAGAAAAATTTTAATATTTATAATATCCATATCAGTAGCCTATGCAATACACGCATTGATGGCTAATGACCATAATTTGTCAAAATTAGTGCCTCGGCTTGTTTAAGAATTTCGAACCAAATGTTCACGTATGGATAACTGGGTCTTACTTTTCTTGTTTTACTGGTAGTTAGGTCACACTAATTTTTAAACTATTTTTGCTGACCGAGTACAGGGTTACCACGTAGGACAAACCACTGTCCTCTGTATTGCCACATAGGTCCTCACAAGACAGAACCACAGTAAACCACCGAGAAACTTCAATTATCTCATTCTTGAAACTTAGGCGAACATTAGGCCAGTCTCAATACGAGTTTTATAGAAGTATCATGCACATTAAATAAATGACACATCAATACAAAAGAGAATATTTGCATGAAACTATGAGTAGAGAAAATGAATTTCTTTCATGGCTATGAAAGTTTGGTCATCGTTTCAAGTCCTTGGTAACGCAGTGAAACCTGCATTTAGATGCTTAAGACCTTTCATGTAATCAAACACGGTATGCACGCAAGTAAACTTTCAACAGTAATTAAATACTTTCTTTTGCTTTGGAAATGGTACAATGAAACGTTACACTGTGAGTATATGTTTTATGGATTGTTTTATCGAGTTAATTATTTTAAAAACTATAGTAAAACTGGGCATTGAGACTGGCTTTATATACTCGTTTTGTGGTTAAGATACGTAAATGAAATTCAAATAGTTGAGAGACTTAACGTTTTCTTGACCGATGACTCAACTATGCAGGCTTAGAGCAGGTACAATAGCAGGCCATAAGCTGGCTGTAAATATATTTTAACGAGATAAGAGAGAAGAGAAAAGAACAGTGTGCTACAGATTTATAGCCAGCTACAGCACGGACTATAATACGCAGTGCGTGTATTGTAAATATATTTTAGTGAGATAAGAGAGAAGAGAAAAGAACAGTGTGTTACAGATTTATAGCCAGCTATAGTACGGACTATAATACGCAGTGTGTGTATGACAGGTGAAACATGTTAGTATATGGTTTGTAGATAACTATTATATAAATTGGCTATTAGATTGGCTATAAACGAATTAAAGCCAGTTAGCTATACTATTTAACTTGCTCTTAATGGACTAGCCTGATCTACCCGATCTGGGCCGCACGTTGGTAATTAAATAAAATAATTAGTGATTACATAGATCAATCAATTGGTAATTATTAACAAGGTAAAGTAATAATTAAGCTGAATGCATGTACCAAAAAATCTACCAGCTTAATTAATTCTCAGCTCTAGTCTTAACTAACTCAACAGTCTGTCCGTCCGTGAACCACCGGTGCTCCAGCGCCTCGCCGCCGTCAGCCTCTCGTCGGGGTTGAGGGCCAGCAGGCCGGCCAGAACCTCGCGCCCAGCCGGCGACAGCTCCGGCATACTGTCAAACAGCTTGCAGGCACCGGTGGTACTGGTACTGAGGCGGTCGAGCACCTCGGCAAGCAGGTCCTCCACGTCGGTGTCGAAGTCCTCGAACAGCGGCGCGCCGGTGAGAAGCTCGCCCATGACGCAGCCGAGCGCCCACATGTCCACCGCCGGGCCGTAGTGCCGGTTCCCAGCGAGCTGCTCCGGCGACGCGTAGGTCAGCGTGCCCACCAGCGACTGCTCGTACGGCTGGCCCGACGGCTTCACCTGTGTTGCCGCACCGAAGTCGCAGAGCTTGAGCTCGCCGGCGGAGCCGACGACGACGTTGTCGGGCTTGATGTCGCGGTGGATGATACCGGCGGCGTGCACCGCCTTGGCCGCGGCAAGAAGCTGCCGCATCATCCCGCGCGTGGCGTCCTCGGACGACGGCCCCGAGATGAGGTCGTAGAGGCTGCCGTCGACGGCGAGCTCCATGGCGAGGAACATGCATGTACCCGAGTTCGGCGTCCTGAACCACGTCGAGGATCTCCACGATGGACGGGTGGCCGGAGCAGGCGGCCTGGCAACGGACCTCGCGGCCATGTCGACACCGTGGCGGCGGATCCATTTGAGGGCGACCTTCTCGCCGGTTCGGCGGTCCCGCGCCTCGTAGACGACGCCGAAGGCGCCCTCCCCGATGACGTCGAGCCTCTCGTAGTCGTGGATACTCCCGAAAGCAGCAGCAGAGGGGAGGATGGAGGAGCGCATCCTCTTGCTCTTGGCGACGTGATCATCTTCGTCATCCTCCTGCGCGGGGCGCTTGCGCGACGCCATGAACTCTAGATTGCTAATCTCTGCCACGCAAATATGGATTAATGGAAAGTAGCAATCAAGAAAACAAATTGAAGCTTTATTAGGGAGAGGGAGAGAGTCAGAGACCGACACCGAATCGGTGCGCGCGCCTATTTCTCTTTGGAGTATATATTTTTGTGGGATGGTGTCAAATCTCAAGGTTTTGTTTGTCTTTTTGTTTTGGTTTCTTTTACGAATTGTCAGACTGATTTTCCATGTAAGTCAGGTAGCCAAAATAAGAGAAAACATAACACAAATATATCATGAGGTAGTAGTAAGAGTGAAACCTTCAACTATTCTGAAGCACTTTCCGTTTTCTATGCTGCCATTAAGTGTCTCCTAACTTTCCAATTTATATTAGTGTCATGTCCATCAGTAATACATTCCAATGCATCACAATTCAATGTACCATCTAAACAATTCATCCTGAAATCTGAAACCTGAAACTTATATAGATTCATGATTAGATAAAACCAACTGATCACCTATACTTGTATGCCAAAATACACTATTTTTAGTATAACAATATGTCGGAGATATGGGCCCATGGCATCCCCTGTGTATGGGTGGCGTGCTGCGACTGTGGGCCCAAAGACCCAAGCCCAAAGGGATGAGGGTAGGGGTGGACAAAAAGCTCGTGGCTCATTAGCTCGCTCGACTCGTGACAAACTCGGCTCGGTTCGACTCGACTCGTTTCATTTTTCTAACGAGCCAAGCTAGCATATTAGCTCGTTAGAGATAACGAGCCAGCTCGAGGTGGCTCGTGAGCTGCTCGTGAGTCTAACGAGCTAGACCAAAGACACAAGATTCACCGGCGTTCATTGATTTCACCGTGAAATGCATGTGTTCAGTACTTCATAGGTTTACCATGTGATTTGTTGGTTCAAACTTTAATATTTAAATACAATTTCATATGATTTGCTTGTTTGAAATGAAAATTTACTTGTATAACCTATTAAAAAATTATTTAGGTTAACTTTTTATGCATGGCTCACGAGCCTAACGAGCCAGCTCGAGCTTTATAACGAGCCAAGCTGAGTTTTTAGCTCATTACGATAACGAGCCAAGCCGAGCCGAGCCAGCTCGTTATCTTAACGAGCTGGACCGAGCCGAGCTGGCTCGTTATCCAGCCCTAGATGAGGGGACGGGGGACAGGCCCCACGAAGTCACATGCTCCCAGGAGGCCAAGCCCAAAAGTGGGCCAGCTGAACGAGCAGTAGAGGGGTCGGGGCGCCCCCGACCTCCTCGTTGCGCGGGCTACATATCACGGGGCGCACCCCGCGTTAGACGTAGCCTCGGTGCCCAACCACTGTTTTTATTGTGATGGGAGGACGCCTGGTGCACCGCGTCACCCTCATGATGGGTGTAGGCATGTGCCCGTGCCGTATTAAATGTTGTCTTCACTCTCCCGCACCCACCAAATGACGAGATTCCGACACTTGGATCTACACGTGGGACATTCATTCAATGGCCAATGGACAACATTCAGATCAATGTAACTCCTAGGCCAGCTCCAAGTACTCATCCGCCGCCGCCAGCCCCTCCAACTCTTGTATCTGCCTCTATTGCCGTTGAAGACGTTACGGAGGTAGATAGTCTTGCACACCTCCCCCGGCCTGCCCAGAAGCTGAAGAGGGTGAAATCTTCCCCACCCATGGTTGATACCCAGAAAAAAGGTACTTCAAGGGGAAAGGAAAGAGACAAGGTGCAAGGGACGCTCCTAGCAACTAAGAAGCTAGATCTCGGCGAGGCGCCAACTCGTCATAACCCTCCAACTGAATTCACATTGGGCATGAGTTGGTCGGGGACGACGTGTTAGCCAAGATGGGCGACGCATGCAAGGAGTTGCACGGGTACTACATGGAGAGATCTAATAGAAGAAGGAAGAATAGAGAGACCATGATGACGGGGCAACACGATGTACAACCATTCCTCGGGCCTCCAGGCTTCATCGCTGTAGACTTTAGAGATCTATGGGACCTCTACAAGTTACGATCGATCGACACCAACCTTCTTAAGTGCTACACCTTGTAAGTATTGTTGGGTATGAAATTTAGTAATAAAAATCTATATATTACGCTTACTCGGATCCTTTTTTTGCTTATAGGTTGACTTGGAAGCATGTCCATCATCATACACCCCATGTTGCCTTGCTCGATCCGGCTGTCGTCAACGAGACCACTATGAAGATCGATCAAGATAGCATGTTAGATTATATCTATGATTGCTTATGGTCCCGTCAAGACAAGGACTTCCTTATGTGTGCCTACAATCAATAGTAAGCATGAACCCTACTTACAATCAAAAGGGACGACATGCATATCTTTAAGTACTTAACTAGAAATTTATTTACATCGTAGGGGTCATTGGATTCTTCTGGTCATAGTGTCGAAGTGGAGTTTGGTTTACTACCTTAACTCCAACATCAAAAAAGACATATATGATTGGACGGAGATCGAAGCTACCTTGAATGACACCTGAGGCAAATACATAGCAAAAGGCGGAATTCATAAGGATGGGCATCCCATACTCGGTCACAAGAAAGACTTCCCAATATGTCAACAAGTTGGTGACCAATGTAGGTTCCACGTCTGCCATCACATGAGAAGCTTCGCAGAAAAGGTGGCATTGCTCAACCTTGAGGTGTGTGCTTCGGTTGTTTATTATGTACGTAGGACGACAACTCGCAATGTATGTACACTGACTTGGCGCCTCGCATGTAGGATAAACTTTCAAAGATGCCGGAAAACAACTTCGATATCATTGGAGAGGAGATAGCATGATTCATACTTGATGATATCTTGTCTAGCAAGGGAATGTTTAGAGTCAAGAGCTAGCTAGCTCGTCTCCGAATGCTTCAACATTTCCAATGCTTGCGACGAATATCTAATTGTGTAATTATATATTCGTTGAATTGTATTGAACAAGAGTTGTAATTAAGTCTAATACTTGCGACAAAATTTTCTAATGCTTCAACAATTACTGCACTTAAGTCAATCTAATATGTACTATTTGTTATTCTGGATTATATAATATCTCAGTTACTAATTGATTACATCTAAACTTATTTCAGTTTATAACTCTGTTTTGGAGGGCCAAAAAGGATGTGAATGTATATGTATAATATTTGTGAAATGCTTTTACCGTGATGAAATATGTGAATGGACTCAAATGTGTATAAATGCGATGGGAATCTGTATATATGTCAAGGGAATAAACTGAAATTTGGGTTGCTAGGATTGACAAATCTGTATATATGTCATTTTCATAGCAGGCATGGCTAGCAAACGTCTGAGGCTAGCCAAAAATACAAATTTTATTTTATTTCCTAACCTGCTCATCACTGACGGGCGTAGTACTTATGCCCATTACAGATATTGTCATCTGTGACGGGTTCTATAATAGGCCAGTAGAGATATCATTATCTGTGACAGGCTAAAAGTTTTAGCCCGATAGAGATAAGGTCATACGAGTCAGGTTAATTTTGACTCTCACGTGGGTCAAATCTATCTGTGATGGACTAGTTCCTTTGCCCGGTAGAGATAAGTACTTCTTTGTGACGGGCTGGTTGGTTCGCCCGGTTGAGATAGGCTATCCGTGACGGGCTAGGTATGACTCGAACCGTTTGGAAACTTATCATTGACGGGCTTTTTGTTTGGCCCGATTGAGATAACATCTATCAGTGACGGCCTCTTGCCCGATGGAGATGTTACCACATATCAGGGATCTTTGCTAAGTGACATGGGCTATACCTGATAGAGACGAGCTTTTAGCCCGTTAGAAATGAGGGATCCCGTATCAGTGAAAAAAACACGCACCGTGTATTTTTAATTAAAAAGAAAGAAAACCTAGGTCCCCGAGAAGGATCTAAAATCTTCTAGTGCCCATTGGCAATGCTAAGTTCACATGCATGCATGCGTCCATGCTCCGGGAGTTCCGGAGTTGACATCTTCGGAAGATGCCTATATCGAATGAACACTGGTGTAGTGGTACATTATATACAGCTCAAACTAAAACAGCTAACCGATATATATAATCATATAAATGGACCTACGCCGTTGACTTGGACAATCTGTCGACAAGCGGTAGCTGTCCAAGTTAGAATATTGTCCTCGATAAACGCATGATTAATTAGTTGACGAGATGATATTTGTTACACAAACTGACTTATGTAAGAAAGGTGAGGCAACGCTTGTCTAATTACATCCACATCAAATTAATCATCATATGTATTATCATTAACTCAAGAAAAACTTGACGGTGGTCACTTCGTTTGTCTATTGCTAATTAAGAACGTGCTCACAAATTGCATACAATATCTTCTTAAAAAAACTTCGTGCATTAGTTACATGCAACAGATATAAAACATAAAAATTATGTATTAAATTTGGTATAACCATCATACATGTTTGTTTGTATATATCAAATATACATTAGTTGTTATTCATACCTTTATATGATACTCCCTCCTTCGTTTCATAATGTAAGATGTTTGACTTTTTTTTACAATGTTTGATCATTTGTCTTGTCAAAAAATTATGGAAATATTATTTATTTTGCTTGTGACTTAATTTATTATCAAAAGAACTTTAAGCATGAATTGTATTTTTTTATATTTGTACTAAATTTTTGAATAAGACGAATGGTCAAACGTTGCAACTAAAAAATCAAACATGTTACATTTTAAAACAGAGAAAGTAATAGTTTGCCAGAACTGATATTTGTCGGTGTCAAAACGACATAGAATCAATGGCGAGAACTAGAAATTTAACAAAGGATTAATTACGGATTTTTAAGGTACGTTAAATGACTGTGAGTACCAATCGGATTTCGCGCGTATAAATTCTACAAGGTAACATTAAAACTAAAATATATATCTTTGCGATAAAATTATGGGTCATATATTATTTTAAAATAAATAAATAATAAATATATCTTACCAAAATTTAGAATAAAATATATATTAGATATAAATATTACCATACTACTATTGCTGCAAGTAGAAGGTAAAATAACATTGTCCTTAATTAGACTAGACGCGTCTCACGTGCATCTTATTCATATATGGTTAGACGACTTTGATTGACATTATCGTGCATGTGTAATTGTGTATCGATCATCTCCCGCGCGCATTCAACTACAGTAGCAGACGGCTGGACGTTCACCGGGGATGGAGGTAGCGCTGCGCACGGCGGGGTGGCTGGTCGGCAAGCTTGTGGACCTGCTGTCCGGCGACCTGCTCACGGCGCTGGACAACAGCTAGAACCTGGGCGCCAACGCGCACGCCATCAGGGCGGAGCTCCTCTACACGCAGGGCCTCCTGCACAAGGCGGATGGCCGGAATCTCGCCCACAACCCATCGCTGGCGGCGCTACTGATGCAGCTCAGCAAGCTCGCCGAGGACGCCGATAACGTCCTCGACAAGGTCGACTACTACCGCATCCGCGACGACATCTACCACATCCAAGAGGCCGGCGACGCCGACGGTCTCTTCCGGCGGTTCACCATCAACGCCCGCCACGCTCTCGGCAAATGCCGTCGCTCTTTCACCTCCTCCTTGTCGTGCCGTGGCGCCGCCGCCATCGCCACGGCTGCCGAGCCACGCCCAGTTGAAGCGGAAGAAGTATTCTTCAATAGATCCATGGAGTCCGAGAGAATCAAGTCGCTGATGGCGCAGATGCAGCCGCTGTGCGCCAAGATCTCCAACTTCCTGAGGCTAGAGCTGATGGGCGGCCCAACGCACAGCAGCAGCAGCACTGCAGCACTGGACACCGCAGCTGCTTTCAGCGAGCGTGTCATCACCACCACCTCAACCAGCCTCGAGGCCAATCTCTACGGGAGGCAGGAGTTGTTCTACACTGCCACCAAGGAGATCACCGGCGTCCGCGAGGGCCTCACCGTTCTCCCGGTGCTCGGGCCTGGGGGAATCGGCAAGACCACCTTCGCCCAGCACCTGTTCAATGCCGTGAGGGTCAAGAAGCACTTCCACGTTAGGATCTGGGTGCATGTCTCCCTCGACTTCGACATGCTTCGCCTCACCAAGGAGATCTTCAACAGCATAGTCTCCGGTGAGCAAAGTCGACGAAGCATTAATGTGATGGAGCCACAAAACCTTGAGCAACTCCACAGACAGCTCGAGCAAATGCTGCAATTCAAGAGGTTCTTGCTCATCTTGGATGATGTGTGGTCATGTGGCAGCGAGTACAAGTGGAACAGGTTCTTGGCCCCGTTCAAGAAGACGATGGTGAAGGGCAGCACGGTCATAGTCACAACTCGATCTGAAGAAACTGCAAGCATGGTTAAATCTGGAACTGTCGTGGACATACGCCTAGATGGCCTCGGTCCTGAGGCGTTTTGGGCCTTCTTCTTAGCATGTGCCTTCGGTGACCAAAAACCTGCAGACAACCACAAGGAATTGCTTGATATAGGAAGAGAGATTGTGCAGAAGCTCAAGTTCTCCCCGCTCGCGGCAAAAACCGTGGGTCGGTTACTGAAGAAGGATCTTAGCAGGCAACACTGGAGTAGAGTTCTTGACAGCAAAGCATGGGAGAATGGAATTAGTGTCAACGAAATTATGCCGGCTCTCAAGCTTAGCTATGACTGTCTCCCATTCCATCTACAAAAATGCTTCACATTCTGCGCCCTTTTCCCTGATGATTACCAGTACCAAGAGTCAGAGCTGACTCACCTGTGGTCAGCACTTGGTGTCATAAACTGCAGCGGTCAGAATGATAGAATTCGAGACATAGGTATGCAGTACATTAACGGACTGCTCAACAGTGGGATTTTTCAGAAAGTTGATGGGGTAAAATTCTCACATGAAAAGGGCAGAGAAGTAAAGCACACATACTATGTCATGCATGGTTTGTTTCATGAACTAGCACGGATCATCTCATCACGTGAATGCCTCAGCATAGACTGCTCCAACCCCAGTCATGAGCATACCACCCCACCATCCATCCGACACTTGTCCATCAGGACTAGATGTAAAAGTGAAACTGCAGATACTGCAGGCAGTCTCAAGGATGAAATTATAAACCTCAAGGAGCAAGTATGTATTGCAAATCTGCACACTTTGATGTTTATTGGGGAATTTGATGAAAGGTTCTCTGGAGCTTTTAAAGAAGTACTTCAAGAAATCAAACATGTGCGTGTGCTCCACCTTTTCCAAACAATGGTTGAATTTCTATCCCCCAAACTTATCCACCTCCGGTACTTAAAAATTCAAGCATCCCAAAATCCAATGTACACGCAGTTACAAACCCAAACTCCTGCTGCAAATGATCCCCAGACATCCTTACCCTCCAGCCTCCCTAAATATTATCACTTGAGATTCTTAGACCTGCAAGATTGGACGGGCATGAGTACAGTGCCTGAACACATGCACATCAGCCATCTCATACATTTGCGCCAGTTTCTTGCTAGCAAAGAACTCCAATCCAGTGTTGCTGAGGTTGGAAAGATAAAGCCATTACAAGAGTTGAAAAAATTCCAAGTTCAAAGGGAAAATCGTGATGGATTTGGGCTTCAACAGTTGGGGCAGTTGAGAGATCTTGGAGGAGCACTCACCATCTCCAATCTACATAAAGTCAAAACAAGGGCAGAGGCAGAGAAAGCTAAGCTCAAGCTGAAAAGGAATCTAGTCAGATTAAAACTAGTTTGGGATGAAGCTGGTACTGAACAAACCGAGGAGGAAGCAAATAGCATCGAGGGTCTCCAACCACCTGAAAATATCAGGGAGTTGTGCATCAAGAATCATAAGGGTAAAACTTGTCCAGTTTGGTGTCACAGCGCCATGTCCTTCAAAGTCTTAGAGGTTCTCCACTTACATGGTGTGTCCTGGAACCCACTTCCCCCTTTTGAACAAATTCCTTACCTCAGGAAGCTTAAGCTGGAGAATATTGCCATCGAAAACTTTGAAACAAGGGGCAATTGCCTAGAGAATCTGAAGAGCATTGAGTTCATTGGTATGCTGAGCATGAAAACATGGGTGAGCACAAATTTGTTTACTCAGCTCGAGCAATTAAAAGTTTCAAATTGCCCACAGCTGATAGAGCTGCCGTTCTCACAAAACTTGCAGCTGTTGCAAACATTGAGACGAGAAGGTTCCCGTCCTGACTTGCAGATTCTTAGGATGACTGTTTGGAGGCAATTCCAGGCTTTTCCTTTGGAACAAAAGTCCTCAACAATGCCAAATCTGCGTGAACTTGTTGTTCAGGACTGTCCAGAGTTGTATCTACCTCCCTTGCCTTATACATCTAATTTATCTCCCTTGCCTTATACATCTAATTTACAGTTGGTTGAAGTCACAAGGAAGCAATATAAACTTCTGTACAACAGATACACGTTGGAAGTCGTAAGTCTGGATCTGGACAGCAATTTGTGTGCCTTGGGTAAACTGGATAATGGATTGGCATTCCATCACATGCAACAGTTAGTTCGTGTGACCATCAAGGAATGCTCGTCTGTGCCATTAACTACCCTGCAGAAGTTAGGCTCACTAGAAGAATTGGCTATAGAGGATTGCAGTAGCCTATCATCTGGGATAGGAGTGAATGGTGTCGTCCAGATATCAATAAAGCATCTTGTGCTCAGTAACTGCAACATCACAGGGAAGGAGCTGTCGGAGATTCTTGTTTGCTGTCCTTGTCTTTCTCTTTTAGAAATGGAACATTGCACTGGCGTAACAGGGCTGTGCATGCAGAAGAGCAGCCATGGAATGGACGGTGATAGTGGTACTGGTATGTTGCGATTCCCATCCAAGTTCGCCAGCACATTAAGGAGATTATTTATATTCTCCAAGAATAAGCTGGACCTGACTGTGAAGGGTGAAGTGCTCAGTGAGCTCGTGTCCCTCCAGTGGCTGCAGCTTGGGCAGTGCGTCCTCTCATCTAAAGACAGGTGTCCTGCTAACGATGAACTTCCCCTTGAAAACAACCTCAAAGTATTGAGGGCTTATGGTTACGACATGCACAACCTGGACGGATTGATGACAACAATTGCAACTGTCATGGCTGGTTCCAAGCAACTGGAGGAGCTGGACATTTGCAGCATCTCAGGTGTCCTCGATGATCCGATCTGCCGCCGCCTGTCAGACTCCCTGCGCAGATTAACCTTCCGGAGTGACATACTGGTGAAGGACTTCACAGAGGCGCAGGACATGGCGCTCCGGCGACTCACGTCAGTCGAAGAGCTCGTCTTCTATGGGTGCAACAGCTTGCAGTCTCTGCCCCCATCGTTGCGGTTCCTTCCTTCCCTCAAGAAGCTCGAGGTCTCCTTCTGCCACTGTGAAGGGGACACCCGAGACCTACAGAAGCAATGCAGCGATCTGAGGCAAGATATTAAGGAAGTTGTATTGACCTTCACCCCATAAATCTTGTTCCAAGGTAATTTACCTGTTAATTGCCTCAACCATTTTTGTTCCTTTTAACCTTGCTTCTCTATATATACTGCAAACTCAGTACTATATGATTGAACACCAACTGAGCTCCTTTATTATTTCTAGTGAGGGCAAACTAAACAGGCTAAAACCTGCTCCTCATGCAATAATGCAAACATAAAACATGCAAACGAAATATTTTATTTTGTGTTATCAAATTTATTTTCCTTTTACCATTCCTAATTTAATGTAGCACATGACCAAAGCATTTGATACTTGCAACAAGAGTGGGTTAGTGGACCAAGAAATTGTGTTTACCTCCACTGTGCACTGCTCTGGACGCCCTGTACTCGATTGTTCTCTAGCTAACGCAAGACGAGCATTGATACCATTTACTTGCATGTATAATAAATTTAAATATATTCTCCAAAAAATAATCCAGTTATATACTCCTATAAGAGAAACTGAGGATGTTTTTTTATAAAAGAGAAACCAAAAACATCATTCTGATGGCCTTTAAATAAATAAAACATTGTGTGGGAGCACACACAACATTGGTGTTGGCTGCTAATGAACAAGTAGCTTTTATCCCCATGTCACATCAGGAAAAGAGGAACTCTCAAATATAAACAAATGAAATCAAATTTTTAGCCCCATAATATACTTGTGATTCCAACTGTTTAAGAAATGGCAAAAACTAAATCAGGGCCAGGCTCTGAAAGATATATGGCTCCCGTCGCCAGTTGCTAAATTCCAATAAGGTGCTTACAATTTACAAGATCAAAACTGATTGCTCTATCGGAACTATTGACAGCACAAATAAAATAATCCATCAGTGGTTTTTGAATTGTATTTTACTAGGTTAAAGAATGGGCAGTAAGAGTCAAAATGGGCAGAGGGTGTTTCACTATATCATTGGGGATTTTGACACTGCGACATTCAATTGAACACCTCATGTGCATGGCAAAAATAGTTTACTCACTCATCGCAATTAAAATCAAATGGGCAGTAAGAAGTCAAAATAGCTTTGCTCGTCCATCACAGTCAAAATTAAACCGGAAGGAAGAAGACAACAAAAGAAAAAAAAATGCATTCAGTACAACTCTGTTGGCCCGGCGTTATAGCGGCGTGAATCCCTTAGGCGCTCGAGAAGATGATGTCGACGACCGCGTAGGAGGTGGCGGCTGATGGGATAAGCGTTGAAGCAGCAAAGGTGGGCGGCGGGCAATGGAGCGCGCAGGCGACAGAGAGAAGATGGAAGAGGCGCGGGAGATCGGCTTGGAGGGGGGGCGAAGATGACTCAAGTGACTCCGGATCGGTGACAGCGTGGTCGTGGGTTTTTCCGTGTGCACGGAGGCGGTTGACGAGCCGGAGATGGGGGTGGCGCGCTCGGAAACGGTTGACGAGCCGGAGAGATTAGGGGCAATGCAGAGGGGAGCGGCGAGGTTGTCTGCACGCGGGGAGGCGGTCGACGAGCCGGAGATTTTGACATCCTGGACCTTTTCGAAAACTTATTTTACAGACAAACTCTTAAAAAAACTTAATGTATGAACAGATACTTTTAACCGCGTCAACGTCATTGGCGTCGTCGTCCAATAGGACGATGCCAACATCATTAATGCCATCCTCACCAATATCATTAGTACCATCTTCCAAGTCATTATGTTAGATTCATTTGTCTAGATATTGACGCCGTCCTATTCAACCACGATGTCAATGACAACCTATGCCGTCCTATTCAATGACGACGCCAATGATATTAGCGTGATTAAAAAGATCTATTCGTGAAATAAGTTTTGTTCCAAGTCTGTTTGTAAAATATGTTTCGAAAACAGCCAGAATGTCACAATTCCAGACCGGTGCGGTGTTGGAGGTTGTATGCGAATGTGGGGGCGTGCGAACGATGGATTCGACGATCTAAGCGTTGGATTAGGGGATCGAATGGTTCACACACTCTATGGGTCTGCTTGGGTGAGGATTCAACACCACCGCTACGTTTTTTCAAATGCGGTTTGTGTTTTCCTTTTTTTTTCCTCATACGTGTCGTGATTTTTGTTTGTCTGTTAGTACGTTCAAAACGGATCGAAATTTTTCCGGAATCCGGACTTGTCTTTTAAAACGGAACCAATCGGTCCGAATTTTTTTGGAAACGGTACCAGGATCAGATTTTTTCGAAACCGAAAACAGATACGGTAGGAGGACTATTCGCCATAATGTGAAATCAGTCGGAAACTTTCGGGATATTTTTCCGAAACTCCGAACAACAGCATCAATAAATTTTGGTCCAATGGCCCAATCGGGCCAGCCAGGCCCAAAGATTGCACTGAAGTCTGAAAGCCTGATACAGTGATGCATGACAAATTTTTTGAATTTTGAAATTTATTTATTAAATTATTACAAATTTAATTTTGTATTTAAAAAATTCACAGATCTAACCTCCTGCCGCCTATAGGAGGCGGAATGCTGATGTGGCAAACGGATAGCCGGTCGGGAGAGACGGCCGGCAACGGCGGCGCGACCAAAATTGCGTTTAGCCCCCTACCACCCTCTGTAAGGGCGGCAAGGGATAAATGCCAAAATGGGTCGGCACGGCCGAGAGGGGAGGGAGGCAGGGGTGGCCATTTTGCAGGCGGCCCCTGCCGCCCGCCCATACAGAGAGCGGTTTATTCGGTGGCTTATATAAGGCCGCCAGCCCCCTCCCTCCTCCTTATTTTCCCATCCCCACTCCACTCACTCTGAGTTGCGGGGAGAACTACATTGCGGCGGAGCTCTGCTGGATATTCGCTGTTGGGAACTACATAAGTTTTCCAAATATTTTGATATGCGAAATAAATGTTGTTTATATGACAGTTGATTTAGCATGGGAAATTTAGTTCATACAAAATTTATTTATAGTGTAATAAAACATAGTAAAATAGAATTAAGTTAAATAGAAAATAAAAGTAGCTTATCTTGTAGTTAAGAAAGTTATTAAGTACAATTAAATTTTGTGCAAAATGTAGTTAGGCTGTAATGTAGTTAACAACATAGTTGCAGTTTAAATTAAGCTGAAAATCTAATTCGTTGTTAGCGTGCTGTTGTTAATGTAGCTTATACTTAAAATAGAATTATTGCTTTAGCATGCAATAAGTATTGCATGGACTTATTATTGCAGGAAATTAATGATATAGTTAATGAGAAGTTAGTTTAGTGGCAAGTTGATGTAGGTTATATTGTATTGTACAGTATAAAAAACAAGATTTTGTTTATTTGAAAATGTAGTTAGGTTGCGTTGTAGTTAATAATGTAGTTATAGTTAGTCTGTAATATAGTATAATAGAATTCGTATTGTAACATCGTCAGAATTTTAGAGTAAAATTTTTGCGAAAATATTTCAAGTTGTCGTTGTTTGTTTTGTCAAGTTGGAGCTCTTAGAGTCCATTACATTTCTTTTATCCTTTCCATTCGCCGTAATTTATCTAAATCTTCGTCATCAATTCAAATTCACATGCATTTAACTATCACCTAATTCCCACTATTAATCTAAGAGTCTAGCATGGATCCAAATTTCTTTTGCAATCATTTGATATAAAGTTCTTATCAAAAAAAATCCAGTGTTCATAAGAATCCCTATTCAAAGTCATACCGATATCCATAGACTGCAGTCTTATCTATTTAATTTTATTTTATTCAAATTATATCCAAGTTCCATATCAAATCTCTACTTAAACATCTCTTATCATAAATTTATCCTGTTCACGGACAGATTCACTCCGTCTTCGGGATTTGGCCTGTTTAATTTTTTCCTTCGTCGGTCGACCCGTTTTTCTCGGATCAGCAAAAACCAGTGCATCTTTTTCGGTTGGCCCAAGCCAGCCAAGGTCGGCCCACTCCCATCCACCGTCGTAGATAGAACTCATCCGCAGCGCTCCTGCAACCGACGTCGTCGTCGTGATCTTTCTGCCACCCGACCGCCTCTGGGGCCGACATCGCTAGAAGCTGCAGTTGTAGTCGGCAATTTCGTCGACATCCATATATTTTGCCATGTCGTGATCCACGCACCATTTCTCTCTCCCTCTATTGCTACAGTTCGTCATCCAGAGCCCAGTCGATCCCAAACAAAAGTTGTGTTGTTCATCTCTCTGTTCGAGCTCCCGTGGTAGAGCTCGAGCTAGAACTCCACTGCCACCATTAACGATGTTCATCCTCTTTTGTGTCCGCCCCGTTGGTCGCCACAAAGTCAATGTAGGCCACCGTGACCCCTCCTTCGTCTTCATGAAGCCACACCGCCTCCCACGGCCGGAGTCGTCGCAGTCAGACTCAATTTTGCCAGAACTCGAGTTTTGGTTACCGACGCCCGTCTGCAAAATTCATCGCTTCCTTTGCTCCATCCTCCAAGTTGAAGGTAAAAATGGAATTCTTGTACTTTCTCACGCGTTTCCCCTCTATTTTCTCCTCCAAATTTATCGCCAGAATCATGGTGTCACCATCTCCGGAGTTACTGCTGGCGTTCCCCTGTTCCTCACCGTCGGGTTGTACGGTGACCCGCTGCTTCGCGCCGCCCCGCGCCCAGCCTCCTGCGCTGCTGCCGCCGTCGCCCTTCCCTTGACCTCTCTGGCCGTCGCGACCCTGCTGAAGCTCGCCGGAGCGCCGCCGCCTGGCTCTGTTTCCTTTGTTTGGCCTCCACGGCGCACGTCGCGCCACCGTTGCCGACCATCCCGGCGTCCGCCGAGCCCACATCCGACTCCGCCTCAATCCCTAGAAGCTTCTCCGTCTGTCTCCCTTGCCAACCGCCGTCTCCACCGTTGTCTTCACGGTCGCCGTCGTCGGCATGAACCAGCTCCCGCGGCCGTTGGCCCTCTCGCCGTGGTTCTGGCCGCCGTAACTGAGGGAAACGGAACCCCTTAGGTCTTGTTCGGCTAGAGAGGGATTAGGCGGGATTGGGTCACAACCCCGTGGATTTCTCTCCCGCGAAATAAATCCCGGTTCAGGGAAAATCGCTGTTCAGTTAAGCCCAGTCGGGGTTCTAACCCGACCCATCCTAGGATTTTTCTATTTCGTTGGGAGGGGAAATAACCCTCTCCATCGGTGGTGTGGAAAAAATCTCATCTTATATGATAATGTGTACACTCTGAACCCGCTACTTTCTTTAAATTCCTACTAAAATGAACGGATGTTTTTATGGAAGGGATTATGAGAAAATTCGAAATTCAAACCTCACATGGATTGAATGACACGGGTGGTGTTCACCTAATCCCCTCCGAGATAGATTACTCTTGGGGATTAAATCCCAAGTAACCGAACAAGATCTTAAGACCTTAGTATCTCGGTCCCGGGGCTCGCTTCCCCTCTCTTTTCCGCAACCTCCCAGACCGCCGACGATGCCGGCTGCCGGCTGCCTCTCTCACGTGAATCATCAGAGATGGGACAAGAGAGAAAGGAAAAGAAAGAAGAGAGAGAAAACAAGATTTTTTCTATTTAAAAATAATTCCAGAAGACCCTTTTAACCGCATATCAATTTGACCATCCGTTTGATCTCCGATTTCAAATCTGAAACATATTCTAGACTTCTTGAATTATCCCAAATTCAATTGCATCGGTTTCGTCGCCATCCGAGACTCCGAAGTCATAACCTTAATTTTGGCCGGTCCTAGGGTTTACTATTCATTAATACCGGCGAAACCACTCGAAATCATCCTTTAACTCAATATATTATTATTTGGTTAGCCACTCTACTATACTGAATAATTATGTTGTCAAATCCGGAGTTTATCCTAACATATCGACGATGTTTGAAGCGTTGATTTCATATTATTTCTTTCAACCCGACCTCATTTAATTCCTAAATTCTTTTATTCTTATACGCTAAACCATACACAATTCAAGTTATTGATTTAATTTAATATCTCAGTAATCTACCATCATTATCTACCCATTCGTTTGATTTAAGCCAACCATACCTGATCCTTGGACTATCTTTCGATACGCATGATTTAATCTTAAATGTGTATGCAACTCAATCGGTTACTCTTGTTTCGAATCTAATCATTTGCGACCATTGACCAATTATGGACCACTTATATTTCTTCTATCTATATCAATTTCTTTGTTCATGACAATACCTTGAGTTAAATCCTAAGTCTCTTTGTTGCTATACACATAAAACCACCCGCTCCTCTTATAAAGCCACATATGATCATAGCATAACTATTCCAATTAACAATTCAAACTTCCACCATTATCATCTGTTATTGTAAGCCCTAAGCCATATCTATCCAGACCTTTAACCCTAATATTATTTTTCGAACCAACCAGAGTCTATTTAAATCCATCTATCCTTCATTTTGTTATGATATCTCTTAGAATCACCACATCAGTCACACGACATTAGTTTCACAACTCATACAACAACCTAGCTATAGACATCCTCCTAAATCCAAGTTTACTTTATTTACCACAAAATAACCTTGTCTGACTTATCGTCTTCTCTTTCGACACCCTAACACATAGCCTCTCCTATATACAGTTTAAGCTATCACCTCTATTCAATGGTTTAGTAAGTTCTAACCTTTAATTAGCCATTATCTATTTGTATCCCTGTTTTATCCGAATCAACTCTTACCTCGAGTTGTGCTCGATCTTTATTACGTGGAATTTAAATCAATCTCACCTTATGCAAAACCATATAAAATCATATCACAATTTCATGATATCTTCTACTTCTGGACTATATCATACACTACTCTGACTCTAGATCACAACCTTATAGGTATACAATCATAATTTTGATCCTATATCAGTCAAAAAACCTTCCAAATCCCTTCCATCACCCATTCACCCATCCAACTTTTGGTTGTTATTTTATTGTTTATTTATAACTTTTAGTTTTATGGTTTTGTTTATTGTTTATTGTTGTGTGCGTGTGCTAGATCATATGGAAGAAAAGTCTATCAAGCCGCTGCAAGAGCTGATGTGGACCTGTTGACATTAAAATGTGATCCGACATGTCACACACGAAGGCCTGGGAGTCAATCTTAGACAGCTCCAGTGCATGACCTAATTCGTAGAACGATGCACGGGCTTGCCAGTTAGTTTGATCCTGCAACTGACAAGATAAACAATAAAACAAGTCCATCGACTATCGAGCCGATAGGTGACTTGATATCCAGCCGATCGGATGCTAGTGCAGCAATGGTTAGTCGATAGGAGAATCGATCAGTTATAAAAAGCTTGGATCAGCTAGAAACTTGATAGAAATAGAATTAAAGTAAATATTAGACCAACGTAATCCACTAAGTTACTTATTAATCTTAGCCGATCGGACGAGCCCCTATAACCAAATCAAACTAGACATACAGAGATTGGACTTAACCAAGACAGTATGCAGTCGAGCACGATATAATTATAGGAAACATGAAGATCGATAAGGCTAATAAATAAACCGATGAATAACTTGGAATAAACAATGAATGCTTTGCTGCGATCGGCTAAACCCAACTTGCATATAATCCTCATAAGCCGATACAACATAAATAACTGCCGATCTAAATAAATTAAGTCGATTGGTGTAAAAAGAACATAGTAAGGCAGTCGGCTACTCTACTGATGTAAATATAATGAACATATAGATCGGCAAAGATCATCGGCTATAACAGTGGATAATCAATCAAGATCTATAAAATATCTAACTTAGCTTACTAGAAATAATCATAGCAGATCGAACCCAACCGAGACAGTTCAAGATTACGCCTAGCAATGTCAGGCTAGATACTAAATAGATCTGGATTGCTAACAAGCCAACGAGCCGATCGCTGATAACTTATCGACTGGTACTCCGATAAAACAATGAGCAAAATACATCAATCTGATAAAAACCATCTGACAAACGTAATATACTAGATCGGACCTAACCGAGATAGTACTAGATTGAATATGTTAAACAGCAAATAGCAAACCAACGTAGATCGCCCAAAGTGGTCGACTAGATCAACTCAAAACACGAAAGTGATCTAAGTTGAACTGATACGATAACTAGCAATCGCGCAGCTAGATTAGAAGATCAGACTGAACCGAGACAGTTCTAATCTAGTCGAACGATTACCGTGGCCCGGCGGAATGATGGACTTACCCCTCCGCCGGAGATTGAAGCGATGCAGCCCCGCGTCAGGTGCCAAGTTCTGCCGGAGATGAAAACCTCCGACAAGAGGGTGGCGATGCGCCGAAAATAGTTGATCTAATTGATGTGTAGATGGAAAACAATGACCATGGGTATACATATTTATTCCCTCGGGTTGAGGCTAAGCCATGTTGGACACGACATACAACTCCTAATAGATAAAAAGAAATAACAAACTCCTATGTAGATTCTATCTCTAACACACAAGTCCCAATCGGACTCTAACAACCTTAGAGATAAATGAAAAATCTAAACTAACTCTAATAAACAGATAAAATTAAATTACACGGACTTTGATTATTCCCGAATCTATCTGTAACATTCCAGGCCTAATCGGACTCTATTTCTTATCCGATCCGGACTCCATCGGCTGAATCCGAGTCGTATTCCGCCTGGTCATCTATCCGATTGCCCTGTTTCCTGTCTGATTCGGTCTTTAATTATAGATTAATCCACGCGCGCTCGTCGCCGTCGCCACGCGTCGCCTCCGCTAGCTTGTCCGTGCCGCGCATGTCGTCGTCCTGTGCCGCTCGGCCGCCGCCTCTCTCTCCCTCGGCTGTCACCGACGCTCGCCACCGCACGAGCCGCTACTCCCGTGCGTCGTCACCGAGCGCGACACCAACGCCACCGTCGGGCCGTCCCACCCTGCCACCTCTGTTTCCTCTTCCTTGTCCCTCTCCCTCCCTCGGCTCGTCACCGTGCACCGCATCCTCGCACGCTGGTAGCGGCGCGTGCCGTTGCCTCAACGCGCGCAAGCCACGCTGCCATGCCGTAGCCCCGTCCTCTCCCCTCCCTCGCACCGCCGACGCCGCCCCGCGTCACCGCCACACTACCCCGCGGTCTCCTTGCCACTGTCCGCCATCGCCCTGCACCGCTCCTCCACCGCCGTGCTGTGTGTCATCGACCTCACCGCCGTCGCACCTGTGCCTCTGCTGCCTCACCGCTCCGCCGCACGCTGCTGCCTTTGTTGCACTGCCGCTTTTCCCTGGCCGCCGCCACCTCCTCCATGCCTAGCGCTGCCATGCAGATGCGCGTCGTGGCCGTCCCACGCTGCCGTGCGCCGCAAGCCGCCGTCGCATAGCCATCGCCGCCTTCCCCGCGTCGCCAAGCCACTGCTTGCCGGTCGCCGCCGCCGCCGCCGTACGCAAGCATCGCCGCTCGGTAGCGTTGTCGCTGCGTCGCCGTCTCGCTTAGCCGCCGCCGCTAGCCGCGCCATCCCCGTGCACCACCCGCAGTTGCCGCCTTCGCGCGCATGCTGCTGGCTGCCGTGTGTGCTCGCCGCGTGTCACCCCGCCGGCCCTCGTCGGTCACCGCCGACCAAACCCGTCGCGGGCCGTGCGCCACCACCGATCGTCACCCTTGCCTCTCGACGCCGGCCACGTCGATCGCCGCCGCCCGGTGAACCTCTCCCTCCTCCGCTCCGGCCAAGGCTGAGCCATTTCCCTTCCCTCTCTCTGTTTTGCTCTCACTGACGGGTGGGCCCGGCTGTCAGTCTCCCTCCTTTCCTCTCTCTCACCGACAGTCAGGGCCCGCTTTTAGTCTCCCCTCTCTGTATCACTGCCAAGTAGGAACTATGTGTCAGCAGCTCCTCTCTCCCTTCAGCCAGCCTGTGGACCCAGTCCACGGTGCACCATCGCCCTTGAGTCACTGCCTAGTGGGCCCATCCTATCAGCGACTGCCTCTCTCCTCGCTGATGTCATCGCCTCGAATTAATCGCGCAATAATTCAATTACAGTGTTTCCTGTTTAGTTTAAAAACCTAGAAAAATTCAAAAATTCATAACTAATTCATCTAGTCTCTGTTTAAGTCCATTCAAATTTCATTGAATCCAGAAAAATACCAAGAATCCATTAAAAATAGTTGCTTTCTCTCTTTTAGTAGTTTTATAGCCTGTTTTCGCCTGTTTGCCATAGGTTTTCCGCCCGTCACAGCGCTGATCGTTCTCGAAGACATCGCTGAAGTTCCTTATCGATTAGAGCAAGGCAAGTGGCACCCCATCCTTGAACATATTGATCTGAATATTATAAAATTCCCTGCTTTACATTCAAACACGTATTACTTTATGCAAATTTACTTTACTTTATTTTTTACCTATTGGGCAATTACATGTATTTATCTGTTGATTTCCCATTTATTATTATTGTCATCCCAGGGTTAATTTGACTAGAATTAGGGTTAGGCAATGCTTAGTCATGCTTAGTTCAACTAGCTCATGGGGTAATATTTCATAAATGCTAGACTGTAATAGTTCTTGATGATGATTAATCTCTCGATGTGGATTAATAACTACTAAAATATTGCTTATGGTGGCTGTGGGTGCATGGTTTTAAGAGTCACGCCCATGGCAGTTAAGGACCGGTTCTCAGGAAACCCTAGGAGTCTTACACGTACTAACCACAAGCCGTGAATGGGCAAGGTGGGATTTGAAGCGTAGCTTTGAACTTTTTGACGTACCCAAGCAAGGGTGGGACATGGCATACTGGATGACCACCGTACCCTTAGTGTGCGACATCTTCGTCGTGCCGCACTGTCCACACCGTGTGCTACGCCAGTTTGGTCTCCTTCGGACCTTCCCAGTGCCAGTGCATGCAGCCTGCTGCCGACCACAAGTATGTAATGTTGTATTGTTGTAATTAGGCATACGCCATTCATATGCTAATTAAGCCATTTTCAATTGCAGATTTACTCGATGTAGGCATGGTCTAGGGACGCGTTGCGTTCCACGACTACAAACTTACGTGGCCGACTGGCTCATCACTACGGAGGAGACCGTTTTGGAGGAACGGCTGCACACTGACGCGGACTATGAGGAGTACCTTCTTTGGTACCAGGCACGGACCCGTACCCACGTTACGCACACCCCGATGGAGCCTGTGGCACATGCTGCCAGGGTTGGTGACCAGTACCCCACGCACCGTGACCAGGAGTACTTTCGTGCGATCAGTCATTCGTCATCATCGAAGACTCTCATTCTGTATGTTCTTTGGAAGTAACGCATATTCTTTGGCACAGGTGGACACCACGCATGCGATACACGGCGAGGTGGACGCACTTGTCCGACGTTCCGTCGCCTGTAGAAGAAGATTACAGCTGTTGTGCGTGCACTGAGTTGTCATGGCGACGACGTTGTTGCACGACGGGGTGGCGGTTCCTCGATGTGTGGTCGTGATCGATCATCGACCCAAGGTACGAAACATTGCTGGTGAAGCATCACATATGACAATATGATATATGTACCAACAATTGAAGTACAAATTACTCGACGCTGTATTTTTGAGGCACAGTAGCGGGAAATCAACGCAGGCTGTCGAGTTGTCGAGGCATGGAGGAGGTACTTCCACTCAGGTAACCAACACGTCAAAGTAGGCTCCGTGGACGGGGACGCACGGTGCGGGAACATCATCACAGGTGTTAGGAGCAGGTACTCATCGAGCGTTCTCCGCGCAGCAAGTGGGGACCTCCACACAGGCGCAAGGTGGAGGTACGCAGGGATGGGGGTCGTCGCAGCCTGTAGGTACCATGACGACTCCCATCGGCACATTCTTGTAGGTGGACCTATGGACCTAGACGACGTCATCAGCCACATCGTCGATGTTGGCATGGGCGACCGGACAGGCAATAGGGTGGTTCTCCGATGCCGGAGGGACGTGGACCCTTGAAGGAGGTTGGACCGCCCATCCTACTGGCAGGTTGGCGGTACACGACAGGAGGTAGCTCGTCGGGATGGGGTTCGGGGGTTTTGGCGGCGACGATTTCAGCACTGATTAGGATGGCATCGACACCTTCTAGCTTAGTGGAGCTCTGCTTCCCACGTACGTAGTTTCCTACCTCCTCGACTCCACTACTCCCCACTCGTACTACCCGCGGCGTGCCACTAGATCCTCTTACGTACTCGCACTCGCAGGGCCACGTGAGGGCGCAGGGGAAGAGGGGTAAGTGGAGCAGGAGCTAGGTCCGGGGACTTAGGGTGGGGGTTAGCTAGTACCTATTTGCAGACTTGTGTTCTAGTTCTATTTACATTTGTCACCCAGACTTGTATGTACCGATATTATGTATGACTTTTTGTACCACTGCTTTGTACATGCTTCGTTCGTCCTATATCATGTCGCAACTAACGATGCATCGATGTTCTCCGATTAGTAGATAGCTGCCATGGTGTACTCGAAACATGACAGCCCAATGGCATCCTATCGTGCATGTCTGGCCTACCGTGGCTGAGTAGTCACGTCCTATCGTGTATGTCAGCCCGACCCATGGGCGAGTAGTCACAATCAAATTTCATTGCACCATGTGCAAGCATTTACATCAACCATAACAGGCCCCACTCGTCTGAACGACAACCTGTGCTCAAGTTGTCACAATAAACTATCAACGAATCACGACAACAAACTTGTATAGCATGCAATAATACCTTAGGTTCAAATATTAATCGCAAGCTATACACAATGTCTTCTGAACGATTGTATCTTGGTTTAGCTAGTTATTTTCTTTCCGCATACTAGGCTCTAGGCGATTGTATTGTATGCAATAATATCTGTTCGCATGTCAAACCTATTTGAACACCTAAACTAAACTAATATCGCTTCCAGCTAATGTTCAACCCGTTCTCCTATCGACATACAATCTAACGATTCATAAAATAAATAATTAGCTGCAACATTAAAAATTTTAATCCCCTTATATATCGATGCAATCATCTAAATCTAAGAATACAAATATAAACTTGTCTAAGTACAACTCTTTTAACTTATTAAATATACTTTAGTTCACAATTTATTTTCATTTCGTGTTTTTATGCAACAAAGATTGCCGTTAACCGAAACTACATACCACTCTTAATATAAATAACTTTAATCTAACACTAATTTATACTAGAATATTTACTTTAACATTAAATTTTATTAACATTAAAACTAATGATTCATAAAAAATTTATTAGCCGGAACATTTCAAATTTCAATCCCCTTATATATCGACGGAACCAACTATGAATATAGTTGTATAAATTTATCTGAGTACAACTCAATTCACTTAACCAAAATTTACTTTAGTTCACAATTTATTTTAATGACATAGTTCAATATTATAATAATGTTTGCCGTAAAGCAAAACTACAAAGCCAGTTTAATAAAAAGTAGCCTTAATCTAATACTAATAACTCTAAACTATTTTTACACATACTTACCTAAATCTAACACTATTTGTAACACCAATTAACATTTCTAACATTAACCGTCCTCTTTCAGGGCGGCAGGGGCCACCTGCAAAATGGCCACCCCTGCCTCCCTCCCCTCTCGGCGGCGCCGGCCCATTTTGTATTTACCCCCTTGCCATCATTACAGAGAGGGCGGAGGGGGCTAAACACAATTTTGGCTGTGCTGCCGTTGCTGGCCATCCTTCCTGGCCGATGGCCATTTGCCACGTTGACATTTCGCCCTTCTAGAGGATGACACAAGATTAGATCTGCAATTTTTGAAATGCAAAATTTAATTTGTAAATAATTTAATAAATAAAATTTAAAATTCAAAAAATTCGATACCTAAGTACGTGTTGTGCTGTGCAGCTGCTGCCGCCCCCGACTGCTGCTACTACGGCGGTCGTGCCTTGCTGCTCATGACGCCAGCTTTGACTCGTCGCCCCAGATTTATATGTTGTTTTAGAGAAGGCGTGGATATATATTTTGAGGTGTTTTGTATTACGATAAATTTTTGATATCGTATTTGTTCCGCTTCGTATTCGTTGCGATTTCGTTTTTGATATTGCCCTTTCGTTTTCGTATCCAAGATTTCTGTTTCCGGTTGCGGTTCCAAAAAATATGAAAACAGAAATGGTAGAGATGGTTTCGTCTGTTTCCGATGCGTTTTCATATGTATTTATTTTTGTAGCCGCACATGTCGGGGGTACGAAGGGGAGAGGGAAGACGGCTGAATGACTCTCTTTTAAAAAGTACTCCCTTCATTTCACGATGTATGAGTTTTTAGCCTTGCTAGACATATATATATATAAATTATATATATTTATTAATTGATAAATTTAGATAAAGATAGAAAGTCTTATAGTATAAAACAAAGGTCGTAGTAAAGATAAACATGTGTAACAGAATTTTACGGTTATAATGAACTATATTGGTCTATATGACTTGCCACTTCTTTTTAGACGAGAGCTGATCATGTGAGAGGGATTAAATTTATTCCATAAAAAAATGGCAAAAGGTTACTCTGCATCCTGGGTCGGCGGCCGACGGGCGGATCATGGAACCGGGAGCAAGAATCGGCACAGAATCCGCCGCATCATGCCCTCTTCCTCAACGCCCGACAAGCCGTGCGGACGTGCGGCGATGGCGCGGCGTTTGGCGTTCGCTCACCCGCATCAACGCCGGCTTCTGCGAGTTCGCAGCGGGAAACCGACGCATGGGAAGGCCGAAGGGGACGAGGCGCGGTTCAGCATGCTAGTTCGCTAACAATTTACTGTTGCATCGCGATGATTTATCCCTGGTGCAGATACAAATCGAAGACTTCTTGTAAACCAGACTCTTGTGCCGATGGTGTATGGACTCAGGTTAACTGTCTTCCTTCAGAACTCACCCAAACAGGAGAAGCTGACTCTAGAAATCGATGAGGTACAAGATTTTACACCTATATACTGAAATCTTTGCACACGTGTAATTGTCTATGCACTATTGTTATAAACCTTACTTTTTCCCTGCTATAGGCGTGTAGAGCGGGTCTAATGCGTTGGCAACCGGATACGTATGTATACATGTATATACGTGTGTATATATAATATATATTTATATATATTGGCACATTAACTTTAGACGTATAAATTTTTATACGTGCAAACTTTTGTATATAACTGTCCATATAAAGATAGATATAAATGTTATATGTACACAAAAAATTATACATATATACTTAATATAAAAGAAATCTTTATACATATAAATCTATACGTGTAAACTTTATACATACAAAGTAAAAATACCTATTTTATAAAGTAAAAAAAAAGTGCCACACGCAGTGTCGGCGGGTGTGCAGATTAGACTTTTCAAGGCATGCACCCATGAAATTGAAGACGAGGTTGAAAAAACATTAGGGGCCATTTTTTTTATTTTTGAAGAAAAAAACAAACCAAATATTAGGAACAGAAGATAATTTCTCAACAAAACTTTTTATATAGACGTTCGTAGCGATCTAAAAGCTAATAATGAAAACTAAACTACGATGAAAAACCTCAGAATTAAGTTAAAAATTCAAATTTTATCTTATAAACATAAAAGAAATAAAGATAGAGATGATCATTTATATATGAGCACCTCGAGCTTGTCGAGATCGTAGCTCGGGGGGTGATCCTCTCCTCCTGGTCAACCATGTGTTATTATTACTGGGAGACAAACAATTTGTCATGCGCTGCTGGTGATGTTCTGACAGAGTGGATTGTTTACCTGTTAGGAAAATTTTGTATTGTAACAGAATGGATAATTGGTTTGGAATGTTTTGCTGCAATGATCGTGATCAGAATGCTGAAGCTCTCGATACTTGTGAAACTGTTTCTTACATGTTTTATTTATGTTCGATATTTACAACTTACAATCTCTTTACCCGTTTTCACTTCTGGTTGCCATCATGCATTAATTTTGATTATTTGATTTTGGTATTTGCCATCTTTGGCATCTGTATTTCTGCATGTATTTTTGTTCCTTATTTATCCTTTTTGTGGCGCCCCTCCAAAGGACAGCCTGAACTGTTTATTTCTTTTGTCGATCAATAGTGATTCGTAATACATTGATTAATTACTTGAACTGTACAAGTCAGTTTGAGTCAGTATAATTCTATTTCTTCACAAGAAAAAGCGACCCAAAATTCTGGAACTCCCCGTAAACGCTGCGGAAATACTATATCAATCGGGACAGCTTTGGATGCGACTGCTTATGTCCGACGGGGATGCGGTTGCTTCCGGAATCAAGATCGCTGGCTGGGTAACGCCGCCTCCGCGCTCCGTAGCGACACCGAGATCGGCCTCGGCGACAGCGGCAACGCGATCGCCGTTGCCGGAGTGATAGAGGCGGGGCAGGACGCGACGAAGGTTCAGCGGGCGCTGTTCGCCGACAGCGTTGGGCAAGCTGCCACGGCACTGTATCTTGTGCTATTCAGTTAGTCGGCAGGGCTGTTCCTCCGGAACAACCTCGTCACTGTTGTCCTCTTTTGGGGGTGGCCGAGGCATCAGTAGGCCTCGCAAGATCCCCGCCAGCGAGTGGTTAGGACGACAATGCTACGGTTGTCACTTCTCCCGCTGCTCTTCCTTACGGGCAGGCATAGGAGGCTCTGCAATATTAAAACTTAACTAACAAGTACATTATGATATTACTGCTATAGTATGCTACGATATCGTGGTTTTCTTTTTGTTACTTTGTTTTAAACCAGTTGATAGTCATATAAATTACATAGGTAACATAGTGATTAAAATAGGTGATACCTGAAGGATATCAACTTAGTACATGGTATCTCACATGTACCATATATGATATCTTATAGTACCAGACATGATATTGTGACCAGATAACATGGTACTACGTATATACATGATACCTCAAGATACCGAACATGGTATCATATTCAGGTAACATGCTACCTTACATATACTATGTATAAGACCGAGAAGGAAACGACGACAGCTCCTGCTCCATTCGTTGGCTTGCAGTGGACGTGCTACTCGCTGATGACATTGAGCAAGATGGAGCGCGCGGAGGTGCGCCAGAATAAGCGGGAACCCTTGGAAGCTCCTGCTCGTGGGACTACCTGTGGCCGACGCGCTCCTTGCCGGCGCCGTTGAGCAAGGTTGAGCATGCAGAGGCATGTGTGGATGGCACAAATCATGGTGACGATGAGGAGCACAGCGGCATTAATCACTACCACGGCAGAGAGGAGAGCGCGGACGGCAGGATTCACTGCCGCGAGGAGCATGGGGGCAGGGAGTCAGCGCCGAGGAGCACGTCATGTCTTGATTCGCTGTCAGAATCAGGGATTTATTATCTTATTGTCTGAACGCTAAACCATAGTATAGCAGGCCCATTTATTTTTTCCGTTGAGCGTGAAGCATCAGAAATAAGAAAAAGAAAAAAAAAGAAAGTACCTCGGCTCATTTTAAGTCTGTTTCACCGTATTCCTTTTCTTTTGTCAGTTCTTTCAAAATGTTCAAATTTCTTGTTTTAAAAATAATTTAGTAGGGGCCTTATCTAAAATATAATTAAAATATTTTAAAAAATAAAACCAAGTCCTTCTGGATGATTTCTTGGTTCTTGATTTTCTGTTTCCACAGCCAGTGCCAGTGGGGTCCAGCTCGGTGCGATCGAGACATTGACTCGCTCTGTTTTGGAAACCGGTCGAATGAATTCAGAAGAAAATTCATTCTTCCTATGAACAGAACGAAACGAATAAACAAATAAATAAATCCCATTCCAGTAAAACAAATCTTTGGATCGATGATATGCAGAGCTTCAGTATAAATACTTGCTCGTGATAGAGTGATAGTGATGTGATCTGTGGTTCCCAATTTTCCAAAAAGTTTTCGATTTGGTAGAGTCGCGACACAACTCGATCCGGCTTCTGAATGAACACGCCTTTGAGCCTCACAATCGCAGCACCACATCTCCTATGGTTATCAACCGTGTCGAAAATCTGACAGACCTAGCTAAGAAAGCTAATCACTACTTGTGAATCGAAGACCACAAACAAGAACAAGATAGATCGCAACCAAGATGCAGATGATGAATGATTAAACTCATGAGTTGAGGTCTCACAAACCAAATAAACGACGAAACTATTATAAACGTATTAATCTAAGCAAAACCCAAAGTCTAACAATGATGGCAGCTACTACTAATATATAGAGTTTAGGGACATGCAACACCTCTTACGTAACTTTAATGGACTCCAACACGATACATGGCCCAAAGGTTTCGGCAATATAGCACCGAGATAGATTATGAATGTCAAGTTGTTCGAACGATTTCCATTAACTCATAATGAATTTGGATGTGGAACCATAATATTATTCTAAATGCTATCTTCCTAGATTTCCATCGATATAAAGAATACCCTATTCAATCTCATATGCGACCTGGGAGTCCGTTTTAGTTTAGATTGGTCCTAGACTCCGAATCATACTCGAAGTCGACTTGGTTTGGGACTCCGTGTTGATTTAGATGCCTCTTGCTGGTATTCCACACCTCTAAGTCACTCTGTAAGTGTCTCCTTGCCCTCTCCACTGTTCCTAGTCATAGTATAATCATTAGGTAGCAAGCTATTCTCAAAATCATACAGAGAATAACTTAGGAACGAGTTCACCTATAAATTCAGTTGTCGCTGACATTGAATAATGAACAGAGAATTGTTGTGTATATCCGAAAGTGTGATGTCCTCATCAAATGGTCAGATAATGGCCTAACCAAAGCTCATGCACAATGGAAAACGAAATGATCATAAGCATAATGAGATTACTGCACCGTTCGATCGATCTTTATGCAGTTCTGATCGTGTCCGTACTATGTAGCATATGATAGTTCGAAGTTGAGAATAAACAATAACAAACCTAGCTAGATCAGTATTAAACATTGTTGATTCTTAACTAATATCCTAGGGTGACATATCGACCTAAATTATCAAATTTGACAACTCAAATAGCAATCCTAGACTAGGTTAATGCTAATCCCGACAAATCGGACCGAACCGAAACAATATAGGATTGATATTAACATAATAAAGACATAACCAACGATCTATGAATCTGGTAACCCAACCAATAGACCAACGAATAACTTACTGGCTGAAACTCCAGTAAAACAACTTATGCATATATTTCAATCTAATGTACAACCATAATTACCGGTAAATATAGTTGATCGGACCTGACCAAGGCAAAACTATATTCACTACTCTCACAGATATAAATTAGATCAATAATATGCACAAACTGTGATTGAGGAATCAAAATTATTCTAAACCAAGCAGGGTAAATTAAAACAATCACAAAACTCCAGATAAAACTGTCAAATAGATCAAATAGGATATCAGACCAAACCAAAAAAGTCCCATTTGATCCACTCGTCAGGTTCACAGATGTGAAATTACATCTCGAAGTTGATCAACCTCGATCCAACAACTCACTCCATCAAATTGGATGGCAATGTGCTGAAAATATGTTTATTGATCTATGTCTGATGATTACAACCCACCGGGACCTCTATATTTATAGCCCTAAAACTAAATCAAATAGATATCGACACGTATATTTTATTATCTTAACCAACACGAACTTTAGCTTTCACTAGTAATCGTGCACGTGCAATACACGCTCAACAATATTTATCCTTAAACATTCCAGGTCTATGAACCTACTATATATAATGTAGTATTACATGAAATAAATATATGCATACGCCAGTAATGCAGTATGAAACAATTACGATTTGTTCGTACCAAGGTACCAAATAAACTCTCCCTCTGCTTGTCCACTTTCAGTTGCAACTTCCTCATTAGCTCTCCTCCATCAACCATTCTTTTTGTTTTGTTGTTGTACCACCAAGAAAAATTAATGATTTATGTGAGAAAAAATAGAGGCTTACTACTTTTCATCTGTAAGTACTAATCAAATTGTTGAAACTTACAATTAGCATGGATTAAAAAATATTAGTTTTTTTTCATACACTCATAAATAATCCTCCTTAATTAATACCAAAATGTAGCAGAAAAAGTATATCAAGTATAACTTGTATTAGTATAGAAAAACATAGTCACATGGAAATGCACCAAAGATGCATCTGGACAAATAGAAATATAACAAAATAGCACAAGAAAGATTCATATCATTGAACAGTTAAGAACAAAGCTTATTGTATTTTAACAACCGTTAATGGATTTTACAAAAATAATTAAAGTAAAATAAGTGATAAGTAAACATCAAAAGTGACTAAAAAAGCATACAACATTTTCGTTAATTTTCTATTATGGAAGCATATGCATTTCCTGGGAAATGTTACCGTTACACAAGCTAACAAAACATTTCTATAACATCTAGCCCTTGGGAGTTCTTATAATTAATAACTAATATATATGAAGGGAAATAGAGAGAAGAATTAAAAATGCTTCCACTCAGGTGAATAATGCTATTTTCTACTATTTGCATCAAATCAATTTGTCTAGTAATATGAAATTTAAAACTACAAAATTGACCCTAAATAGTTATAGGTAACATATGGCTAGGCATGAAATCCGTATCCTCTCTCTAATGATACAAGTGTACTTCAACAATTTAGGGTAACAATAACATGTTGCAATGAATTAGTTCTAAGAACTTTACCTGAAGGCTATGAAGTATGAACTCAAGAACTCAGCCGCATCAGCTACGTCATGCCTCGTACCGAGCCTATCATTGCTCCTGGACATCTTGCATTTAAATTAACGATGATTCTATCTATACTTAAAATTAGCAATGTAAGGCATCAAAATTCACCAACCATCCCAATATGTTGAGTACACGGTAAGAAGGAAAATAGTGCAATATAGTGGTCAACTAGTTGGCTGGTTTTAAAGTGATTCCAATTTCCAAATTCAAAATAGTCCAAACACACCTTCTAATTTCCATATTCTTCCACCCCCTCTCCTTTAAAGTGATTCCAATTTTCACTATAAACATGTTAATATAGATTTGAAGTCTTTTATTTGTCCCCGATGGAAAATATCAAGAGAAAGATTTAGAACATTAGAATCACCGTGAGTTGTTGCATATTCATGTTGAATTCAACCAGCCCACCTATCAGTAATACAATGTTGGAAGCAGAGATTGCAAGTGACATAAACAACCATATTAACTTGCCTCAAAAGCTCAATTAATCAACATAGATTCATCCTTAATTGAGAGGACATTGCAGTTGATATGCAATCAAATTCGGCACTATAAATTCTAAAAGTGAGTTTGGCTGTAGTATGGAAAGAGTTTTCCATATGTGAATTGTTCATGATGCAGTATAATTAAGAAACTAAAATTGATTCACAATAAATCTGAAAGCATGCTCTTCCCGTGATTCACAATAAATCAAAGTATCAAACTAAAGGATGTGACTACACAGATGCATGCTGAGACCGGCTCTAGATTGTTTCAGTGACATTTAATCAAACACACACTAGGCAAAATAGAGTATGTCGAGTATGTTCAAACAATAGAAGAATTTTAGTAGTTGATCATTTGAGTCACAACCAAATTGCATGAACGAAAGAAATGAATTGAAAATTTGGAATGGCTGCAGAGATTGAAAGCACTCAATGATATATGATTCCGATAATTGGCGATGGAACCATGCTGCCACCTAAGATGATGTGCCAGAACTGGATCATGACATGACTGCAAGATCCAAATTAGTTTGCTACACTGCAACTAATCATGAGTAAAATGGTCTAACAACGCCACACTGTAACTAAAAAATAAATTTCATGAGTAAAATAACCTGCAACGAAAGTTGGAGTGTTGAACTAACGATTGAGCATTCAGTTAAACACCTTCTTGGTAAAAAAATAAAGCAAATCCACAATCAAATAAGAACTTACTGCTAATTGTTTAAGACAAAATCAAATGGTAAAGTGGAAGGGGAAGAGATCAAACCAAAACAAAGAAATTTTTTGTGCCGACAGCGGTAGGGAGAGCGGGCACAGGCACGATGGCGACAGCTTGCACTGGGGCGCCGGAGGTGGGCACCGGCCGGTCGGAGTGGGGCGGGCGATGGCGGGAAGCGGCGGCGGCCTGCGTTGGGTCGCCGGAGGTGAGCGCCTGCCAATCGGAGGTTGGGGGCAGTCGCCGATCGGTGGGGGCATGCAGCATTACCCGGGCCGGCCGGGAGAGCGGGGGCGGTGGCAGCTTGCGCTGGGCTGCTGTGGCGGCTTGCGCTGGGTGGCTTGCTGGCGTCTGGGAGAGCGTCACAATTTTGGTGGAGGAGTCAGGGGCGATTTTGGTGGAGGAGCGAGGAGCAATTTTGGTGGAAGAGTCATAGTAGAAGTCAAGGGCGATTTTGGTGGAGTTAGGGGGTGTGTCCTATGTAGGATTGCAAGAGAGAGTTGCTTCAGATCGTCCTGGACCATTGGATATGTACATCTAACAGTGGAAAATTAATCGAGTAAATCTTGTGTATATTTGTTGGTGTGACCATAAAACAATTACAACTCCTCCTTTTTATATTAATATAGATAATAAACCCAACCTAATCCAAACTACCTATGTTACATTTATCTGTTTCCATAAATGGACTTGATATTCTTCCTTGAATCGAACGACTGTCCATATCCATATTTTTCTTTGATCAGACTCCTTTCTTCTCGTCTGATTCAATCTTTGGTTCTAGTCCGATTCGGACTATATCTTAGGCTGCGTTCGGCCAAGGGACGCTAGTTAACTTATGTGTGGCGCGGAAAACGTAGTAACAGATTAGTATATGATAAATTAATTATAAAATATTGAAAAATATAAAATAAAATAATATGATTTTTTAAAATAACTTTTCTATAGAAAATTTTTGTAAAAAATATACCGTTTAGCAGTTCGGCAATCGTGCGTGTGAAAAAGAGACAAATAAGTTATCTTATAGGAAGAACGCGGCCTTAATAGCTTCTCCCTGCCTTGTCCAATAGTATTTTTAACCAACCACATCCAAATCACCGCATCTGCCATTAACGGTAAAAAAACCAAATTTTGCTGTTAACATTTCTGATACGTACGATAGATGAAATCTTGGCGTATCACAGATCCATGTTCTGTGCATCTACCAGATAATGCATTTAGTTAATATTAAAAATATGATTTTATCAAATGTGTAATTTCAATATTCAAGCATGTAATTAGTCGTCATGGTAACCTAGAGAGGAAAAAAGAAGGAAAAACAGTGTTTTGTTGTATAAAATGGTGCACTTCGTGTTAATGCCGTATTTCCTCGTGCAAGACGGTTTGGTTCGTGCCAAAAAGTTTCTCATCATGGAAAACGGTGTTTTCCATCCAAAACGATGGGTTTCGTTCGCTATGCTATGCTGGGTTATGCATAACGGTGCAATTGCGTGAAGCCTTGTTTTCCGTCAAGCCAAAAGAGTGTGTTTCTTTGTGCAATTTGTTAAATTGGAACCTGTAGTCGTGTTTAAACTATAGTTATGTCTACCATGAAATTAACGAGTAAGAAATATAGTACTAACAGTTGACAACTGTATATAAAGTAAATTGTACTCGTGGAACTAATTTAACCACGCTAAAATATTACAAAACATCTCGTACGCATTAACCCTTAACAAAACTAATCTCTGCAATGGACCAACGAATTTTTTAAAAAGTAGAGGTTATGCGCAAAAGGAATATATGTATCTAACCTTATAGCAATTTGAAGGAAAGAATTAAACTTCAAAATCTTCCCCCTATAGGTTGCTATTTAGACCATTAATATTTTTCTAATCTAATGAATCAGATCTATTTATCTTGCCACATTAACTATTAGTAGTATTAATATTTTTTCTAATATTAGTAGTAGAACTCTAAATCAATGATTAAGATTGTTTTACTGAAGATAATAGTGGTAGTAAAATTAGCAGTAGATAGCACTGTAGCCAATCCCTTATGTTCTTCGGTTTCACAGTATAAGACTTTATAGTCTTGCCTAGATTCATATGAGCCAATGCCTTATGTTCCTCCGTTTCACAATGTAAGAATTTCTAGTCTTGCCTAGATTCATATTGATGCTAATAAATTCTAGACATATATATAAATTATATACATTCATCAATTGATTAATTTAGACAAGTCTAGAAAATTTTAGAATATGAAACGGGGTACTAGCAAACAAGAACCAATAGTTTCCAGAAATACTAGCGAACAAGAACCAATAGTTTCCAGAAATAGCCGCAAGACAAATTGTAGATGCTAAGGAAAACAATATTTGTTTCAGCATAATTTTAATATTTATAATATCCATAACAGTAGCATATGCAATACACGCATTGATGGCTAATGACCATGATTTGCCAAAATTAGTGCTTCAGCCTGTTTAAGAATTTCGAACCTAGGGGTGGCAATTTCCCACGCGGGGCCGGGGACCCACCCCTACGGGGCCGGGGGCGGGGCAAATTTTGCACCCGTGGGGAATCGGGGCCGGAGCCCCGGTTTCGGGCGGGGGCGGGGGATAGTGTATACCCGTGGGTGACCCACGGGGCCCCGAGGGAGGACAAATAGACTGTGCATAGAAAGTTTTAGGCCCATCTACTAAAGCCCATTTCACCCGCTCTATATAAATGAGGAATCCTAACCTAAAGTAACCATCCTCTCTCTCTCCAGCTCTCCCCCTTGTCTCACCGTGCGTCGGCTGGCGACCGTTGGGCGTGCAAGGCCGTGGGCGGCAGGGGGAAGGGGGGCTTCGGCGAAGGGGCGGCGGCGCAACGCGGGGATCTGGCGAAGCGGTGGCGTCAGGTGGGCGGCGGCGCAGTGCGGGGATCTGGCGAAGGGCGGCGTCAGGTGGGCAACGGCGCGGCGGGGTTCGGCGACAGCGCTGCGGCAAGCAACGACGCTAGGACGGGGCGCGACGAGCCGAAGACGGCGCTGCGGCACACCGACGACGACGTGGTGTGGGAATCCAGCGATGCCAGGCGGGGCCGTGGCGAGTCGGCACACCGGCAACGACGTGGTGCAGGAATCCGGCGACACCGGGCGGGGCCGTGGCGAGTCGGCGATGGCGTGGCAGGAGGCCGGCAAAGCCACGCGTGGTGAGGGGTCGGGTCCCCGGCGGGTTCAGGGATGGGGCGCATTCCTTCCCTCAAAGAGTTGTCGGGGCCGGGTTCAGGTTTTGGAATCGGGGGTCGGGGTCGGGGCCGTTCCAGGCAAACAATTGAGGATCCTATAATCAATTGAGGATCCTGTTGGTTAATTGGTAAGCGTGGTGGTGAACTTAGATCAGATACATGTGTACATCAACACTAATTTTATTGTTTTTCTTTTAGGACAGATATATTTTCTGTTTGGAATTCAAACTAGAAGGTGATGTAAGAAAATTTTGAGATCCCTCTCCCAATTCAGAGTTATAGGTTCTTTCTTTTTGATAATTGATGAATAAACTACCCTAACTATTTGCTTGCCCCCTAAAGAATGAAACCTATGTTTCATTCGAATAGAATTATGCATACTTCTTCCATGTACCGATTATTTATACATGAGGTGATAATAATTATTTACCTATCTGAAAATTACCTCTGAATTTATTTCTCTACGTTTTAATAATAGCTGAATTGTGTCCTCCCTCATCTGGACTACTTTCAGATGAGAAAAGGGAATTGATGGAGCTATAACACCTTCAGGTACATTAACTCGGCTAACTAAATTGGTGGAGAGGTGCTACGATCATGTCAGTGTGATAATCCCTTTTCCGATTTCATAATATATTTTGTGTTCTTGCATAGGTCTGGATCAAAGTTCACCAAGTATGAAACTAATTATGCACCTGTTTGACAATTATAAAAAAATAATCAAATTCTTGTCAGCTTGTGTAACATGATCTTTCATGAGCTGAAGATGTTCTCTCAGTTAGCAGAATAATAATGGTGGCTAACAGATTGGCTAAAAAGTTCAATAATGGATCCTTTGACTGAACCACACGTGAAATATATGGTAGGGTGTCCAAATGGCATAGTCCACCCTTCATACTATACTATGCTTGAGGCGTTTCTAGTTTGTAAACAATATATTGACCTTAACTTTCTCAGGTTGCCATTTAAACTTTAGATAGCAGGGGTGATCCATTATGCACTTTTAGTGACTTATAGGTAGTCAGTATGTATTTGTTTTGATACAGTCAAGTGCTTATTTTCAGGTATATATTAATAAAAGTCTTCTGGGAGTATAAACTCTGCCACATCTCATTTTCCCGAATTCTTTTGTTCTATAGATTTGCTCAGTTCTCACTAAAATACCATGTATCAAATATAAAATATTAGTCTCTATATACATTTATGTTTTAAAGGGTAGTATAGACATCTATGTCATTAGCCTTAGTAGTAAGATTTTTATATGTTAACACTAATTTGCTTGATTTGGCATCTTATCTAACTTCTTCCCTTCTGACATGTGATTCACCCCAACCCAAAACATTCCGTAGCTGGTTTTAGGAGGGCAAATGTTTTCCCTTTGTCTAACTTGTTTGCACAGTGACACTATTTTGTTATCGACCTTGTTTGATTTATGTTCTTTTATAGTTCCATCACAAAATTGGTTTAATAGTAATGCCTACATATGTTTAGTTCCATCACTTCTGGACCACTTAAATCACACACACTACTAACAAGCTTTAAACGGACGGGGTGTTCAGCAGGCCGGCCAGAACCTCGCGCCCAGCTAGCGACAGCTCCGGCATACAGTGAACAGCTTGCAGGCACCGGTTGTACTGAGGCGGTCGAGCACCTCGGCAAGCAGGTCGTCCTCGTCAGTGTCGAAGTCCTCGAACAGTGCCGCGCCGGTGAGAAGCTCGCCCATGACGCAGCCGAGCGCCCACATGTCCACCGCCGGGCCGTAGTGCCTGTTCCCAGCGAGCTGCTCCGGCGACGGGTAGGTCAGCGTGCCGACCAGCGACTGCTCGTACGGCTCGCCCGACGGCTTCACCTGTGTTGCCGCACCGAAGTCGCAGAGCCTTAGCTCGCCGGCGGAGCTGACGACGACGTTGTCGGGCTTGATGTCGCGGTGGATGATGCCGGCGGCGTGCATCGCCTTGGCCGCGGCAAGAAGCTGCCGTATCATCCCGTGCGTGCCGTCCTCGGAGACTCGGACGACGGCCCCGAGATTGATGGTTAATTCATCTCTAGAAAGTACCAGCTAACTCTCTATCTCTCTCATCCTTTCTTGAAGCACAAAAGTCAAAAGAAAGCACACTGACATATCTACTTATATCTAGTAGCTTGTAGTAGCTTGCAATAGTATTGCAAGTAAAACGTAGAATATTCAGGCCTGGTTTAGTTCCAAATTTTTTTAAAAAAAACATCGCATCAAATTTTTGGATACCTAAATAAAGCATTAAATATAGATAAAAAAACTAATTGCACAGTTACGGAAGAGAAATCTTGAGACGAATCTTTTGAGCCTAATTAGTTCATGATTAGCTATAAGTGCTATAGTAACCAACATGTGCTAATAACGGATTAATTAGGCTCAAAAGATTCATCTCGCGGTTTCCAGGCTAGTCGTGAAATTCGTTTTTTCATTCGTGCCCTAAAACCCCTTCCAATATCCGGTCAAATATTTAACATGACACTTTTCCAAAAAAATTTCTCAATCTAAACACCACCAGTATCATGAACTTTCCCATGTCGTTTTGACAGCCTATAAATAGGCAGGCTGTGCATGTGTATGTGTAGAGAGTGGTGAAGAAAGCAAATGCAACCCAGCCCTCTAAAGTGAAGCAATAAACAACCAAATCTAGCTGTACATTTCAAGTATACTCATGAGCATCTCTCTCCCTCCTTGACATCATCCCTAGTCCTTTACTCTACAAATAATAAAACACCAACAACTGGTATCAGAGCGCCCAGGTTCGAGTCGGGCGTATAGGAGGAGCGTGGCGTATCGGCATTTCTATTTGAAGCTATAGGTATGGCTTCAAGTTCGGGCGCCACGGTGGCACAGTCTATGATTCCTGTCTTTGTAAGAGAAAATTATGATATATGAAGTATCAAGATGCAGACGCTGCTGCTATCTGAAGGATTATGGGATGTAATTGAGAATGGCTACAAAGAGTATACCGCTGAAGACAATCCTACAGAGGAACAGAAAAAAGCTTTGGCGTAGAACCGGATGAAGGATGCCAAGGCCTTATTCTTGATCCAACAAGGAGTTGCGGAAAGTTTATTTCCGCGTATTATTGGCGCTAACAAGTCGAAGGAAGCATGGGACAAGTTGAAGGAGGAGTTTCAAGGATCTGAAAAGGTACTTGCTTTTAAACTTCAAACTCTAAGAAGACAATTTCAAAATTTACAGATGAAGGAGTCAAAAAAGATAAAGGATTACTTTTCAAGAGTTATTGAGATTGTTAATCAGATGCGGCTCTATGATGAAGATATCAAGGATCAAAAGGTTGTTGAGAAAATTTTAATCAGTAGTCTGCCTGAAAAATATGAGTATATTGTTGCTGCTTTTGAAGAGTTAAAAGATTTATCAACTCTCACAATTCAGCAACTAATGAGCTCGTTGAAGTCCCATGAAGAGAGAAAACTTCAACGTGAAGGGAGCTCTATTAAAAATGCATTTCAGTCAAAATTAAGTTTTAGGCCTCAAAACTTAAGGTTTCGTGGGAACTTTCAGAAAAATGGATTTCCACCGCGAGACCGTGGTTTTCAGAAAAATGTTTTTTCAAGGCAAAATATACCGAAGGAGGAAGGTCAAGAAAAAAGACAAAAAGGTACGTCTAATTCAAATTTGTGGTGTGATATTTGCAAAAAATCTAGTCATACCACATATATGTGTTGGAAGAAAATGACTTGCAACAAGTGCAAGAGAAAGGGTCATATTGCAAAATATTGTAGAACTCGAGAATTTAGTCGGGCTAATTTTTTCACAAGAAGAAAAATCTGAAGAAATGGTTTTCTCTTGTCAAACTGCTCAAGAAGAAAAAGATGATGTTTGGTTTATTGACAGTGGTTGTACTAACCACATGGCTGCTGATCCAAAATTATTTCGAGAAATGGATTCATCTTATCATGCAAAAATTCATTTGGGCAATGGTTCCATAGCCCAAAGCGAAGGCAAAGGTACGGTTTCTGTTCAAACTGCACACGGTCCAAAATTTATAGAAGATGTTTTACTGGTACCTGATTTAAAGCAAAATTTGCTAAGTATTGGACAACTTCTAGAACATGGGTATGCAGTTTATTTTGAGGATTTTTCTTGCAAAATATTAGATCGTAAAAATAATTGTCTGATTGCTAAAATAAATATGGAGAAAAACAGAAATTTTTTATTAAGGATGAACCATCCAACTCAAATGGCTCTCAAAAGTGAAGTTGATATTTCTAATTTATGGCACAAGAGAATGGGACATCTCAATTACAGAGCACTAAAGTTGGTCAAGACAAAAGGTATGGTTCATGGCATTCCATTTATTACCCCCAAGTCTGACCTATGTGGAGGTTGCGTATTTGGAAAACAAATACGAACTTCTTTTCCACGTACTGGAGCATGGAGAGCTAGTGCACCGTTGGAACTAGTGCACACTGATATAGTTGGTAAAATACCAACAATATCAGAAGGAGGTAATTGGTACTTTATCACATTTATTGATGATTACACAAGAATGATCTGGGTATATTTTCTAAAAGAAAAATCAGTAGCCCTTGAGACATTCAAAAAGTTTAAGTCTACGGTGGAAAATCAAAGCAATCAGAAAATTAAAGTTTAACGTAGTGATCAAGAGGGAGAATACATCTCAAAAGAATTTGAGAAGTATTGTGAAAATGCTGGCATAAGAAGACAATTAACGACAGGCTATAGTGCTCAACAAAATGGTGTCGCCGAAAGGAAAAATCGGACAATTAATGATATGGCAAATTCTATGCTTCAAGACAAAGACAAAGGTATGCCTAAATCTTTCTGGGCTGAAGCTATTAATACATCAGTTTACATTTTAAATAGAAGTCCTACCAAGGCAATATTAAATCATACACCATTTGAAGCTTGGTATGGTAAAAAGCCTGTCATTGGTCATATGAGAATATTTGGTTGCATTTGTTATGCTCAAGTGCCAGCACAAAAGAGAGTAAAATTTGATAATAAAAGTGATAGGTGCATATTTGTTGGCTATGTTGATGGTATCAAAGGTTATAGACTTTATAATCTGGAGAAAAAGAAAATTATTATCAGTAGAGATGTGATTTTTGATGAAAATGCTAGAAGAGACTGGAAGGTTCCAGAAATTACTAGCAATACATCATTGCCAACCACTACCATCACACTAGGCCAACCAATTATGCATGATAATCATGAAGTAGAAGATCATACTCCAAGCCCACAGCCATTAAGTCCAAGGTCAAGTTCAAGCTCTAGTTCACACTCAACCCCAGTAAGTGATGAGCTTGTATCTACACCGGAATCACCTCCAAGACGGGTAAGAAGTATGATTGAATTATTAGAATCTACTTCTTAACAAAGAGGTTCAGAACAACACGAATTTTGCAATTATTCTGTTGTTGAGCCACAAAGTTTTCAAGAGGTTGAAAAACATAAAAATTGGGTAAAAGCCATGGAAGATGAGATTTATATGATTGAGAAAAATAATACTTGGGAATTGGTTGACCGTCCTGAAGACAGAGAAGTTATTGGAGTTAAATGGGTTTATAAGACAAAATTAAATCCAGATGGCTCAGTACAAAAATACAAGGTAAGGCTTGTGGCAAAAGGTTTTAAGCAAAAGCCTGGCGTTGATTACTATGAGACATATGCTCCTGTTGCAAGGGTAGAGACAATTCGTACAATAATTGCTCTAGCGGCCCAAAAGAGATGGAAGATTTACCAACTTAATGTCAAATCAGCTTTTCTCAATGGGTATCTTGAAGAAGAAATTTATGTTGAACAACCAGAAGGATTTTCAGTTCAAGGGGGAGAAAATAAAGTATATAGACTGAAGAAGGCATTATATGAATTAAAATAAGCACCAAGAGCATGGTACAGTCAAGTCGACAAATACTTTATTTAGAAAGGATTTGCCAAGAGCATAAGTGAGCCCACTCTCTATATCAAGAAATCAGGTACGAGTATTCTAATTATCTTACTATACGTTGACGATTTAATTTATACTAGCAACAGTGAAAAGATGATGCAAGAATTTAAAAAAGACATGATGAATACATATGAAATGAGTGATTTGGGCTTATTGCACTATTTCTTGGGCATGGAAGTATATCAAAGTAATGAGAGAATATTTATATCACAAAAGAAATATGCTGAAAATATCTTAAAGAAATTTAGAATGGAGAGTTGCAAATTAGTCACAACCCCCTTGTTGCCAAATGAAAAGCAAATGGCAAAAGATGGAGCTGAAAAAGCAGATCCACAAATTTATAGAAACTTAGTTGGAAGTTTATTATATTTGACTGCAACATGGCCAGATATTATATTTGCCGCCAGTTTATTATCAAGGAATATGTCTAGCCCAAGTCAGTTAAATTTTACTGCTGCAAAAAGAGTTTTGCGGTACATCAAAGTGACCGCAGATTATGGCATATGGTACAAACCAGTTAAAGAATCAAAATTAGTTGGTTATACCGACAGTGATTAGGCTAGATGTCTTCATGATATGAAGAGCGCATCAGACTATGCTTTCTCACTTGGCTCAGGTATGTGCTCCTGGTCTACAAAGAAACAAAATATTATTGTTTTATCTTCCGCAGAAGCAGAATATGTAGCAGTATCAAAAGTTGTGTCACAAGCAATCTGGCTAAGAAGAATTATGGAAGATCTAGGCGAGAAGCAAAATGAGCCCACAATAATTTATTGTGATAGTAAGTCTGCTATCGCGATCAGTGAAAATCCAATCAGTCACGACCGGACGAAACACATCACTATCAAGTATCATTATATTCGAGAAGCAGTGGATCGTCGAGAAGCTAAATTGAAATTTTGTCGCACGGATGAACAATTGGCAGACATATTTACTAAAAGTTATATCAAAGGAAAAATTCATCTGCAATAGAGAGCAGATCGAAGTATGAAGAGATGAATTAGTGGGGAGTTTGTTGGTTAATTCATCTCTAGAAAGTACCAGCTAACTCTATCTCTCTCATCCTTTCTTGAAGCACAAAAGTCAAAAGAAAGCACACTGACATATCTACTTATATCTAGTAGCTTGTAGTAGCTTGCAATAGCCAGTAAAATGTAGAATATTCAATGTATCATGAACTTTTCTCCCATGTCGGTTTGACAACCTATAAATAGGCAGGCTGTGCACGTGTATGTGTAGAGAGTGTGGTGAAGAAAGTAAATGCAACCCAGCCCTGTAAAGTGAAGCAATAAACAACCAAATATAGCAGCACATTTCAAGTATACTCACGAGCATCTCTCTCCCTCTTTCACATCATCACTAGTCCTTTACTCTACAAATAATAAAACACCAACAGAGATGAGGTCGTAGAGCCTGCTGTCGACGGCGAGCTCCATGGCAAGGAACATGCATGTACCCGAGTTCGGCGTCCTGAACCACGTCGAGGATCTCCACGATGGACGGGTGGCCGGAGCAGGCGGCCTGGCAACGGATCGTGTCGTCGGTTTCGCGGTCATGTCGACACCGTGGCGGCGGATCCATTTGAGGGCGACCTTCTTGCCGGTTCCGCGGTCCCGCGCCTCGTAGACGACGCCGAAGGCGCCCTCCCAATGACGTCGAGCCTCTCGTAGTCGTGGATACTCCTGAAAGCAACAGCAGCAGAGGGGAGGATGGAGGAGCGCATCCTCTTGCTCTTGGCGACGTGATCATCTTCGTCATCCTCCTGCGCGGGGCGTTTGCTCGACGCCATGAACTCTAGCTTGCTAATCTCTGCCGCGCAAGTGGATTAATGGAAAGTAGCAATCAAGAAAAAAAATTGAAGCTTTATTTGGGAGAGGGAGAGGGAGAGAGTGGGAGACCGACACCGAATCGGTCCGCGCACCTATTTCCCTTTGGAGTATATATTTTTGTGGGATGGTGTCAAATCTCAAGGTTTTCTTTGTCTTTTTGTTTCGGTTTCTTTTACGAATTGTCAGACTGATTTTTCATGTAAGTCAGGTAGCCAAAATAAGAGAAAACATAACACAAATATATCATGAGGTAGTAGTAGGAGTGAAAACTTCAACTATTCTGAAGCACTTTCCGTTTTGTATGCTGCCATTAAGTGTCTCCTACCTTTCCAATTTATATTAGTGTCATGTCCATCAGTAATACATTCCAATGCATCATAATTCAATGTACCATCTAAACAATTCATCCTGAAATCTGAAACTTATATAGATTCATGATTAGATAAAACCAAATGATCACCTATACTTGTATGCCAAAATGCATTATTTTTATTATAAGAAATCTATCGGAGATATGGGTCCGGAGATATGGGCCTGGGGTATCCCCTGTATATGGATGGCGTGCGGCGACTGTGGGCCCAAAGACCCAAGCCCCAAGGGATGAGGGGAAAGGGGACATGCCACAGGAAGTCACACACCCCCAGGGGGTCGTGCTCAAAAGTAGGCCAGCTGAATGAGCGCTAGAGGGGTCGGGGCCCCCTGACCCCCTCGTCGAGCGGGCTACATATCACAGGGCGCACCCCGTGTTAGACGTAGTCTCAGCGCCCAACCATTGTATTTATTATGATGGAATGGCGTCTGGTGCACTGCGTCGCCCTCATGATGGGTGTAGGCATGCGTCTGTGCCGTATTAAATGCGGCGCAGGCGCATGCCATCCCCGTCTGCTCTCCCGTCATGGAAAAGGCGAGAGGGGACAGACCACCCTGACAACACAGTATCGTCCCTGTCACCACAGGGATGGCCTGTCCTCCTACCGTCGCTATCACATCTAATGTGATGGGTAGCCATGGAGAGACAAAGATAGCTTACTTAGCTCGAGTTACCGAGCCCCAAGGAGCGCTCCCTTTCATACCTGCCCACTGACGGATGGGAACAAAGAGAGGAGGCATGGTTGCCTCTCCCCACCTGCCCACTGACAGATGGGACTGAAGGAAAAAGGGCATGGTTGTCTCTTCCTACCTACCCTCCGGCTGATGGGACCGGACAGGAAATAGGGTGGCGCCAACATGGTTTCACAACATATCCAAGGAAGATAGCGACCTACTCACAACAGGAGGAATGATGGCCTACACAACTGTTGATAGGACAGGTGACTGTTGTGGTGTCCCCTTATCCATATAAAAGGAGGCCCTGATCAACATGTGAAGGGGGACTGCCCGGAGATTCCCATAAAAGCTTGTAACACATTCAATCACGTAGTGCTTAAACATCAGGAGTAGGGTATTACGTCTTGCGACGGTCTAAACCTGTATAATTCCTCCTTGTCCTCTCGAAAGCCCGATGCTCGGGAATCGGCTTGGCATTTACTTTCTCATTTGCATCAAGGTTTTTGAGTCCCAACTTTACACCCCTGGGCCGAACTCACAAAGGGGGTCTCATGGATCTCCGCTTGAGGAGCTCATGCTCCGATAGAATCTTAAAGGTAACACAAAAGCTTAGATATTACAACCACAAAGATTTCGAGTGGGAATGGTTGTAGAGCCTACCATCACCACCAAATCCTTCTCTTGAAAAGAAAGATAAGAATATGCATAATGAAGTGAACTAAACCAAACTAATCTCTCAGATATTTTTGCAGTTGCCAACGCCAAAATTGCACACACTAGAAAATGTAGAGTCATCAAAATGGAAATCCTCCGATTTCATGTGAGATCGAACTATCAAACTAAAATACATCAGGTGAACAGCTCAACAGATTGTTTTTTGTACAAATGAAAGGAGTGCATAGACTAGATTGCATCAAGTGGCTGACAACACTAGTCACCCCATTGGCAACGTCACGATTTCATGGCATAACAATTAGTTTTGTGTGGAAACTAACTAATCTAATGCAATTGTGAATTGTCAGGCTAGGAACATAAAGATGTATCAACTAAGGTGCCTGCATATACTAAGACAAGGTGAAATATGCTAGATCAATAAACATACCTTTACCGCCAGATAATCGAACTCCAAATGTTTAACACCAGAAAGGCTCCAGAGGTAGTGACGGAAATCAACAGTACCAATAGGAAAGGCTGGCTCATCACTAAGAACAACTGATGCTGTTACTACTGATCCGACGTCCTTTAGTATTGGTAGTCTACCCCAAGGGCGACACACGGTGAGAGAAGTAACACTCCGAGTAGAAATAGAAATCCTGTCGTCCACGGGGAAGCCAGAGGCATTGATGGTGAAAACCTTCAGTCCATGGTGGCAGGTGATCTCATCATCCATAATGATACAGTCATGTAAGAAGAGATCTTCCAACGCAGGACAGCCCGTCCGAATTTGCTTGAAGAAACCCTTGTCCAGAACAACATTAGAGAACCTGATGTTTCTCAAGAATGATGAAGTGAATGCAGAGTGATCAAGCTCCAACCAGGGGTTACGCGCGACAACCTCCACGAGCATCGCCTGATTCTGCAAAACGTGGCCGATCCACCGGTTGGCGTCTGCGGTCTGCCGAATCGGCTTCGGCGTCTTGGCCGCGCGACATGGAGTACCTGAGACAGAAGGCGACCACGTAGTCGACGGGCTCGTCGGTGTTCTCCAGCATCCGGTTGACGAATCGCTTGAACACCACCTCGTCTTCGGCTTCTTGCTCATACTTCTCGCTAAACTCCTCGAAATCGACGTTGATGCAGGGCACGGGGCGCCAGAGGTTGAGCCACCGCCGTGACAGCACGCAGGCCTGCCCGGCCTGGCGCACGGGCATGAAGGACATGATGCGCCGGATGATGTGATCGGGGAGGTCGCTGAGCTTGACAGCGCCATGGGCGCTCGCAGCGGCCATGGATGGTGATGCCACCGTGATGGTGGGCGAGCACTCAGAGGCCTTTCGTCGAACAGGTTGCCTGCGCGCAAAATCTGCAGAATGGTAAAACAAACAAGCCATGAATCCGCAGCTCAATCGTAAGCAAGATTTGACATCATAGCGCAAGATTCGAGCGTCAATCGATGGTAAAAAAATAAACTCCAGCAATCGAAGAGGAAAAACGCAAGAAGCATTGGAATTCGCGGCTCATAGTTTCTAAAAGAAGAAGAAGAAAAAGAAATCGAATTCGTCGCAGCTCAACCGTAAGGTAGCACGAGCAGCTACAAGATCCGAGCAGAACATGCATGAAAAGGTTAGAGATCGAAAGAGGAGGAGCCGATCGAGAGACGGAAGAAGCAAACCTCGAATGCTTTGCTCCAACGACGCAACGTGATCGAGGCAAGGAAACTCCTGTACTCCTATACTGAGGAAGCTACTGATATTTATTTTTCATGTGTTTTTTTATCTATGTTTATTTGCTGGCAGTGAAATTTATTTACTGCCTGTAATTATTTTTATGACAGTGAAATTAACATTTTTTTTACGAGGAGAGTTAAAATTAAGCCGTCTCTAATGGCTTATATACCTCCGATTTTGAGCTTGATATTTCTGGGTTTATATTTTCACTATATGCTTTATGCAATTAAACTATACCAAATTGGCAAAGTTATGTTAAATGCCAGAAATTTGTACGCAGCGGTTTGGATGAAAAATATGACGATAAACCTTCGGCTTTGGTACGAACCAAACGAGATGAAAAATAGTACTATGAATTACGAACGAAAGAGTCACCTTATTTGCATTGCAAACAAAGTATGTATCTCAAAATTAGTCTGACAGGAGGGGAAAGAAGGAGGTGAAGAAAACGAACAAAACGGAGGTAAACCATATTGAGTATTAATTATTTTAAAACATAAACATATATTAACATGATTTTTGAATACAACTTTTCTATAGAAAAGTTTTTTTGAAAAACATGCGGGTTAGTAGTCCAAGAAGAATGCGAGTGAAAAAATGAGAGAGTTTTGATCGCTTACCACTCCTATCGAATTTGGTAACAAAGATAACTAGGATTCTATAGCTACATTGAGATTAACATATTACAACCTTACAATACATAAAAATTCATAAATACAAGTTTCGATCAAATAGTTGGAACACAAATAGCAAGAGGGCCTTCTTTCAAGGAGACATCTAAACTGAAACATGGTTGTTTCCAAATGCAAATACAACCACTGATCTGCTGTTATAAGGTAGCTTACTTTGGAACTCTGGTAGTTTGTAATGCTTTATAAAAAAATCTCAAAATCATTGTATACATTTGACTGAAATCAAACAGAATGGGTAATGAGTGGTAAGGGAGTGCAACAGATCACCCACTTCAAAACAGAATGGATATAACATGAATATACAGTCAGTACTCATCATTCCGTTATTTATTCATTTTAATCTATACAATCTCTTGCTTTGAGCCTTTCAATCATTTAATTAATTTATGGCAAGATTTATAATAACTCCAACATTTTTTTTGTCAATTTTCACCTATTATATCTCATTACATGGTTGAATGTTCATTTTTTTTATTTGCATTAGACTATGTCGCGGTACCGTTAGCATAGGTGTATTAGCTCGTGTGTATGATGAAGCATAATTTGCATAACGGATATCAAGGCCACTAATACAGAGCTCTCCTGCAAACTCTTCCAACTGTCCCAGCTGTTCCAGAGGCGTCCTTCTTGACAGAGAATTTTTTGAGCTCTGTTAAATGCTTCGTTTTCCCAACCTCAGGAACATTGGAATGGAATTTCTTTGTAGCAAGAAAATGTCATAAATTTATAAGACAGCTAAAGTCCTTAGGCAAATTGTGACTACCACCCTAGGATTCTAGATCTAAGAATATCAAGTGATAAAGCTGAGACACTGTGCTAGGACTACACACTTTGCAACCCAGTGGTGATCGAATTTTTGGGTGACGGAGGTGAACAAGTCTTGAAAAGTTCTAAGACAAGGAATTTGGGGAATTCATATACATAATACTAGCTAAATACCCGTGTTTTGCCATGGAGAAATATGAATTATACGTATATTAGCATTGCTAACATTGAATTTTATGTGAATTCATATACGGATGTCAGATTTATTGCCACCACTATTATCTTTTTTTTAAGAATAGTATAGATGAAGAAAACACGGAGAGCTTTTAATTCATTTAATGTATCTTTTAAGACATTGGCAATTCTTCTACCTCTATGACTTCCAAAATCATCGCACTATGCAAATTTCATCAGTAGCGAAAGCTAGTGCCTTTAATTTTTTTCTTCTTTCTTACCTTTCAACCTATTATATATGTTCCTTTCACTTTTGTTATTTTGCAACCTACACATTTTGTGATGTCATCTCTACAATTTTTACGGTATTTGATATGATTTATACCTGACTCTGGACTTTGATCTCTTGTGATAACCACCAGAACTTTTGTTACTTGATGTCGTTTCTGTTCTCCTTTGAGGGGGTAATCTTTTGATTTTTTTAAGAAAAAGCCAAACGATATATTTGTAAACGAAAAACGTATTTTTCTAGCGATGTAAAAGTCAAGCTCAAAACAAACTATGTTGAACAAATCCAAAATTAACTCCACATTTTAGTTTAAAATTTTAAATTTAACTCGTAAGAATAAGCACAAGGAAAAAAATGACCTCAGGGCATTCACCATGCAAGTCACTCCCTCGGAAAAAGAAAATGCCACGTACGATAATGCTACACACTCCACAGTGCAGAATGCTTCACATGAGATCCACAAAAAGTCTCTCCATTTTTTTCCAGAGCCAGGATCAGCTCATCCTCTGTCTCTCCTCTTTCTCCCCTCTCCTGAGCTCTCCCCGCACGGAACGACAGAATTGGCGGCGGACGGTGGCGGTGGCCGGCCTCAACGGCGCATAGTGGGGTGGCGAATCTAGCAAACAGAGGTGGTGGTCGTCGGGGGGCAGCACATCTAGCGGTGGTTGGCCCCAGCGACTCGTCGGGAGGCGGCAGATGTGGCAGGGCCCGGCGGCCGGCCTCGGTAGCACGTCGGGACCAGCGGCGACCGCAACTTTCTCCGACGTCTCTCCCTTTCTACGAGTGACCTTTTCTCTCTGCGTGCATGGCTCCATCCGACACCATCTGACAAGGATCGAGGGTTTGCGCAACCCCGCCGGGCATGGTCGAGGCACAACTGATGAATCGGCTCCAATGTAATGGGCCAGAGCCACCCGCCACGTTAAAACATAGTGCATGCCCTCGTATGACTATTTCCGGACGTTCTGGCGCCGCTGCTCCTCTGGATGCGTGCACTGAACAGCCGATTGGTACAGAGGACGAGATGCGGTTTTGCGGGGCTGCGTCTCAGCTTCGGTCTTCACATCCAAACTCCGAGGGTCCATTTAGATTCCAAAAATTTTTGCAATGAATATCACATCAGACGTTTGACCAAATGTCGGAAGGGTTTTCGAACGTAAATGAAAAAATAAATTATAGATTTCGTCAAGAAACTGTAAGACAAATTTTTTGAGCCTAATTAATCCGTTATTAGTACATGTTGGTTACTGTAGCACTTATGGTTAATCATGTCATAATTAGGCTCAAAAGATCCGTTTCACGATTTCTCACGTAACTGTGTAATTAGTTTTTTTTTCATCTATA